>NC_091458.1:112390843-112995843 GCF_027789765.1 Dendropsophus ebraccatus
CAGCAACAACAGTAGAGGGCTTCAAAACAGGGCTAGACAAGTTCTTAAAGCAAAATAATATAACTGCATACGTATAGAACCTATCACCCTTCCCCCTTCCCTATATCCATCCCCTCCTTGGTTGAACTTGATGGACATGTGTCTTTTTTCAACCGTATTAACTATGTAACTATATTAACTATATAAAACATCAATTTCCACATTGAATCAATGATTAGAGCAGTCTGCATATTGTCTGAAGGAATTCTCACCACAGGATTGGTAGATAATAACTGCATAGCGATTGCAGATTTGATTATACCTCCCCCCCTCCAAAAGTCACTAGATTTAGCAGCAAGTCTGACCGAGAGGTGGGAGACAAAAAAAAAAAAAAAATAGTTTTTCCCCCCCTGCTCCCTGGTGCTTCCCCTCTGCAAGGTGCTGCCCTACGCACCGGACCACGGGTGACTAGAGGTATATGCGGCCCTGCCGACATGAAGGAGCACGTGACAATGCCCCACCCCCCAGTGTCCACCACTGAGCCTGTAGATGCCTGTAGAGGACACTGGAGGCGGGGCATTGTAGTATAGTCCTCCATCTTACGGACAGACTCACCACAGATTATTATTATTATTATTATTATTATTATTATTATTATTAATTTTGGTAGTAGTAGTAATAGTATAAGTTACCACATGTGCTTCATAATAAGTTAGGTGCATAATACTTCTCCACAAATTAGCTAAAACTGTTCAGTCCTCTGACGACAGAGGTGCTGGCATCCCATCACTAGTAGGATTCCTGCATCACTTGAGCTTCAACCTTTTACTGTATAAGGCCATGTTTAGGAGGATGCATGGTGTAACATGGTGGAATCCTCAGCAGTACATGTTAACAATCACAGAATTAAAAAATCTGAACAAGCTATACCATACACAACCAGTTGTCACAAAAAAAAAAAATGACAAAACTAATGTAACAGTGGATAGTTTCCATAGACTGTGCTCTTAAAACCTTATCCCCCTTCCTGGGTTCCCCATCTGTCCCACAGATACACTGCGTTCTTTACTAATAAAGGACTATTGGACAATACTAAAGAATGGGGTTATGGACAATTTTGATATGTTGACATAAACCCTTTTAATAACAAGATGTATTAAGGCTCCAGACCATATACAATACATAGCCTTCAGGGAAGATGCTCAAAGGCATAGGTACAAGGAAAACAACATATCACATATTCATAAAGCAAACTAATGAAACAAGAATATTTAACATTCTATCAAGCTTCAGCCTACCAGGAGACTCCTGGGGATAATGCTCCAATGTTTGCTCCTAAAGATAACCCAAATGTCAGCCTCCATTGTGGTGGTATTGAGTATGATGGGAAAATGATGGCTTCTGCATGTCAAAGATATCGAAACTTTATTCCCTATTCCATCCCTATTCCCCTCTGTGGAGGCCCTTTAAGGTTCCATACATTGCATCATAATGCTAATGTGGATCTTTATCTTGCCATTGCGGTGAGCTGTTGCATTTTTCTGTGTTTTTGTGTTTACAATTTCAGCCATAGCAATTTGCTCCTGCCTAGTGTGAATGGTGTTTTTGGAGAGCTGACCAAACTTGTCTTTTTTACTGTGTTCCAGATGGGGAGAGTGGCTGCCTCTACTTAGTCTTGCACTCCAACCATCCCACCCAGGTGGTGCAATTATTTTTGCAGGTATAAGACGGATCTTGCATGCCCAGAGCATAGGCGTATTTTACGCCATGGAGAGGCAATAGTACAGTACAGTGGGACTTTTTTTTTTGCAGTTTGGGGGGGCTACTTTTAACTATTTTCATGTCTGTAATGGGTCTATATCTTGCCATTGCGGTGAGCTGTTGCATTTTTCTGTGTTTTTGTGTTTACAATTACCATAATGCTGCCTATTACAATGAGAGAGAGAAAAAAAACATTTAGCCGATTGTTGTTGTCCTTAACATTTAAACAACAATTTTCATTATTCTATTGTATTAATCTCAGAATGATTTTCATGAAAGCAATGAATGCATCATTTGTCACTCTTCAGTCGAAACAAGCTGCATTTAGTCTGTGTAGATCCTGCCATCCTGTGTGGTTGATAGAACCCAAATTTTGTTTTCAGCGATTGAAATAGATTTTAGCAAACTGAATTGAAACATATTCATGTGTTCTCAGGGAAGTAACAAAAAAACTTTATTGAAATTGCTTTGCGTGTTTTAACTTCAACACTTTTTCCAGCTTTTTGGTGAAACATTATGCGGTAAATCAAGAGCAGAGTGATCTGAGTGATTTATACTCACTAGACCGGTAAACTTCTGAGATACATATTTCATTACACTACCTGTAAAATGCTTTGCTCTCTGTATTACATAATAGAATGGTCATTTTTTACTTTGAAAAGCAAGAAGAAGACATATTGTAATAGTGATTTAAGTGTTTGTCCAGACTTGGGCTTTAAAAGAAGTAATGTGATGTAAAACATGTCACAACATAGGAGACATCAGCCCTTTTAAACCACCAATGAAGGGGCTACACTCTTTGACATAGTTCCTTTGTTGCCATACTTTTTATTTCAGTGGTATGAGACATGAAGAACTATAGTGGAATTTTATTACTACCATATTATCATCATTCCCTGCATAGGCAAATTTATTTATATGTTTCCATGAGCAAAAGCAGAGAAACAGCACAATGCTCCTGAACATAAACTGTGCAAAGTTATTGTACATTCATTTAGGTACCAGAAAAAGGGGTATTCCGATTAACCCTTTAATTCCGTGGCCACGTTTAACTTTAAGGACAGAGACCAGGCTTGTTTTATGTGCTATTATCTTTGGAAACTTAACCAAATGATTCTGAGATTGTTTTCTCATGACAAAATGCACTTCATGTTAGCAGTAAATTTTTATATATTAACCCTTTGTGAAAAACAAAGTTGAACAACTTTTTTTTTAGGTTTGAAATTTTCTGTGTCTAACAAAGATAGTCACACAACACAAATGAGATAATTCATATTTACATCATCTCTACATCATGTCAGCATTATTTATAAAAGTTCCTTTTACTTTTTAAAATGTTAAAGTGCTTAAACGTTTAGCAGAAAATGTTACCATCAGTAACAGCAAAAATAAGGTACAGGAACAAGATTAGGTACAGGAACAGGATCAAAGATCACATACACAAACAGCTGAAAAATCAGGTACACTAACAGGAGCAATGATTAGGTACTGTATGTACAGTACATAAACAGGAGCAAAGATCTGGTACAGCAACACAGGTGACTATAGGTACAAAAATGGTAGCTAATTGAGACTATCAAGTACAGTAACATGGGACAGAGTTTGATTATTAGGTACAGCAACAGGGGTCAGGGGCAACATATAAGTGTGGTCTAACATAAAATGGACCTGCCAGTGCCAGCACTCTACTCTGCCCTGATGTTCACCCTAATGACATGTTCTCCCCACCCTGCTGAAGATGTTCTGAACATAAAGCAGCAAATCACTATTGCCAATCACTGACCTGCAGTGGGCTTATCATCAAATATAAGCATCCAGGTGAAATGTAGCACTGGCCCTGGAATGGGCAAGGTGAGAATAAAGAAGTTTGCTATTGTACAACTAGCAGGCTACAGTTTAGAACAAACCAGAACACCCTTTTTACCTAGTTTCTGAATGGTAAACTTCTTTTTAGAAAAACGATTCCTTGGGAATTTGTTGTATTTTTTTTTTTTTTATTGTTTACATACAGTACATTGGTAAGAAGCATGTAATTGTATAGCCCTAATTAAAAAAATGATAGCGATACAGTAAATGAGAATGTACTTTATTTTCCCATGTCATTATTTCTAAATAAGTGAATAAAATAAAAAGGAATTAAGGTACTCACGGTCAGCGCTGTCCACATAGAGAAGTGGCCGAAAGATTTAGAGGTCAGTATCTACTACAGCCATGTGTAATGCTTCCCTGCAGGGAAGCATTACACATGGCTGTAGTAGATACTGACCTCTAAATCTTTCGGCCACTTCTCTATGTGGACAGCGCTGACCGTGAGTAACTTAATTTCTTTTTATTTTATTCACTTATTCTCTCCACGGGCCCCATTATTTTGGGAGTATCCTGTGTTTTTGGTACAGTCAGCTTAGCAGTCCCTAGAGGTAGTAGGCCCCTATACAGTGGACTGTCACCAAACAAGACCCTGAATTCGGATTTGTACCCTGTTGAGGGGTGATATGCACAAAGCCCAAGTGGCATCCAGGTGAGCACCTTCTCACATAATCCTTATCCTTGGTGTATTGAGGTATCACACTTGGCGCCGGTGCCAGCTTTCTTCTTTTTCTCTCCCTTATTATTTCTAAATGTCCTAGAGAGAAATTTATCAAACTGGTGTAAAGTAGAATTGTCTTAGTGGCCCCGAGCCACCTTTCATTTCTCAAAGAATCTATGAGGAATGAAAAGTGGTTGCTAGGGGCAACTAAGACAATTCTACTTTACACCAGTTTAATAACTCTCCCCCCTTGTTCTTTTTTTTTTAAAGGTCTCAGCCAGTACTGACTGGTACAGCATCATGTACTGGTACCTCACAACAAGTGTCAAAGTCTAAAAACATCAGCTGACAAAAAGTATTAATGTTCGGAACTTTATATTTGTGCTCTTTTTATACCAATTTTCCTTTTCCCTGCAGTTTCATTATAACAGTGATAGTTTAGATATCTCCAATCAAACATCCCACTAAGCAAAATATATGGAATAGGATAGATTCTGATTTTATCAGTCATATGTTATTTTTATGAGAAAATGGATTACTTCAGATAGCCCTGGAGGCTTTTCTAAAAGTGTATGTTTAGATGGACTGATTATCCTTGGCTGTACTGAAAATGGAGCACTGTTCTCCAGCTCGATAAAATGAGAAGCTGTAGCAATAAATACATAGTAAAATAAGCTAAATGATTTGTGGCACTTTTTGTACAACCGGTAAAAAATGGGAATAAATACAGTATAGAGAAACCATTCAGTAATTATTATGTGCATTATTCTAATTAGCAGCTATGTATGTGGGTCTAAAACAAAAAAAAACAGCAATAAAGTGCTGTAGATGGACTGAAAATTAGTTACATTTTCATTCCATATCCAATTAAACTAATTCTATAAATCAATACATTTGAGCAAATAATTATTTGAGACGTCCATTCATTAACAGAGCATATGCTTGTGTCTTTTATGATCATATTTCCTCTATCAAATTAATCTCTAATGAAAATTCATTAGGAGTTCCACAGAATATAAACTGAACAGTTAGCTTTTCCTAATGACACCTGACCAGCTCATTCTATGTAATGTTAATTCAATTTGTCATTACCATTACCAGTTGAAGCAGCTACATCAGATAGGTTGTCTATGTATCAATGTAACAAGCCTAACTAAAACTTAATTAACTTCAGTCTTTTTGCCATTTTTAGGTCCAAAATGTGGTGCTGACTAAAACCTTGATCTATCTATCTATCTATCTATCTATCTATCTATCTATCTATCTATCTATCTATCGCAAGATGACTGGTCACAGTGTATCCAAAGTAGACGAAGAGACAGCACTTCTAGTAAATCCAAATGGTTTTATATACACGCTAGTATGCCACATTTCGGTTATACTGCTCGAGAAAGGCAGCATATAGCCGAAAAGTTGCATACTGGTGTGCAAATAAAACCACTTGGATTCACTGGAAATGCTATCTCTTCGTCTACTTTGGATACTATACCTACCTGGGCCGGATTGAGGACCAGGCAACCGCCTATACTACCAATTATACAGTACTTTTTTTCTGTGCTGCTGAATACCTTTTGGACTGGTCACAGTGTATGGAACCAACTCAGGAGTTGAGTCTATTTATACACAGGAGGTTCCGGTAACTAAGCACAGAAAACACGTGCCATCAGTAGCCAGAATAGACAGATGTACCCTACTCAAAAAAAGGAGCATGCTAGGTTTTTTTTTTACACAGCACAGGCTATACTGTTGATGTAAATATGCAAAACAAGAGTCCATGGAGTCTCGGTTGCGAGTCTCAAAACACGGAATAGCCAGATATCTCTAGCCTGTTGCCACGGGGTGCCTCCAAGATGGGGAGAGCACCACACCACCCTGATAAATAGCCCCCTAAGTCCCACTCGGTTGCGAGTATTGGAACATAAATAGGGAAATACCAGGGTGGCCCCTTTTTGTCAATGTCTAACTCAAGGTAAGAGTATTGCGATCATGACAAGGGCTTGCCAAGGCAGGCTTCCATCCACAGACAGCCGTTTCGGGGTATTTACCCCTCGTCAGTGTGGAGTAGGATTCTGGCTAGTTGGGGCAATGACAAATCAACCAACAAAACACAGTAATCACTGAACTCAAAAACAGTGAAAAAAACTCAAATAAAGTACTCAATCAAGAGTCTCCACTGATGCCCCCAAAAATTTAAATATGCAAAACAAGAGTCCATGGAGTCTCAGTTGCGAGTCTCAAAACACGGGATAGCCAGATATCTCTAGCCTGTTGCCACGGGGTGCCTCCATGATGAGGAGAGCACCACACCACCCTGATAAATAGCCCCCTAAGTCCCAATCCCCCAGCTTCCGTTTTTTACCTCCAAGTGCTCGAATAGATGTTTTTCAGTAATTCGATCAAATATTCGAAACATATCCGTACGAATATCGAATATTTCACTATTCGCTCATCACTAATCATGTCAGTACAAAAGCTTGAGTAATAATAATAATAATAATAATAATAATAATAATAATAATAATAATAATAATAAATAATAATGCTTTTATTTGTAGAGCGCACATAGATTTCGCAGCACTTCACTATTTGTACATTTTTAGGTGTGGTAGGAAACTGTAGTACCCAGAAGAAACCCACGCAAACAGCGAGAACATACAAACTCTTTGCAGATGTCGCCCTTGGTAAGATTTGAACCCAGGACTCCAGCGCTGCAAAGCTACAGAATATTTAGACAGTTTCGGAGCTCCCATGATCATCATTCATTATCATGCGGGGAACTCAGAAACTATCAGTAATAAATGATTAATAACTATAACAGTTGCAGCTATGTGGAGCAGGAATAATACTATTTCAGGAATAGCAGTAAGTAATTAAACTCTTGTAGCTAACATATTACTCCCTAGTTCAGTTGTATCTAAAATTTTTGTTGTGCCTGTACACAGTCTAATTATCCTTCCCATTTATATTGTTTCTCTATTAAGTCATCCACCATTGTGAAGCAATTAACCTGTCATTGGAATGGACCCCAGGACAAGCCCCTATCTGATGGTACAAGCTGTTTGGGGGTACAGAGTCGCTTTAAAATCCATACTAAAGTCTTTATAGTAGGCAATAGTGATGAGCAAGCATGCTCGTACTCGATCATTAGGGTACTCAATGGTACTCGTTACTAGGACAAGCATCTCGCGATACTCGAGAAAATCTCATCATCCATTTCCTGTAAGTTTGTCAGCCAACAAACATGCAGGAGACTCTTTGGTACATCCTGCAATCACGTGGAACCCATACATGTCGATAGCAGCGATTGGTTGGCCAGATCAGATGACCCTGCCATATAAAACGCGCAGCTGGCGCCAAAGTTTACATGTCATCTAGCTCTCCCAGCATCCTGTATGTCAGTGTAATAAAGGTCACCCAGCTCTCCCAGCATTCTGTATGTCAATGTAATGGAGGTCACACAGCTTTCCCAGTATCCTGTATGTCAGTGTAATAGAGGTCTCCCAGCATTCTGTATGTCAGTGTAATGGAGGTCACCCAGCTCTCCTAGTATCCTGTATGTCAGTGTAATGGAGGTCACCCAGCTTCCAGCATCCTGTATGTCATTATAATGGGGGTCATACAGCTTTCCCAGCATCCTGTATGTCAGTGTATAATGGAGGTCATACAGCTTTCCCAGCATCCTGTATGTCAGTTTAATGGAGGTCACACAGCTTTCCCAGCATACTGTATGTCAGTGTATAATGGAGGTCACCCAGCTCTCCCAGTATCCTGTATGTCAGTGTAATGGAGGTCACACAGCTTTCCCAGCATCCTGTATGTCAGTGTATAATGGAGGTCCCCAGCTTTCCCAGCATACAGTTTGGGACCTTAGAAGTGGGAAAAGGGGAAGGAAGTGCGGAGCTTAAGATGTCTGTCTGGCAGGTCCTAAAGAGATGAATTGTAGCTGCAAGAAACAGTCATGGAGGCAGGGGTCGGAAGGAGAGGAAAAGGGACCCGTCAGATCAAAGAAGACGTCACCTGTGAGTCACTGTATAATGATTTTGTATTCAGTGGAACATTATTTGGCAGGGGTGCAACACCGATCTATGCCGCAATACACACACTGCTTCTTTCTAATAACCCGAATCTTGATAAAAGCCCCCCTTTCTGAGTGAGGTGGTGGGCGTGTGTGTGTGTGGGGGGGGGGTTGCGGGGTGCTTTTATCAAGATTAGCCCTGTTGCCAAAATGACCTAGAAACTGCCCTGGCCGTGGGAGATTAGGGACAGAGCTCCTGCTTCTCAGGGAGAGTGTCAGTGTAGGATTTCGTGTTCCAGTAGGCAGGGTAAATATTAGCAATACAAACAAACAGCCCTTTTCAGGGCTTCAAATCGTTTTTTAATAGTATTACTACAGACTGCTGGCTGGGACTTGCAGTGCTGCTACCACGATTTCAGAAGCACACTGTGGTGATCGGCTGCTGGCAAAAAGGGGACATTATGTGTTGCATACAGACCCCTAAGAAGTGCTCAGTGTATTCTTTTATTATTTTGGGGCTGGTGGTCCTGCTGTACTACATTGGATTGCTTGGATTTGTAGTACACCTTTATAAAACTTCACTGCTCATTGGACGGGGGTATCACAGCGTGTATCTAGGTCCAGCCAGTAACATATAGTATTGTACAGCCCCCTCTAAACTAATGGGTAGTACACTGTATTGCTGGGATTTGTAGTACACCTTTATAAAAAACTTCACTGCTCATTGTAAGGGAGTATCACAGCGTGTATCTAGGTTCAGCCAGTACCAGATAGTACCGTACAGCCCCCCCCCCCCTAAACTAGTGGGGACTACACTGTATTGCTACGATTTGTATTACACCTTTATAAAACTTCACTGCTTATTTTAAGTGGGTATCACAATGTGTATCTAGGTCCAGCCAGTACCAGATAGTACCATACAGCCTTCCTAAACTAGTGAGTACTACACTGTATTGCTGGGATTTGTAGTACACCTTTATAAAACTTCACTGCTTATTTTAAGTGGGTATCACAACTAGATTGTACCGTACAGCCCCACAAAACCAGTGGGTACTACAAGTATTTTTCCTGATTTCTGTATTTCATACGCAAGGACTATCTAAGTTCCATACTGTACAGTGTCCATAAAATGTTGAACCCCAGGGGTAAGGGTCGAGGACGAGGGCATGGGGTTCCAAATGATGCCGTTGCCGGAGGCCGTGGTTCAGGGCAGGGTGACACAGCAGCACCTGTTGAGGAGGTAGCAGTGGCACACCGCAGACACCCACTCCCTAGCATCTTTGCCCAACTTACAGGGTCTCATGGTAGACCGATATTGAAACTGCAGCAGTGTGAACAGGTGATCACGTGGATAGCGGATAATGTGTCCAGTAACTTATTCATCACCCAGTCTTCCATGCAGTCCAGCCTTGCTACCCAAGGGAGTGGAACCCTTGCTCCATTAGCTCAGCTTCCTTCCCCACAGCCTGGCCCCTCCAGGGAAAGAAGGAATTCAGATCCACCACCATGCTCCCAGAAACTCTTTTCTGGACCCTTCCCTAAGTCAGCGCAACCGGAGCAGTCGATCTGTTCCGATGGCCAAACTATGCAGGTCACGCAGTCAGTGGGCGATGAGAGTGGAGACTTGCAAGCGGGGTTGGAAGAGGTGTCTGCTGATGATGACGATGAGACCCGGTTGTCAGACAGTGAGGCTCTTGTCATGGATGTAACTCAAAGTGAGAAGGAGAGTGAGGAAAAGGAGGAAGAGCTGGTGGATGAGGACGAGGTGACTGACCCAAGCTGGTTGGATAAGCCTAGAGAAGACCTTGCTTCTGAGGGGGAGGCAAGTTCACCCGCAGGACCGGTTGGAAGAGGAAAAGGGGTGGGCAGAGGGAGAACCAGGGGCAAGTAGATCAGCAACTGTTTCACAGAGTCAAACTCTCGTGGCCAGGGCTAGATGTTCCCGAATCTGGAGGTTTTTTAAAGAAAGTGCGGATGACTGACGGACTGTAGTGTGCAACGTGTGCCACACCAGGATCAGCAGGGGAGCCACCACTACCAGCCTAACCACTACCAGCATGCACAGGCATATGAGTGCTAAACACCCCACTCAGTGGAACCAAGGCCGTTCAGTGACTGCAAGTTGCACACCTGCTCCTTCCCCTGTGTCACGTGCTGGCTCTGTCAGTCCCCCCACCCAGGCCCCAGGCACGAGGGCCTCCCACCCTACACGCACCCCTTCACCTCCACTATGCTCCACACCCTCCGGCAAGGTGTCCAACCGCAGCATTCAACTAACCCTGCAGCAACTGTCCCATGCCTCCATGTTGGCTACTGCTAAGCCTTAACTGGCATCCATGTTGACAACTGGTGTACCTGCCCTTTCCTCCATGTTGGCTACTGCTGGGCCTTAACTGGCATCCCGGGTTTGTGTGTAATTAGCAGTGAGCTTGGTTGCGTGTGACAAGGGGCGGAACCAGGTGGCGGCTCTGCAACTCAGCAGCCTTACACATGTATGGCCCACGTCTTCAACCGTGTTGCTGCGGTTCCTTAAAACTTTCCCCTGATGTGGTCGACTTGCTCACCAAGGTGCACCGCATCTGTGCGCATTTCTGCAAGTCAACCAGTTAAACTAACCCTAACTGCTACAGTCAAATTCAAAGTCAAATTCAAACTCAAAACAACAGTGGGGGGAGAAGTCGGGAGTCACATGATGCATGTAATGTTACCCCAACTGCTAGAGTCAAATTCAAAGTCAAATTCAATTTACCTTCCTTGTCTTGTCCATTTCGAACCATATTATCTGTGGATGTCATCTTATCTTAGGGGTGTCCTCTGCTATCCTTTCACCAGTACCTTCTACCTTTTCTCGATGTTGTAGCCATTTTGAAGGCAGGATTGACCCGGCCTTTAACCAGTACAGTCTACCTTTCTTGGATGTTGTAGCCTTTTCGAAGGCAGGTTTGACCAGGTCTTTTTAGTAGACACTTGCCCTCTCTTAGAGACTCTTTAAAGGATTGAAAGTGTAATCATTCAAATCAAATTCCAGGGCCTCTTAAGACTGTATTGTTATTCTTCGCCCCTACTTCCAAAGATATGCCTCTCACGCACAACTGCATATTGGTATGAGGCTAAATATGGCCATAATTGTATTGTCCATATT
This sequence comes from Dendropsophus ebraccatus, assembly GCF_027789765.1. Lineage (NCBI taxonomy): Eukaryota > Metazoa > Chordata > Amphibia > Anura > Hylidae > Dendropsophus > Dendropsophus ebraccatus. Next base: position 112,402,268 of record NC_091458.1, read on the forward strand.
GGTCTGGGTCTGTGGTGTCAGGCTAAGCTTTTGGGATGGTCCATATGCTACCGGTGTTTGAATGGTTCCATGTGTTCTCACCGCCATGCTGTGTCAGGCAAAATTTTGGGTTGGTTCAAATGCTAACTCTTCTTTAATGAAACTCTGTGTCCTCACGCCATGCTGTGTCAGGCCTAATTTTATGGAGGCTCACTTGCTACCTCACTTTTAATGGTTTTCTGTGTCCTCACTGTCATGCTCTGACATCACACTACGTTTGTGGAGGAGCGGGACTGGTTGCCGGGGGCCCGCCGATCACGCCCCCGCCAACCAGCCAGCTGTTTTATTTTATTTATTTTTTTGTCTAGCCGTGGCCAGAGCCTAACCATCCCCCGGTCGAGAGGCATCAGGTGTACCCTTGATGGTGACTGACAGCTGGCCTAGCCAATTAACTGTCAGCACCTAGGTTCGTGTCCACTAAAAATCCCAGCCCCTGGACTCCAATTTTTGGGTAGGCTCACTTGCTTCCTCACTCACTTTTAATGGTTCTCTGTGTGCTCAATGCCATGCAGTGTCTGGTCTAATTTTTAGGAGGCTCACTTGCTTCCACTTCTACCTTGTTCACTCTGTCCTCACCGCCATGCTGTGTCAGGCTGAAATTTTTGGCTGGTTCATGATATGCTACCTGTTGTGTCAGGCTGAGTTTTTGTGGATCCATATACCTACCTCTGTTTTAACCAGGCTTTTGCACAGAATTAGGCATAATGGTGCCATTAGGCAGCTTCAGATGCATGCATACATGCTGCCCCTGCTGTTTCCTGTCCATTTCCGTTGTGTTTACATCAATTTCTGAGGTTGACAGGTTTCACACGACCTTCCCTCTACCGAACTTGAGTCTCCTGCAAAAAAGCTTGAGTCTCCCATTGACTTCAAAGGGGTTCGTTACTCGAAACGAGCACTCGAGTATCGGGAAATACTCGTCTCGAGTAATGAGAAACCGAGCATTTTAGTACTTGCTCATCACTAGTAGGCATACATTTTTTTTTCTTCAACAAGGTATGTGGAAGAAACACAAAGAATCTTCGTCAACTACCATGTGCTTTGCTTGTTTATTCAATTTAACTTATTTGTTGTTTTCTGCGTCTCCATTGACTTTTGTTCCATTTTTGTATCACCAAGAAACAGATAAACACCTGAGTACTATCTACAAAACGTTGTAATATAGTCTGAGGCTATGTTCCCACAACAGGAAAATGACAGCTGTCTTTTTGGATGAATGCAATTTTAGTGCCAAAAGAAGGACAAAAATAACGTTCATGATAATTATTTGCAGCAGGCTTTTTTTTGGTTCTAGAACTGCTGTCATATTGCCGTTGTTGTAACATAGCCTAAAGATGGACCACATGCTGCTGTGTCCCGAATTAGCAGAGGCTGGCACTTTATATACCACAGACGATCAGCTACCAAATGCATAATGTGAACTTTGATCTTATACAGTGAAATTAAATGATCCACTCAAAAGTGCAGTGATGTAATAAGTACTTGGGATAAGAATCCCTTTCCAATGAGCACACCTAGAAGTGATACTTTTTTTTTTTTGAGTAAACCATATTGTTAGGCACACTGCAATATTCAATATAACTGTTGCAAGAAACATTTTTCTTTCTTTTTTTGTGAAATTTTTGGTATTTTATACACAGTGTTTGTAACATACTTTTAAATTATACTAATGGTGTTGACTATTATCATTTTATTATCAATTTATATATTTAGGAATATTTCCAATAGAGTGATTAAAGAGGTACTGTGTCTAAGGCTATGTTTCCACTTTATGAGCATATAAGGCAAAAAGCGGCAGTCTATACCAGGGGAAGGGGAACTTGGGTCTCCAGCTGTTTGAAAACTTCAACTCCCATTATGCCAAGACAGCCCTCCCTTACCTCCTAACATACATATACAGATACGGATACATATACAGGGAAGCTACTAGGCACATCATGTTACTGTTATATACACAAAGCAGGAACTGTATACAGGAAACAAGTAGAAGGCCCAGCATGCTGACAGTGATTGAAAACCAGCTGCGTGTCCGCTGTGGGGTTTAGGTAGCATAAACCAAAAGCAAGCATTTGCATGTGAATGTACGTTGAACAAGGCAAGGTGATTTGCCTTTCAGCGACAGATTACTACAGGTAGTAGCTTTAGAAGGTAGGTATATCGCAGAGGAGGATATATACCCCATCATGGACCCTTCCTATAGCCTTATACACCTCAAGAAACCATGAGAGCCATTAAAACCTCACACAATAATTACCCCTTTGTGAACAATTGTGCAACATTTATCCTCATATTGTAAACACCCAAAGAACAGTTATCAGGCAGTTACTATGCATGTCCATAAAAAAATAGGACATAAATGCTACTATTCCTTGTCACAAATGCCAATGAATAAAAACCCCACTGGAACAGAGAGTTAACATTTAGTTAGTTATATAGGTTAATGGTATATAGTTTTGTATTGAAGTACAGTGCTTCTCAAACTTTGAGGTGGGCCTCACTAGTGAGGCTCCCCCTAGTTGCTGGTGAGGCGCAGCTTGGGAGGCAGTTCTCACAAAAGTGACCAAAAGCTGCACAGTCCTTTCCCTGACTGCAACAATCTCAGGTTTAGAACATTATTGACTTGTTTTGTACTTGTTTAATGTCATACCGAGATTAGGAGACAAATGGTGGGTAGACTGAGCAATAGTTGTTATATTTGCATGGACTTTCACCAAAGATGGTGAGGTGTCTGCATTCTCTTGGTCAGTCTAGTAAGGCCCAGGCATTGTTGGTTGGGTGAGGCTCCAGTAGAAAAAGTTTGAGAAGCACTGATGTAGTTTATATAGTTCATTTATATGTTAGGGTTAGTATTATTATGATCCCACAACATCTTTTTTTATGAATGTTTTGCTGATTTTTTTTCAATGGCCCCCCTTTTGATGCCAAATTAGCATAAACCAGTCACATTTTTCTGCCATAAGGATATCCGATCAATGGCCACAGGCATCCACTGACACTCTGGGAGGGCATACGTCTGATTTGCTGTAAAGCTCAAATCTATCAAATCAATTCTACAATTTCTATTTAACATAAAATGATTAAATTAAAATCTTTGTAACTAGGGTTGAAAATGAGCATACTATATAGAATCAATCTAGGAGATATGCAAGCTGTGGGCAATTAAATATTCATGTGTGGAATAGACCGTGTCAGACAGATTATACAAGCTTCATATTATGGCAATTCACAGAAGTGTTAAAAGAAATTATAGTAAATCTACACGAAACATTTACTAAAATGAATTTTGAGAGTGAGCACTATAGGGTTTGCACAAACTTTTAAAATTGATGGCCAATCCTTCAGATAGACCATTAATTTCAGGGTTGTAGGGGGTTTTAGCATTACCACAAATCGGCTGTTTGAAGAGACTGCAGAGACTCTTTATTAGTGCTTGTCTTTGTACTTATAACACTTTTAGTAGTGGTGGTGCAAGGTACTGCAGCCTTGAACCATTAAATGTTTAAAGTTAATGTACCATTAGGCGGAATGAATTTTTTCCCCCCACAGACCTGTCGGCGCCGACATGGGGTTTCCAGTGGCATAATCCTTTTTTTTCAAAATCCCACCCGGTTCCTGCACAGTTTTGTTCTCGTGTATTGGTCCACTCTATTCACTGGCGGTAGGCCTGGCGCCCCAGTGTTATGATATCCCCTCCCCTTGGTGACACTGCCTTGGTTGAATCTAATGGAGGTGTGTCAACAAGAGGAGGGATATTGTGTCTGTCTCGAGTGCATGAAGTGCAAAAGAAGAAAATGGCATTGAGCATGGGAACTGTGCAGCATTTTGAAAGAAGGACCGCACCAGGAGGATCCCCATGCCAGCACTGACAGCAGGGCAGTGAAAAATTCCTTTCTACTGATTGTACATTTGCTTTAAAGCCTCAATATCCATTTTAATTCCTCTAATAGTTATTGCTTCGGATACTTCAGAAAATGTGTAAAAATTGTCTAAAAGAAAAACTGTCTTTGCTGCCATTAGTGATGAGCGAACATCCCGATGTTTGGTTCGGATGCCAAACACGAACAAAAAAAAAAAAATGATCGTGATCAGTTAGTGTTCATTGAACATTACCGAACAAATAACAAACTAGCATTATAAGTGTACATTTCGGTCTAAAGTTACGCACATGGGTACAGATTATCGGGTGCAAAGTGTAAAATACATAATAGCAGAGCAATTATGAGGTGCGTAGCAGTAGCGTATCTTTTATTCGACTGTGCGTATATATGTACAATGACATGCCTACATGTATCACAGAATACAGAAGTCAGCTCAGGAAGTCAAGATGTCCCAGCAAGACTTCCTTTTGGCCTTGGAGAACTCAATAAGATTGTAAACATAATGGTCAGGATCAGAACTTACTTTTATTTTACCTGGGCAGTGTATTGAATGAAAGCTTTGCTCTATTTGATTGCTAAGTGCAACCACAACAGTTTTCTTTAACACTTTTGATATAACTGCCCAACATATGTTTAAAGGTGTCCATGATACATGTGTATGTATTTGTATCAATAGTAAGCTTCGTTTCTCTTAAAGTGAGCAACGCCTCTTTAGTGAATCTATCTGGCTGTGCGCCCGACGTAACAAATCTTGACCTGCTTCCAACAGGTGTAGATTTAAATCTTGATTTACGCCAGTAAGCAGGCATAAATCATGATAAGGCTATGTTCACACAACGTCAAAAATAGAGAAAAGGCGGCCAGTTTTCATATTTAAAATAACTGCCATTTTTGCCGCGATTTAACTAGCTGCAATGGCAATGCATTGAAGTCAATGGGAAGACAGACGTCCAATGCCCACAGTGTATTGAATAACTGACGTTTTTGCTTTGGACATCAAAATAATGAACATGATCATTATTTTCTGACGTCTTTTGCAAACAGCGGATGCTTTTTTATTAGTAGTTCACACACAGTTTTTTTTCCACCGTTCTTTCTCCGTCTTTACTAATAAATTCAATGGACTTTTTAATTAAGACACACCCAAAGGGCAATTAGTAACCCAAACTAAAATAATGTGCAAACACCAGTCATTGCACTAAGGGGAGGCCAGACAGCTAAATAACATCTGTAATTTTAGACTCAAAATAACGGACGTCATTTTAAACGGAGCTGAACAAAACATTATGTGAACATAGCCTAAATGAGGCGCAAGAAGAGGCCATGCCTCCTCCCCAACTTGCTGCAACTCCCTGCCCGCTCATTCATTCACCCTGCCATAAGTTTCATAAATGTCCCTCTTAGACCCTTATCCATATCACAGGCTTATCTATTAACCTATCTATTAACTAATTTTGCTCAATAAGTTGTAATTGTATGTAATTTGTGGCCTTGGGTGGAAAAAAAAGGCCAGATGTATTTACACCAATTTGCAACTAATGCCACATTTATGTCATTCCTTTCGCTATGTGGGACTTTGTTAATAAAGGGGGATTGAAAACCAAAGATGCTAGTCACTTTAACTTTATCAATTTTTTTTATGGCTTTTCTATATGTACAATTTTTCAGAACTTCAAAAGGCTACAAGCGCTATAATGTTTGATGCGGCACAGAGTAATATCCAATAACGGCGGGGCAAAATTATCCCTATGTAGCATATTTATATGTCCAATTATTTCTCCGTTGACTATGCTTTATGACAGCATTAGTAAAAGCTTTTAGATGTGTACATTTAGCAATGACATATAGACAGTATGTTTACCACTAACACAATTGCATGCAGCAAGCAGAAGCGCGTTAAAATTTTTTACACAGTAAAACATTTTAACAGACCTGTGGAGGGAACTGCCTCCCTTTTTGGTCAGGGTACATGACATAAGCAGCTTGTGTGTAGGCATAGCTTTTGAAGCGAGGTTTGGGAGGTGGTGAAGGGGTGTGCACTCGTCCCTGTGCTACATTGACAGTGATCTGAGAAGAAGAGATGAGAGGACAAAAGGCACACACAGATTGGTAAGTGAATACAGACCAAGAGTTATACAGTATATTTATTAAATCCTAAATCCACCAGCAAATCTCTCCTAATCCATGCTATCCATTAAAATGATGTGATTTCTTTACATCAAGGAAAAACAGTGTTATATAATGTGCATATAATGGTAATGTACTTCTCTGCATGTGAAATACAAATCATCATTGTATATAATCGCCTTTAACTGGAATAACTTGAATTAAAACTTGATTAACCAATAATGCACCCTTGATAAACTGGAGCATTGTAACCCAGAAAGCTGAAATTAGGCCTTTGTTGTTCATGTAGAGGCACAATGATTGGAAATAATGCTATTTAAGTTGTATAGGCTTGTCAATGTACCATTCACAAAGTGTTTGGTAACACCACCACCAATGGAAATAGTAGCCAATGAATAGCACTCTTCATGATGTCTCCATCATCATTGATGACCATCAATTCTGCTCAGAAGAAATCAACTGCATCAGTCATTGTTGTCTCTGGTGGCAATGGTGGACCAGTTGGTCCATCTAGTCTGGCCATGTATTATTTCCCTTATTTTTATCTTAGGATACATGTATGTTTATGTCAGACATGATTAAAATTTCCTTATTATAGATTTACCTACCACTTCTGCTGGAAGTGTGTTGCAAGCTAGAGATGAGCAAACTACAGTAAGTTCAGGTTCATACAAACCTAAACTCTCAGCATTTGAACCCCAATGCCTGTACAAGATGGATGCAGCCCTAGGGCTACCTATAAAATATGGATATAGTCATAAGTCTTGGAAGTGTGCGACATAATGTAGAAATATGGAACTGCAGTTTCCATTGTTTCGAATTTTTGTCCAGGAAAGCTAAATTTCCATATTGCATACTTATGTATCATAATGTCAGCAAGCAGAAAAACCTTACCTATCAAACCTTTTCCTTTATCTCTTACAAACATAACAGGACTCAGAACAGACCATTGATGCAACCACTTCTAACCAGTCTCTGCTCAGATTACACACCAATAACAATACCCTGTGATATCTATCCTTCAGTCAATGACAAATCCACCTACCTATCCAGAGAATAAGTTCAATTTTTGCTAACTTCTCTATCAGCTCTTTATGTGTAACTTGACTGTCCAGGCAAGGGGCTTAAGGGGCTATGCAGATTTTCTTTAAATGTTCACTCTGCACTCGAGTTAGCCAGATCTATAAACAGTTAGTTAAGTAGTCTGCAGCTACCGATAACGAACATCCACACTAGGTTTATAAGAGACTGAATATGGACAATAGCGGAGTGTATTTTTAGATCACCACTGTACACTTAAAGAAAAAAAAAATTATGAGCCAATAAAAGTTATATTTTACTTTAATGGGAACCCATACAGATGTGTTTTGCGCTTATGGCCCTTTCTAATTGGTGCATATTTGGATCCAACTGAATGGGTTCCTTTCAGGATCATTCAGGGTATTTGTTACCCCTAAAACATTGGATTCTGAAATTGAACCAAACCCTTACAACTGGTGGCAATGCCCAGCTATATTGTGATTTTTAAAACCTCCTTCTAACGAAAAACTGGGCAGTAGCAGCTATCCAGATGGTCAATGGCTTTCTTATCTCAATAATAAAGGAAATCTCTCAATATCAATTTTTGTAATGCTTATTTTTTTTTTCCTGTTACTATTATATTCTAACTAGAATTCAAGAAATCAGGCGATACCTTTTGAAGGCTAAATATATTTGATTGTAAGCATATTCTACTATTTATCTTTAAAAAAATTATTTTTCTATTGTCCTTACATCTCTTGTAAAACCATAAATGTTTTTTCTTCCTTTGACTTTTTCCAATTTCTCGTACATACAGTATTGTCTAATTGCCTTTAAGATGGCTTTTTTGTGGTTATTAATATTTTCAAACAGATTTATAAAAACAGAGAAAGTATGAGGTACTAGTCAAGCAGATATACACTCACCGGCCACTTTATTAGGTACACCATGCTAGTAACGGGTTGCCTTCAGAACTGCCTCAATTTTTCGTGGCGTAGATTCAACAAGGTGCTGGAAGCATTCCTTTAGAGATTTTGGTCCATATTGACATGATGGCATCACACAGTTGCCCCAGATTTGTCGTCTGCACATCCATGATGCCAATCTCCCGTTCCACCACATCCCAAAGATGCTCTATTGGATTGAGATCTGGTGACTGTGGAGGCCATTTGAGTACAGTGAACTCATTGTCAAGTTCAAGAAACCAGTCTGAGATGATTCTAGCTTTATGACATGGCGCATTATCCTGCTGAAAGTAGCCATCAGCTGTTGGATACATTGTGGTCATAAAGGGATGGACATGGTCATCAACTATACTCAGGTAGGCTGTGGCGTTGCAACGATGCTCAATTGGTACCAAGGGGCCCAAAGAGTGCCAAGAAAATATTCCCCACACCATGACACCACCACCACCACCAGAATAAACCGTTGATACAAGGCAGGATGGATCCATGCTTTCATGTTGTTGACGCCAAATTCTGACCCTACCATCCGAATGTCACAGCAGAAATCGAGACTCATCAGACCAGCAATGTTTTTCCAATCTTCTACTGTCCAATTTCGATGAGCTTGTGCAAATTGTAGCCTCAGTTTCCTGTTCTTAGCTGAAAGGAGTGGCACCCGGTGTGGTCTTCTGCTGCTGTAGCCCATCTTCCTCAAGGTTCGACGTACTGTGCATTCAGAGATGCTCTTCTGCCCATTCTCCTCTGACCTCCGGCATCAACAAGGCATTTCCGCCCACAGAACTGCCGCTCACTGGATGTTTTTTCTTTTTCGGACCATTCTCTGTAAACCCTAGAGATGGTTGTGCGTGAAAATCCCAGTAGATCAGCAGTTTCTGAAATACTCAGACCAGCCCTTCTGGCACCAACAACCATGCCACGTTCAAAGGCACTCAAATCACCTTTCTTCCCCATACTGATGCTCGGTTTGAACTGCAGGAGATTGTCTTGACCATGTCTACATGCCTAAATGCACTGAGTTGCCTCCATGTGATTGGCTGATTAGAAATTAAGCGGTAACGTGCAGTTGGACAGGTGTACCTAATAAAGTGGCCGGTGAGTGTAGATAGAGAAGGCAGCCTCCGGCAAGAAAAAAAAAATAAGAGGTATACAAAACTAGATAGAAACTATCATTGAATTAAATCCTAACAATAACTAACAAAATAGGGAAAAGAAAGAGGTAAGGGTTATAGGGGCAGATATCCTGCACTTCTATCGGTATATACATAGCAAAAATCCTAAGGAATTATTCTTAACCCCTTGCCTCCACAGCCTGTTTTGGCCTTGATGACCAGGGCCTATTTTTCAAATCTGACTGGTCTTTATGTAGTGATAATCTGGCCGCTCTTTATGTAGTGATAACTCTGCAATGCTTTTAACTATCGTGGTTATTCTGAGATTGTTTTTTCATGACATATTCCTCTTTATGTTTGTTGTATACTTTGGTTGATATACCCAGAAGTTTTTTGTAAAAAACACATTTGTGCAAAAATTAGAAACATTTACAATCGTTTATATTCAAAATTCTCTTTTTCTAAGAAAAATAGTTATGTCACATAAACTAATTATTAGTGATGAGCGAATACTGTTCGATCGAATAGATATTCAAACGAATGGTAAGATATTCGAATATTCGATATTCGTACGAATATCGCACGAATATTCGATAAATTTTCGATAGGCGTTCAAATCCCCCAGATTCCGGTTTCACCCTCCAAATGGTCAAATAGATGTTTTTCACTAAACGAATACTTGTTCCCATAGACTTTAATGGGATTGAATATTCGATCGAATATTCGAACGAATATCGAATATTCGAATATCTCACTATTTGCTCATCACTACTAATTATTACTGCAACATCTACGACATGTCTACTTTATGGTGACATCATTCAGTGAATGCCGGGCATGCGCCTGTCAGCTCTGCAGCCTCCCCTCTCTCCCCTGCCGTTGATACAAGATTGTAACAGCGGCAGGTGACATAGGAGACGCGGCAGAGCTAGAGGACATCAGCTTATGGGATCTTTATGATCCCGTAAGCTGATGTAAATTCACGACCTGGGCATTGAGGCATCAATGATCCCAGGTCGTGAAAGGGTTGAGCAAGTTGGAGGGAAAATTTTAAATTTTCATTTATTTAGCAGATATTTCATTTTAATCCATTTTTTCCCTCTAACACAGCAAATACTAGATGAGAAATGGAACTCAATATTTATTCCCCATGTTTCAATGTTTCTAGACATCCACCATATGTGGCCGCAGTGCGTCTCCAGACTCAACCACAGGCCTCAGACATGACAGAAGCCTTGTGTATTTTTGGGGTCTTTTTTTATTTCAGATTTTTTGTAGCCATTATATCATGTCACAGAGGCCTTGGGTACATGTGTCATTTTGATATCTTTTTTCTATATTTTTTAGGGGGTGGGATCGACAAATAATTGTCATTTTGGTTAGGTCTTTTTAATGGCATTAATCGGGCAGTATAATTAATGTAACAGGTTAATAGACAGGGTCATTACGGATGTGGCGATACCAAATATATGTACTTTATTTATAGGGGATCATTTATAAAGGGGGACAGGGAATGTGTATATTTATTTATTTTATTTATTTTATTTGTTTCCATTAAGTATTTATGTATTTTTTTTTTTTTTTACACTTTTTAGGTATATATACAGTATAATGCATTACAGCTCATGATGTGTGCTGCAATGCATTACATAGTGAATAAACTGTCAGCTATACAGCTGACAGCTCATTCAAACGATCAGGTCCCTGCATAAGTGCAGGGCCTGATCATTATATATTATAGTAACCTAGACGCACCGGGAAGCGGCTAGGTTACTATGGTAACCCCCCAAAGTCGCGCAGATCAGGGGGAGGGGGGAGCACAGGGAAGGAGAGACGATCTGGGGGGGGGGGAGAAGGAGAGACGATCTGGGTGGGGGAGAAGGAGAGACTATCTGGGGGGGGGGGAACTGGGAGGGAGAACCAAAGGAGAAGGGGGCCAGGGGGAGAATTAAGCAGTGGCGGTGGGAGGAGGCAACGTGCCGCAGCCTCCTCCCTCCAATCGGGTTACAGATCTCCCCATAGATGCTGCGGTCACATCAACCGCGGCATCTATGGGGTTAACTGCCCAGGGGGGAGCACGGCTCCTATCTGGGCAGTGGCAGCGGGAGGAGGCTGTGTGAGATAGCATCCTCCCTCTGCCCTATCTCACCTCGGGACAGCAGGGGGAGGCAGGGAGAGTATGACGTCCAGGGATGTCATGAAGCAGTTTGGCACTGCTTTTCACGACGTCGCTGGACGTCATATTGGGGGAAGGGGTTAATATATTAGTTATAAGGGTGTTTTCCCTGTAGCCAGCCACTGACTCATGACACACTGATTGGCTGAGCACTGGGAGACATGGGGAGCCCCCAAAGCAAGCTAAAAGAGGGACCTGGCAATGTATGTATCAGGCCGCGGGGGGTTAAGGGGGTTGACTTTTACATACTCGCAGCGGGATTTAATGAGATTCAATGGAATCTCATTGACGTGACAGTGAAGGTATCCGCAGTGGATTTAGCTGCGAATACGGTATGTGTGAACCCACCCTAAATGATTATTTAAATACTTCCCCATTTCCTTGAAATTTGCCTTGCTAAAATCCAGTACATTGGCTGTCGTATAGTATTGCTCACAGCCAGTTTGTGCGTCAAACCATAAACACTGGTGGACACTAAAACTTAAATGTTCTCTCACCAGAAGTTCAGTCACCCAATCCCCATTGTTAAAAAAAAAACATTCTACACATATTACACAGATTATGGAATGTAAATCAATTCACTGTTGCAAGAAATATAACAATGTATTTGCCCATTAAATGACAATATTAAATTGAATGACACAGCAGAAGACATATTTTCAAATACTACAAAGAAAAAAGTTCCTTTGTATGCGGCAAAGTTTTCTAACAGGTAATTGACACTTGTCAAAAGTATCTAATAAATCCTGCTAATAAGTAGCAGAGAGTTTAATAGAATGCAGCAGCACAGAGCTGTCATGCAGCATTTGTATTCCTACAAATGAATCAATTATTTTAGGTATTTGTGCAAAGAACGGAATCTAAGCTATTTTTATAATGGAAAGAAAACCCATCCATACTTGCTGAGAGAAATGTCGCTGATCAAAATGCCTAAATTGCTCTTCTGGAGGGATTATTTGGCGAGGCAATGTGTCCAATTCCCGAAGTGATTCAATGGATACTTTTTGTGGTAGAACTTGGAAGAGTGATGTTACATACATTAAAATGGACTTCTTGTCGGGATGAGCTGTTGCAATATCTGGAAATGAAAAAAAGAAATATAGGTGTGTGTCATTCACTGTAAATTATGCACATTAAATGTACCTAAAATCAGCTTCCAACCATGCAGCCAGACTAATGAGCAGAAGCTCGGCCTTTCCAGCACCCTCACGGGACTAATTAGAGCTCTATAATCATCTGTAAACTTTTCTGTAGATGTAGCATACCAATGAGTAAAATCTCAGTGTAAAAATGGTAATCATTTCTCATTTAAGCACATTTCAAACCATTATACTCTTTATTGTACTATGGAAAGTCATAACTGAAGATTTATTAGGCCCCTGAATTCACAGTGAACAAAGCTGTACATCAAGTTTTATGTGGTATTTGGCTATGCATATTTGATTATATGTATTACCAAAATATTGCTAGAATGCATGCCTTCTTAAAAAACCATTAGGAGTAAATAGACTTGATATATTTCTGTCAAAAACAATACTTTGTGTAAGACATACCAATGTGAAGGTGCTCTTGAGCCTGAAGCTATTTTATACATACTGAATAATTAGATTAGCATATTTAAGCCGGACATTAATGGCAAGATGCCTCAGCTAAACCTGCTGTGAGGTCATTAAAAACTGTTCTTTCCTTTTTCTTTGAGGACACCTTAACCACCTTTACTTTGAGGCTACCTTAACCAATTTAGGCTGTATGCACACGGTGTCATAAATGGTGCTACAGATCTGTAATATATTTCTAACAGGTTTATACTATACTTTTGGTTTAGTGGACCTCCAATTGTATTTTAAAGCACACATGAACGTATAACAGATTTTTAAATTCTTAAAATCTTAAAAGCCATTCTTACAATGGCTCATTGTAAGGAGAACATGGTGCATCAGATTTATCAATCTGCCTGAGACCCACACTGTCTGGTCTGTTTTTTTACACAGCAACCAATGACAGTTTAGACATCCTTTTACCGGAGCTTGTTAAAGGGGTTGGCCACTTTATAGTAAAATTGTTCAGTATTAGTAACTGTACTCACTGACTGCAGCTCCCTGTGTACCTCATAGAGCTAAAATCAGACTCCCCTCCTCCAGGCTGTGCTGTTCTGCTCTGGGATGAGTCTGTCCATAAGATGGCTTACATGGAGGAGCATGTGACCATGCCCCGCCTCTAAAGTCCTTCATAGACATATATAGGGTCAGTGGTGGATACTGGGGGCGGGACACGGTTCCATGCTCCTCCATGTCGGCAATCTTATGGACAGACTCACGAAAGAGCAGGGCACCATGGCCTGGAGGAGAGGAGTCTGATTTTAGCTCTAATAGGTACACAAGGAGCTGCTGTCAGAATATACAGTGAGTACACTTACTAATACTGTATGCTGAGCTTTTTTACTGTAAAGTAGCCAACCCCTATAAGATTTAAAGCAGATGTATTTGGCTGAGAGAAAAGATTGACAAATCTTAGGACCATTTTACATGGGCCTATCAGTGTTCAAATGAGTGTTTGTAGGAACATTTGTAGTAGAACCTAGAACATTTTAGTTTACATAACATGATTCAACATTTACACAGATACTGTACATTTTTTTATTGTTCTATTAGGGTATTGCATGAATTGTATTTCTCTTTCATGTGATTAACTATCAGTGTCTAGCACCCATTGAATAGGACCATCACCTGTTATATAGAGACTATTTGGGGGTAATTTACTAAGTACTTAGTGAATCAGTCACTGCAGTATCTATCCCACGCGCCATACTCTGAAATGTATGTTAGTTCCCAAGCTGGTGGACATTTTTGCCACAATATATGCTAGCTCTCCAGCATATATTGTAGTAAATCTGGCAGAGCTTAAAGCGACTGACCACACAATCTGACACCCCCCGCCCCAAACTGCTTGTTCTTCAGATAGCTGCTTTTAATCCAAGATCTGTCCTGGGGTCCATTCGGCAGGTGATGCAGTTATTTTCCTAAAAACAACTTTTAAACTTGCAGCCCCGTGCCCTACGGGAGTATCTGTGCACTAACTTTGCACCACCTCTCCCTCCTCCCCACCCTCTCCATCATTAGGAATGCCACTGAAACATTTTCTGCATGCTGAACATTGCACAGGTGTCTTAATGATACAGCCCATGTGCTGGGCTGACACAGGTGGAGAATAGGAGAAAATCTGCCTGGAGCATTCCTAATGATGAGGAGGGTGGAGAGGAGGGACAGAGAGGTTGTGCCAGCCTAATGCATACCCGATCTAGGCCACGCCCATAGGGCACGGGGCTGCAATTCTAAAAGTTGTTTTTTAGGACAATAAATGCATCACCTGCCGAACGGACCCCAGGACAGATCTTGGATTAAAAGCAGTTATCCGAAGGTACAAGTGATTTGGGTGTGTGTGTGTGTGTGTGGGGGTCATATTGTGGGTACAGAGTCTCTTTAAGCCACACCAACTTTCCTGCCAAGCATTTTTAGACTTTGCACGGCCAGTGTAAAACATCAAAAAAAGCCACAAATGGAGCTTGCACAAAACAAAATGATTTTTTCACACCAAATTGCAGAAGTGGGAGATTAATACTGTAAATTTACCCCTATATTTCAGTGTGATGTCATAATCACAGGAGAAATGGACGTAGCAGACAGTGGTGACACTGGTTTTGAGTCTTGATTCATTCACAGTTGCAAGAACAAGTAAAGGGAGGCTGTTAAAACGTGGTCTGTATATTTTCTAAGTTACAGTTATAGACAAACACAAATGTATCAAACTATATATATATATATATATATATATATATATATATATATATACATACTATAATCTGTGTAGTATATACACAGATTATAGCACAATGAATGTATTTTATTGAACAAATTGAGTAAACACCCATGGTGCAGAGAGACGTTTGTGTATCCAGTATGATTCTTAACACTGTAAATCACTTTATGGCACTACAGCAAATTACATTGGGAACCATTATCATGGTAACACAGCATTATAGATAAGAATATAATTCCAGCACTCAAACGTGATTGTGGTAGTGTGATATTTTGGAGCTGTTTTTCTATTGTAAAACCTTGACAACTTATCATAATTGATGGACTTATGAAGCAAGAAGAAAATCCCCACCTTTTACTTTGTGACCTAACACTTGAACATATTTGATTTATGCACACGGACAATAATGCAAAAGCACCCAAGACACCCATCTAGTGTAGACAAATTAAAACAAATCTGCCATTAAGAGTGGGGAAAAATTCTCAACAGCAGTGTAAAAGACTGCACTGTGTCCCAAAAGTTGGATTGCAGTTATTATGGTCAATGGTGGAAGAACCTGTTATTAAGATTAACCTCTTAAAGACGCATATGGGTACGTCATGGAATCCTGTCACTTAAGGACCCGTTTTACCCGTACGTCATGGAGTTCGCCGGTGCTTTGAAGTGAGCTCAGGAGCTGAGTTCACTTCAAAGCATGTGGGGACCTGCTGCTATATGCAGCCAGGTCCGTACAGTTAATGACAGGGCGCCACGATCGCGGGCCGCCCGCCATTAACCCCTGCAGACAGATCATTGTATCTGACTGCCGGAGGTCTCTTACCTTCCCCCCTGGCAGTCAAATCAACAATCACTATATAGAGTCTGCACAGGCAGGCTCTAAGCAGTGATCGCAGATTACACTGATCAATGCTATGCTATGGCATAGTAATGATCAGTGTCAGAAATCCAATGTAAAAATGTTAAAGTCCCCTAAGGGGACATAAAAAGTGAAAAAAAAAAAAAAAATAAAAAACACACCATAGCCCCTCCCCCAATAAGTTTAAACCACCCCCCTTTCCCATTTTATAAATAAAACGCATAAAATTAAATAAACATATAATATACCGTAGCATGCGTCTGATCCATTAAAATAAATCAATATTGTTCCAGCACGGTGAACAGCATAAACAAAAAGCGATAAAAAAAAACCCACCAGGATTGATTATTTTCATTACATTTTATTTAAAATAAAATGAATAAAAATTGATCAATACATCCCTGCTAAATAAATATGGTATTAATAAAAACAAGAGATGATGGCACAAAAGAATGACACCCCATACAGCCCTGTATGTGAAAAAATAGAAATGCTAAAAGGTCTAAAAGGTGCCATTGTAATCACACCTATTTGCAAAAAAAAGTTTTACTGTTAATAAAAATAGTAAAACATTAGAAAAGCTAAAATGCATATCTCTGTATTAAGACCTACCTATAGAATAAAAATAAAATGTCAGTTTTACTGTAAAGTGCATTACGTAAACAGGGAACCCCCCCCCCACACACACACACACAATTTGCAGAATTGTCTTTTTTCCCTAATTTCACCCCATGAATAATATTTTGGGGGTTCCTTCATACATGGTATGGTAGATCAAAAGGCGCCTTTACAAAGTACACCTGTTCCTGAAAAAAAACCAAGCCCTTACTCGGCCCAGTAGCTGAAAAAAAGTGTTATAGCTCTTAGAAGACGAGGAGGAAAAAACAAAATAGCTAAATTGAAAATTGTCCTGGTCCTTAAAGCGTAACTGTCATATTTTTTTTTTTTATTGCAGAAATCAGTAGTATAAGCGATTTTAAGAAACTCTGTAATAGGTTTTACCGGGCAAAAAAAGCCTCTTTCTGTACTGAAGAAGCAATCTCCCAGCCTCCTCCCCTGACTTCTTATCTGTGCATTATCAGGCAAACACGTCTTCATTACAGAGAAGCCAGTGAAGACGGGCTCTGCTCTCCCATTCTATCCTTATGGAGGGGGGAGGGGCTGGGGGAGATGAGGGAGCAGGAAGAGGTGACATGAAGGTCAGCTGTTTGTAGACTCTCTGAGCACCTAAAACGCAGGATTCTGGGGTCAGAGAGGTCAGTGCTTATCTATGAACTTACTGAGAGATGATTGCAGGGTGTTGTGCTGTGCAGCACTGCTCCGTGCTCAGTCACTCCTAACAGCCCCTCCCCTCTCTATAGCCACATAATGGAGACAGAAATCCTGCTGCTTCTGCAGTGAAGGGGGGGGGGGCTGGGAGATTGCTTTTTCAGTCCAGAAGGAAACTCTTTTAGTACATAAAACCTATTACAGAGTTTCTTAAAATAGCTTGAACTGTTGATATTTAATGTTTAAAAAAAAATGGCCCTGAAATGACAGTTACGCTTTAAGGCCATTTTTGGCTCTGTCCTTAAGGGGTTAAGGGAGCAATTACTTTCCCGTATGGGTGACATAGTTTAGAGTACATTTTCATTTCCAATAAATGAAATGATGAGTTAAAAAGCTTTGTTTTGTGTTTACTTGTGTTGTCATTATGTGATGTTAAAAATAGTTGGATGCACTAAATGATTTGTTTACTGAAAATAATGCATAAATTAACCAAGTATCATCTACATTCTTTCACTCTACTTTGAAGTGTCTGCACATCATAAAAACAATATAACAAGCAGTCTGGAGAACTAGATAAGTGCTAGTGAAGATCTGATACCTTAATAATGTTAGCATAATTTACAACATCGTAAAGAATTATTTTGTCTGCCCTATAGCCAGAAGGAATACAGTGCATAAAAACAGGTGGATAAGTGGTAGTTCTTAACTATCTCTATTTAAAGGGGTTATCTGGCGCTTACAAAAACATGGCCACTTTCTTCCAGAAACAGCCCCACTCTTTTCTCCAGCTTAGGTGTGGTTTGCAGTCAAAGTGACTCTGTACCCACAATCTGCCCCCCCCCCCCCCCCCCCCCGCAACTACCTGTGCCATCAGACAGGTGCTTTTAATCCATGATCTGTCCTGGGGTCCATTTGGCAAGTGGTGCAGTTATTGTCCTAAAAAATTACTTTTAAACTTGCAGCCCTGTGTCAAATTGGTGTGGCCTACATTCTCTGTGTCCTAGGCTTGTAATGGCTCTCTATCATTCCTTTCCACCCTCTTCATCATTAGAATTGCCCCAGGCTGGATTTCTCCTATTCATGACTTTTCTGAACACTGCACATTTGCTGGATCGTTAAAGCACATGCCCAGTGCTCAGAGAAGTGACGATTCGGAGGAATCTTGCCCAGGGGTGTTCCTAATGATGAGGAGGGTGGGCAGAGAAACTCTAGGCCACATCAATTTGACACAGGGCTGCAAGTTTAAAAGTTGTTTTAAGGACAATAACTATCACCTGCCTAACGGACCCAGGACAGATCTTGGATTAAAAGCAGCTATCAGATGGTACAAGCATTTATTTTGTTTTGTTTTGTGGGTAGACAGTTGCTTTAAGCTCTATTCACTTCAATTGAACTGAGTTACAAAACCATACCCAAACTGGAGACAAGAGTGGTGCTATCTCTGGAAGAAAGTGGCCATGTTTTTGTAGCACTGGATAAAACCCTTTAACTATCTCCATTTTTACATCAAATGATTTATATTAAAAAGGGATTTATTAATAATATAATGTACATGTAGCAGTATTATTAATTTCTATATGAAAATTTTTGACAAGGTCTTATTAATGTTTCTTTTAATTCATTATATAATCGTATTTACTAGTAATATGATTGGTTCTACTTCGACAGTAAGAAATAGTTTAATATTTACTCAGCAAAACGGCCACATAGCCTACAGCTGTAAATGCAGCTCCAATAAGGCAGGCACTGGTTATCAGAGGAGGTTGCTACAATTAAGCATTGTGAAATGGCTCTTGGTAATAATCACAAAATAGACATGCTGAGGACAAATAAGCAGCTGGTGTATTGTATTATGAGAGCTGGCTGATTTGATTTAGGGAAGTGTCTATGATCCATGCAGCATAGCCTATTACCAGCAAAACAGTAAATTGGAAATTTAGCTTTTGCTTTCAAGAGAAGCTCTCAAAACGAACAATTAAAATTATGAATGTAAAGTAGAAAAGTAGCAATATGTTAACACATGCTGTGCCTTTCGGGTAGGTTTTTGAATAACAAGATGACTCCATGATAAGCATCCTTTTCAGGTCTTTATGTCGGTAGTAATCTATGGAGAATAAGTGCTAATGCAGTTTCCAAATAAAATGAATACAAATGCAGAGTAAATGCAGCAAAAGAGGCCCAGTCAGTGGTCAGGTAATGGGTGATTAAGGATGAGTTTGTATCAGTCTTTTAGAGGCGGAAGCTGAGCAGCTATTTGTAAAAACCCACTGACAAATGCACTGTACATTTATAGAAAGTTTTACAAATAACACAATCTCAAAATTTTGTTTCTTTACATTCCATGCATGTAACTATTACTTTAGGGGAATGTACAATCATAAAATGGCCTACTACTTAAATTAAGTTTTTACATATTTTTTTCTATTATAATATTATATTTTAAAATAATCCTGAGACTTCCTGTTCTGTCTGTGATGGGGAAAAGACTTCTGAAAAGTAATAAAATAGTAAAAGTAAGTCAAAGAGGCCACTGGGCATGCTTACAAACCCACCCAATTCAAACAATAGAGTTTGAAGATTGTGTCTATGTGGTGGATTGCTCAGTTCATCTACATATATCTTATTGGTAACTACTAAAGATTTGCAGTTCAGAAACCAGATTCTTATCTGAAACCTATAAGGTCCATCATGTTATTTGTAGAAAGTAAAACAGCTACAAAGCTTAAAGCGACTCTGTACCCAAAATCTGACCCCCCCCCCCCCCCAACCACTTGTACCTTGGGATAGCTGTTTTTAATCCAAGATCTGTCCTGGGGTCAGTTCGGCAAGTGATGCAGTTATTGTCCTTAAAAACAACTTTTAAACTGGCAGCCCCGTGCCCTAGATTGTGTATGCATTAGGCTGGCACAACCTCTCTGTCCCTTCTCCCCACCCTCCTTATCATTAGGAATGCTCCAGGCAGATTGTCTCCTATTCCCCACCTGTGTCTGCCCGGAACACGGGCTGGATTGTTAAGGCACCTGTGCAATGTTCAGCATGGAGAAAATGTTTCAGTGGCATTCCTAATGATGAAGAGGGTGGGGAGGAGGGATGGTGGGGTGGTGCAAGGTTAGGGCAGAGATATTCTAAGCCACGTCCGTTTGGCACGGGGCTGCAAGTTTAAAAGTTGTTTTTTAGGACAATAACTGCATCACCTGCCAAACAGACCCCAGGACAGATCTTGGATTAAAAGCAGCTATCCAAATGTACAAGCAGTTTGGGGAGAGATTGTGGGTACAGAGTCGCTTTAAAATGCTAAAAACCATCAGTTACGTATCTTCCAAAATCTCCTTAAAGGGGTTATCTGGGATTTTTCTATAATGTAGCATTGCATTGACTTCTGTGGGTGCTGTATGTTCTACTATATATACCCCTATATATCCCCCCCTTTATTAGAGTATTTTTTGTGTTCTCAGGCTCAGTCACATGCCCTTTCTGCCTCTGTTTTATTTTACTTCCTGTGTCACATTCCCTTTCTGTTCCTTGTTCCTGCCAGTAAGGGCACAATGAGTCATCATGTGGGTGGGAATATGCATCCACATTGATTTATCCCCACCCTTTTAGCAGGAGCTAACATTTTAGTCCAGTAGAAACTGCAGTATTAACCCCTTTACGATGCATGACGAGTATACTTGTCGTGCGGCCATTAAGTGTACACAGAGGGCTCTGCAGCGTCTCTGTAGCCCGCAGTTTCTATGTGCAGCTGAGGACAGCGGGTATTAGCCGGCATGGCCGATCGCCGCTGCCGGATAATTATTTAAATGGAGCTGTCAAAGCCGACAGCTGCATTTAAATAGTCATTGTGCCCATCTCCCTGGTGTCTAGTGGGGGATCTCCCTTCTACTGAGCCAGCCATAGACCAAAGGATAATAGTGTTATAAGGATGGGAACAGAGCAATTTTTAACACTTTTTTTTAAAGGTTTTAATTTTTTAAAAGCCATCAAATAAAATTAAATCATGCAAGTTAACACGAAACCTCTTAAAATAAAAGTAATTACACCTTTTTTTCCCAATTTTACTGCACGAATTTTATATTATTTTTTTTTGAAGCATACTTTATAGAAAATTAAGTCCGTATTTGCAAAGTATTATTGGTGTTGCAAAAAATAAAGGCTCATGTGGGTCTGTAGGGGAAACATGCAAGCGCAGTTGCCTTTTAAACACGAGGAAGAAAAAACTAAACCACAAAAATGAAAACTGGCTCTGTCCTTAAAGGGTTAAGGGCAGCATGACATGGAGGAGACCAGGAGCTGATAGCTATGTTGTGGGTGGCACAGAGGTGACAGCCATGTTGCTTTGTAGTGTTTGAGTCCTGGTATCAAATGCCACCAGGAATAACAGTTGCATGTATGTCCCCCAATGTTTGCGTGGATTTTATTACACACTCCAAAACATTTAGAGCCCCAGTGGGATAAAGATCAATACAAGTGACTACGATCTCTATACAGCACTGCAAAATACCATGGAGCTATATAAATAAAGGAACAATATTAACATAATTGTACTGTAAAGATCTACAGTAGCCGGGCAGAGAGGAAAGATGCTACTTTAGCTCATGTAAGTCACTATACTATTTGTTTATTGCTGAGGTAAACTTGCAAAAGAATCCTAAAGGCCCTATTACACAAAGCGATTGTAATAGCATTGGCAGCTACCGGGGAATGAGAAGCAAGTGAGCGCCTACAGGTCGCCGCTTGTTTGCTCCTTTGAATCGCCCTGTGTAATGGGGACTTAACTCATTTAAGCCCCACCACACCCACCTGCAGCTTGCTGACCCTTGAGACCTGGAAGTTCTTTATGTAAAAAAGCAAACACAAATCCAAAAAGCAGCAAGAGAGGATGGATGCCCAGGGGCAGAGAGACGAAAAAAGGTGGAGAAAACAACTAAGGGAAAAGGATAGACTACAAATAATCCTCTATTCCAATAAGAAAAATACGTTTTGCATCGTCTTTAACCCCTTAAGGACATCGGGCGTAAACTTACGCCCTCGCGCCCTGGTACTTAGCGCATCAGGGCGTAAATTTACGCCCGATGTTTCCCCGATCGCTGCGTGTTTGCACACAGCGATCGGGGAAGATGGCCTGCTATAAATCATAGCAGGCCATCTTAGCTTCCCGGCACGGGGGGTGGTTAACACCCCCCGTGCTTACGATCGCCGCTATTGGCTGATCAATTCAGATCAGCCAATAGCGGCGATCGGTGCTGTCCGAGGACGGCACTGACCGCCATTACTGTAAAAAGTAATGGTGGTCACGGTGCCACCGGCCCAATCGCCAATGGGCCGGTGGCACGTCGATCAGAGTCCCCCAAAATAGTAAATATCTGCTCTGGACCCCTCAGCTAGGTAGCTGAGGGGTCCAGAGCAGGTATTTGTACATTACTCACCTGTCCCGGGGTCCTGATTGGCGTCTTCCGGGTTCGCGGCGTCCTACGTCTTCTCATTCGGTCTTCGTCTCTCTCCGGCGGTCCCCATCGTCTTTTTTCGGCTATTTTCGGCTCCAGCCTCGTCTCTGCTGCCCCCTAGCGGCTGATATGTGTAATACACTTATCAGCAGCTACAGGGATGTTCAGAATGTAGAAAATTTTATTTTTTTTTCCAAATTTTTTCTTTCTATTTTCCGCACCCTATCGCCGCTGAGTGTTGATCAGCATCGCACGAAAGTGCGCTACTAATCAGCAACTCCTCCTTTTTGGCGTAGGGTGTTTTTTTTCTATATCCTACTGCCACGGTCTGCTGATAAGTGCCGCACATAAGTGCGGCATTTATCAGCAATGCCTTTGTTGGCGTAGGTTTTTTTATACTTACTGTAAAAAAAAAAACACGTAAAAAACACTACATTACACCACACTACATTGAATAAAGTTTGACACTACACCACTACATACCCCATATACTAGTCCCCGTATAAAGATGGCCCCCAGGGTGTTTTCGGCGTCAGAGGGATACGTTATTATTGCGTCTGACACCGAAACAGCCAGTGAGGATGAATGGGGGGATCCTTCTTTCCTCCATTCATCCTCATCATCCTCATCATCCAGTGACGTGTCTGGGGGTAGCGTAGCGTACGCTGCCCCCCAGACACGTCTTTTCCGCCAGTACCGTCCCAATAAGAGATGACGATATGGCGTGAAATTCTACAAACTCTGTGAGCGTACCTCTGGGTACTCTTACAGATTTAGGGTACGTGCACACTGCGGAATGGAGAAGGATAATCCTTTGTGCATTCCGCAGCTGGCACCCGCCGGCGGACTGATGCGGGCGCATGTCTCCACCCGTGTCATAGACTCCATTCGATGCACAGGCAGATTCCATCGTCCATCCAAAGAACTGATCTTTCCACTGCTGGATAAAGGTCACCACCCGTACGGGGATAACTTTTATACCAGCACCCCCTCTTCTGGTCCCTCGCTGCCTGAGCTACTGTAGCTTGCGGCACGATCCGAACATATCAGAAGTAGTAATAAAGCCCTAATATTTAGCAGCCATGGAGCGGACCCAGCGCTTCTGGATATGAAGGACCCCGTATCGCACCAGGACAACATTTTCCAGGTGACGTACCCCACACTTTAAAACAGGAGACCCCAGAAGAAGTGCAGAGTGTGGTGTAACAGGGGGATCAGGAAGGACACCATTTTCCCGTGTGACACCTGTCCTGATCCCCCCGGCCTCTGCATACTGGATCGCTTCAAGGCGTACCAGACGTCATTGGGGTTCTACATTATCTAAATTCTGTCCCTTATTCCTATTTCAGGGGTCACGTTGATCCAGGGATTATTCTGATCGCCATTATGGAGTTGGGAAGGAATTTTTCCCCAGTGATGAGGCTACTGTCGTCTGCCTCACGAGGGTTTTTTTGCCTTCCTCTGGATCAACACAGGTTGAATTTGATGGACACCTGTCATTTTCAACCTTATAAACTAATAATTGGCCTAATACCCCCAAATAAAATAGAATTGTCCCTTTTCCCCAGCTAAGTAGGTATGGCCGCCATTCCCATTAGAGGATGCCATGATGCAATTACAAAGCCTTTGTGCGGCCAGGACAATAGAAACCCCCCACAAGTGACCCGATTCTGGAAACAACACTCGATAAGGAATCTAACAAGAGGGGCAGCGGGGATATGGCCCCCTGGTGACGGCCACATTTGGGACGTGAAAATGAAAAAAATTGTATTTTTTATTTTCTCGGCACATGTTCTACGTAAGTGCCCGTCACCAGTGGGGTCCATATCCTCACTGCACCCCTTGTTAGATTCCTTATGGGGTGTAGTTTCCAGAATGGGGTCACTTGTGGGGGGTTTCTACTGACCTGGCAGCACAGGAGCTTTGAAAATGCGACATGGCCTCCATCCTCCATTCCAGCCTCTAAATGGCGCTCTGTCCCTTTGGTGGCTTGCCCTGTGCCCATATGGAACATTATGCCCACATATGGGGTATTTTCGTACTCAAGGGAAACTACGCTACACGTTTTGTGTTCATTTTCTTTTTTAACCCCTTGTGGAAATGGAAAAAATCAAGGCTAGACCAACATTTAGTGTAATTTTTGTAAAATTTTTACTCTAAATCATTAATCTTGTCATGATTTTTTCATTTTCACAAGGGGCTAAAAGATAAAAAAAAAAAAAACACTAAATGTGTAGCGCAATTTCCCCTGAGTACGGAAATACCCCACATGTGGACATGAAGCGCCATGCGGGTGCAGGGTAAGCCTCCGAAGGGAAGGAGCGCCATTTGGTTTTTGAAGGCTGGATTTGGATCGAATGGATTTCGAGGGGCCATGTTGCATTCAAAAGGCCCCTGTGTTGCCAAGACAGTTGAAACCCCCCACAAGTGACCCCATTATGCAAACTACACCCCTCAGGGAATGTAACAAGGGGTGTAGTGAGCATATGGACCCCACTGGTGACGGGCACAAATGTGGAACAATGTGGCGTGAAAACAAAATATTACATTTTTTACACTATAATGTTGGTTTAGCCTTGAATTTATCATTTTCACAAGGATTTAAAAGAGGAAAAAAAAAATGTGTAGAGCAATTTCCCCCGAGTCCGTAAATACCCCACATGTGGACATAAAGTGCCATGTGGGCGCAGGGCAAGCCTCCGAAGGGAAGGAGCGCCATTTGGATTTTGGAGGTTGGATGATGAACGCCATGTCGCATTTACAGAGCCCTCGTGCTGCCAAAACACTGGAAACCCCCCCACAAATGACCCCATTCTGGAAACTGCACCCCTCAGGGAATCTAACAAGGGGTGCAGTGAGGATATGGACCCTTTGATGACAGGCACATTTGTGCCATGAAAGTGAAAAAATGAAAATTTTCCCTTTCACGTCACATTGTTCTACATTTGTGCCCGTCACCAGTGGGGTCCATATGCTCACTTCACCGCTTGTTAGATTCCTTGAGGGGTGTAGTTTCCAGAATGGGGTCACTTGTGGGGAGTTTCCAGTGTCTTGGCAGCACGAGGGCTCTGTAAATGCGACATGGCCCTTGAAATCCTTTCCAGTGAAATTCAGCTTCCAAAAGCCAATTGGCGCTCCTTCCCTTTGGAGGCTCGTCCTGCGCCCCCTTGGCACTTTATCGCCACATGTTGGGTATTTCCGTACTCGGGAGAAACTGCGCTACACATTTTGTGTCTTTTTTTTCCTCTTATCCTTTTAAGAAAATGAAAAATTTGAAGGCTAGAACAACGTTTTAGTGTAAAAAATATTTTTTTCTTTTTTCACGCCATACTGTTAGGAAAATCTGTGAAGCACCTGTGGGGTCCAAATGCTCACTGCACCCCTTGTTACATTCCTTGAGGGGTGTAGTTTTCTAAATGGTGTCCCTTTAGGGGTGTTCTTTAGGTTTTGTCACCCCAGAGCCTCTGCCAACCTGAAGTGGTACAGTCAAAAATGACCAAATATAATGGAGGCATTGAAATTCTCTAGGCGCTCCTTTATATCTGAGGCTTGTGGTTGCGTCAAATAGCGCAATAGGGCCACATATGGGGTATTTCTATAAACTGCAGAAACGGGGCAATCAATATTGGGGTGCATTTCTCTGGTAATAGGTTTATAATTATGAAAAAAATTGGATTACAATAAAATCTCTGCACAGAAAATTAAAATTTTCTAATTTTTTACACACTTGGCTTTTATTTCTGTGACTCCCCTAAAGGGTTAAAACACTTTCTGGATATGCTTTTGCAGAGTGTGGGGGGTGCCTTTTCTGAAATGGGGTGCTTTGTGGGGCTTTCTAACATACAGGCCCCTCAAATACACTTTGAATCTGAACAGGTCCCTAAAAATATCTGATTTTGAAATTTCACTGAAAATTTGGAAATTTGCTGCTAATGTTTTAAGCTTCCTATTGTCTAAAAAAAAATGAAAGATCATTTAATAAATGCTGCCAACATAAATTAGACATGTTGCTAATGCTTTTAATATATAATTTATGTGGTATAACCACTTTCTGTATAAGCAAAAAAGTTTCAAAGTTGGAAAAATGCATTTTTTCACATTATTTGGGGTTTTTTCATAAAGATTCGTTATGAGTATCGACTCCAATTTACCAGAAATGTAAAGTACAATATGTCACGAGAAAACAATCTCAGAATCAGCCGGATAGGTAAAAGCATCCCGAAGTTATTAATGAATAAAGTGACACTGGTCATATTCATAAAATTTGTCTCTGTCATTAAGGCCATTTCAGGCTCTGTCCTTAAGGGGTTAAGTAGCCTCTGGTGTAAAAATTTGTCAGAGCATGCAGCACATTTCTTTGCACCAACTCCATGAATGACACAGCAGAACCTGATGTATCCCATTTTAAGTCAGCAGGGTGCCGCTGTTGTCTGACATATGATGGATTCAGTAGAGTAATGTGGCTGTCGTTTATGATAAAAGCTATGAATGGTAGTGTGAACAGACCCTAAAAAAGACAATCAAATAGTGTTTAAATTGCTAGGCTCAACACTTGGTAATCAGTTTGCACAAGCCAATATTTATAAGCTTCAAAAGTAGGCTAAAATGTATTATTCATCTTTCGTGATTTAAACTGTTCGAGAAAATTATTTTAGAGGAAAAGGGTCTAAAACAGTACATCTAGTTTCCTTCAGGCAAGGGCATTTCAGTTGAAAGAACTGAATGACAGATGCAACATTTTAACGGTTGCTTTAACTGCTCAGCTGCATATGGGAGACACTAATTCAGATTGTACTTATAAAAAAAGAATACAAAAGTCACAAAGTATACTTGTGGTTCTCTCTAATGGAACAAATGTTTTACCTTGGGAAAATGCATTTAAAAGCATTGAATTCAAAAAAGTTGTACAATGTCTGGCATATTGTCTACAGCATAAATTATCCTAAATGTATAACTTTTAAAAGAAAGCCAAAATATGTACATTGATTCAAAATAATTTTAGAGTATGCTTAGTATTTTGTATTCCATTTCTGCAATATATAGCACTCACCCCATGCCCAACTCACAACCACTATGGATACTTATGGTGTGAGTACACAGACAGATTTATCAGAAAGATTTTTGAAGCCAATGGGTGGGTTCACACTGAGGAATTCTCGCAGATAAATTCCGCGGAATTCCGTCAGCTGTACGCGCTCATGGCCGTGCGCCTTTCCCACGGCTCTATAGACACCATTCTATGGGCCAGCTGATTCCGCATTCCGCCAAAAGAAATGACGTCTCAATTCTTTCGACGGAATGCAGAATCCGCCCGTGCATAGAATGGTGTCTATGGCACGGGCGGAGAGGCATGCAGCCTTGAGAGAGTACAGCCGACGGAATTCTGCGGAACTTATCCATGAGAATTCCTCAGTGTGAACCCACCCAAAGCCAGGAATGGATTTGAGAAGAGGAGAATTCTCAGCATTTCCTTAATGACCTGATACATGTTTATAGTCTGTTCCTGGCTTAGGCTTCAAAAATCTGTCAAATGTCTGTCTAAACACAAAATTACTTCAATGGAAGTCCAATCTGTTACCCTCTATATATGACTCCTATAGACTTACAATCTTACATATTGCTGCTTAATTTTAAGTTATTGCTATCATATTCCTTCCCAACATGTAACATACATTTTGCATCAACATTTTAGAGCAGGGAGTATGGAGTGGCTTGACGATGGTCATGATCAGAGTTATCAATTGAGGCATTGGTTTCATTGTGTTAAAGCAGTGCACAACGGCTGGACAGCAAAAAGACGGAGTAATGATCATGATAATTAAATCCGTCCATCTTTATCAAAAGTCGGATGCAAAGACGTTGCGGGAACAGGCTTGATTAAAGTATATTTTTGCAAGAAAAAAAATGAACAGCATGATTGTACAAGCATTGTCCACAAATGGCTGCATACTCTGTGTTATCCAAAAACTGAACCCCACAAACTTTTCCAAGTAATCCCTTTCCACTACAATTTTCTTTATGATTACAGATGTACAGTACGTGTAAACAGCTGAGACTATAAATCAACACATTTAATATTTATAGCTCATACTAAAATACGGAAACCTGTTATCTGCACAAGCATATGTGAAAAAATGTTCAAAACTGCAGCATTAAGGCTTTTGCATTAGTTATTAATATGAATATTAAAAGAAGCTCAGTACAGTTATTTAAGCTCTCAAGCTAAGAACAAATTGTACAGTACATCATGATTTTATTTCTTTTATTTCTGCTCATTTATTAGCTTTACGCTTTTGAAATTATGTCTCTATGTCCTCAAAGTCTTTGTATATGCAAATAGGGATAATAAAATAGATAGACAATAAAAGATATTAAGATATAGCTTACAGGGGTGTTCATGGAAAAATTTACTTTTCCCCTATCCACAGGAAAGGGGAAAAGTAGGAGATCACAGTGGGTACGACCCCTGGACCCACCCAGTGATCTCCGTATCGGACCCCGTCGGCTCTGTTATGAATAGAGCACTGGGTCGGCACACGGCTCTATTCATCGACCCATGGCTCTATTCATTCCTATGGAGAGATGGAAAGAGCAGAGTACGCTGGAAGAGCGCTGTACTCTGCATACGCTGTACTTTCCATCTCTTCATAGGAATGAATAGAGCCACGGGGTCCGTTACGGAGAGATTGCCGGGAGGTTCAGGGGTTGGACCCCCCGCGATCCCCGCAGGGGATTTATTAGGACCAGCACTATCTGTGCCGGTCTTCTGGCTAAGGGGCACACAATTAAATCTATACTAGATCTGAACTGGTGTGGACTGGTGACAGTTTTAAAACCAAAATAACAGTAAATGTGGCGCATGCAAAGGCCATTATCACTGTGTAAACAAAGTCTGGCTAAGGAAAAATAATAGATTTTTAAAGAACAAAATTACTAGGCTGTTCGATGAAGTGGGGTAGGGGGTGGGGGGTGTAACAGGTTTAAAATATAAATATTAACAATTATTATTGAGTGTGAATTACTCAAGGATCACAGTTCTCATCCACTATCTATGCCAGCAAATACTCCACATTCTCAGCTCCAATAATTCACCTTAGTCATTATTGAAAGGAATAAATTATTAATATGCAGTAATAAAACAAATTATGGTTTTATTGCCTTATAATTGCACATTAATAAATTATTCCTTGCTATAATGTTCACAAGAGGTGGATTATATGAGTGAAGAATATGGATTTTTTAGTGCAGTAAAATCATGGATAAGAGGAATGCCTGAAGGGCAGAAGGCTCTGTATGTGCTATAATATGTACTCTGCAATTTCCCCTAAAAGTATTGACACACGTCATTGGACCCATGTATTGTAGAACCCCATGGAAGTCTATGGGTATTTGGAGTGCATTTGGGATTGCTGTACTATGTACACTTAATAAAGAGTATCAAATCAGAGAAAGGGAGGAGGTACCACAATAGAGATGAGAGGATAGGGGAACATTTTTTTTTTCTTTTAACTGAACCTGTCAGTAACAAACTGACTGTTGTAACAGACCCTGTCGCCACACAGCAACCTATCTTAGAATTTCTTATACATTTATATTGTTTCAGTTTAATATAGGAGATATAGGGACAGGCAGGGCAGATTCTAGACTTTCTGCTGCCTGAGACAAGACCCGAAATTGTGCCCTCCCTTTTTGGCTAAATTTATGGTGGAGTTTTAAAAAGTGATGTTTTAATGAGCAAGACATCTAAATATTATTTCCTATTTCTTAATAACTCAGCTTTAGTCATATGCACGAAGGTAATATATAAACAATTCTGTATCAGGAACTGCTGTATATTTTTCATTTTTGATGCCAACCTGCCTTAAAGATAAAACAACAGGTCAGTAAGGGGATATTTTATTAAGATAATTTGAGTTATATCTAAAAATTGTTCTGCACAAGAAGGCCTCATCAATCATTCAAGAATTATATTTCACATCAAAGTATTTATTTAGTTGAATTTTATATTTTTGGTAGGTAAATTATAGATCTTTATAAAGATCCCCCTCTACATGGGTTGTTTTTTTTATATGTGAACATAAACATAAAACGAATGCATACCGCAGTCTTTTCTGTCATCATTAATTTTCCCTTTCGGGTCTGCCTATCCATTCAGGCTCCCGCAAGCCAAAATTTAAGGTTACTAATAGGTCTAGAAATAAGCATTAAATGTCATCTGCAACATTTCAGAAATGACTAGTCAAATCTAAATATCATTACTGATCTGTCACATTGATTTTATAATCATTAGTGTATGAAAGAAAAAAAAAAAACACACAGGGAAAACAGCAATCGGTGTTTTGTAGACAGATCAGAAAATGAAATAAAATATATATATTTTTCAAATAATCCATGAATTAGCAAGGAAAAGGAAGTTAAAAAATTTTAACACACGACTCCTTTGGCAATGCCAATGGTCTCTCAGTGGTGTTGAGGTGTTTCATGGCTATCCCCTGACCACTTTATGGATCTGCTGCACAAGCTCTCCTAAAAGACTACCATGTATTTTTGTTACTCCATTGCTTTTGACAATGTTAGCTTGTCTAACCGAGAGGAGACCTCTGAACCACTAAAAATTATAGTCATTTCTGCAAGTGAATTTGAAAAGATGTTCCCGTACTATGGAAAGCATGCAGCTACAGACATTGTGCAGCTGCAATAGAGGAGAGTAATGGTGCGTTTACACAGAAAGATTTATCTGACAGATTTTGGAAGCCAAAGCCAGGAATGGATTTGAAAAGAGGATAGATCCCAGTCTTTACTTTCTGACCTGATCCTTGTTTATAGACTGTTCCTGGTTTTGGCTTCAAAGAATTTGTATGTGTAAACGCACCATAAGGGCCATATTACACAGATCGCAAATGGGACAAATGAGGCTGATTTGGCTGATTATCGATCCGTGTAATAGAGACAACGATCAACCAATGACAATGATCACCAGCAGATCGTCTTTTGGTCCTGACCTAAAATCATTGGCTGCCAACCTTGCACTGCTACATGTTATAGCAATGTGCGGCCAATGGCTGATGACTGTGTAAAAAAAGGAATAAACTGTATACATTAGCTGTCCATGGTCCTGGTGTTCTTCTGCCCTCTGCTCACTTCCCAGAGCCATTGTGGTCAGCGATCCTGTCCAGTGATTAGCTGAGCGGTATGTCAGTTCAGAGACCCACTCAGAAGCTACAGCAGCAGCTCCGGGAAATGAGAAGAGGGCAGAAGAACAGTGGGACTATGGACAGGTAATAAATCAGCTTTTGGGCAGCGGCTGCATGAAAATCGCTAATGATGCAGCCCTTGCTAAACGATTATCGAGCAGTGTAATAGGCATGGCAAGCAACAAAACCTATATTAGGGCCTCTGACCAATTAACATATAAGGGTTCAATGCATATATGCACAACCAAAAAACAAGAAACCCTTGAATTATTTGAATAAAGAAATATAACTAAAGTTCTATAGCCAGAACACTGATTCTTTATTATTTCATAAATCCCAAAACAATCCCATAAAAGCAACATATACACATAGGACATTTAAAAACCGGGTGCAGGGGACCTTAGCAAAATACCCACACAGCCAGATTATATTATATATGGGGGAAACAACTATATATATATCAATAACTGGGATCAATCAATATACCATAAAGTGCAATGTGCATATACAATTGTAAACATGTGGTACAGACAGTAGTGGATTATAATAGGGGCTTTCCGGGCGGCAGCGCAGGGCCCTGAGCTCCTGGGGGGCCCATGACCACCCAAAAAGACTTATACTTTCAGTGGTGTACTGTCTCCTGGCTGATTTGCAAAAAATCTGTTTTTTATGGCAATTTTGCACAAATCAGCACATCATGACATTATCTATACTGTACTATGAACGCCAGGCTAGTGCCGCCATAGTTAAAGTGGGGTGGGGGGCCCAGGCTTGGTGAACAGCCCGGGGCCTATGGTAAAGTTAATCCGCCCCTGCGTACAGAGTGTTTTAATAATACAATCAAATGGCTAGATTGCCTGTAAAAAAAAATAAAAAATCATACACACAGACCATTTCCACCCATAAGGATCCCATTACCCCCTTAATGCACCCCCTACAGGGTGAGGTGCAGGGGATGCATTAAGGGGGTAATGGGATCCTTATGGATGAAATTGGTCTGAGTGAGCGATCCCTTTAGACTCTGCTCCCTGATGCAGCTTACACCATCGCTAGTGGTGGTACAGCGGATCCACGACTCCAGTCATTAAACCTAGTAGTAGGAGTCTGTAACTCCGACCTCAGCATTGGAGCGATCACATGCTGATGACATAGTGGATGGTACAGCACCTACACAGGACCTGAGTCTTCTGGCTGGTATGTTATTCCTGAGGAATGTTCTGTTGCATAAAGCTGGATTCAATGTGTATCCATCTTCCCCTCCTGCCTTACAATGACCTTATAGAATAGTTCACAGGAGAAGAAGGCCTTAGCGTTTCCCTTAGTGTGTCATGTGGCTATCCATGTGGTGTTAATATTAAGGTTAGAAACTGACACAGGACAAACTTACGACTAGTCTCTATATACAGTACCTTGATCTCCAAATTATGGATGTGCTTAAGTTCTAACATGGAGGTGACCCCCATCTTGTTGAAGTTTTGGTTTAGTCATTAAACATGATTTAGAATGCTGCAGCTTTGTTATGACTAATATAAGGATTCCATAGAAACTATTCATTCTTTGTCATTTCATAGGCATGTCTCTTTTGTCTGCCTTAATTGCAAACCCCATCTAAACTGGAGACAAGAGTGGTGCTGTCTCTGGAAGAAAGCAGCCATGTTTGTGTAGCGCTGCATAACCCCTTTAAAGGGACTATCCAGTGCTACAAAATCATGGCCACTTTCTTTCACAGACAACGCGACTCTTGTCTCCAGTTCAGGTGCAGTTTGCAATTTAAGGGGTTATCCAGCGCTACAAAAACATGTCCACTTTCCCCCTACTGTTGTCTCCAGATTGGGTGGGGTTTTAAAACTCAGTTCCATCGAAGTAAATGGAGATTAATTGCAAACTGCACCTGAAGTGGAGACAACAGTAGGGGAAAAAGTGGCCATGTTTTTGTAGCGCTGGATAA
Organism: Dendropsophus ebraccatus; assembly: GCF_027789765.1. Taxonomy (NCBI): domain Eukaryota; kingdom Metazoa; phylum Chordata; class Amphibia; order Anura; family Hylidae; genus Dendropsophus; species Dendropsophus ebraccatus. The sequence goes on from NC_091458.1 coordinate 112,436,109, forward strand.
CCCCTTTAAGCTTCATTTATTTCAATGGAACTGAGCAGAAAACCCCCGCCCAAGCTGGAGACAAGAGTGGTGCTGTCTCTGGAAAAAAGTGGCCATGTTTTTGTAGCGCTGGATAACCCCTTTAAGCTCCATTCATTTCAATGGAACTGAGCAGAAAACCCCCGCCCAAGCTGGAGACAAGAGTGGTGCTGTCTCTGGAAAAAAGTGGCCATGTTTTTGTAGCGCTGGATAACCCCTTTAACCTTGCAGCTAACAGCTACTCCTTACTCCATATTACAGAACTGTAAGCTGTTAAGTAACATTGATAAAAGTAACAAAAAAGGAGCAATTATGTCTTAGTCAATGGAATAGGTGCTAAAATAGGGCAGCAAAGCAGACTGTTACTACTATGGTACAATGTGTATAATATATTTCTTAACCTAAATCTAAAAATATATTTCATGAAAGTGACCTCTATTACGATATGATATCACCAGTGTACATTTTGTGTTTAAATATTTACCAAGTAGACAGATTCATCTTACAGTCATGTTGTGATCAGATTCCCCCCCCCCCCCTCTCTTTTATGCTGCACGCTCTTCCATCCCAGTGTGACACACAGACTTAGGAGGTATTAAAGCTGTATTACTAAGTCTAAAAAAAAAAGCTGTATAACGAGTCTCAAAACACAGGAATAGCCAGATATCCCTCTCTCCAGAGAAGGAAGCCCATTGCCAATGGGTGCCTCCTAGTGGGGAGAGCACCAAACCCCCCTGATACGTAGTCCCTCAGGTCCTTACTCTGTTGCGAGCTTTGGGACTTAAATAGGGAAACACCAGGGTGGCCCCTGTAAGTCAAAGTCTAACTCTGTGGCAAGTGTAACGACATAAGACAAGGGTTACCAAGGCTAGGCATCCATCCACAGCCTGCAGTTTCGGGGTATTTGCCCCTCGTCAGTATGAAGTAGGATTCTGGCTACCGGAAGCAATGAAAAATAGACCAAAAAAACACAACAATCACTGAACTCAGGGAGAACAGCGAAAAAAATCCAATGGAGTACTCATTTACGAGTTTCCACTGATTGCCACGGGCTTCCTTCTCTGAAAAGAGGGATATCTGGCTATTCCAGTGTTTTGAGACTCGTAAGTGAGGCTCCACGGACCCCTTCTTTGCCAGCCAGCAATTACCCTCCTTTGTAGTGACGAGAGACAAGAACCTAAAAACATATGTCTACAGCCCCCCATATATACAGAGTGTACTGGCTGGCTGCAGAGAGGCCTCTGTCCGGAGACTAAAGGAGACATTTTTTTCCTTTATGAGAGCATCATAAAAGTGTGTGAGGACTTACAGGAAAATGAATTCTCTACTAACAATTCTGGGAAGAAAAATGTGCAAAGCAGCTCTCTGGTGTCACCTTTTAGAGGTAGCTTTCTCTTCAATATCACTTATATAGTAACATTGCAAATTCTGTTAGTCTTCCCCGGAGATGAGTGAACTTTGAGCATGCACGGGTTTGTCTAAATGCGAGCATTCGGCATTTGATTACTCATGGCTGAAGAAGTTAGATGCAGCGCTAAGGCTCCCTGGAAAATATGAATACAACCATAGGCTATGTCCCAATTATGTAAAAACAAGTTCACATACCGGTCATGGTTGCGAAGCAATGTCCGCTATTAATGATCATGATCATTGATAATGTTTGTTGTTTCGCAACAACTGCTGTTATTTACAATTATTTTTACACTGTGGGAACAAAGCCTATGGCTGTATCCTTGTTTTCCATGACTCCCTAAGGCTGCATTCAATTTCTTCAGCCATGATTGGCAGCGGCTGTTGTGAGCAAAAGAGAAGTGGTGGTGAGAAAGTGATGTAGTGGTAAGAGACCATGAGAGCTAGAAAGTAAATGAGGACATTCTTGGATTGAAACATACATATAGTAAATCAGATTAACAAGTGTGTTGACAGTAAAAGTGCCTAACATTAATTGGTTGCTAATTATCTATCTTTTACTGCCTTGAAGAAGCGTGTTTATCTGTCTGGTGAGTCTGTGAATTCTAAGCAGACCAACTTCTTTAAAACTTTGTTTAAGCTATCATTTTTTTTCTTGAATGAAAATTAAATATACCAATACAATGTGATAACATATTGCATTGAATTTATTTACTGTATTTGACATTTGTTACTTGGTCTAGCATGGCTCTTATATGGCAACTGTGCCAACCTTAGTTCTTTCAAATTGATTAAAAATGTGTCATTTACCCCTTCCTGTCAGCAATCTGTATATATACAGCCTGGCAGGCTGTATGCCATAGATCGCCGATAAAACTGATCTATGCTATTCTATGGCATAGCATAGATCAGAATATGCAAACTAATGATTGCATGCTATACTGTAAAATAAGAGTGTAAAAAAAAAAGTATAAAAAAAAACCTTATAACCCCCAATAAAAGTTTAATATACCTCTTTGCCCATTATAAAAAAAGAAAAGAAAAGAAAATTATGTATCAGTAATTTTTTTATAAAAAGCATTCAAAACTTTTCTTGTACACTAATATGACACCCCAACAAGCCCTGTAGGTGGAAAAATAAAAGCGCTATGGCTCTTTTAAGGCAGGGAGAAACATTGCATTAATTTGACCCAGAAATCTGTGCATCATTGGGCTCGGTCTTAAAGGGGTTAAAAAAACGGGTGTAAAATTAAAGTTGAATGTGTTGTACTAAGTGGATCTGTTATACTTAGCGCCCGGGGCCTTTTCTGAATTCCAGTGCTGTCCCTAGCAGCAGCCTGAAGCATAGATAAATGTAGTAAATAGGAACTGCATAGATCTCTATGAGCAATCATGGTAAAATCACTCTCTTCTTATTCTTCAAATAAAAAATAAACATATGTGAAATCAGCTGAACTATTAAATTATCACATTCCTGATCTTGCTTGGTAAACTGCATAAACCCGCCTAAGCGCTGATTTTGGTCATATCATATTCAGAAAAATATTAATAGAAAGTGATCAAGAAGACACAAGTGTGGTGTGTATACAAAGTGCAAATCATGGCACAAAAATGATGCAAATAAGCTCACATAGGTCTGTAGAATGAAAAAAATTAAAGCGCTATGGCCTTTTAAAAGGAGGAAAATTAAAATTTTCTCTGCCATAAGGCTATGTTCACACGTCCAAAAAAAAAAAGAGAAAAGGCATCCACTTCAATGTAATTCAAGTCAATTGGATGACGGCCGCCTAATGCACTCAGTGTATAAAATAAGGGACATTGTCTGTGCAGATAAGCGTTTTTATTAGGCAAAAAAATCTCTTTCTGTACTCAAAAAGCAGCCCCCCCCCTTCGCCACACACAGCTCGCTCCCCCACCAAGTGGTGTCACAGCCCGACTACCAATCAGAGAATAAAGTGGTGGTTGTCAACCTAGGCATTGTGCAGTGTACAATAGAGACAGAGTATTTTAAAATGTTGCTTTTGCAGTACTAACATTTAAAAAAAAAAGTTAGGAGATGAGAATACCCCTTTAACAGGAACAGGATTCATATTTAGTTTATCACATTATTTTCCAAATATAACCTGGTATCAGGCATATAAATTAAGTCAGCTGCTACTTTGCACTCTTAATACTATTAGTAGAGCAGCTAAGTCGATATTTCGTTAATATAAGACTTCAGACAAGTAGTTTAAAAGTGCTTTATGATTACATTAGTAAACCACTTATTGAACAATGTGCTTATCCTATGGCGCAATAACAGCTACATCTTGAATACATTTTATCAGTAAATGTTCTTTTCAACAACAAGATGTACTTCTGTGTATATAATTCTACAATATTTTATAATGTGCTATAAACAAAGATTTCACTTATTCTTTTAGGCTTACTGCAAGGTCATTGCCAATAACTCCATAAAGATCTGTATATTGTCTTGCAATTATCACTAAAAAGGAATAATGACGTTTTTCTTGTAAACATGTCTGCAACAGTGTAAACATGTAATGAAATAGATTCTATGTTCAGAGAGAACTTATCATAAGATTAACGTAAGGCTCGATGTAAAGAGAGCAAAAGTACACAGTGTATCTTTGCTGAGCTTCATCAAACTAGGAAAAATATAAATTGCTGTTAGCTGCCTACAGTAACCAATCATATTATACCAGAGTTAAAAGCTGAGCAGTGATCGGTTGCTATGGGCAGTTTTACACACTTTTACAAATTTGGACCTATAAGGGACATTTAACAAGGGTGTTGCACCTTTTTGTGAACATATGGTTTTTGCATCCGTTTTTTTTTTTTTTTATTAAATTAGTATTACCTAATATTTTTGGACGTGATTCTTTTTAATCTGCCAGTTTTAAGTATTGTACCATAAAATCACGTAATAAGGCATTTGTGCCCAATTTGTAATTTGCACAATTTAAAAATAAAAAAAAACTGTTGTAGATCTATGCCCGATCAATAGGAGGTGATTTTTTTTGTGCAATTTTTTGCAATTATTTTTATTCATTAATTTATGAATATTGGTTAAATTAGTCAGATTCGGCTGAATAAAAAACAAACCAATACCAGAAACATAAATCCCTTTACTATCTCCACCATTCTTAGGCTGGATGAACACAGTAATTTGAACCTTATGTTAGGCATTTTTTCCCCCAGTATTTTTACCAAAACCAGTATTGGTTCCAAAACACAAAAAATGGTCTATCCACAATCCATTATAGTTCTTCTGTGTCTGTTCACTCCTGATTTTGGCAAAATAAATAAACAAATCAGGACCAAATACTGACCACAATACTGTCAGTTTTCTGCTGCCGCTATTCATTAAATAGCGGCTGCAGAAAACCCTGTCATTACACAATATGGAGCAAGTAGCTCCGGCGGCACGCTCCATAGTGTGCAGTGTGGAGTTCTGATGCGAGATCATTTCTTTTCTGAGACCGGCTGTTCCGTGACCCAGCTGGGTCACGGAAAGGCCGGTCTCATACTACGTGTGAACATAACCTTAGACTGTATGGTGTAAGCTTACACTAGCTAGGCAAGTTTAATAAAGAGAAAGAAGAGAGAGAGTGAGAGAGAGAGTGAGTTTTATTTAGACAAATTTAAAATAAATTTTTATAGGTGCTCAAAATGCTATACAGAGAGCACTGTGAATTTTGAATAAAACAAAAAACAAAAAAAAACCCAGTATGCTTAAAATTCTACATTTGCATTCAAACTAATCACAGTCCTGTGTGGGCTGGAAATATCAGAAGTATAAATGCAATGTAATAATGTGGGTAAATAAATTAGTTCAGAGTCAAGGTTATTTAGCTCACAAAAGATTGTCTAGATAGAATTTTAGTAAACTCCCATTTGTGAAGGGTATAAGGTCGGTATAGGTCTGTGCAGGTTTTCGATCAGTAAGCAAAGAGAGATTTTGAATTGATGCGGAAATAATGCGGAGTATATATTAACAAGTGGCTGCACTATTCATTTTCCCAATGATGAAGCCTTCCATAAAATTAGAAAAACCTGAAGATTTATATATCAGCAAGCCTGTTTATTTTTACCGGAATATGTTTTATGTTTACATGCTTTTTTTTTTTTTTTTTTAAATCAGATACAGGATTTACCTGTCTTGCTGCCGTAATCCTGTCCTCAAAGGGGCATGTCTAATGCCAGATTTCAAACTTCTTTGATTTGCCTGTACATGTATTTATACCCTGTACTACTGCACATTTGTATGCAATTTTCTTTGGGATGGGGTGTGTTATCCTTTGTGTGTTAGTTTGCACAATAAATTGCCTTTTAACTATCAAGTTGTACCTGAAGAATTTTTGCCAAGGGAGCACCTCATCTATGGTCAGTATTTTTCTTTAGTATTCATACATTTAAGTATGGGTCCCAACCTTTCTGGGAACATCCTGGACACCTGACCTATGGCTAGCAGCCTAGCATCCTCACTGTTTTTGCATATCACCCCAATTTTTTTTTTTTGTACAAAGTCCAAGGGGCACAAAGGTGAGAGTTTACCCCCCCCCCCTCTTACTCTCCTCCATCCAAAAGGTATCACACGAGGAGCTGTCATCTGTGCTTTTTTGCTTTATTCTCTTTTACTTTTGTTTCTAACTTTATTTAATTGAAAGTTGATTTAATATTGAATATGATGACGAAATTATAGTTGATCATGCGGTTGATCAAGAGGTAAGTATTGGAAGGATTTCTGTGTTTTCACTCTTTGCATACAATTTTTTTTTTAAATCTTAATAAGGATTTTTACAGAAAAAGAAAAAACATTGCATTTACAAATCATCCCCTTTGTGCAGGGATTCATGCTGGTAGTGTGTTTTTCCTTCCCCAGCCTACTGTTAAAATGTTCAAAATAATGCACATATATTGTCATTTCTCACAGCACAGATGTGTTTTATAATAATTTAGGATGGTATTATTCATGGTTTACTGCTGCGTCTATGTGAACCACAATATTATCTTTACCTGATCATATTGTTCCAAAGCAGGAAAACAGATGAGTACTGCATTTGGGGAACACCTTTTCTCACAGTGTTTGTGTATCAGCCCAATTTTTTTTTATTGTTTAGCTTAAAGAAAATAGAGAACAGTACCTAAATGTGTCTGAATATTTAATAGATACTACTAGGGATGAACAAACCAGATTTGTTTCGCTTCACACGAAGCAAAACTAATGTGTGCTCGTATCCCTCAGGCTGTCCGCTCCATGCACCCGAAGGATACCACCTAGGGGCGGCCTGGAAGATGCCTGGAAAACATGGATATAGCCGTAGTCTCTTCCTGAAGAGCTGCAGCAGCAACAAGAAGCGACAGAGGTCACACTAATCTCTTCTCTAAGATTTCAGCCATTATCAGTGTCCATTATCCTGAGATCTAATCATCTGCCTCCACTACCTTGTCCAGTCATCATGCCACTACACACTCTGTCCCTGTGGTGTACCAATGCTGCCAAGCCCTGCGGTGTCAGGCTGTCCTTTACCTGTGCAGCCTAGGTGAACAAAGCCACACTGGGCAGAAACTTCTTCGGGCCATGTATCTAAGTGACTGACCCCTCAGCATTTGCAGGTGGCCACCGAAGTGGCGGACAACAGCAGGAACATTGTGTCAGTACTTCAGTGGGGAGGGTTCATGCACTTTCTGTTCATTGCTCACATGCTAAACCTCATTGTGCATAGGTTTCTTTGCTCCTTCCCAGGACTGAAGGATCTCCTGAAAATGGCAAGAAAACTATGTACTCACTTCAGCCACAACTCCAATGTTGACTGCAAAAATTATGATGATCTGCAATGTGCTGACACAGTGGAACTTGTCCCTCCACATGTTGTTCTTGAGTGGTTTAAATCAGTAAGGTTTCTTAACCGGGTATATATCACAGAGGATGATGTCTTAATAAAAAACTTTTAAAGCTACTACCAGCAGCTATCTTGCCATATTTATAGTTCATTTATCCATAAATGATTGCTTTTTGGTTCCTGCTGCCTAAAACCTGCAGCGGATGCGCAGATTTTTTTCAGCCCTCATCAGTACTATGGAAAGGACAAATATTACAAAGTTTAAGGTGGAACTACCTAGGTCAACATTGTGTATTTCCAAAACTCTACATATAAATGACTGGCATAAAGATCCGCTGATGGTTTTATGCAGTAGCCCTGGAGTGACATGGGAATGCACTATTAGGGCTAGTTTTTGGGGGGAGTGACCAAAGCAAGGATGGGCGAGTCATGGCCATTCACTATCAGGGGTATCCCCCTTCCCTGATCATTTAAGCTGAAGACAGCTAAACACCCTAAAAGATGAATGCATGGGTTGTGCCTTGCACTTTGTTAAATCATTAATCTGTATGTAGGTATCTGTAATGTATGCCTGTCTTGGAAAAAGCCAGAGGCCCAGATTCAGCAATGTTTTTGAACACAATATTTATAAGAAGTTACATTACTGTGGGACAAACTTCTCAAATTTTAAGTTTCCAAGGACTAAATCCTTTTTCAGGTACCCAAAGCGAACAGAATTTAAAGACAGACAGCTGATAAGCCAACTGCCGAGCTAATGAAGCACTTCACTTAGTTAATACTGTAAATTCGCTCATCTCTAGTTTCGATATGAGGCACTTTGGTTATATTATGCATGTTAACACATGACACTATATTATACCTTCTCCCTACTACATTTCTTTTTGTGGGCTTGGGGCTGATTGTGAATATAATGTTGGCAATTACTGAGACTTATAGTTGTCAATAGACACATTATTGTTTATGTTATATGCAGAATAGAATATGAGAGTTTAGGCACACTTCATCTATGGAAAAATATATATTTTTTTTAAATGGCACCTGGACCTAGAGTTTACTGCACAATATCTTGAATATATTCATTTTTTCCTTTTGTCACAGACACATTAAAATTAGATGGAAACTATTTGCTGCCAAGCTTTACAGGCCTCAGTACTTCAAACGTACAGTTGATTAAAGCTTCATTATTAATGTGAATACAAAAATCAAAATTTTATGAACACAGTTTATAATCCAGCAAAATGTTCTTTTATGTAATTTTTAAAGGTATACATTATTAAACATACAATATTCACTAACAACATCAACACCTTGATTGTCAGTATAAAATGTATACTGATAAATAATAATACAAAATTATGAAGTAATATAGTTATCATTTTCAACAAAATAAATTACAAAACTTTAAAAAAAGATAATGAGTTAGTTATACAGACATACACTTCAATTCTGGACGGGGTAGGGAAACCACAATCCAGGTTATTTCAAGAAAATGATCATCAAGTAATGGTCTATATACTGAAAAAGGTAAGGGGCACTCCAGCTACTAAGAAGAGTACCAATAGCTCCCAAATAGAACTACTATTCCTTCTCTAAGGGTCCCACTTTCTCCATTTAATCTATCATCCATAGCCCCTGCTTTAAGCAGTGCAGTCTATGAAAAAGAGGCAACTACCGCAGAAAGAAAGGGAGCAACGCCTGTTTTCTGATCTGCAGCATTTGTAATTATTAAAGAAGTTATATTTGGGCCTATTACTAAACCATATTATATAAACAGAACTGCTATTTAGTTTTTATTGGTACCTTAATTGTTGAGATATCCACTATATCCTGGTTAGTAGCTGTACCATGTCATAGTGAAAAAGACCCACTGAATGTTACAGCATACAATGTGTGCACAGGAAATTGATTTCTCTATTTATTCCTATAGGAGTCTCACAAACAAGTCACTGCAAGATTCATTTAGCACCTTTTGATGTTTGTATTGTATGCATGGTATAGATAGGGACTGTTTTTTTTTTTTTTTAATCAAGCCACCCTTTTGTTTAGGCTACCTTATTACAACTGTGATGTCCTTTAAGACACAGTGATAGCAAGACAACTCAATATTTGGAGCTTATATGATATAGTGTTACATTGAAAACTGAAATATTTTCCATTCAATTATTTCCCATATTCCTATTCAGGACTAGCCTCAGGGCTCTATTACACAGGACAATTATTGTGTGGAAATTCATTTTATAATTCAAATTTAAACAATAAACATTCTGCGTGTATACGGAGCTTTTTTAAGCAGACCCAAAAACCATTGTTAATCATTTGCTAATGGTTCGCTAAATGTTCACTAAATATTCAATAATCCTGTGTGTATGTACCAATCATTCCTTCTTTTGCTGGGATCAGAAGGAATAAATGATCTTAGTAACAACTGTAGTAACTATTGTAACTAACGACTATTGTTCTGTGTGTTATGGTGAATGATTTCAGGTTGTTCCCAAAAATGTTTGATTGTTTCATCTTATGGCACCCTTAGTTGTACCTGCGTGATCTTGAGAGCAATACTGCCTCCCCTGTTAAAGACGGCATGCCTTTTGTTCTGGTACCCAAAACTTATATCTTTAATTTTGATTATTTTGTACATTTTCTTTACCTCAGTAGCCTAAGTTTACTGTATGTTATACACACAGATCAGCTATGGCATTAAAACCACCTGCCTAATATTATCACCAAGACAGCTGTAGCCCATTAAAGTGGATATGGACTCCAATCTGAATGTGACCTGTGGTTACTGACGCCAAGATGTTAGTAGCAGTTGCATTAGGTTGCAAGGGGATCCTTCATGCACTTGATTTGTTTTTACAGCACAACCCATGGATAGTTGATTAACAATTCCATTGTGAAATTATCCTTCTGGGACAGGCAACTGCCATTAATTAATTGTCTCTGTTTTGACATCTATGTATTTATTATATTTGTTATGTTACAGAGCTGCATAATATCTATGCACTTCAATAATAATATTATTTTTGCTTTTATTATTTTGTAATATCACTTTGTTATGACCAGTGACACCATCAGTCATGGAAGAGACAGGGAAGGACACAGACTGTGGACCCTGATGTTAGTCTCCACCCTGTCCCATCTTACTTGCCACAATCAGCCCTAAGAGGCTATGGACAACTGGGCGACTACCCCTGAGTTCATGGCACACAAAAGGCCAGACATACACAATAACAAAAAGGTCATAAGGCTATGGTCACAACTCAGCAGACCTACAAAATAAAAAAGGAAAGTTGGGTCACAAAAATTCAAAGGGTCAGGGAAGCCAGATAATCAAAGAGTTCAATAAAGAGAACGAGGGTCAAATAAAACCAAGGAAAAACACGGGAGATAGTCACGGGGGAGCTAAGCACTCTAGATCACTAGGCTTAATAGCTAAAGAGGATTTAATGCACTGGAGATATTTTATAGGAAGTCAGGGGTCTGGTCTAGAGCCTAATTGGACCAGTCCCCAGATCTCCAACCACAGACACCTGATAACATTACACCTGCCAGTCACAGAAATAACCAAAGCTAAACAAAGTTAATTGTGCAGTCACCGTAGGGAACTCAGCAATGAAAAGGCAGATGGGGCGAAGATATCAATTAGCAGAGTAGAACAGAAGAGTAAAGGCGCTATTACACAGCACGGTCAGCGCTTGCTTGTTCCTTGTATCCCACTAACTGCCTGTGCTTTTACACACACAGACAAGTGGGAGGAGCAGAAGGGGCCGCGGGGAGCTGTGGGAGAGGCTACTTGGATGATCTGTAGATTGTTGGGGCTGCCCATTAAAGTCAATGGTGGTCTGCACAGAGTGACGTGTAGCAGACCGTTGCTGTCTTTATCATGATTTTTCAACATTTTGAAAGACCACAATCAGTTGGCTTCATGCATGCGCTATTACACCAAAGGGCAAATACAGCCAATAATCGTTGGGTGTAATAGGGCTTTTAGCATCCTATTAGACAAAGCAATGTTTCACTTCCACTGATTTACAATAATCGATTGCAAATAAGTGCTTTTTGAAACGACCTGAAATCATTCACCATAACACATTGAACGACAGTCGTTATTTACAATCGTAATTACGATCGTTTGTATACTCTAGTATATGAATATTCGTAATTAAGAACAAACTATGTGGACACACACTAAAAGATTTGCAAACAATTAGTGAACTATTAATAATTATTTAATGGTCAGCTTAAAGATGTGATCAGCGATATACAAACAAATTTTCGTAAGTCGTTTTATCGTTGCCTGCATACACACAGAAAGAATATTGCTTAAATTCAAACGTTATAACTTTTTTTTTTACAATAATCTTTCCCTGTAAGAGGGCCTTAGTGTTCAGACTTAAAAGAAACAGAAAGAAAACGTTTTGACACAATATTATTGCTGTCTCAGTCATACTTTATGATTCGAGGACCGTGCCAAGATCCCAACAGGTACAGTCCTAACACACTTCCATCATTCTATGCATCACCAACAAACCTATGGTTATCCAGAGCCTATAATTTACTGAGTCTTGGATATAGCAGTGAGAATTCCCCATGTTAACTCCACATGATTTGTCAGTTCTACTGTCAGAAAACTCTTGTTTTAGTGTTAAATAAATATTATGTTGTATGACATTGAGCAGCATTTCTTGAAGCCTAATCCTTGTCTTTAAAAAAAAAAACAAAAAAAAAAACAACAACTACAACTTAAGTAAAAATGTGCCAAGTCTTTTAAGTTATGACTTATCCAATGAATACAAAGAAGAGTGTACCACGGATGTTGTATGTACTCTCAAGCAGAAAATAGAAGAAACAGACATTGAGAGCAAGACCAAGAATTAAGAATCCAGTATTTTGCTATATCTTGTGAAACATGCCACTTCTACGTCAGACAATACAGACCACAAGGGTTGTCCTGACAGGTGTTCTTGTTATGAGAGGCAATATGTCAAGGTTGGTGGCAGAGATCTTAGATAACATGCTCTTCATGGCTAGAAACAGCTGTTTGGAATATGGCTGTCACTCATTGAAGCTTGGGGTTGGTGTCTTGAAGCTGTTTAGTTCTAAAGTAATGATAGATTAGACTGTATAAGCATAGCCACCCTCGCTGGTTTCTGTACAGGAGACCAAAAGGTTTGCAAAAAATACTATGTAGTGGTATTTTATTGGAAGGCTTACTTTTACTATGCCTCATGTAAAATTATTAGGATACAGTGCAATTTAACACTATATAACTGTATTCACATACGGTATATTACTCCATTATTTTGGAATTAGAGCACTGACATTGTTACTATACAGTGATTTCCACCATAATAAATGACAGAATCATTCTGAGTCAATATAAATTAACATTGGTAAATCTAATGCTGTTCTTTGTTGTTGGTAAAAGATTAGTGTCACATGTAGACCACTAACTGATAAATTGCAGCCAAGCATTCAATTTGCATAGTAATTACAGTTGTAACAATTTACACGCCTTTCCCGCTGTCTGCCGTCATTAGTACGTTGTAATCCATCTGCACATAAATAGTAAGAGTCATGAATGACACAGTAAGATGTATGTGTCATGTAGAAGTATTATTTAATAGTCGGATTATCCTTATTTACAGTTCTATTGTATCAATTAGTCCTAAGTGAGCAATCACTTACAATGAAGCAATAAACACACGAAATCACATAGACAGAGAGTTGTAAAAGGGGGTCATCACTAAGGTGTAATCACACAGTGCAGCTTTAAGGGCGCTAATCCTTAAAGTCCACATTGTGCACAAAAATAATAACAGCATCACAGGAGCTATTAATTATGCAACATCACCCATTCAGTATGTGTTATGTTTTGGTAGAACATGTTGCATTTTTCATACAATACTTTACAAGGTAGACTTTCTGCATGGATGATATTGTACAGTGTAAGGCTGGGTTCACACTACGTATATTTCAGTCAGTATTGTGGTCCTCATATTGCAACCAAAACCAGGAGTGGATTGAAAACACAGAAAGGCTCTGTTCACACAATGTTGAAATTGAGTGGATGGCCGCCATTTAATGGCAAAAATTTGCTGTTATTTTAAAACAACGGCTGTTGTATTGAAATAATGGCAGTTATTTACTGTTATATGGAGGCCATCCACTCAATTTCATCATTGTGTGAACAGACTATAGAAAAAACAAGAAGTACATTGCTTCAACCAAAATACATGCCGTATATAACTCAGTGTATACCTGTCCTGGTAGTGTCGATCTGGTATGTCCCTGGTTGAACAGCTTCTGAGACCAGCTGCCCCCTCTTAAATTTTTCTGAACTTTTTCTAGAGCAAAGAAGGAAAAATAGTGTAAATACATGATAGTGATTTACGCTATTTTTCCTTCTTTGCTCTAGAAAAAGTTCAGAAAAATTTAAGAGGGGGCAGCTGGTCTCAGAAGCTGTTCAACCATGAAGCTTACTGGATACTAAACATGGACACGCGCTTCTCAAAAGGGTTAAATTATAGGACTGACCTATTATATATTTATTGACTATATACTGTGGATGTCATTTGTCTGTATTGTTCACATTATGTCCACTGGGAGCTTTGCGATTCTTACCTACTCCCTCTGTGCGGTGTGACTACTGCAAGTATCGAATTAGCCTGTCTGATTAACGCATGCGCAGTAGACTCCTATGGACGTCGACAGAGGTGGGGGTAAGTGCTAGCTCCTTTGGTATTTTTCCTTTTGCATATATATTGCTGGTTTTATTCTAATAAGTGTATATGCTGTGATAAAGACGGTTGCGTCGAAACGCGTTGCCATACACACATTTTTTATGTGGACTTTTATTCTTGTGTATGTATAAATAAAGGTATGATATTTTATGGAATTGAGTGCCTCGGTTCAAGTTTTTTTTGTTTTGGACTGATTGTGTGAACAAAGCGTGTGTTTTTAATCCACTCCTTGTTTTGGTTGCAATATGAGGACCACAATACTGACTGAAATATACATAGTGTGAACCCAGCCTAATAAATACTCCCCCCACAAACACACCCTGAAAATGGTTGAAAGGGAAACAAAAAGTATAACAAGGTGTAATAGCATAGACAACAACAATAAATGTGCTTGTTATAGTTTACCTGCAGGTCAAGCACAGCTAGTAAGACTTGTTGGGGGAAAAAAAAAAACGAGAAAGTAACTTCTCACCATAGGGAGAGGCATATATTGTTAAATAGCAGACGTTTACTGCAGAAATGTAGAGTGCAGATGCAATAAGAACTACTGAAGACTAGATTTTAGGAGGCAGTAGCCTCCACAGATAGGCAGGGGTAGAAAGACTGTTTTTAAAACCAGGGTGAAAGTGTAACAGAAACAGGGCATAAAATGTGAGCTAGACAGTCCTGTGCGCATCGGTGAATTCAGTGACTGTGAAGACGTCCATGGTTGCCATCTACAAAGATGTTTGTGGGATGTTGGGGTAGCATCAGCAAGCAGTTCCTACATTCTGTATAGGTAGGTTATCAGACAGGCAGAAATTGGAGGGGTGGGAGGCAGGGGGGTAGTTTAAGGATCTTTCCACAACTATGGAATGACAAAGTACACAGCTAAGACCAAAAGCATGACAAGGGATTTAGTGATATAGCAAAGAGAACTTGGGTTAATAGACATTAAAACAGCGACCAGGTCATTGGTCAGGGACAGACCTGTGACATTGTTTATGGCAAGTATTTTACCCTAAATTGTTTTTATTTTTAGAAGCTCCTAACTATCTACTTTTCACATTGATGATGAAAAGGTTGATATGCCACATGTGCAATGCACCAAAACTTCCAATCAGCCAGTCACTATGGGTATTCCTGTGGTATTACTGAGCAGGTATTACTGTGGATCGTGCACCATCAGGAGAGAAATAATAGTGGCTTTGGAAACTCCTTTTAATTGTCAGTTGAAGGGACTCACCAGCTGTTTGAATGCTTCCCAGAATAGATGATTATGATTAAGGGTCACTTTAAGGGTCCATTTACACAGAAAGATTATCTGACAGATTATCTGCCAAAGATTTGAAGTCAAAGGCAGAAACAGACTATAAGCAAAGATTGGATCATAAAGGAAAGACTGAGATTTCTCCTCTTTTCAAATCCATTCCTGCCTTTGGCTTCAAATCTTTGGCAGATAATCTGTCAGATAATCTCTCTGTGTAAATGGACCCTTAAAGTGACACGGTCACCTCCTTTTTGCATTCTGACATCTCTACACAGGTGTAAAGGGTAAATTTAGCGGTTTTCATACCTTAGTTTATATCATAAGTCATGGTGCTTGTTCAAGTAAAAAGTCATCTTTTATCAACTGCAGATTGTGCTAAGTGGGCGGGGCCTCACGGCATTAGCACCACTTAGTCCCGCCCACAACGTCACAGTTGGCCCTGCCCCATCGCCGGCCATTGGAACAGGCTGGCCGAAAGGTCTAGACCCGACCCCCTTTACATCGGCCAACCAATGTGTGTCAAGGGGGCGGGGTCTATGGTGTCGTTGTGGGCGGGGCTAAGGCGCTAATGCCGTGAGGTCACGCCCACTTAATACAATCTGCAGTTGATAAAAGGACACTTTTTACTTGAACGAGCACCATGACGTATGATATGAAATAAGGTCTGAAAAACGCTAAATTTACCCTTTACACCTGTGTAGAGATGTCAGAATGAACAAAGGGGGTGACAGTGTCACTTTAAGCTTAGTAATTGCTATATAATGTATGTATGTGCATATAGTAAGGTCTAGTGCTTATAGAAGCATTGGTAATACATGTATTGGGTACATTGATTAACCGTTAAGATATATCACGGGCAAGCAACAATTGACTGTGGCATTGTTTAGCAAGTTTAGTTCTGTTGTATAGTCTGTTTTTGGGCTCATAAACAAGACTTGTAGGACACACAGGAGGTGCACCTTTCTGTCCAGGCCCAACAGCATTCTGGAATCCAGATGGAATTTTGATTTTAACTGCTGAGCTGTGGAAATTGGAAGCTGGGCAGCGATAACTATGGTAAAAGTATCAGGCTGAATCAGATCTTAAATCATAGGAAATAACTACAGAGGGACAGCTTTGATTCAAGTAAATCTGTATCTGGAGGCTTATACTAAGAGACAAATATCCTGCAACCAAACAACATATCGAGAAGAAAACAAAAGGCTATATTACAGATTACCAAAACAAGAGGAACAGTACACTTGTGGCTTGTTCTTGCCTTATCAGATTTGAGACTGATGGAAACTGGCAAATGTAACAGACAACAGTTTTAAGTGAAGACACATACTGGAAAAACAAGGTTTGAAAACATATACAATACTCCTGATGTTATGATATTTATACACATGTAGATACTTTGGCTGTGTCTGGTAGTGTATAAAACTTTCAACAGTGACAATGTTTCCTGGTTGCTTTCCAATTTTTCTATGTTTAGAAGATTGTTGTTTATTAGAGATGAGCGAACCTCGAGCAAGCTTGAGTCTATCCGAACCCGAGCATTCGGCATAGCGGGGGCTGCTGAACTTAGATAAAGCTCTTAAGCTGTCTGGAAAACATTAATACATGGACATGTTTTCCACATAGCCTTAAGGCTTTATCCAAGTTCAGCAGCCCCCGCTATGTCGAATGCTCGGGTTCTGATGGACTCGAGCATCTCTATTATTTATGTAAATCTTAGGGTGTATACAGGATTTCTAATGACTTAACGTGGTGTCTTTAACCTGGTGTATAGGGAGAGATAAGTAACTGGAGGCCTCTTACATGCATCATAGCCTCCCCATGCACATTATTTTAATCCTAGTTATACAAGTGGTGATTTATAAACTTATGAGGATTATTATAAAAATTTAATCAGATGTATGATTATTTGCTGTGTCAATTGGTCCCCTTTTTTGCTTGTACCTTCTCCTCATATGAGGCCCATATCCCAGCAAAGCTGCACTAGCTGCCACTATGGCAGCCAGGTGATTTTAACACTTTGCCATATCTTTTATAAAAGATCATATAAAATAAAAAAACAACAATTATAGTGAACAAAAACAAATGTGACTGTGTCAACCAATCTGGGTTTCTCTCAGTATGGTTGTTAGCACATATGCAAAATGTCTGAATGTCTTTGTTCCAATATAGATGCATTGTTTTCCTTAATCCCATGTTGCTTGCTGGTAGTGTTGGACTGATAAATCAAACACCATCAAAAGCAACCCCTTTTGTAATATCTGAAGCATATACTTTATAAAGCAGCTCTAGATTAAAAAAATAAAATAATAATAAAATAAAATAAGAAAGAAATTCCATAAACAAATCTTATTTCAAAGTATAGGACTGGCTTAGGTAACATTAGTAAAATGAGCTATAAGAGATAACTATACACATGTGTTTAAAATATATGTATATTAAAATTATTTACTTCGGTTCCTGTAACGTTATAGTAAGGTGTCCACTGTAAAATAAAAAGTTATACAATTTCTCACTATACACTAGTGTCTGTATTACTTCTTTCTTGCTTCTAAAATTTCTGCTTTCAGTTGTTTATTACCAATAGAGAGAAATCTTTTCTGGTCAAGCTTGAGAAAGCTGTGTGAGGTAGCAGAAATTTTGTGGCTTGACACTTGATTTTATAAAGTTTTTTTTCACAGGTTCTGATTTTAATCATATTATTGCTTCATGTGTTCCCCCCATATAATAGACCCTTATTTTGCACACAGTAAACTGACATTAGCTTATTGTACCACAGAAAAGACATGTAGTAAATTTCCAACACAATTCAGTAACCTATATTATAAAGACTAGTGATATGTTGATGAGGTTACTGAGTGTACAACTATATATCGTACCCCACAAGATTCTTAAAACAGGAAAGAACACTGTATACCAGGGATACTCAACAACTTTTAGTTAAGGGCCAATTACCGGGGTTTATTGTCAGATGAAGGTCCGAGCTGAACATCAGTAGGAAATGTGTTTTGTTACTTTTCACAAAGGGTGTTGAACTATTTACATACAGATTCCAGCCTTTTAAAATGAGGTACACAGGGGTTGACTGCATTAGTAGTATATAGCCCCCCTGTGTGCTCTCCCCCAGTAATATATAGCCCCCCCACTGTGTGCTCTCCCCCCGTAGTATATAGCCCCCCTGTGTGCTCTCCCCCTGTAGTCTATAGCCCCCCTATGCACTCTCCCCAGTATATAGCCCCCCGTGCTCTCCCCCTCCCATATAGCCCCCCTTTGCGCTCTCCCCCAGTATATAGCCCCCCTATGTGCTATCCCCCAGTATATAGCCCCCTGTGCTCTCCCCCCAGTATATAGCCCCCCTGTGTGCTCTCCCCCAGTATATAGCCCCCCTATGTGCTCTCCCCCCAGTATATAGCCCCCCCTGTGCGGTCTCCCCCTGCAGTATATAGCCCCCTGTGTGCTCTCCTCCAGTATATAGCCTCTTGTGTGTTCTCCCCCTCCCATTTAACATAAAAAACAAACACTTATACTCACCTGAGTCCGGCGCGTCCTCTTCTCTTCCTCCTGTGGCCGCACTGCAGCGGTCACTAGAGGCTGCTCTCCCCGCCGCCGCAGGAACGTCACTCGAACGCCGACACCAGAGGGGGAGCGCGGCCTCTTGAGACCGCTGCGGCCATGAGAGTGACTGACAGGGAGCCAATGGCTTCCTCTATGTCAGTGCTGCCGCTCGGTATCTATGAGCACTCGTTACAATAGGTCATAGATAGTTACTGTGCAGGGAGCAGCACCACAGCCGGGGACCGCGGTCTGCCAGTTGAGGACCCCTGCTGTATACTGTATAAGCTGGCTCTCAAGGTATTTTCTAAAAATAATTTATTGAGATTTATAATAAATTACTAAAAACTCAACAACTAAAATAGGGTAACATATACATATTATACACACTGTATAAGGAGATCACACAAATATCACCAATGGTCCTGTAGCTTGTATATACCATGGATATATGTATAACAACAATTAGAAAGTTTTAAGTTAAATATTGATTTTTTTTTTTAACTGGGTAAAATATTCATAACGAATATTTTTTTATGTTTGATATGAACATGATAGAGACTGAACACAGGTATCTGTACTAAAGTATTTCAACTCCTTTTACTCAATATGGGAGAACAGACTCTGTAATATGAAACTTTTTCTGCAAACATATTCACCATCAAAGCATTAACAGTCACATTTTACAGTCCCATTACCTGACCTACAAATTTTGCAACACTGATTTGATTAAGAGATTTAGTGGTCCACTCGGAGTAACAAAAAGACATGTACAAAATTATGAATAATATGGGTACTCCCTTCAAAACAAATATTAGCAGGTGTATTTAAAATAAAAGAAGGAAGTTTCTAAAAAAAATATTGTTATTTCCATAGTGCTAGCAGCATAATGTTAATAGTAATAGATTCAGTCAGCATGTCACATGAATGTTTAGTTCATAAGAATTGATATTGTGTAAGAATTAAAATTTTTCATTTTGATGAAAACGTAAAACTATACAGGTCATCTCTGGGAAATATGCCAACACAATATTTTCAGCAAGCTGTGTAGTTCTCATTTTTCTATTTAAAATCCGAAGATGAATTAAGCCGAGTGTGCATCTTATGTAGCTTTAGAAAAAACTGTAATAATCGTAGATCATTCTGAATGAAGGTGCAGGCTTATTTTTAAAGAGAGTACATTTTGGTTTTCATTTGTCTAAATGTCTTGTCTGAATAGGAATCCCATTAAAGGGGTTATCCAGTGTGCGGGCAATTTTTGGGGGGGAGCGGGGAGGAGGTGAGCGGACGTCTTTTATTTCAGCCACCTCCTCCCCGGTCCCCCCAAAAAATTGCCCGCACACTGCGGCGGGTCACTCATCGCGGCACTCCGGTCCCCGGCCGCTTTCTGGTGTCTGACGCCGCCCGAGACGCTACGTCTCATGGCCCCTTAGCCACTCAGTGAAGGAGGCGGGATCCGTTTGAAGTCCGCTCGGATCCCGCCTCCTACACTGAGTGGCTGAGCAGCCCTGAGACGTAGCATCTCGGGCGGTGTCAGACACCAGGAAGCGGCCGGGGACGGGAGCGCCGCGATGAGTGACCCGTCACTGGAATCGGGGAGGTGAGTGGACATCTTTTATTTCAGCCACCTCCTCCCCGGTCCCCCCAAAAAAGGGGGTGCCCCCACACTGGATAACCCCTTTAAGAATATAACACAATGATCACATACCACTGAATGTGATTACAATATCTGTACTGCTGAGAATCTGTGGTTTCTATCAATCTTTTTTTTCCCTTTCATTTAGTTAATTTGGGTTAAGTGATCTATTCGTATGATATGGAACACATGCTCCTTTTTGTAACCACTCTACTAATTGCAACAACATTTTAATTTGAGGGTAAAGAATTTTGACAATTTTTTTTTTTAAATAATTAGTTTTATTTTTTAACATTTTAATTGGGGACATTCTAAATACATTGTTCCAAATTGAAAAGTTGACAGCCTGCAGCAGATCACTTTGTGTAATAGGAATTGCGGCAGGAGACCACTGCTACCTTCAATGGGCCTCTCGAACAATCTAAGGATTATTCAGGTATCCCTCCCACTGCTCCCTGGTGCGCATCTGTGCATGTAATAACAGTGCAGGGGAATGAGGGGGAAGTGAGCACTGAGCTAACACGGCGGTGCTTGATTCCTCAGTGCAAAGTAAGCCCTTAACTTACTTTCATGAGGAGATTGGAAGCTTACTAAATCAGAAGAAATCAGTGTCCCACCCCAGTCACTGACTGGCTGAGAGGGCAATCGATCAGCCAGGCCATTATGTTGAAGCTGAAAGAGCCAGGTACGTGATGTACCCAGATTCCAGCTGAAGATTACAGTCAGCTTAAGTTTACTTAAGTATTTACTTAAAATTACTATTTTTTCACATCCCCCTGCATGCCATTTTTCAATTTTGTGGGAATTCTTCTTTCAATCAATCATGAACTATTCAGAATTATTTCTACAAAGTTTATTGAATAAGGCTAGAGATATTCGCCACTTATACTTGAAGATTTAGTGAGATATACTGTATACTGGTAAATAACTTGCAGCTGTTTGTACAGTATGTACAGTATGCAATGAGGAGGAATAGATCAGACAGGAGGTGGATCTCAGACCACCACAGATTCATCCATAGACTATAGCCAAAGATTATTTACCTATTTTTTTATTTTCAAAGCTTTAGAGTATATAAAAGCAAAGCTTCTGGCACACATTCTAGATGTACTGTATCTGTAGGGCTCCATGTACCCAGAGCATGGCAAAAGTTTATACTTTTAGAATAGAACTACGTAACAGTTCTCTGACTGTTAACAATGAGTGCAATTATTGTTCAATTTAAAGGTAAACCAATTTGGGGAAAACTTATCAAGGGCTTTGCGTTTATTTTTAGGTGAAATAATTGGATCTTCCTAAGTTCTATTTATGAACAAGTATATTTTTAGATGCTAATTTTTACATTTGCCTGTTTTGAGTAATAACTCCTAAAACATTGTGTAATCCTAGATTTGCACACAATTTATCATGTGTGCATAATTTTTATTTATTTATTTTTGCACAAAATGTCACAGGCCTACGTCTGGTCAACACCAGGTGAACATGTTTGCGCAATTTTTGATGATTATTCTGTGAATATTCTGAAATTATTTTTATTCACAAATTAGCAAATCCATTCCTGGCTTTGGCTTCAATAATCTTTTAGATAAATCTTTCTGTGTAAGCACGCTGTTAGACTAGATACTAAATGTCCCCCATCGTTTTTTTTTTGTTTTTTTTTAACACAGTGCCCAAGTATGTAATTGTCCTCCGACTCTTACCAATAAGAGCAATTGTGGTTCAATTTAAAGAAGAACCCTTTTGGGTAAATACAGAGAGCCCAACAATAAAGCTGTTCTATGACTGATAATGCACACAAACTTTTTTTTTTTTTTTTTTTTAGCATACACTTTGCCACTTTCTCCTGTCTCAATGATATTCTGACAGCCACCAGCTCAACTCCCACTATTTTAGTAAACTTGCTCAGACCTTGCTATCCTTGCTTGCAATCAGCAACCTTTCCCTAGTGTAAACAGGTCTGAATCTGTGGACGTTTTCACCTCCTCTTCCTGTCTCAATGATGTCCTCATAGCCACCATCTCTTTAGCACAGACACTACCACTATTGTGCCCTGAAAAGAGGCAGTTAGTAAAGTGTTTAGCTAACTTCTATCTACACTAACAAGCAGCAGAATGGTGGTGGGATGTGTGACTGGCGTTATTATACACCAGGGTAAGATGTCCTGCCTGCCCTAAGGGGCATGGCTGGGATTGCCTGGGCAATGGTGATGCCTACAAGCTTGCATATTGGCTACTGAGTCGTCAGCTCAGCAGCCTATCAACAAACATTATTTCATAATAACAAACAGATGCAGTACTGTTTAAGTATTGATCCATGTGCACGAACATGGATTTCTCGTAAACCTACACTGATGTTGTGTTAAAAGATTGTTTTCATTAAGGTACTCCAGTTTAACATTTTTTTTTAGAAAACCCTCTAATACTTTACTCACAAGAGATGGTGACGTTACAGACCTATAGTTTTCAAGATCACATTTTGACCCCTTTCGTGAATACTGGCACCAAATTTGCTAAGCGACAATCCTGTAGAACAATTCCTGTCATTGTACAATCTTTAAATATTAGCAATAAGGGTCTCTATAACACAATACTTAAAGGAAAAGTCTGGCGAAATTTTTGCATTGTACTGTGCCCAAAAAGTTAAACGAATCAGCTATATACACTTACAGGAAATTACATAAAGGCTTCATTTCCTGGATAACATGGTGATGTCACAACCCGACTCCTAAAGCTGTGCAGGCTGTGGCTGCTAAAGAGGATGATAGCAGGGGGACATCGAGAGACACAGGGCATTGGAGGGACACTGAGCATTCCTCTGCCATCTTCTCCAGCAGCCACAGCCCGCACAGCTCTGGGAGTTGGGGCGTGACATAACCATTTTATTCAGGAAGTGAAGCCTTGATGCAGTAGTAAGTGCAGGGAAAAAAATCACTTAATAAGCACTTCCTGTAATAAAAGTATTTTGGTAAATTGTATTGCTTTTGGGGGGCAATACAATACTTTTATAAAAATTTTCGCCTGACTTCTCCTTTAATTTTGGCAAAAATATGGGATGGATGCCATCTAGACCTGGTAGTTTGTGGATTTAATGTTTTTAAGGTAGCACCACAATTCTCATTGGGTTAGGCAAATGAAATTTAATGAATTCACATAATCGATACTCACATCTACCATAGGATATTCAAGTGTAAATACTGTCTGGTCCAGAGAATGTAAAAAGTGTAAACAGCAATGTATAGTCACCACTATTCAACCATACCACAGTGAGCTATGATGTATAGAGCTTGGGCTAGTGCTTCTGTACATAGTTAATGTGCCATGGAAAGTATATATCTGGGAAAATTGGCTAGTGTGCAGCCCCTTAGGGCCCCAGAATATAACTGTACGTCCTGGTACAGGTAGGAGGGCGTCAGAGAGGGGAATACGGCAACCCCGCTCTGAACCGATGCAACCATGGCTATTATCAGCCGGGGACCGGTACAGTTAGCAGGCGTGGTCTGATCACCGCACCCACTAATTAGCCATTTAGATGCAGCTGTCAAAGCTGACAGCTGCATTTAAATGACTATTTCCCCCCCATCTTTGATGGTCTCATGGATGGATTGCAATCCGTTCAACTTACCCAGCTGGGCCTCGGCATCGGAATGTTGAACAAAGCAAAATAAGGGGAAACTGATTAAAGTTGAATTCTAATGGCCTAAAGGGGTATTCTCATCTCAACGAAGAGTTATACTTGTAGGGCTCATCAAGTTAGCAGTGTGAGTGGCCCAACACAAATCAGTGTGGCTGGGGCCGGAGATAATGAAAGGCAGCAGCAGCGTTTAAGGAAGCCAGTAACAGGTTCAGCACCTGTCACTGCCTGATGTTGGACACCCTGCAGCATGGTTCCAAACTCTTATATAAACAGGCGGAGTTAAGACACTTTCCGTCCTGTTGTATGGGCCATCTGTGCATAGACTCTGCTCTCTAGGCAGGCTCTTTGCACAGATCACCAATAACAGTGATCTATGGTAATCTATGGTTATCTAATTATGATACCCCCCAATAAAAGTTTAAAATACCTAATTACTCATTATAAAAAAAAAAAAAGAAACATATTACATATTGTAGTGTGCGGAACTGTCCATTCTTTTAAAATATAACTTTATTGTTCGCGCACAGTGAACAGTGTAACCAAACAAACAAAAAATTGACACCCCAACCAGCCCTGTTGGTGGAAAATTAAAAATGTTATGGCTCATAGTAGGCGAGAAGGAAATTACATTAATTTAACCCTGACATCCTGGCTCCAATGTCCTCAGTCATGAAGGGGTTAAATATTTTTGTAAATACATTTATTTAATAAATGTACCTTCTTCTCCTGGTATGACTGTCCTTTCCCTCCCAATGGTGCATGCAATGATTGCCACTCTGGTCTATACTACTAATACTCAGATCGATAGATAGATAAATGAATAAATAGATAATCATAGATATGATATTCGCTATTTTAGAGTAGAGGGGTTGTCACTAACCTAGACAATGAGTTGTGAACAATAGAAAAAAAACAACGCGTTTCAGCAAAGTAAAGCGTTTGCCTTCGTCAGAACCCTGACGAAAGCAAACGTTTTACTTTGCTGAAACGCGTTGGTTTTTGAGACTCTACGGGAATCTGTAGAGGGAGAGAGTGACTTCACTCGGTCTCGTGAACTTTCTTTTTTTTTTTTTTTTTTTTTTCTTGGGGGGGATTAGCCGCCGGCCGGGGCATCCCTATCCAAACAGTTTGGGAAAATAATTGCACATTTCTGCATCATTGGACCTTGGAGCAACGCCAACGTACCAGATCTCAGTCTTCCATTACAACCAACATTAGAAGACTACTACGCCTATTAAGTTTTTACTGCACGATTTCTACAGGTACTTTCATCTGTTTTACAGTGATATCTAGCATAAAACTATAAAAGAGTTTTATCATTGCCTTTTTAAGTACTACAGCTCATAATATCTATGCTTGGCACTTTAGTATTCATTCATAGTTTCTTTTTTATTCAATTTATAGGGACATACAGCGTACAATTGTATATAAAGAGACCTATTGTTGCACTTATAGTACTACAGTACATGTTTACTTGTGCTAGGCACTTTAGTATTTATTAGTAACTTATTTATTTTGGGGAGAGAAGCGGGTGACTCCCAGCCTGACAGCTGCAAGACTGGGGTTTGTGAACTTCTGTTTTGTGGGGACTCCCACACAGTTGGTTCTTTGCAAAGTAATTAAACATAACTGATTACTTAGGCCTTATTGTATGATTTTAAATCTCTAAGTCCTCAATGCATTTATAAAATATTTTTTTTTCATGCCATCAATAAATAAGATTTACACATTTATAGCCTTCCCTAGTTAAATTAAATTATGCTAAATTGATAAAGCTTTTTATCACACTGCACACTGTGAATATTGTCTTAAAAAAAATTAAATGTATACATAAAAAGGAACATTCACTTCTAGTCATACATGCAATGTTATCTGAGTTCAAAACATTTAGGTCCAAAAAGGCATAATAAGTAAACATGGTAATTTGTATCTTCACAACTAATGTAGATGGGCAAGAGGAAAGCAGAGACCATGATTTTTAAGACTTCTACTTATAATTATACTGATATTAGAATTCTTACTGCATGCAGTACAAGCTGCGGCTGAGAGCTGATCTGCATGTGCCCAGATCTCTGCATAAAACTTGATTTAAAGCTTAATAAATAAATAAATATTTCATACACATCAGGTGGTTTGTCCCATCTGAATCAACAGTACAGCATGCAAATGAGAACACTTTTTATGATGTATGCCCTTTAGCAATCAGGATTTTTACTAAAAACTTGGAGCCTGTAAATCAATTCAAACTTAAGAAGCTGGTGTTTTCCTGCAAACTGACTGTGCTACTATGCTAGAGAGCAGCACACAATTCAAATATTCTGAAATGGTCTCTTCAAATTAACCACAGTTTTCTACAGTGTGAGTTTCAGCTGGAGGGAAAAGAAGCTTTGCTTGAATTTCATTGGAAAAAAAAAAAAGCAATACGTTTTTGTCATGACACTAGGGAGCTGATGCCGGCAGCTCAGGGGAACTTGTGACAGTGGCAAGAGAGAGAGCGGAGGGTGGACAGAGATTGCGGCTTGAAGCTATGGGATCATCATGAAAAAATGGTTTATCAAGGTGATTTCATAACTAGAAACTGGCTTGAGAAAGGTGGGAATAAGGCCACCGAAACACATTGCCATAACAACTCTAGAATAAACTGCCTTTTGAACTAAATTAATTCCTTATGGGGTCCTGCTGCTGTGTTTGGTATTGAGCGTCCTGAAGGGGCCCAGGTTTGATTGTTAAGCCTTTCCCCCACAGTGCAGTAAGTGTTGCAAATTATATTGAAAATTCCCTATTACTGCTATATTGGTCTCAGTCCCTAAGCCCTACTGTTTTATTATTCTATTCTCATATTGTTACCGGTGGGGATTATTACCCCGGGTGTTGTTGAGCGCCCTCTGTTTAGATGTTCTTGTGGAACGGGGACAGTTGCCAATGATTAAGAGTGATCGTGGATTTAAGTTTGAGTGGGTAGGGAGTGTCTCCTGTACCCACATACACTGGGTGAATCCAATAATTTGGATAAGTGCTGTCCTCTACCCTTGGTTACAACTAGAAACTTCGGGTGCGTTCACACTACGAATTTGGCGTAGAGATTCTGCTGGAAACCTCCGTCCACGGACTCTGCTTCGAATCTCTCCTATGTCTTTGAAGGGGAGGGCTCAATGGGAGGGCTGACATGTTGAGCTAAGAGGCACAGGAGAACAGCAGCAGGGAAGCATGTGTAAGGTACTTTTTTTTTTCTTTTATCTTTTTTTTTCCATTTTATCTATTATCAGCATTAGGGCAGTATATTAACAGATAAACTACACAGGGACCGACATATTAACCGGAGGACTACATAGAAGACCATCTACTAATGGGGAGACTACACAAGGCCTCTATATTAATGAGGGGGGGACTAAACAGGGGGCCATCTACTAACTGGGAGACTACGAAGGGGGCCATATGCTAAAAAGGAGACTAAACAGGGGGCCAAATGCTAAAGGGGTATGGCTACACAGGAGGGGACCATCTATTAATACCTGATATAGGAAAGTTGTACTTAACGAAAGAATACTGTGTGCAGCTGTCATATAGTAGTAGGTCCCTTTATGCAGCTTCCATAGAGGAGCCTAATATGGTTTAGATGCACAGAGCTGGGCCTATCCACTATATGAGGAACATAGGAACCAATAAAAAAGTGCTGTCTCTTGGACAGCCCGGGATACATTTTATCCACCCCTGTACCCTACAATCCTCTGCATGCTTCCATTAGAATGTTGATGCAGGTTATCTTAGAGTCCACATTAAATGTTGAATACTTTCTAGTCAGCAATGTCTGAATGTTTTGAATGTGTGAATGTTTTTTTGTGATTTGCTTGGGGCTAACCGAAGGACTTATGTAATCTGTGTGTAAGCATTGGATTCTTTATCGTGGGGCATCTAACAGTGCAGGAATGGTAACTATATACATACACTATACTAGTAACTGGCTGTAAGCATCAGTATTTATTGTCTGGCCCAAGGAGGCAAAGGGAGTGCTGAACATCCCCCCTTAACTTTTTACACTCACTCGGTTGGGTGATTTAAGTGTAGGGTCAAGTCCAAATCAGCAAAATTAGGCCAAAAAATAATTTCTGCTTGTTAACTCTAGAGATGATCGAACAGGGCAGAGGTTCAGGTTTCTACGAACCCAAACCATCGGCATTTAACTCCCGCTGCCTTCCCATTCCGTGGGAAAGGTGGAGACAGCCCGAGTACCGCCTGGAAAACCTAGGCGATACCTGGAAAACCTAGGTAATAGGCTGTATCCCTGTTTTCCAGGCGGTACTCGGGCTGTCTCCACCTTCCCCTTGGAACGGGAAGGCAGCTGTTCGGCCCTGTTCGATCATCTCTAGTTAACTCATCTCTAGTTCTAAGCTTTATTGATCTATAGACAAATATTACCTATAATATTTATCATTTAGTTTTTTTTCCTAATTGCAGGACAAGGTAAAAAGGAATCATTTCAACTATTGAGCTTCCACTTTAGGTTAGAAATTGCAGACCACATAGTTACAAGTGTTTTTATTACTATTCTGCATTAAACATTAAAACAAATTTACACTGCTGACTTAAATCATCAAAAAGCTAGAGAGCAACCCTATATAAGATGATAATTTCTCACAATTTTTTTATTTAAAGTAATGAATGTTAATAATTTGTATGTGCATATTTCTTTACAAGTTCATGCATGTAATAGACAAGTGAAACTTTTTGAGTTTCTGTCTACAGTGTTTTTTTCTGTTTTTTTTTGTTGCATTAGAATGATTGCAGTTATCTGCCCATACCTGGACGGCCTAGACTGTACTACCATTTAACAAATTCTGTGTTGTGCATCTTGCAAAACTAAAAGCAAAACATTTTTCATTCTAGACAGTTGTCAGGGAGATGGATTGGCAATAGAAGCTAAGCATAGACAATGATTTCATTTACCACCTATAGTTCAACAAGAAAAAAATGTAAATAAAAAATTATATATATCCTAAGTATGCCTGTACAAGTTTTTGATATATATATTTTTTTCAAATGTAAAGGTCATTATAGCGGGAAAAAAAGACAAAAATATACTACTTTTCTTTCTTTTTTTTCATTCATTCACTTCTGATTTTGGTCTAACAGGCCACTATTTGGTCTTGGATGGCAGTCATTTAATGACAAGTAACGGATGTTATTTGTTGTAAAAGATGGCTGTCCAATAAAAACAGCCATTTTAACAGTGTGTGAACATAGCCGTAAAACGGTTTAAAAACCATGAAAAAAATAACTTCTAAAAATCCTGTAAATGTATGAGCACTGTAAGGCGACTGCCTATGTTAGTTTCTCCTTGCGTATTTTCACAGCAGACATTGTATATATTCCCAACGGTATCTCGGGCTGTTTGAAAAGCTTGCACATCTTTAAAACTATGTAGGCTAAGTGTTATACCACTTTTACCTTTTCCTAAGAGACTTTTTTGGTGCATGTTAACCATAGCTATTTTTACCCAAGCCTACTACCTAAGTCTACTTTGCATTAAACCACACCCTCTTCCAAAGATATGTCTAAAAATATATACCAGGTTTTTGGTGTAAACTGTTGCACATATACTAAAAGTGGCTGAAAAGTGTCTAAAATGCATAAGAAATTACCCATTTGCCTCATTTTCAGACAGAACTCTGACAGACACATTAGAATATCTGGACCAATGACTTCTGTCTACATTTCTCAGAAACAGATAACTTTGAAACCACTAAACCTTTCTTTAGTTTACACACTGTAGCTTTTGCCTTTCACATTCTGCATGTGGAATAGTAGAATATAATTTAAAAGGAGAAAGAAGCTAACTTTTTTCTGCTATCTTCTCAAACTGCAAGAATTATTATAATGATTGACCCCCATATCATGCAGCTCTAATCTTTAACAACTGTACAGCAGATGTCTCTACGTCAACTACTGCACAGAAACTGGGTTGAAACTGACAAGGCTCTAAATCCCAGTTTAATACTTAAACAGAGTGACTAAATGTTTCTCTCATTCTACCAGAAATAAATGGTACAGTACCTGTGTTCTGAAATATAATGTATTCTTTAAAGTGACTCTGTACCCACAATCTGCCTCCCGCAAACCTTCTTATAGCTGCTTTTAATCCAAGATCTGTCCTGGGGTCCGCTAAGCAGGTGATGCAGTTATTGTCCTAAAAAAAACAACTTTTAAGCTTGCTATCCTGTGTCAAATTGGCGTGTCCTAGAATGTCTCTGCATTAGACTTGAAATGTCCCTCCGTACCTCCTCCCCACCCTCTTCACTATTAGGAATGCCCCTGGCAACATTTTTCCTATTCCTCACCTGTCTGAACACTGCACATGACATGGATCATTAAGACACCTGTGCAGTGTTCTGACAAAGGATGAATAGAATAAAAACCTGCCCAGGGGCATTCCTAATGGTGAAGAGGGTGGGGAGGAGGGATGGAGAGGCAGTGCAAGTCTAATGCACAGACACTCTAGGCCACGCTAATTTGACACAGGGCTGCAAGGGCTGCCAAACGGACCCCAGGACAGATCTTGGATTAAAACAGCTATCTGAAGGTACAAGCTGTTAGGAGAAGGCAAATTGTAGTCATTTAATATTTCTTTCCATGGTATAGATTTTGGGGTGTATGAAAAGGCACCGATTTTTGCACAAACATCAACATCCTTTTCTTAATATCTTTTGCCATGTCAAAAACTCTGTAAAGGTATGTTCACACAATGGGATTTTCCAGCCGTCATTGCCAACGGCTGCCAAAAAGAGCAGCCTTAGGGCCCTATTCGACCGGACGATTATTGTTTAAATTATCGTTAAATCATTCGAATCTAAACGATAATCGTTCTGTTGAAATGCAGTTCACGATTAACGACCGAACGATCGTTATTTTTATCGTTGCTCGTTCGCAAATAGTTCGCATTGAATAAGACGTCGTTCGGTCGTTCACAGTAGATACGAACGCAATAGCGAAGAAAAAACAATCGCAAATACGATCATAAGTAACGATTATTGTTCCATGGAAATGAGTGAACATTTTCAGGTCTTTCGCAATAGAGATTGTTAATCGTCCAGTGGAAAAGGGCCCTTAAACTTGCACACAAGTGCCCGAGATTTAGTCACCACCAAAAGCCAATACCTTGCGCTCACAAGAAGGGGGGTTGCATCATCATCGAGTCGATCTGAACCCAAACTTTCGGTATTTGATTAGCTGGGGCTGCTGAACTTAGATAAAGCTCTAAGGTTGTCTGAAAAACATGGATACAGCCAATGACTATATCCATGATTTCCACATAACCTTAGGGCTTTATCCAACTTCAGTAGCCACCGCTAATCAAATGCCGAAAGTTCGGGTTCGGATCGACTCGAGCATGCTCGAGGTTCGCTCATCTCTAATCATTAACAAAAAAAAATTATCACAGAGAACCTTTTCTCATTCTGTCTATCCACTACTCCCTGATGAACCAATAGGATACAATATGGGAGAAACACATCGGAAGAAAGTGCAATAAAACCTCTGCATATTAAAGAGAACCAATCACCTTAAAAATTGATATGAAGGCAATAATATGTGGTAATACACCCCCTAACACACTTCCCACACACATATCTGTAACGTCTGTCCCTGCCCCACACACCCAAAAATCATCTCTTTGATCTTGTCCCCGCCGTATGCAAATTCCAGGAAGGTAGTCATGTGGGCGTTCGTTCAGATCAAGTAGTCACAACCTCGGGGGCGGGGTATCACTGTAATCACGCCTCTATGGGCGTCATACACAGCCCCCTGACACTGCATCATCATAGGGGGCGGGACCTGGGCTTTGTGACTGAGATGCAGTTATCCCCGCTGTATGTGTGATCTAACATTTGCCTCTCATACAAGCAGCTCGTATGATTGCAGCCAGCAGCACAAACTAGAGCGCAGTTATTCCTGTGCTGCTGGCTGCTGAGGGGTTAACATCATTCATTCAGCTGAAGCTCCTCTCCCCCCTCCGGCAATTACTGTGGCCTCCTCCTCTCTCCATCTCTGTGACAGCAGCGGCGCCCCTCCTCTCCCCCTTCTCACCTTTCCTTCCCCGGCCGCAGCACTGTCTTTCTCCCTCACTCACAGCAGCGTCCCCCCCTCCTCTCCTTACACTTGTGCTTTTGCTGGGATGCTGCTGTGCCAGCCGGGGAAGGAAAGGGGAGAGGAGGGGGAGAGGAGGGGGTGCCGCTGCTGTCACAGAGATGGAGAGAGGAGAGGGCCACAGTGATTGCCGGAGGGGGGAGAGGAGCTTTGCTGAAGGAATGATGTTAACCCCTCAGCAGCCAGCAGCACAGCAATAACAGCGCTCTGGTTTGTGCTGCTGGCTGCAATCATACGAGCTGCCTGTATGAGAGGCCAATGTTAGAGCACACATACAGCGGGGATAGGGAGCCGCCGTATCTCAGTTACACAGTCCAGGCCCCGCCCCCTATGATGATGCAGCAGTGACAGTGGCTGTGAATGCCGCCCACAGAGGCATGATTACAGCGATACCCCGCCCCCCGAGGCCGTGACTACTTGATCTGAACGAACGCCCACATGACTACCTTCCTGGGATTTGCATACCGCGTGGACAAGATCAAAATAGGATTTTGGGGTGTGTGGGGCAGGGACAGACGTTACAGATATGTGTGTGGGAAGTGTGTTAGGGGGTGAATTAGCACATATTATTGCCTTTATATCGATTTTTTAGGTAATTGGTTCCCTTTAAAGAAAATTACATCACACTGACTGGTGCTCAATACACTAGAGCATATTTATCATCATTAAGTGCCCTTAAATAATGGCACAGTACACCACATAGGGTGGGATATGACTAGTCCCCAATTAAAAGAAAAAACTCACCTGCTGGTCTGGTGGTCACCAAGAATTAAGGGACATCCTGCTTATTGTAGAGAACACCCAAACCCAACAATCCTCTAGATTGCTTGGTAGGGTCTTCTAGGACGACACCCTTGACTGACAAGGGGCTCTGCCCTAATTTTCTACATGTTTGATATCATACCTCTGCCTCTCAGAATTTGATTGCTTTGTGTATATATAACATATATATGCTTATTTATTTCTTATATAGTTTTTGACCAAACCATAGTTGGGTCCACCACGTATTTCAATCCCCTTCCTTCCTTTCTCTTCTCAGCTGCCTGACCAAAATTTACAGGGTTGTCCAGGAGTTAACAGCGATATTTGTTCCCTAAATTCATTCATGACCTGAGATATATGTGCCTCTTACCTTAACTCCCCATTGTAAGAAATCAACGTAGAGCCCTATAACACAGGGGGATTATCTGCCAAATCAGGCAGAATTCAATAGATATTGTCCAGTGTAAAAAAGACAATGATTATGGTCTTTAAATACTGTATGTTAAAAAAAATAATCTGCTACTGGCTGCCTGTCACTCCGTGTAGTATCTGATGTGTGCCCGATAACTGATTGGCTTTACAAAATAAGATGTTTTCTTAAATGCCCATGCTCCCTTGGTATTCTCCACCCTTGACTGTGGGATTTCCCACTTACTACAGCTGCCACTGACACTTCCAAACCTGGGACTGTCCCACCTTCACCATTGATTGGCTGAGCTGGGCTTGGAAGTATCAGTGGCTGAAGGAAACCCAGGGATTGTGGACAGGTAAGTACAACTTTATTATTTTACAGTTTTGAAGCAGGGACTACATGAACACTGCAAATTATGAGGACTGCATGATAATCAAGCCACTTAAAAGGCTCTGTAAACAATCACCGATCTAGCAGATTGGCGCTCCCTTTTCCAAATGTTGGACCTTGTAATATGGCCCTTAGTGTCTTACAGTGTTTCTGGAATGCCAATGGTATCTTGCATAATCACACAGGATATACCCCAACTGAAGGCACTGCCTAAAGAACATCTAGTACTGATTTTAGAATGCACATACTGAAAACCCTGTAGACATATAAGCAGCTCAGGAAATGACAGGCAACATGCTAAAAAAATACTTGGCCTATTTGCTGCTGCAAAACCTCTTGGAATAAGCACTATCTACTATAGTTACATAGTTACATAGTTAATACGGTTGAAAAAAGACACATGTCCATCAAGTTCAACACTCACTTTAATATCATTTCTGACATACAGACATACTCCTCCTCCCCTTCTGCCCACCCGGTCCCTTCTGAACAACGTAAATCCCTGAATATTGACAGCCCAGTCATGTGAGGAGTCCAGCCATGTCTCAGTCACACCAACCACATCAATGGACTCCTCCAGAACCAAGGCCTCCAGCTCCCCCATCTTGCTGGCTAGACTTCTGGCATTAGTAACCATACACTTTATATTACCATCGAGTTTAACCGCTTCATTATAAGAAATGGGATTTATTACTGTTTAAAGTGTATCTGTCGTTATACCTTTCAAAATCTAAAATCAACAGTAGATGTTAAATAAAGGTAGTTTGCAATTTACATCCACTGTTATTTATTATTTTAAGTGTCCATGCTTTAAAACAAAGCTATACTTATCTAAAATCACGGTCCAGTCTCCTGTTGAGCTGGTTGAAAAAAAAAAAGAGACTAAACACAGGAAGGCACAGGCAGTTTAGAGTGTAACCACTCAATGCAACCATCAGTCACATGACTGTCTTCTCTGTGAGCGTGTAGATGATCTGGGAATTACAAGACTTCCTGTGTTTAGACTCTTTGAAAAAAAGAAGAGAGTCTGAACAAAGGAAGTTTTCCTTGAGAAAAGAAAATGATGAATGTAAATGCAAATATTTTTATTGCAATCTGTAAATGCAAACATGTTTTATTTCACTATTTATTCTACTGTTGATTTTGAAAGTTATAACAAAAGTGACTTTAAGGCTATATTCACATGATCCGTAGTTCTGCCTGTAATTACAGATCCATAATTCCAGACAAATTGAGGGCTTATTGATTTCAATTGGGCTGATCACACTGTCAGTATATTTACAGATTTGCAATCTTCAAAAACTACTGACAAGCTCTAATATGGACTGTAACAGTGGCACAGATTGTCCCATAGAAGTCTTTGGGAGTGTCTATAATTTTTTTTTTTTGCAGATCCATAATTTTTACGAATGAAATGTCTGTAACGTCCGAAAATCTGTAAAAAAAATATGGATGAGTGCTCATTTTAAACTGTTCCCACTTACTCTATCACCTTCCTCTTTTTGCAGATTTGCAATATGGATTATGGATGCAATATGGCAGAATTTTTTTGCAGATTGTCCACGATTGCAGACATCAAATATGGTCCTGAAAAACTACTGAATGTGTGAATGTAGTGCTAGGGTTTATTCCCATGTCCCGTATTTTATGCACGGAAAAGCCATGTAGTGGAGTGTTTCCCCGCCCAGCATGATGTGGCAATATCATTGCCTGGAGCAGGGAGACTGTTTGAACACAGCCACAGAGATTCAAACAGCTTCCCCACTTCTGGCATGATATTTATACATTATGTGAAATCTGTAAAATAATGGACATGAGAATAAGCCCTTACTGTAGACTAACTTTCATTTTAAGAGTTGTGCCTCAATTTTAGAAATACAAATTACAAGGTCATTCTGCACTGAGCAAATCTATGTTTTCCCCCCACTCGATTTAGAAAAAAACAGACACCAATAAAAAAAATTTTAAATTTACGTAGCCACAATCTGACAGGCCACTTCAAAACCTGTTAAAACATTCCCTATTTTTCTGAAAAAGTGCTGCAATTGAGTGTACTGGAATAGTAAGACATATGTAAACATTAGCACAAATTGCAACTTTTCTATGCCAGAAGACTGGCACAGATGACATAAATAATTCCCTTTTAGTTTTAGTCGAGCATTTCTCTGGATAGTGGGAGAAATTCTAAAGCTAGGGGTTTTCTTTCTGTAAATTACAATTTACAGTATAGCTATAGATGATAATAGTAGCTGTCACACTTTATAACAAAAGTCAGAATGAGTCCCAGCTTACAATAGAAAAAATGCAGGAGGAACATCAAATCTAGAGAAAAAAAAAACTAATGGCACAAAACAGTAACAAAAGATACATGGTACTAAAATATAGTACTAACCCCAAATCCTCGAATGTAAAATTTAAAATTATACAGCAGACAAT
This sequence comes from Dendropsophus ebraccatus, assembly GCF_027789765.1. Taxonomy (NCBI): domain Eukaryota; kingdom Metazoa; phylum Chordata; class Amphibia; order Anura; family Hylidae; genus Dendropsophus; species Dendropsophus ebraccatus. The sequence continues at coordinate 112,472,332 of NC_091458.1, forward strand.
GGCCTAATAAATAATCAAGTGGGAACAACAGACCCCCACACGTTTCGTTAGCCAGATTTATTAAGATTTTACAGTAATAATTTAATATACTTAACTGACCACATCCATGAGGATGAAATGTACAGATATATAATATCTTCTCATATTGGGAAACCAACTGCAAACTAGATCTGTGTTTACAATAGAAATGTTTTATGACCATTCGTTTGCATATCATGAATCATTGATGAATTTCTCCTACTTTGAAGTGGTTGTAAAACCCTCCAGTAACCTGTCTGTAGTAATGAATGAGCTGCGCTGATCGTTTGCATATTTGGTCTGTAGTGACAAAGACACTGGCCGGCAATATTTTTTTTTTTATTGCACTGAGAATAGTAAATTGTCAAGAGATCGGCAAATTATAAACACTAAAAAGCCGTCTAAATAAGGCATTGTCATTTTAGTTTCCTTAAAAGAAAGAAAGAAAAATGTATGCAGATATGGGAGAGGATTTATTATCACTGGCACTGTGACTTCAAGCATTAAAAATTATATATGAACTAATTTAAAAATGGTAGTTCTTCTGATATAACATAAATAATATAAGACTTCAAGAGTGCTGCATTATTAAGAAGACAACTTAGTAAGCTGAGCATGTAGCCTGCCGTTTGAGGAGTGAATGATTAAAGTATTACAGTTTCTTAAAACATTTATTGGATGATGTTTGTATTGTGAGCTTCAGATTAAATATCACAGGCTTGACTAGGTGGATATGTTCCTGCCAATGTTTAAGTATTAAAATGGAAGCAAAAGGCATTCCATTACAATGTAACAACTACAACAGCAATTTTTCTAATACATACTGCAAAAGCCAATAATAATAGAGAGGAAAAGGAAAACAACAAGACAATACTAAAAATGAAAACAATTTCAGGCAATGTTTCCACACAGTATTTTTACTCTGTATTTTGAAAACATAGAAAGGCTATGTTCATGCACTTCACTTCATGAAATTTAGTGGATGGCTGACATTTAATGGCAAATAATTGTCTATTTTTTGTTTTGTTTTTAAACAACAGTTATTGTTTTGAAATAACGGCCATTATTTGCCATTAAATGGCGGCCACCCACCAAATTTCGATAGTGCGTGAACATAGCCTTTCTGTGGTTTCAATCCACTCATGGTTTTGGTTGCAAAATACTGAGCAAAAATACTGTGTGGGAACATAGCCTAAATCAGGGGTGGGGAACCTTTTCCATGTCGAGGGCCGGTCGGGCATTAATAAAATCATTCGAGGGCCGCATACCATGCGCAGCAATTAGTAGCGTGGGTTTGCAGCACCCAGGGCAAAGTATTGTTCGCCTAGTGCCCCTGCTATTGTAGTTAACCCCCAGTGATGCCCCTTGTAGTCTAGTTAACCCCCAAGTCATGTCCCTGGTAGCCTAAATAACCCCCATCAGTCATGTCCCTGGTAGCCTAAATAACCCCCATCAGTCATGTCCCTGGTGGACTAGTTAACCCCCATCAGTCATGTCCCTGGTGGACTAGTTAACCCCCATCAGTCATGTCCCTGGTGGACTAGTTAACCCCCATCAGTCATGTCCCTGGTGGACTAGTTAACCCCCATCAGTCATGTCCCTGGTGGACTAGTTAACCCCCATCAGTCATGTCCCTGGTGGACTAGTTAACCCCCATCAGTCATGTCCCTGGTAGCCTAAATAACCCCCATCAGTCATGTCCCTGGTGGACTAGTTAACCCCCATCAGTCATGTCCCTGGTGGACTAGTTAACCCCCATCAGTCATGTCCCTGATGGACTAGTTAACCCCCATCAGTCATGTCCCTGGTGGACTAGTTAACCCCCATCAGTCATGTCCCTGGTGGACTAGTTATCCCCCATCAGTCATGTCCCTTGTGGACTAGTTAACCCCCATCAGTCATGTCCCTGGTGGACTAGTTAACCCCCATCAGTCATGTCCCTGGTGGACTAGTTAACCCCCGTCAGTCATGTCCCTGGTGGACTAGTTAACCCCCATCAGTCATGTCCCTGGTGGACTAGTTAACCCCCATCTGTCATGTCCCTGGTAGCCTATTTAACCCACAAATAAAAAAAATAAACATCCCACTCACCTTACCTCCGTTCCCACGCTGTCCAGGTCCTCTTCTCTCCCACGTCCTCTTATGTCCCAGGTCCTCTGTTCCGGTCTTCTCCTGCAGGCTGCGCGCGATGAAATGACGTCATCGCGCACGGCCCGCAGGAGACTGAAGACACGCGCTGGGGAAGAAGCAGGCATAGACACAAGAGGATGCTGTGTGCGCCGGCTCCTTCCTCCTCCAGAGCAGCGTGCATTACAGGGGAGCTGCAAGTTGCGGGCCGCATCGGGAGGTCTCAGGGGCCGGATGCGGCCCGCGGGCCGGAGGTTCCCCACCCCTGGCCTAAATGATCAATATATATTTGCATTACAGTATGTATGTACATTGAGCCACTTGGCCTCTATGCACAGTTATACAGACGTTTACGGGAGCAATGTTTCACAATACTACTGTAAGGATATCTTGGTTGTAACACATAAGTGTGCATAAGAGGAGACAAATCAAATAAAACCCCATGCAGGAAACACAAACTGTATTACCTTCACTCGTCCTTATCTAATAAAAGTCAGACAACCAGAAAAGTGCTGACTTACACGTGTTAAGAACAGTTGTCTTTATCTATTTAACTATTTTCTCTATCTAATTTTTGTTTAGAAAACCTGATTACTAATGCTGCTCAAGATGGAGAATGAAATTCCTTGACTTCTGCCAATATGATTTTCCCTTCCCTGTTGTCAAGACAATTTCAATAGTTTTCTAGCTTTCTATGGCTGGGTCATCTGAGGAAATAGCTGGTAAGGAAGACTTTATTTTTCAGTTGGTGTGTGAAACACCACATCTCTGTTTCAGCTCAGCTGCATCCATATATTTAATCACTGCAACTTGGTCATGTGACCACCAGAAAATTATATGTACTAAGATAGATAGATGAGGTCAGTCTATCCTGTATTAAAGGAAAACTCCAGCTGATAAAAAAAAATACTGAACTGAAGCTCCAGTTGGTGTGTTCATTTTTTCTTCACTTCACTGGTTTGGGCTTTCCCATGATGCACTTTGTCTCCTTTGATGTCTAACTGACTCTGTAGAACTGTTAGATGGCTTACAGCTTGCTCAGCCAATCAGAGCTAAGCAACCTTAGTCATCTGACAAAGTGAGCCTGGCCTAACAAGGTTTAGACAAAGACACTCTAGGCAACACCAGTATGACACAGTGCTTCAAGTTTAAAAGTTTATTTTTTGTTCTAGCCAAGGCACCAGGCACATTTTAAAAGACACCACCAATAAAGATTTACTATCATAAAGTGGATGGTACTAGCGGTTTGGTGGGGTGGGTCGGTGAATATAGAGTTGCTTTAAAGTGTCACTGTTGTTAAACTTTCAAGTTCTTAATTAACAGTAGATATGAAATAAAGCCAGTTATGGGTTTTTTTCCGCAGTAAGTCCCAAGTTTCCTAGGTCATCTGTACACTTAGAGAAAAGGCAGCCATTTGATTGATGGACAGATTGACCCGTGACTCTCTGTACTGGCCGCGACCTAGTCTCTCATGATTAAACTCTTTTTTTCAACCAGCACAAGACTAAAAAGCTGCCTTCAGGAGACTGGACCTAGATACAGGTAAGTATAGCTTTGTTTTAAAGTATGATTAACAAGTAAATTGCAAGCATGCTTTATTTCACATGCCCTATTGATTTAGTCATAACGACAGTAACACTTTAATGTCTTTAAGTAGTTTGCTATGCAAATATGATATTAACTGCATAGATCAACAGAAAGCATCAAAGATTTGAGCAATACATAAAAAATGCAATTGAACTATACAGAAATAGTGCTTTCCTGTATTTTAGGAGCAATCATCGATCTTGTAATTTTCATACTGTTATCCAACAAATCTAACAACCACCAACACATTTTGAAGGTACACAAAGCAGAACTCTATTCTGGCAAATGCAAAGTCTGTGTTTTTCGAAATACCTTCCTTTGGCCCTATATTTATTTTGTGTTTATGCTTTTTCTTTGTTCCTTTCAATACCAAGTGACAGATTACATACTGTAAAGTGTAGAAAGTTGACTGGTAGACTGTCCCTGCAGCCAAATTACTTTTGCCCACTTCGGAAAATATATAATTTTCCAAGGTTGTTAGACTTCAAACTCCCTCTGTGATCAACCTTTAGCAATTTAGAAATAATAAATGTGGCATTGTTCTTGTTACATGCCATTTGCAGTCAACGGCTTAGACAAGCTGGGTTCAGAAAGGGTTTTCTTGTATTGCCTGTGTGAATGACTACAAATTACTTTTAAATTACACATGTAAAAGAAATAATGTACATTAATTAAGAGAAGAGCTCCTGAAAGCATGTATGTGAATTAACAATACCAAGAGAAGATGACAAATCGCCCTTAGTATGTCCCACAAGACCTTATACGGCACTCGTTTTGCATACAAAGTACTTCTAGCATAATGCATCATTACCGCAGGGAAAGTTTATAAGTGTTAATGAAAGTTAAAAGCACAAGCCTGTTTACCTACCATCAGGATCAAGAAGATTTGCGATTCCCAAGTGTTGCTGGGCAGTGTTGAATGCATGATCCAGCCGTTGAACAGCAGATTGTTGGCAGAGAACACTATTCCACTCAAACAGATCCGGTCTGCAAAACAAACAATCTTTTTGTTAGCAAAAAGAAACAGAAGAGCACTAAAAGAGTTCAAAATAACAATAGCTTGTTTCAACTTTTTCATAATAGGTTTATAATAACATCATCTATAGTATAGTAAAAAATTTATAACAGCAGTAAATAAATCAAATTAATTACATCCTTATGAAAACAGGTGACTTTATAAATCTCACTGTCCCACCCCTGGAATCCTGCAGTTGTAACTTAAAGACAACCTTTTTTCCCCTGCGGGGGAGGAAAAATTAGGAAAAGTTTGTACAACCGCATAGTTGATGCTGACACTGCTTGTATGTATCATTTACAGCCACAGGTATCTTGTAAGGCTTTGTTTGCTTTTGGTAGTTTTTTTGGGTGGTTGCCATTTGGAGACAAAAATACAGGTGTATTTAGATCATTATAGCTGTAATTTTCAACATACAAACATATTTTTGCCTTAAAATATTGTCCGTCAAAAAATGTAGCCGAAAACAATCATTGTTTGAACATAGTCTGCACCTAATGTACTACATGCAACTTTTCTGTATTTGGCTCAAAATTGTTTTAAACTAACTTCTCACAAGGGGTGGTGTGTTTCCCAGGGTAAAAGAAATGAATGTGTGCTAAGTAGAGATGAGTGAACCTCGAGCATGCTCGAGTCGATCCACACCCGAATTTTCGGCATATGATTAGCGGTGGCTGCTGAACTTGGAAAAAGCCCTAAGGCTATGTGGAAAACATGGATATAGTCATTGGCTGTATCCATGTTTTCCAGACAACCTTAGAGCTTTATCCAAGTTCAGCAGCCCCAGCTAATCAAATACCGAACGTTCGGGTTTGGATCGACTCGAACCCATACCCGGTTCGCTCATCTCTAGTGGTAAGTGATTTACATACATACCTGAGCCTTTTTTTTTTTTTTTTAGTTGCACAAAATTTTGCATGCAGCAATAAGCCTCATACTCAAAAACATTGCACTTTCAATACACCAGTCTATTACTGACACTGCACCAATAGACCACACACACAATACACTCTGATGATAAATCCCCGCAAACATGACTATAGTTACACATAGTGAAATGACAGTCTTGCAGCAGTTGGCTAATTTTAAATGCTGCTATTATGCAAATAAAGTCATCATCCTTGGCACAATCACCAGCCTATCTTGCCCTGGTACCGTGGTGCTCTCCTCTACCATGCCAAATTAGTCATCCAAAAAAGGCACGTTTGCCATTTATTAGACACTTTACAATATTTGTCAGCAACTGATTTTCTGGAAAGAAATAATAATAATATTTTTTTAAAGACCTCTGGCAGGGGCAGGGGGAAAACATAATATAACTTTTTAAAAAATCATTACTTACCTCTTCCCTTGCCTCTTTAGGGCTTGGCCCCTGCCAGGCTATGAGATCTCATGCTGTTTGAATATCACGACCTGGTTGATGGACTGCCCGCTCAGCTGGTCAGTAACTTGGACAGAATGCCACTCCATTCACTGATTGTCTGAGTGCGCAATGCATCATGCAGGTGATTATTCCACACCCCCGAGTGGGGACAACATCAGAACTTGTGGGGAAAGTGCTTTCCAGGGTTCAGGTGCCCGTGACTCAGCACTTCTGGGGGTCCCGGGGAGACATATGTAGTGTTTTTTTTTATTATTATTATTATTATTATTATTATTATTATTATTATTATTATTATTATTATTATTATGTTCCTCCCTGCTGGCTGTCATTTTCTTTCATAAAATTGCCAGACTTCTCCTTGAATCTTAATTTATCTATGTTTAATATTAATATAATAGTTGATTAATATATTTACTACAGCAAAAAATGCTTGTATGCTTGAATGTAACTAGCACTTACATAGTTTTCTCTAGTAGGTTTTGCTTATAATTAAGGCTAAAAAAATCCATTACAAATAAAATGAAATAGATAATTAAAAACATTATCCTTTTTCTTTATACAAAAAAGGATATGCACAATAAACCTGTAATCTGCAACCCTCAAACTCAATATAATTGAGTGCAATTCTTATGTTGCAAATATTGAAGATAAACATCTCTACTTGCAACATAGAGTTTCCCTAAGGCCCTATGCACATTGGCTCATAACTCACAGTTTTTATTGATTCTGCACATTGTTTCCATCACACTGGTTTATAAGGAGGAACAGCACTATTTTTTTGTGCATATATCTATATGGGGAGGTAGTCTATTGCACAATATATTGAATAGCCTTTAACTACTCCATTACATATAACTCCATATGCATGTTCCCAATATAAGTGTTTGCTAATATTTCTAAGGCTAAAGAATACACAATGAAAGAAAAAAAAAGGATGGAAATAGTTTTGTTTTGACAGCTCACAAAATATGCTAAAGTCATTTGCAAGATATAGTTTATAAATGTTATAATTTATAAACCCACATTGGTGGGATTCAATTATGGACTTTACCACTAGGGAACCAGGGGTTAACCCAGTGCTACTCATAGTACTGTTACATATCCTTAGACTCACTATATACTTGCATAGGAAGACACAGACAATTTCTGTTATAAGGAATAAGAAAAAAAAATCCTGTAATATTAATTTTCTCTTCAGCCAGCAGCTGGTTAGTTGATACAGATCAACAGTCAGGGCAGACAGGAGAGGAAGGGAGTACACAAATTCAGATATGTAGTAGGATGGATAAATATAGGCCTCTTCTCCTCTGCTCACCCATCTAGCTTCTTTCAGAAAAGTCACCTGAGCTGCCTACAACATGTCTAGACTGCTATCTAAAAATAGTGTGTGTGTGTGTGTGTGTGTGTGTGTGTGTGTGTGTGTGTGTGTGTGTACGTACATGCATGACTGAATGCACAGATGTGTTCTTATGTAAGATAAAAAAAAGCACTATAGGAGAAGAAAAGATTGACCATGTAGTCTTTTTCTGTGGCAATCTTTTATGTGTATTTGTGTTTCTAAAACTCCAAAATGCTTAATAGGATTAGCTGTTTGAAGAGACATTCTACAAATCTATGCAATGTTAATGGGGCAATGTGTCAGTAGTGTAACTAGAAGAGAGTGGTTCCATAGCAAATGGGCTCTCTATTATGGTGCCAAGACTTTTTTTTTTTTACAAACCTTGGGCTGATTCCAAAAGTGCAACACATGGCAGCTACACAGTTTGCCCATATGGTGATGTATGTAGGCCCCTAACAATACTCATACCATTATTTTAATTGGTTGGGAGTAGCAACAGCAAACTATGGAAAATATACAAAGTGAAACACAAGACAAAGAATAGTACTCCAAGAGACAAGAGAGAAGTACTTGGCATCATTTTATTCGATTTTCTCGATTTGGCTGCTAATGGGGTTTAATTTTCAGGCTGGTATAGGTGCAATAGTGACTGTGATCACTGTTTTTTTTTTTTTTTTTTAAGAAAATGGAGGAGCAATTACTTTTCTTTAAATGACCTTTGTGAAAAATCTTTACCAACTCTTTAGAAAAAAATGAGTGACAAGGAGGATCTTGTAAACTACATTTAAAAAAATCAATTAAGAGCTGTGAAAAAGAAAGCATTATCTCTAAGGAGAATAGTGAGGTTTGCAGTGTTGTTTAAATGATGCAGGTACTGTACGTTATCTGTTGCTGTCATAGGTACTGATCGTAGGATCTTGGCTATTTTTGCTGTATTTTTGCTACATTGTGATGCAGGTGCTCCAACCAATAAAAAAATTCTAAGTTATTAAAGCTTCAATTACCCATCTGTCTCACCCCTGTGCTTTCACATGGGGATTAGGAGCGTAACTAAAGAAATGTAATGCCAGTTATTTGTATATCGCAGATAAAAAATTTAAAAATGTATCGTATAGTCTGATTAAATGTGAGAATCCCCTGGTGGGTTCAAGGTGTGACACAATAATGTACTCCTAATAGATATCTTCAAAGGTCTGAAAAACAACCTAATTGTAACGCCTGGAGTAGTGGATCCACTGGACCGTCACTAGCGATAGCACTAACCTCACCAGGGAGCGGAGTCTAAGGGGCCGCTGGTTTTCACCAGAGCCCGCCGCAAGGCGGGATGGACTTGCTGCGGCAGGCGACCCCCAGGTCGCTACCCCTGGCTTGGTTGCTGGTGACGGCAGGCGAGGCGTGACAGGAGCAGTAGGCAGGAGATGGTACTGGCAGAGGTCAGTAGGCGTGACCGCATGTGACAGGCTGAACACAGGAGCAATGGAGTGACAGGGGAGCAGGAACCAGGAACAAGGACTAGGGACCAGGTAGCGGATAGGTATCAGGAACAAGGACTAGGGACCAGGTAGCGGATAGGAATCAGGAACAACAGGGGGCTGGGCCAAACGCTATGGGAAGCATGTAGAGGCTCCAACACAAGGGACAGGGCATGCTGGGATTTATAGGGAGTGATAGGTGCAATTAACCAATTAAGGGCGGACTGGCCCTTTAAATCTGAGACAGCCGGCGCGCGCGCACCCTAGGAGGCGGGGACGCGCGCGCCGGCCGGCACAGACGGAGACAGGAGCGGAGGAGAGGTGAGGCGCCCCCAGGGGCCGAACTAGCAGCAGCGCCGGGTCCCCGCACAAGGACACCGGCGGCTGCATGGGGCAGGAGGAGGCCGTGACAGTACCCCCCCCCTTTGGCCTCCCCATCTTTCTTGCCTGCAGAAGGTGGCATCAGGCCGGAAAAAGGCTTGGCGGGCTCGGGTGACAACATAGAATGCTTAGGCTGAGGTGACCTCAGACACTGGTTGGAACAGTCCTGACCCCAACTGAGAATTCTCCCGGTTCTCCAGTCTAGTTTAGGGGCATGTAATTGCAGCCAAGGGAGTCCCAGGAGGATGGTGGAAGAAGAATGGGGCAGGACATAGAAGGAGATCTTTTCCAGATGTGAAGTGCCCACCTGGAGGACTAGAGGTGCGGTCTGGTAGTGCACATGGTCGGTAAAAATCTCGCCCGTGACCGAGGAGATAGACAGGGGTCTGGCTAGTGGTGTCACGGGTAGCCTCCATCTCTGGACCAATGTAGCTGCAATAAAATTGCCTGCTGACCCGGAATCGAGAAAGGCAGTAGTTTGGTGAGTTTGTCCTGAGGGTGTCTGGATGGAAACTGGCACAGACAAACTTGGAGAGGTGGCATTCACACTCAGGGAGACCTCTCCCACCGGACCTAGGTGCTGGAGTTTCCCGGACGCTTGAGGACGTTGGGGACATCTCAGCCGAAAGTGATCCGAACCACCGCAGTAGAGGCAGAGATTCAGCTCCAGACGACAAAGTCTTTCATCAGGCGTCAGGTGAGCCCGTTCCACCTGCATAGGAATCTCAGGAGTCGACTGGGACTCCGGAACATCAGGATACTGGAAGACTGGCGCCAGCTGGTGATGGCGACGGGACAGGCCTAGTCGCCGTTCATGCCAGACCTCCTCCTCGCTCTCAGAAAAACGAGTATCGACCCTGGTGGCCAGTAGGATGAGTTCGTTCAGGGAGGTAGGTAGGTCTCGGGCGGAAAGCACATCTCTCACCCGACTGGACAGACCCCTCTTGAAGGTGGCTATTAGAGCGGCCTCATTCCAGTCTAATTCTGCCGCCAGGGTGCGGAACTGGATGGCGTAGTCACCAACAGAGGAGCTCCCTTGAGAGAGGTTGAGGAGAGCAGTTTCAGCTGAAGAGGCACGGGCAGGTTCCTCAAAGACAGAGTGAAACTCGACTAGGAAGGTTCGGAGATTGGCAGCAACAGGATCATCTCGGTCCCACAGCGGCGTGGCCCAGGCCAGAGCTCTACCCTCCAATAGGCTGATGATGAAAGCCACTTTAGAGCGCTCGGTGGGAAACTGACTACTTAAAAGTTCAATATGCATGGTGCATTGAGTCAGGAATCCTCTGCACAACTTGGAGTCACCAGAGTATTTGCTTGGGAGAGCCAGTCGGAGTGTAGAAAAAGCAGCAGGAGGTGGTGAGCGCTGGGCTGTAGTATGCTGCTGTAAGGCGGCAGTGAGTTGCTGGATCTGCTGCGACTGTTTCTGGATTTGTTGCGCCTGTAGGGCGACCACTCGGGCTACTTTGCGGATATCAGGCACCTCGCCGGGATCCATGGTTGGAGCCTACTGTAACGCCTGGAGTAGTGGATCCACTGGACCGTCACTAGCGATAGCACTAACCTCACCAGGGAGCGGAGTCTAAGGGGCCGCTGGTTTTCACCAGAGCCCGCCGCAAGGCGGGATGGACTTGCTGCGGCAGGCGACCCCCAGGTCGCTACCCCTGGCTTGGTTGCTGGTGACGGCAGGCGAGGCGTGACAGGAGCAGTAGGCAGGAGATGGTACTGGCAGAGGTCAGTAGGCGTGACCGCATGTGACAGGCTGAACACAGGAGCAATGGAGTGACAGGGGAGCAGGAACCAGGAACAAGGACTAGGGACCAGGTAGCGGATAGGTATCAGGAACAAGGACTTGGGACCAGGTAGCGGATAGGAATCAGGAACAACAGGGGGCTGGGCCAAACGCTATGGGAAGCATGTAGAGGCTCCAACACAAGGGACAGGGCATGCTGGGATTTATAGGGAGTGATAGGTTCAATTAACCAATTAAGGGCGGACTGGCCCTTTAAATCTGAGACAGCTGGCGCGCGCGCGCCCTAGGAGGCGGGGACGCGCGCGCCGGCCGGCACAGACGGAGACAGGAGCGGAGGAGAGGTGAGGCGCCCCCAGGGGCCGAACTAGCAGCAGCGCCGGGTCCCCGCACAAGGACGCCGGCGGCTGCATGGGGCAGGAGGAGGTCGCGGCGGTGGCCCGGAACACGGGACGCCGCCGCGGCCGTGACACTAATTTTTAGATGACCTTAAAACCAGGTATCCTATTAAATCCTAAGCAGGCAATGAATGAAAGTAGACTAACTAAAATGAGCCTTTGCTTTCTGCTTAGTACTTAGGGCCCTATTCTACCGGACAATTATCGTTCAGATTATCGTTAAATCGCTCGAATCTAAACGATAATTGTTTGGTTGAAATGCAGTTAACGATTAACGACCGAACGAGACCTGTACCTATTTTTATCGTTGCTCATTGCATTGAATAAGACAACTTAGTCTTGGTGGTAGTATAGAGTGCCACAGATTCTTGAGAGCAGGGACTTGACATGCTGTCTGGCTGTTGATGCCATGCATTACCACATAAGTCTACACTGGCTGGGCCAGGTGCAAAGATTTGTTTTAGTAAACCTCCTAACACAAATTTTTAGAGTTACGCTTATAACAAATCCAGCAGAACTTAAAAGTCATCACAAAAGGAATAAGTACAACAATAAAAAGTACAACTAAAATAAAATTGAGGGTGTCCCATCAATGCAGCCTACCTAACAATTTAAGAGGCACAGCTACAGCATATATATACACTGCACAATTTTTTTTCCACTGTTGTCTCTTAAGCCAACTATTGTCCAAAGGGTAGCATAAATATAATAAAAAAAAATAGCCAGTTTGGGTGGGCTCACAATCTAGGAATCCGTGCGGAGAAGTTCTGGAAGATTCCGGTGCTTATTCCCACTGAATTGACATGTCAATTCTTTCTGCAGACGGCGGAATCCACCAACCCATAGAATTGAGTCCATGGGATGAGCGAAGACACTCGCGACCACAAGCGGGGCTAAGGGACAAAATCCGCAGTAACTTTCTCTTCACAGATTCCTCAATGTGAACCCACCCTTAGAGAAAAGAACCCCTTAATCGATTACATTCTTCTGAAGAAAATACGCTGAAGTAGAGTTCTCTAAAGAAAAAAATATAAATCATCCTTATAGAAAATTAATAATAAAACACTTGCATATTTAGCAAAAAAATCCCTTAAAACACCACAGAGACATACTAAAGTCTATTACTTAACCCCTTAATGACGGGCCAATTTTCATTTTTGCGTTTTCATTTTTTCCTTCTTGTGTTTAAAAGGCCATAGCAGTTGCATTTTTCCCCCTAGAAACCCACATGAGCCCTTATTTTTTGCATCACTAATTGTACTTTGTAATGACAGGCTAAATTTTTGCATAAAGTACACTGCGAAACCAGGAAAAAATTCAATGTGTGGTGAAATTGAACAAAAAAAATGCATTTCTTTTTTTGGGGGGGTATTTGTTATTACGCCATTCACCCTGGGGTACAACTGACTTGTTATGCATGTTCCTCAAGTTATTACAATTACAACGATATAAAACATGTATAACCTTTATTTTATCTGATGGCTTGTAAAAAATTCAAACCATTGTTAATATATGTTCCTTAAAATCGCTCCATTCCCATACTTATAACGCTTTTATCCTTTGGTCTATGGAGCTGTGTGAGAGGTAATTTTTTGCGCCATGATGTGTTCTTTCGATCGGTACCTTGATCGCGCATATACACTACCATTCAAAAAGCACTGTACTTTTTCAATGAAGATAACTTTAAACTAGTCCTAACAAATACACTCTATACATTGCTAATGTGGCAAATGACTATTCTAGCTGCAAATGTCTGGTTTTTGGTGCAATATCTACATACTGTAGGTGTATAGAGACCCATTTCCAGCAACTATTACTCCAGTGTTCTAATGGTACAATGTGTTTGCTCATTGGCTCAGAAGGCTAATTGATGATTAGAAAATCCTTGTGCAATCATGTTCACACATCTGAAAACAGGCTAGCTCATTACAGAAGCTACAAAACTGACCTTCGTTTGAGCAGATTGTGATTCTGGAGCATCACATTTGTGGGGTCAATTAAACGCTCAAAATGGCCAGAAAAAGAGAACTTTCATCTGAAACTCGACAGTCTATTCTTGTTCTTAGAAATGAAGGCTATTCCATGCGAGAAATTGCTAAGAAATTGAAGATTTCCTACAACGGTGTGTACTACTCCCTTCAGAGGACAGCACAAACAGGCTCTAACCAGAGTAGAAAAAGAAGTGGGAGGCCGCGTTGCACAACTAAGCAAGAAGATAAGCACAGTAGAGTCTCTAATTTGAGAAACAGACGCCTCACAGGTCCCCAACTGGCATCTTCATTAAATAGTACCCGCAAAACACCAGTGTCAACATCTACAGTGAAGAGGCGGCTGCGGGATTTTAGGCTTCAGGGCAGAGTGGCAAAGAAAAAGCCATATCTGAGACTGGCCAATAAAAGAAAAAGATTAAGATGGGCAAAAGAACACAGACATTTGACAGAGGAAGACTGGAAAAAAGTGATGCCTTACACCATCTATTAAGCATGGTGGAGGTAATGTGATGGTCTGGGGTTGCTTTGGTGCTGGTAAGGTAAGAGATTTGTACAGGGTATAAGGGATTCTGAATAAGGAAGGCTATCACTTAATTTTGCAACGCCATGCTATACCCAGTGGACAGCGCTTGATAGGAGCCAATTCCATCCTACAACAGGACAATGACCCTTAACACACCTCCAAATTGTGCAAGAACTATTTACAGAAGAAGCAGGCAGCTGGTATTCTATCGGTTATGGAGTGGCCAGCGCAGTCACCAGATCTGAACCCCATTGAGCTGTTGTGGGAGCAGCTTGACTGTATGGTACGCCAGAAGTGCCCATCCAACCAACCCTTGTGGGAGCTGCTTCTAGAAGTGTGGGGTGCAATTTCTCCAGCTTACCTCAACAGATTAATAGCTAGAATGCCAAAGGTGTGCAATGCTGGAATTGCTGCAAAAGGTGGATTCTTTGACGAAAGCAAAGTTTGATGTAAAAACAATGTTATTTCAAATACTAATCATTATTTCTAACCTTGTCAATGTCTTGACTCTATTTTCTATTCATTTCACAACGTATGGTGGTGAAGTGTGACTTTTCATGGAAAACACAAAATTGTTTGGGTGACCCCAAACTTTTGAACGGTAGTGTATGACTTTTTGGTCACTTTTTATTACATTTATTCTGGATTTGATGTGACCAAAAATGCGTAATTTTGCACTTTGGGATTTTTTGCGCTTACGCCATTTACCATGCGAGATCAGTAATGTAATTAATTAATTGTTTGGGCGATTACGCACGCGGCGATACCAAACATGTTTATTTATTTACTTTTATTTAAAACATGGGGAAAGGGGGTGATTCAAACTTTTATTAGGGGAGGGGGCTTTTTACTAACAACAACACTTTTTTTTTTCTTTTTACACATATGTTAGAAGCCCCCCTGGGGGACTTCTAGTATATACACTCAGATCTCTCATTGATCTATGCTGTATATACTTATACAGCATAGATCAATGAGATCGGCACTTGATTGCTTTCGGCTGCTGCATCCGAAAACAACCAAGTGCCGAGCCGGGGTCAGCGCCATTTTGGCAGAGACCCCGGCAGGTTATAGACACAAGATCGTTCCTCCGGGGCAACATCCCGGAGGACCGATCTCTGCCACTAGACACCAGGGAACGGCTGCATACGGTAATCGGATGCAGCTATCAACTTTGACAGCTGCCTCCGATTACTTTGTTAGCGGGCATGGCGATCAGACCGTGCCCACTAATAGCCGCGGTCCCGGGCTACACCCGGCACCCGGGATCACGGCGGTTCAGAGCGGGGGATTAGCATTAACCTGTAAAATCACCTGTAAAACCTGTAGCTTTGACCATCCATTATTGACCCAATATCCAGCAGCAGGGGTACTGGGTAGAACCAGGTATCTCATAAACATTTTGTACCTAAGTTGGTAGAAGGACAGTATTATTAGGCTGCCAATGAGCAAAATAAATAACCCCTGCCACCTTTGTAATGTTAGGCTGCTACTGCTTGGTTTGTATATGGCTTATTATAGAAAATGAGGGGGGAAGAAAATAAAGAAAAATTAGGATCCCCAGATTTTCCTTAACTAGCCAAGTACAAACCAAGCAGTGGCAGCCTGGTGATACCAGGGTTATAAGGACAAGTTATTTTAGCCATTTTCAGTCTACCAATATCAGCCTGCTAACGCCTCACACATGGAACATCACTTTTACAGTCCAGGTCTACCAGTACCTGTGTCTTTACAGTGACACTTGTAGTAGTGGATACTAAGGTAATAATAATAAGCAGTATTGTTAGCCATTTTCTTTCTGTACAGAAAAAGGAAAATGTTAATTAATAAAAATAAAAAGGTAGCAAAAATCCCACTTGTCTCTCTTACCCAGCAATGTTTGCATTAACTTTCAACAGAGTTTCTCAGGCACAAACACAGTTTTTGGGGCACAGTGTGTGTCTGTATCATACATGTTCTGATTCTGCCTGGGGAACCCTGTGGCAGATGTCGCTTTGCAGTAAGCAGGTTTGGGATGCTGTGTGATGTCAGGAAAAAGATTAGTAGTAGGGAAAACTGTGGGATGGTTTTGGTCTAAATGTTTACAATGGCATGAAGGCCTTCCACAGGGAAACTTCATTCTTCATAGGCTTTTACTGAAGATGGTGGTTGTTGTAAGTCTACTGAGAGTAGTAGGGATGTACCCTGTACAGAAAAGGTGGATGATGGTGTTTTGATATGCCTTTGCTAGCTATTTGCACTAATGGAGACAGACACTGATGAGGCTTTTGAATGAAACAGGATAAACCAAGATGTCACTGTTTCTTTAATATCTAGATTTAGTTGTCTTTACTCCATCCCTTCTGGAACTGGTGCCTTTGTCTTTTTCTGAAATTCATACTGTACAAGGCTGGGTTGGAAAGCTACTTTGATCCTAGTATCTTACAAAAGGACCTTTGTGCAACTTGTTCCCAAAAAATGTGTATTCTTTTTCTTCTCTTCCCTGCTCTTCGGTGAAGGCACACCTAAGACACAAGGTGAGAGGATGGCACATTCCTGTCCCCTTTACAACCCCTTCTCCTCTGCTCACTAAACTTCCTTTTGCTCTCAATAAATATTTTGGTCTAAAGCAATGTCCACCCACCCTGCATAGCCTCAGCCCACTCTGCTCTTAGCCACTACTGTTTCTTCAGTCTGCCACCCCAGTGACAATCATTCTGGAGGAGGTGCAGCAGAGGCCTGAAGATACAGAAGCAGACAGAGAGGGGTGGGAGAAGACAGTGTTACAGACCACCTATGTGACTTTCATTCTGAAATAAGGATCCATTTTCCCAAAGATGCCAGATCACACAGCATCACTGAAGGTATGCAATGCTTGTGTGATTGGCACCTGGAAACTGGCTGCACAGATATATACATGTTTCCCTTGAACAGTGTCCAAAGCCATGTGGAGAGTAAATTGTTAATTTTTTGACAAAAATAGGACTGATAAGATAAACTACTGATTTCTTATTATTTAATTTCATTTTATTATATTATTTTCATTTAATCGGGTTCTAAAATAAAGCATTATTTAAGTATTTAAGCATTATCAGCTGGTTTAAAGTGCATAATTTGTAGATGTGATTAAATATCCTGCTGTTAGAAATCATATGGCAAATTAAATGCATTGAACTGGGACCCATAGGTTTCCTGTATCTGGCTACCTTTGATGCTCAGGTCTCACCTAATCAATTTACTTGTTAATTAACATCACTTTTTTCAGTCAGTCGCTGCTCAATGAAGTGTGTTTCAGGTAATAAGGAGAAGACCTTCACTGGGAAATGCTAAAAAATATGAGTACAGAATACATATTTTATAGATTTAATCAACCGCATTCAGCAGAAAATGACTTGAGTGCATTATCATGCCTTAATCTACATACTGACTGGACTTATTCTGATTTTCACATACTCAGTTATCCTTTTCACTAGAATTTAATCTACAAGGATAATAATATTTAATATGCCCAAAGGTAAAGATTACTGTCAAAATTGCTTATAACAATTCTTACAACACTGATTCTTGTAACTTTTTCATTTCTACAGATAAGAATATACTTAAGCAACATGTATGTTACAGAATTCCTATGCTTTTGTTCACCAGGGCCTTTATTGAAGAGGTCATTCAAACACCTTAAAGACAACAGAAAGATAAAATAGTCAGAAAGTCTTTTCTGTTTGGAGCCCTGATACTCCATATGCATGTAAACAAATGATTGGCCAATTGAATTGTTCGCTGCCTTCCCCTCGCTAAAAGATGGCATATTCCTGTAGTCGGAACAAAGGGGGACATTTACTATTGACTTTTCTACAGAGTATTTGTCTGTTTTTACCCAGCTGAATAGGACTAATTTAAACAAAAAAATTGTTACAATTTTGGGAAAAAATAACCGCAAAATTGCCACAAAAATTTCACAAAACAAATTCACCTGGTACTGACCAGATGTAAGCCTGTACCTGTTTGTGCGACCATTGATAAATTGGGCAAATCTCGCATGATGCAATTTTTTTTCTGTTGAATACCTAAACATGCAGATTTTAAAAAGTTGCAATGAAAAAATATTAACGCATTGAATACTGATTTATAAATAGAACATGGACCATAAACGGGCAAAATATTTAATAATTTTCCTAAAAATAAATGTAGACCTTGATAAATTTCCCCCATAGTCCAACAATAATGGCATTTGCCAATGATCTAAAAGATTATCTCAGGATACTCTACATTTTTATTTTGCCAAGAGGTCTACTCTGTCCCTTTCACTAGCTTTGCCTTAACTTGTTTGCAGTTAGGTAAATCTGATAATGAAAATCTGTTGTGTGGTTGAACAATTGTCAATTGCTTAGGGAGGATTGCTTGCTTACTACTCTAACTAGCACTAAAGCATTAACTAAATTTTTAGCAATCTAAAAATGACATGTTGCCAGCCTTATTTTGAAAGCTCCCAGTAATAAAAAGTCATCTATCATCATCATCACAAGTCTTAGAGGGCACTTAACTTTAATTGGTAAACCAGATTAATCAACCCAATCTTGTTCGCAAATAAAATGCCCATTAAATTACAGGTGCATCATAGCAACACCTCAGCCACTGAGTGAGTGGACATTTTCTGTGCATCATGATAGACGAGAGAAAGCCCTGACAACAGGGGCCAATAGGTGGATACTGCTTTTTGGAATGTTAAAATGGCACCCTTGGCATAGAAGACACATTTAACATAAGCAGAACAAGTGTTTTTTTTTTTTACTTGTGTAAATAATGGGAAAAAAACTGTCATTGTAATAAAAGCTCACATTGGCATTAGGGAACTTAACAGTATATAGTATGCTTACGACAGCACTTGAGGGGGGTTTGGAGGTTATATAAAATAGGTAATATCTGATAAGTGGGGGTCCACCATGAGACTGCCTAAAATAGACACACACTGTACATGGCCATCTTTGTTAATCCCACAGTGTGAATAGAATTTCAAAACAAATAGTCAACTGCCTCCCTACTAGAGGATAAGAGGCCTCTATTCTAGTTATTAGCTGTAGGTGATGTAGCTGTAGTTCCCAGCATCAGAGTATATAGCTACTGTGCAGCTTGCGGAACATTCCAGCGGTGGCTGCAGCAGTAGCTGTACAAAGCAGAAAAATAAGTTTTATTATGCCGTGCAAGCCCTAAAGAGTGGTGGCGACTAGTCATCAGGTCGGGGAGTCGGCTGTGACAAGTCACGACTCTCTGCTTACCAGCGTGCAGTGCAGGGATGATTGCTAGGCAGAGACACCCATTAGTGGCCTCTCTGCCTGTCAATCATGCCCGCACTGCGTACAGACAGGAAAAGAGAGGTGACTAGTAATAGCCAGAACCCTGCCCTAATGACTAGTTCCCGCCCCCTCTTGGTCTAAATGTATTAGTGTCATTTCCATTATGTCTTTCTCCACTGCATTTTTGGTACCTTTTAATGTCATGGAATAAAAGCTATATATCTTTGAAGAGTGCTGGATTCCCTATTGCTTCATATCATAAAATTATATAGACATTAATCTACTTGATCTTTGTATTCTTTCTTATGTTATGCAACTTAATACATATTTAAAGAACTACAATAAACATTAAAGATTTAAAATTGTTCAAAAACATATATGCATAACACTGTATATAAAATATCAGTAATGTATATGTCTTTGATCAGTTAAAGTATACAGGGAATATGCAAAAAGGAGCAGGGACTGTACAAAGTTTTCCTGTTATGCCTGTCCCTTAAGGCCCTATTCCACGGAACGATTATCGTTCGTATTCGGCCGATATCGGAATAGAGTGCAATGATCAGCCGACATTTCATGTCGGCTGATCGTTGCAGTCGCTTGTTTTTCATCATGTTGAAAAACAAGCGACTGATATAGCAGCAATCTGCTGCCGTTGCTCGGTTGAATAGGAGCATCAGCAGCAGACGCTGCTATATCCTATGGGCTGCCCGGACGATCAGCGATCCCCCGGGCAGCCCCCCCAGCATATCTATGCTGCAGAGATCTCAATGAGAGATCAAAGTATATATACTAGAAGTCCCCCAGGGGGGCTTCTAGTATATGTGTAAATAAAAAAAAAAAAAAAAAGTGTTGTTCATAGTAAAAAGCCTCCTCCCCCAATAAAAGTCTGAATCACCCCCCTTTTCCCAGGTTTTAAATAAAAGTAAACAAATAAATAAACATGTTTGGTATCGCCGCGTGCGTAATCGCCCGAACTATTAATTAATCACATTCCTGATCTCGCACGGTAAACGGCGTCAGCGCAAAAAAATCCCAAAGTGCAAAATTGCACATTTTTGGTCGCATCAAATCCAGAAAAAATGTAATAAAAAGCGATCAAAAAGTCGTATATGTGCAATCAAGGTACCGATAGAAATTAAACATCATGGCGCAAAAAATGACACCTGACACAGCCCCATAGACCCAAGAATAAAAGCGTTATAAGCCTGGGAATGGAGCGATTTTAAGGAACATATATTTGTTAACAATGGTTTGAATTTTTTACAGGCCATCAGATACAGTATAAGTTATAAATGTTATATATCGTTTTAATCGTAACGACTTGAGGAACATGCATAACAAGCCAGTTTTACCCCAGGGCGAATGGCGTAAAAAACAGTTCCCCCAAATAAAAGAAATTAGTTTTTTTTTTTTTTTTTTTCAATACACTTTGAATTTTTTTCTGGTTTTGTAGTGTACCAAATGCAAAAATTCAGCCTGTCATTGCAAAGTACAATTAGTGACGCAAAAAATAAGGGCTCATGTGGGTTTCTAGGTCGTAAAATGCAAGTGCTATGGCCTTTTAAACATAAGGAGGAAAAACCGAAAACGCAAAAATGAAAATGGGCCCCGTCCTTAAAGGGTTAATAGAAAATTTACATTTTGCTGTAGTCTATAGAATCATGGCCAGATTGTATATGAATAGTATACAATTCAGCCGATATCCCTAGCGGCCGCAACGAAAACTGACATGTCAGTTTTGTGCAGCCGCTATTCATTAAACAGCGGCCGCACAACCCTGACAGTACACACAATGGAGATTGCGGCTCCGGCCACACTTTCCATTGTGTGCAATGGTGAATTGGGATGCGGGCGCACACGGATGTGCCCGCATCCCAATTCAATAGAAATGAAGTTTATCCCGGCTAGTACTGCAGTACCTGCCAGGATAAACTTCACTGACACCGCACAGCTCTGGGAGTCGGGTCGTGACTTCACCATTTTATGCAGGAAATGAAGCCTTGATGCAGTAGTAAGTGCAGGGAAAAAAGCATTTTATGTGAATTTGCCATAATAAGTGTATATTGGTAATTTGTATAACTTTTGGCCGATGATACAATACTTTAATAAAGATTTTCATTGGACTTCTCCTTTAACTAGGGAGATGTGACATCAAAGCACTATACAAAAGGAAGCATACAAGCAGAAGCAACATGATGTCCTGGGCAATTTTCTGTTGGGAAACCTTGGGTCCTTACATACAGTATTCCGTGCAGATGTTATTTTGACTTGTGCCACCTACCTACCCATTGTTGCAAACCAGGACACTTAGAAAATACTAAACGTTGTGAGTTGGGGCCTCTGTGGATCAGGATTGACTTAAGTGTTTTCTGCCAACTAGTATAGGGGGGCGCTATGCAATGTTCCGTTTTAATGTTTTTTAAATATAATACAAAATGATACAAGTGATAAATGAATTTAGTAGACGCTAACCAGTTCATCTCAAAATCTTATTCTGTAAAGGTTTGTGTTTTAGCAACATCAGTTTTCACCTTCAAGACTTTGACCTTTCAAAACAAACCTTGTGCTTGGAGCACACTATTATTAAAATGCTATGTGTCCTGAGATTTTCACATAACAAAGAAAAATAAAGATAAAAGCACAAAAATACTTTTGTTATGTAAATTACCCAAGTTTAGGTCCATAGTGATTAAACCTGTAAAGCCTTAGTGGGTAGAGGTTACAATCTGGAGGTTTAAATATCAAGATCAAAAGAGTCTTAAATAGTTAAATGTGGATTTTGTTAAACACTAAATAGAATGTTGTAGCCACGTTTTACCAATGTTGAACTGGGGCATGAAATAAAAATGAATTTATCATACATCAGTTTCACTTAGATATTACAATTTAGAATCCTCTCTGATCATTAGGATTTGTGTTGATTTATCCCTTTATTCTAAAAATCAATGACAATGACATATGGTGATAATATGGTAACAGTGTAACAGTATAGTGATAATATGGTAACAGTGTGACGGTATAGTGATAATATAGTAGGGGTAGATATTTTTGTTCTATCCCCTATTAGTGATGTTCTGGGGTCAGTTCCCTACACTGAGCCCCCACAAATCTATGTATTCTGATCTCCCACAAAACATCCAGTGTATAATGCACCTAGGACCAAACTACAACAGCTGCAGGCACTACAACTCCCAGCATATTCTGAGGACTGCAGACTGTCAGTAAATGCTGGGAGTTGTAGTGCCTGCAGCTGTTGTATTAGGGCCCTAGGTGCATTATACACTGGATCAGGGCCGGGACAAAGGGTAGGCCAGGGTAGGCGATGGCCTAGGGCGCCATCTCCTGGTGAATTACAGGGGGCGCAATGTAGCTCCACGTAAAAATCCCCCCACCTGACCTCACACAGCAGCATCCCTTCTCCACTCTGCTCCAGCTCCGCAACGGCAAGACCTGCGCTGCTACTCCTCTCTTCTGCTTGGCTCCGGAGCTGAAGAAAAGCTTCTAATTAATGTCACATGACCTCTGGAGCCAATCAGGAGAGGGGAGAAGTGCAGGGACAAGTGTAATGGCAGATGCCCCAACCCCCGCCCCCCCCTCCCGACAGAGAACGATGAGGAGACTGATCGGCATCCTCAGAAACATCCTCAGTGTCCTCCTCCACTGCTACTGCTGTGTGGGTGGGTATTTGTGTACTAATGGAGTGAGTGAGTGAGTGTGTGTGTGTGTTAGTGGAATGTGTGACTTAGATAGGACAACTCCCAGCATGACCTGTGTGGCTGAGGTAGGACAACAACTCCCAGCATGACCTGTGTGGCTGAGGTAGGACAACAACTCCCAGCATGACCTGTGTGGCTGAGGTAGGACAACAACTCCCAGCATGACCTGTGTGGCTGAGGTAGGACAACCACTCCCAGCATGACCTGTGTGACTGAGATAGGACAACACCCAGCATGACCTGTGTGGCTGAGGTAGGACAACAACTCCCAGCATGACCTGTATGTCTGAGGTAGGACAACCACTCTCAGCATGACCTGTGTGACTGAGATAGGACAACTCCCAGCATGACCTGTATGACTGAGGTAGGACAACAACTACCAGCATGACCTGTGTGGCAGAGGTAGAACAACAACTCCCAGCATGACCTGTGTGGCTGAGGTAGGACAACAAGTCCCAGCATGACCTATGTGGCTGAGGTAGGACAACAACTCCCAGCATGACCTGTGTGACTGAGGTAGGACAACCACTCCCAGCATGACCAATATGACTGAGGTAGGACAACAACTCCTAGCATGACCTGTGTGGCTAAGGTAGGACAACCACTCCCAGCATGACCTGTGTGGCTGAGGTAGGACACCAACTCCCAGCATGACCTGTGTGGCTGAGGTAGGACAACAACTCCCAGCATGACCTGTGTGGCAGAGGAAGGACAACAGCCCCCAGCATTCACATGTGTGAATAGGGTAGAACTGCCGCTCTGCTAGATGCCCATTCTTCTCATCAAACAAACGTGATGGAGGAAGGTGCCAGGGTATACATCATGCATGTAACCTGCCAGGGTATATACTATGCGTGTAACCTGCCAGCTGGTCCAGGGTATATACTATGCGTGTAACCTGCCAGCTGGTCCAGGGTATATACAATGCTTGTAATATGCCAGCTGTGCCAGGGTATATAGCATGCGTGTAACCTGCCAGCTGTGCCAGATATATACCATGCGTGTAACCTGCCAGATGTGCCAGGGTATATACCATGCATGAACCTGTCAGCTTTGCCAGAGTATATACCATGCATGTAACCTGTCAGTGCCGGGGTATAAACCATGCCTGCAACCTGCCAGCTGTGCCAGGGTATATACCATGCGTTCAACCTGCTAACTGTGCCATAGTATATACCATGTGTGTAACCTGACAGTGCCAGAGTATATGCCCTGCATGCAACCTTCCAGCTGTGCCAGGGTCTATACTGTGCATATAACCTGCCAGCTGTTCCAGGGTATATACACCATGCATTTAACCTAACAGTGCAAGAGCATATACCATGTATGTAACCTGCCAGCTGTGCGTGCGGTGCGTCAGCATGCAAAGAGCCTAGGGCAGCATGAACTCTAAATACAGGCCTGTATATTGTGTTCTACTCACTGAAATGCAAAATAACCAATTGGGATTTAACCCCTTCACGTCCACAATACCGCTATATACGTTCCTGCTGCAGATGACCCGTGCAACAGGAAACAGGTTTGTGGCCATGAAGAGAGTTTAATGTTTGCGGGGCTGTTTCAATGTGATTGGTTGGTCATGAAAGGATTGAAGTTCCAAAAGGAGCAATTTAGCCCCAACAAAAACCACACATTTAGGAAATCTATCTTCTGTTACCAAAGGCTCCGTTGACACAGAGCAAAACTGGCGGAATTCCACGGCGGAATTCTCCGCCACTGAATCCCACCAGCCTCCATGTCATAATGACAGTCTAAGGGAGGCCATAGACTCCCATTATGACATGGAGGCTGGTGGGATTCCACAGCGGAGAATTCTGCTGTGAAATTCCGCCAGTTTTGCTCTGTGTGAACGGAGCCTTACACTTAAAGTTAAAAAAAAAAATAGAGTTGGCCAGAAATAGTAATTTAAATTTAACCCTGTGTTCAGTTTAGTGCCAACTTCACACACAATAAAATAATAAGCATGTTAACTATTTGGCTATTTTATGGTGTGTGAACATAGCCTAAGGCTTTTATACATAGCAAGCTACAATAGTAGATTATACAGTGACATCAAAGGCTTTTCATAAAAAGGCTTTTAATCTAAAATTTACAGTTTTACTCCCTCAACTACTTCTTAAGCTAACAAGATCACTAAGAAAAAATCCCCGAAGGAGATGTAGTAAAAGTCTGGGTTGGATGTTATATTGATAAGTGTCGTACGGATCAGTAGTAATGCAGCATCTAAGCACTAAGGTTTTTGTATGCTGTATAATAGAGGTATTCTCCACTAGAGGTGCCACAGTGGGGCAGTGTGTAATAGGGCCTTCATGTAGGTTATGTGCATACAGCTAAACATCTCCATACACTTTATACTACGGTCAGCCAAATCCAGTGGGGGTGGATTCAGCTATTAATATAAAATGTGTGGGGACTTCCCGAGTTTCCACTGACATCATCTCTCAGGAAAGTTTTTTCACTGCCCAACCCTTTTGTTCTCGAAGAGATAAGCTGACGCCAAAACTGTCTAGCTGCGGCTTACCCCTCCCCATAGGGAATACATGAATGTTCAAAAGGTGTATAGGCACCTTAAAAGGGTTATCCAGTGAAAATCTTTTCCTTTCAAATCAACTGGTTTCAGAAAGTTATGTAGATTTGTAATTTACTTCTACTGAAAAATCTCAAATCTTCCCATACTTATCAGCTTCTGTATACCCTTCAGGAAATGTTTTCTTTTCATTTTGACATGGTGCTCTCTGCTGACATCTCTGGCCAAGGCAGGAACTCTGTCTTGGTTTTCTATGAATCCCCATAGAAAACCTCTCCTGCTCTGGACAGTTCCCGTCTTCGCCAGAGATGTCAGCAGAGAGCACTGTGTCAGACTGAAAATAAAACATTTCCTGCTTGACATACAGCAGCTAATAATTATGGGAAGACCTGAGATTTTTTTTTAATAGAAGTTAATTACAAATCTTTATAACTTTCTGACACCAGTTAATTTGAATGAAAAAGATTTTCGCTGGACAACTCCTTTAACAATTGACTGAAAATACTGCACGCTTACAGTATGTGTATTCTGCATATCAGCTAAACAAATAAAGTCTGACTCAATCCAAATCTCTGCAATCCATAGCAATCAATAAAAGCAATATCAAGACAAAAAGGTGTGTGATAAATTGAATAAGGACATGGAAGTTTTTTTTTTTTACCTGTAACTGTGGATGAGTGCATTAAATGCCAATCCATCAGACCAACTGCTGGTGAAATTGATAACGTTGACCTGTGGGTAATTGCGAGTTGATTGGCGGACCCAGCTTAGTAAGATCTTTTCAGTATTTGTCTGCTGCAAGTCAGCCATAATGCCTTTCATTACATCCTTCACCTGAATAAGATATACAACCATCAATGTTTGAAACTGTAAAGCGAGATAAAAGGTTTATTTTAAAGCACAGCATTAGCAAACATGTAAGTGGCACGTTCCTGCGCTGAATTGTTTTCTGCATCACCCGGATTATCAGAACTCAAGGGGAAGTAATGAAAAATAAAATGCTTTGACATGTGACATTAATCACATTAATCTACTGTCAGCAGATGAAACTTACAAGGGTGCCCTACTACTGAATCCCGAAGATTAATAGGATAAGTTTAGAAGCTGCGGCAACATGTACAGTGATTCAGAGAGGGGATAAGTTATGCTGGAATACATCTTATTCATAGAAACATAAAACTAGATAAAAAAGAAAGTCATATATAAAACTAGTTATACACCTTCCAAACATATGAGAGATTTAAAGAAGAGTATAGAAAAATTATGATTCATTTCACAGGGACAGTTAAGTTTTTGGTGTTTTATATTTATAGACTGCCATTTAAAAAAAATGCCACCAAAAGGTATTGATCCATTCCAAAAGAGGAGGGGAAGTCAAGAGGAATGAGCGAGTCAGAGGTTCTGCTGCATTCCTGTTAGCAGACAGCAGTGCATGTACCAAGCTCAGATGACAATTTTATGCTTGGAGCCACATTGCTTGGCGGAGGATCCCATGGGCTTTTAGGGTCTATTTACACAGAAAGATTATCTGACAGATTATCTGCCAAAGATTTGAAGCCAAAGCCAGGAATGGATTTGAAAAGAGGAAAAATCTCAGGCTTTCCTTTATGACGTGATCTCTGTTTATAGTTCGTTTCTGGCTTTGGCTTCAAATCTTTGGCAGATAATCTGTGTAAATGGACCCTTATTAGGCAATACAGACACAGGAGGCTACTTTATACTTCTATGATTTTCATTCAACCACTAAATTATAGACATATGGCCCAGTTTTTGCAACACTTTAGTGTGTGTGTGTGTGTGTGTGTGTGTGTGTGTGTGTGTGTGTGTGTGTGTGTGTGTGTGTGTGTGCGCGCGCGCGTGTGTGTGTAATTACATTTTGGCTATGTTTACACAACACATTTTGGTCGGTAGTTCTGTCATTATTTGTAGCCAAAATCAGGAGTGGAACTGAGAGGGCAAAATTATAATGGAAAAATGTGCACAGTTTGGCTATGTTCCCACAATGTAATTATTTATTTTTGTTATTTAACCATTTGATGGCCAGGCCAGGTTTTGTTTTAGGACTTTCATTTTTTCCTTCTCATGTTTAAAAGGCCAAACCACTTGCAGTTTTTTATTTTTATTTTACTACAGACCCACATGAGCCCTTATGTTTTGCAATGACAGACTTAGTTTTTCCATAAAATATGCTGCAAAACTGGGGAAAAAAAAAAAAAAAAAAAAAAAAAACCCTTTTTTCTCACCCCATTTCAATGGATTTCAGGTTTACGCCGTTCACCCTATGTCGAAATTAACATGTTATCCATGTAACTCAAGTCAGTTCAATTACAACGATAGGGAACTTATAAATTTTATTTTATTTGACTGCTTTTAAAAATTTAAACATTTTAAAAAATAAATGCTTAAATTGCCCTATTACCATCCTAATAACGCTTATTTTTTTTAGTTTATGAGGCTATTTAAGGGGTCCATATTTTGCGCCATGATCTGTACTTCAGTACCTTGCTTGCGTATATGCAACTTTTTGATAAATTTTTATTACAATTTTTCTGGATTTGATGTGACCAAAAAACAGTTTGCCGTTTACCCTGCAAGATCAAGAATTTGATTATGCACATGGCAATATCAATATTGCATATTGCAATATCAAATATGTTTATTTTTATATTGATAAAATGGAAAAAGGCGGCTAAATAAAACTTTTATTATGGGATGGGATTTTTTAAATTAAAGAAAAACATTTGTTTTTTTTATAATTTGAAGTCCCCCTGGGGGTTTCTATGATGACTGCACTGATCTCTTATAGAGATCAATGCAGTCCACATGTACTGCATTTATCTATTAGATAAGTGCTTGATTACTATGGGCTTCTGCAGCCGGGAGAAGCGCTATCCAGAGAGCGGTCACAACATGTTCCCTCTGTGAATCCACCTGGTGGCATCATGACATAAGATTACATCATGGGTCATTAGAGGGTTAAGTCCAAGTAATGGCCATTATTTTAAAACGAAGGCCATCTTTATGAAGTAATGGAAGATACATTGTGGAAATATTGCCTTTGTACTCTCTTTTAAAAATGAGCAAGTTGGTGGCTTTATGCTATATCGCACTACTACAAAGATTTTTTCATATTCAGTGCTATTAATCATACAAATTATTAATTCTACTGTTTCAATTTCCTGTCAAAAGTTGGTGGAAGCCCATCTTATTTTATTATGGGGCTCTGTGAATCATTCTAGTCCCCATAACAGTATCTGGGGTTGTAATCACAAAAGAATGTTGGAGCATAGCAAGTAGTTTGTTGCAGATGTGCCTTCATTTCATTGCTGTTTAATAAATAGTTTACACAAGGTAAATTTACCTGCCAATGGAGGATGATACTCCAGATCAATCCAAGGGTCAGCTTATGATTCCCATCCACTATGTCTGAGCTGCCAATATTTACCAAATCAATCTGTGCACAAAATAAAAACAACAAGATTAACAATTAACAAGTCCACTCTTGCATTAGCTGATGAATTTAGGTGCATCTGTTATTCCATTAAACTCCATTATAAAAATAAAAAAACCTGACCAAAGCGCTTTTTTTTTTTTAAGCATAGACAAAAAATTGCTTAACCATTTTTTGTGCATGGAAAAACAAAGGTTGCATTTTGATCAATGGAAAAACGCATCAAAACAGATACACACAAATACATCAGTTTTTTCATCCACTTTTTTTTTTTTTTTACAAAAAAAAAAGTGGACTGCAAAAAATGCATTCTGATGCAGCATGATTCTTTCAAATTGTCTTATTCTAAGTTTTTTTTTTTTTGTTACCAAACATTTATGGTATGAAAACAGGAATAAAAGATTTATCTTCATGGCTTGATCTTTGCTAGACTTATGTTTGAGCTCAAGAGCTTGGTTTTTTTTTACCACTTATCTTTAGAAAAGGGAAAGGGATAGGTGGTGATATGATATAGTTACAGAAATTGTAGTATTGTTTCCAGGTTTAGAGAAAGCTTTTTAACCATGAAATTAGATGTAATTTAACATGTTCTGCTATTTTCTCTGTGTGGAACCTGTATGCTGCATTGATGGTTGTAGTAACTAGTCAACATGCTGTAACTGTTGAATCTGTACCTCTGTTAACACACTGTTGAAATATAGTTGATGGCCATCATTTATCGGCAAATAAGGGCTGTTCTTTTAAAGGGAATGTATCATCAGGTACATTTGCTTTAAGTTTTGCATATTAAAAGAATGGCACCAGCGTGGGGAAGACAGGGCCGCGGTCCTTTTTATGAACCGCTACCCGTTTCCTGCGCATGGCACTGGTCTATTGCCCAGCACCCACTGCTGCTGAAGCACTGATGGTGGGCCGTCCCGTCCCCAGTAGGAGGAAACCCTGCCACTCTATGACGCAGCTCCATTAGAATCATAGGGGGGCAGGGGTTTCCTCCCACTGAGGGTGGGCCAGTGCCTGGTAATAGACCAGCGCCGTGTGTGGGAACCAGGATGCGGTTCTAAAAAAAAAAGGTTGCGCGCCTCCTCTCTCACCGCTGAAGAATGAACATGTCAGCCAGTTTTACTCTGTGTGAACGGAGCCCAAGACTGATGAAATTAGACAGTGTTGTTTCTTATTTTGTTCCATTTATTTGATGCATTTGATGAATAGGTGATGGAAACTATACAGCAAACAATGCTTTGTTTGTCTCAGCCTACTAACATTCAGTTATTCTGTTAGGTCTATGAACTGACAAAAAAAAAAAAACAGAAGGTGCAACAGCAACCCACAGGTGCAAGGGCTTACCGTATATAGTCCTCCCAGCGTACATACGGTAAATACCTGCTCTGTAGATATTAAAAACTGAGTATCTTAGCCAACTATTTGATCAAAAAGCGTGTACCATGTCGCCACATTAAGGCGTCCTTGAGACATGGTCCCTACTCTAGCATTTTCACATTATCGATGACCTCTCCTGGACTGAATAAGCCTACAACTGGGCAGATAGGAGCCAAATGATCTCTTTTTATAGCACCCTTGGGACATGGGTGGAGTGCAAGCCAACAGGAGGTAGCCACCCCCCCCCCCCCACATGTTACAGGAAGCCAGGTGTGGCTTAAGTACAGACAAAAAAAAAAAAACACAAGGTGCAACAGCAACCCAACCTGCAGTGTGAACAGAGTCATAGATGTGCTGCCAATTTTTCCTTTTTTAGGTCTATGAACTGAGTCACTCTTGCTTGAATACTGGGAACTGTTCAGGTTTGGTTTTAAAAATTCATTCAGTAACTGTAGGTTGTGTTAATCCAGAAAAACACAAAAACTGAATGGGTATTAAAATAATGTCAAGGTGCAGCACAAGCTAAACAGGAAACTTTTAAAAAGGTATAAAAGGCTCCCAAAGGCACAGATTTCGGGGTATGTACTGCGTAATGAAGTCTAGAAAATGTTGGCTAAAAACAAGTTTTATACTGGTGGCGGGGTGGGGTGGCAATGAGGCGGGGCCTAGAGCATACTTGACTAGAGATGAGCGAACTTTGAGCATGCTCGAGTCGATCCGAACTTTCGGCATTTGATTAGCGGTGGCTGCTGAACTTGGATAAAGCCCTAAGGCTATGTGGAAATCATGGACATAGTCGTTGGCTGCATCCATGTTTTCCAGACAACCTTAGAGCTTTATCCAAGTTAATCAAATACCGAACTTCGGGTTCGGATCGACTCGAACCCGATTCGCTCATCTCTATACTTGACTTATGTCTGCAGAACTTCTTTCCCCACCTTCATCCAGCCAAGGGGTGTGCTGAAAAAGATGAGAGGTGGGGAGAGCAGCTCTACAGACCTCTTAGGGCACGGATGTTCTAGGCCCCAGTTGACTGACACCCCACCTCACAGTGCTGCCAGAATAAGACTTGTTTTAAGCTAAAAAACAGGCTCCAGGACAAAGGCAGACCCCGGGACGGGACATGTGATGATCAAGTGTACTGGCGGTTTGAGGGTAGGGGGCGGCTGGTACAAATTCACTTTAAGATGTTGTGGCACATCTTATCGCCTTTAAACAGCTCTTCAGCAGGAGTGTCCAGAGTTGGATGTTCTTTGATCTACAGGTTTTTTTTGTTTGTTTTTTTTTAAGACTGGATAATCCTTTTAAACCATTAATATATATTCGATTCTATCATATGAATACCTGTTTGTAAATTATTATCTCTCCTTGTTTCAACCCAAGAAGAGAAGCCTACTTAAAACAAAATAATGTATTTATTTTTCATATATGATATAACCATCTTGGCCTTCAGATATAAATAATGAACACATCTTTCTTTTATCAAATGTATATTTTGGACACAATAATCCAGGTTAGCTTAGCATTTCGTAAGGTCGCAAGTATTTGTGAATATATTTCATGCGTTACAAGCTGAAAATTTGTTTACAAACTTATAAATCAATATATATTACTTAGAAATCTAAAGCAGTATCCCAGTAAAATTATGAGGTAGTGCAATACATCAAACCACCACACATTCATCTTCCGTGTGCTACCCTAGGAAACAGCAACTTTTCTTAGCAAATAATCTCATTCATTTGAATTTATCCTTGAGGTGAAAGTTGATAGAATTAGAATAACTGACTGAATGTTCTACAAGGTTATTTATTATTTCACTGTATATAAAGTTTACAGTACAATGAAAATGATGACATATTTACACCATTGACTTCAGCAGCCTCCTGAAACACAGTGTGAATGCAACAATATGGAAATACAATGTATTTTCCAAGCTGCATCTCAATGACAATATTTTTAACCTTTGATTCAGCAATATATTATTATTTCTTAAAGGGCACAAAAAAAACAAACATTAACCCCCTCAGTATTGTGGCCCTCATATTGCAACCAAAACCAGCACTGGTAATTTCTTGTTCATGGGATTATTGCAGCTCTTCCCACTCCCCAACATGTCCTATTCTGGACAACACCTGTAAAGTTAGACTTCACAATTACTTACTTTGTTTTTTTGCAAGATTTGAAGTGCTTTGTTGACATTATTTAAAGCATGAACCCTTGTGGAGCCTTTTTCTTTTACCTGTAAGAAAACACTTTGAATAAATAATTTGCACATACTTTTTATTAACATACTGTACTTTAACATGCAGTAATGACAAGTATTTAGTGTTGCATTTATGTTTACTATAATTTAACAGAGCCCAAAATAGCCTTAAGGACCGGGCCAAATTACAGTTTTGCGTTTTAGTTTTTCCTCCTCGCCTTCTAAGAGCTATAACTCTTATTTTTTCATCTACAGGGCCATGTGAGGGCTTGTTTTTTTTTTTCAGGAATAGATGTACTTTGTAATGGCAACTTTCAATCTACCATAACATGTATGACAAACCCCAAAACATCATTTATGGGGTGAAATTGGTAAATTGGTGTGTGTGTGTGTGTGGGGGGGTAATTAGCAAATTTTCTTGGGGTTCCGTGTTTACGGAATTCACTTTACGGTAAAACTGATAATATATTTACTCTATAGGTCGATCTGAATACAGCGATATGCAGTTTATATAGCTTTTCTAATGTTTATTATTGTAATTAACGGCAAAACTTTTTTTGTAAATAGGTGTGATTACAATGGCCTTATTGTGACTCTTATAGCACTTTTATTTTTATGGGGCTGTATGGGGTATCATTTTTTGCACCATGATCTCTAGTTTTTAATCGGACATATTGATACATTTTTATTATTATTATTATTTTTTTTTAAATAAAAATCATCAATCTTGGTGTTTTTTTTTTACCGCTTTATGTTTAATGCGTTCACAGTGCGGGAACAATATTGCTTTATTTTAATAGACTGGACGTTTATGTATGCTACAGTATATAATGTTTATTTTTTATTTTTATGCATTTTATTTATACAATAGAAAAGGGGGGTTATTTAATTTTTATTAGGGGAGGGGCTAAGGTGTGTTTTTAAAAACTTAAAACATTTTTTCACTTTACACTTTTTATGTCCCCTTAGGGGAATTTAACATTTTTACATTGGATTTTTAACACTGATCATTGTTATGCCATAGCATAGCATTGATCAGTGTAAACTGCGATCATTGCATAGAGCCTGCCTGTGCAGACTATACACTGATTGCCGATCTGACTGCCGGGAGGAAGGCAAGAGACCTCCGGCAGTCAGATAAAATGATAGGAACCCTCGTGGTCCTGATCGAATGGTGTTAAAGTGTCGCAATCGCGGCACTGTAGGGTCCAATGGTGGGCGGCTGCGCAATGGTGGCCGCATATTGCAGCCGGTCCCCACTTGCTGTGAAGGGAGCTCAGCTTCTGAGCTCACTTCACAGCGCGGCCAGACCCAATGGCGTACAGGTGCGTCATGAGCCCTTAGGTGACATTTGTTAGTGTGGTCTGGACTGGAGTAGATTTTTGCCATTTTGTACCAATTTGCGCCGTTTTGTGCACAGACGTGAGTTGTGTACAAACATTTGCGACTTTTCTACATCGAAAATCACAGGTAAAACAATGATAACTTCCCCCCATTTTCTATATGCTACTTTTATTGGATCCTCTTCTTGTTAAATTGGATAAAAACACATAAAAGAAGATTGACAGAACTGCACTTTGCAAACAGAGAAGTATAAAGTTTTATATCTCTCTTCTTTATTGTTTTAATTAAACTCTTAAGGCCACTTCCACAGGAAAGTAATTTGGTTCATGTTTTGCAACAGTATTTAAAAATCCAACACTGGAGTGAGTCCAAAATACAGCACAGGTGCAAATGTTATCTTTCCTTTCCCTGTACAGGTTCCATACCTAGCTCATTGTAGGTACTCTTTTGCATACAATTTTGTATTGCTCCAATGTATGTTTAATTTAAAAAGTAATGCAACATTGCAAATAGTCTTGATACATTTTTACCATTTTGTGTTCCTTTAGACCTATGTGTCTGTAAAGTTTCAGGCTGCATACAAACTCCAAACCTACTTGCGTTTAGTTAGACTATGTAATCCTAAAAACATAAATACGTTTTTTTTTGTTTTGTTTTTTTAAGCAATGATATTGACCTAGAGATGTGTGAGCCTTACTAGACATGGTAAAGAGGACCTGGACTAGTAAGTATAGGGAGTTAAGTAGTAATGCACTGCTTGCAACTTATGTCCATGAGCCATTCAGTGATCATTGAGGCATAGCCAGTTATGGTTTACTACACAGAAGCAGGGCTTAAAGTGACACTGTCACCTCCTTGGTGCATTCTGACATCTCTACACAGGTGTAATGGGTAAATTTAGCGTTTTTCATACCTTATTTCATATCATACATCCTGCTGCTTGTTCAAGTAAAAAGTGTCCTTTTATCAGCTGCAGATTGTATTAAGTGGGCGTGGCCTCGCGGCATTAGCGCCACTTAGCCCTGCCCACAACGGCACCGTTTGTTCCCCCCCTTGACGTCCATTGGTTGGCCAACGTAAAGAGGGTGGGGTCTAGACCTTTCGGCCAGCCTGTTCCAATGGCCGGCGAGGGGGTGGGACCAACTGTGGCGTTGTGGGCGGGGCTAAGCGGCGCTAATGCCGCAAGGCTCCACCCTCTTAACACAATCTGCAGTTGATAAAAGATGACTTTTTACATGAACAAGCACCATGACGTATGATATAAAATAAGGTATGAAAACCGCTAAATTCACCCTTTACACCTGTGTAGAGATGTCAGAGTGCAAAAAGGAGGTGACAGTGTCACTTAAATGTAAAAAAAAGACAGAAGTCCCTGTTCTCTAGATACTTTCTGTGGCTCTGTATGCAAGGACACCAAGGAAACTATGTACTGAGCAGGTACATTTTGTGACACAGCAGTTGGAAGTTGCATTGTACTGAATCTACATTGTGAAAAATGAGAAATCTGCAGAAAAAAACGGTGAGCACATCTTTATGGCAATATGCACAACAGCTTCTAAAATAGATATATAATTTGATTAATCCTCATAACATTCCTTACAATCTAACGCTATGCAACAAATTCTACATATTATTTTCCTTGCTTTCAATATCAGTATATTCAAATGGATTTTTATTTCACTCAGCCCAGTATATTGTTAGAAATAGATATACGTCAGCCAATTCAGTACTTTCATCTTCCGCTCATTCAACAAATGCGGCTTGGTTGCCATGACAGCTCATCAGACAAACACACTGGCATATGCCGTTTTTCATCTTGCATATTTCTCATTGCTTACATTTTTCTTTTTTTATATTGTTTTCTATATAAATATAGAAGCCATAGACAATCTTATTTACCTCTTCTAATGAACTTATTTCTGTGGTGAAGGACATGACATTTTTTAGTATATAACGCAAGACAACATTAGATTACTAATAGTTATTACCATGATAATCAATATCTGACAACTATATTAAAAATGTACTGTATAGGTAAATGTGCATAGTGTAGCAGCCTGGTGTGAGGGGATCTCAGGGAGGATAGAGGATATAATGAATAAATGAAGATATTTCCTGTCACAGGCCGTATGGTAATAGCTCTCTCCCTCTTCCTGAGGTAATTACTGCCACACAGGTTAAAGAGAGGGACTAGGTGTTTGGTGATGATGATACTTGTAGTTCTCTTTGCGGCTTCTCTATTACTGCTACCTGAGGTGTTTATGGAGAAGCCCTTGATGGCGATGAGGGGCAGAGAAAATCAGACAACAGGGAGTTGAGGCAGTGAGGTATAACAGTGACTTCTACATGCATAAGAAGTATATAACTTGAACAGTTTCCTTGTGCTTAATATCTGTCCATATGGCCGACTGCCAGAGACTGATGTTACAAGGGAGATTGGTGATGTTTTTGGAGTGGTCCTTTGTGGATTGGATAGGTAGTGAATCACAACCCAATGGAATGGGTATGTCAGTAAGTTGCCCCTCAGCATGAATACCTTGATAAGCAAGTACGTCAGACATTCTCTCGTGGTAAGTTCATCTGTAAAATAAGCTCCTTGGTTCAACAACTCCCATGGGTCACACTATCTTTAGTGATTATACAGACTATGGTAAAATCTCACAGGCTGAAGGCCCCTCAGAAGATATTGCTCCTACCACAGCTGCACTCAACTCACTAACTAACTTCCTGTGTCAACTGCCTCTTCAGTGGTGCTCATTAGAATAGCTCTGCCCCCTTTCTGGACCCATGTCCTTCCATGTACTGTATATGATGTTATTGCTCTATGGGACCAGGATATATAGTAGTAGGTATATTTAGGCTACAAACCCACTTGGCGGGTCTGCAACAAGTCCCCTTGCTGCGTATTTGCAGCGAGACTCGCTGCAGATCCCGGCCCTATACTTTTAATGGCAGACAAACACGCAGCAGGGATGTACATCCCTGCTGCGAGTTTGTCTGCAGCCCACCCCATTAACCCCGCCGGAGCGGTTCCCGATGTCTTCAAGTGAAGTATATGCTCCAGCCAGTCGCCCGCAGCCCCGGCCGCCCCCTCGCAGCACCGATCGCACGCCCCCCCGCAGCACCGATCGCTTGCACGCCGCCCCCAATCGCCCCCCCCCCCCCCGCAGCCCCGGCCGCTCGATCGCCCCCCGGCAGCACCGATCGCCCCCCCTGCAGCCCCCATCAAGGGGGACGATCGGGCGGCCGGGGCTGCAGGGGGGCGTGCAAGCAATCTGTACTGCATGGGGGCTATGGGGGGGGCGTGCGATCGGTGCTGCGGGGGGGCGACCCCGCAGCTGGGGCTGCGGGGGGCGATCGGGCGGCCGGGGCTGCGGGCAGCTGGCTGGAGCATATACTTCACCTGGTCCCTGCTCCGGCTTGCTGAAGACATCGGGAACCGCCGGAGCCGGGATCAGGTGAAGTATCAGCTCCGGCGGCGGGGGGGTTAATGGAGTGGGCTGCAGACAAAATTTGCAGCAGGGATGTAAATCGCTCCCCCGCTGTGTCTCTCTCCTCCTGCAGTCCGGTCTGGCTGTCAGCTGATGCGCTGGGATGTTACTTCCGGCACGGGGGTGCTTATTATCGACGCACCCTGCGCCGGAAGTACTTCCTCAGCGCACACAGAGATCACTGATGTATGTGCTGCCGGGGACAGGAGCCGCACATCAGCCGGGGGCCGTCCCAGCCCCCCTCTTGTGATCGCAAGCAAAATTGCTTGCGGTCACAAGGGGGAATGGGAGGGGGGCTTTGCGGTGGCAAGGGGGGGCTGTCGCAGTCGCTACGCCACTGCCCATATGATTAGTCACATGACTAGTAAAAGGGCTCTCTGCAAAAACTTTATATAAGTAGACACAGTGTGTGTGTGTGTGTGTGTGTTTATGTAGCATAGATGTGTGTATTTTCATTTAGCACAGATGTGTGTGTATAATGCAGCAAGGCTGTATATGTGTTGGTACTGTCATGGAAAGTGTTAAAGTGGCCTTATGATTTCAATATACACTTACCCCTTCACTGATTTAGACAGCCAGGTAAGTTTACTAATATAATCCTCCCTTTCACCTGTCTAAACCAGGGGTGTGTTGTATTAATCCTATTAAAGATACAGTATTTATAATGTTTAAAGGTGTTCTTACATAGCCATGCTCACGTTCCGTATAAGTAAGGACCCAGCCTAAAGCATGACAGTATGCCACTAGGTAGTACTTTTTTTTTCCCCTTTTAATCATCAAATGGCAGTAGTAAAACATGTTTTACACATGTATGAGTATGACAGATGGTCGGTATGGTAGCGGGTTAGATGATTCGGCACCTCGGGAGAGCTTAGGGTCACTTGGGCACTTGTCACTGTGGCCTGGAGTGGTGTTAGGACCCCCCCCCCCCCCCCCCCCGGGCTGTTTGTTTTGCCACACACAGAAAGAGAGAATAGCCCAAGTGTTCTGAGATGTGTAGATTTAGTTGCTTTAACTGAGTAAACTAGATTCCCGTGCATTTAGTAAAATAAAAAACTTTACTGAAGAGTGACTCAGGGCAAACAGTACACGTGATGAAAACAGTGCAAATCATTACAGAGAACATAGCTGCTGACCGTTGAGGTAAGACCAGTGCTTGTAGTAGTAAGTGCTTTGTGATGGAAAAAGGAAAGAAGTTGCCAGAGGAGCCATGCCCAATGTAGTTAGTGTACTCTGCCAGACAGTGGCGGGCTGAGCCAGTTCCCCACTCTGCGGCGCTGTCAAACTGAGGCCGCTAGATTGAGGAGGCCACGCTGTGGCTGCTAATAACTGTCCTCTTCACTTAAACAGCCTGGGGGAAAATAAAAAACAGCAACTCACCTGTCCGCTGGTCCCAGCAGCAACTCTCCTGGCAGAGCGCGCACTCCCATCATCTTCTGGCCCGGGAAGCGGGGTACAGAGATGCTGCCTGTGCCGGATGTGTACTGCAGCCTCTAGAGGAGTGCGCGCTCTGCCAGGAGAGGAGCTGCTGGGACCAGCGGACAGATGAGTTGCTGTTTTTTATTTTCTTTTTCTGCTGTGGGCAGTGCAGGGATGAGGAGATGCTCTGGTGTCACTGGTGGGGGCACTGCACAGAGGGGAGAGGCTGGAGCACTATTGGGGGATTGGATGCTATATAGGGAACTATTGGGGGGATTGGATATGATATGGAACACTATTGGGGATTGGATACTATATGGAACACTATTGGGGGGATTGGATACTATATGGGGAACAATTGGGGGTATTGGATACTATATGGTTAACTATTAGGGTGATTGAATACTATATGGGGAACTATTGGGGGACTGGCTACCATATGGGGCGCTATGGGGGGATTGGCTACAATATGAGGCACTAAGGGGGGGCCTAACTACTATATGGGGCACTATTGGGGAAGTAACTAGTATATGGGGCAGTTTCGGGAGGAGTTAGTTACTATATGAAAGGATTGAAAACTATATTATAGAGGGCACTATTGGGGGGGCTTACTACAATAACTAATAGGGCAGTATT
Organism: Dendropsophus ebraccatus; assembly: GCF_027789765.1. NCBI lineage: Eukaryota > Metazoa > Chordata > Amphibia > Anura > Hylidae > Dendropsophus > Dendropsophus ebraccatus. Next base: position 112,511,750 of record NC_091458.1, read on the forward strand.
GGGAGGGATTGCTTACATTATAGGCACTACAGGGGGATTAACTACTATTTGAGACACTATTATAGAATTACCTGCTGTATGGGGGAAGTAATGGTTTAACTACTGTGTCGTGGAACTATTATGGGGTAACTTCGGTATAGGGCAGTAATAAGAGGTATAAATAAGGGAACTAATACTGCATGGGCTACAAAAGGGGTAATTATTACCATTTGGGGGCACTATGGATGGGCAGCTTGTATAGAGACTGGTCAGCACATAACATGCAGTACAAAATGACCTTTAACCTTTCCACACCCTCAGTTGTGCAATAAGTTAAGTAGAGACAGTAGTGACACCTAGTAGGGAAAATACTCCCACTTGTGTGAACCTGAGGGAGTGACTTACTAAGGTGCCATAGACAGCACCCTGTGGTGGAGCTCCACATGAGCTACAGTAGTAGCTTGCATCACAATATTAATTTTATATCTTAGTTCACTTCTATTTTATCCCTTTGAGAATTTTCATCTTCAGAAAAATTTAACTAAAACTTAAAATGACACAAAACATTTACTTCAATAGAATTTTAAATGATGTTTTATTTACTTCCTTATTTGTGTGTTTACAAGATTCAAAAATCACTTTGTGTCTTGAGTTTCAATGTAGAAATATGGAATTATTCAGGGACACTTTGCCCTTAGACCAAAACTGACATTGTGCTTCAGAGCAAGTGTTTTTCAATGATAGGACTGATGAAAGTTAGGACAATGGCAGTCTGATTGCATAATGCTTAAGGCATTCACTAGGAACATTTGTTCTCAAAATAGCAAGCATTAAAATGAGACAACTATTGCATGCTGAATAAAAATACAAATTTGCATGGCTCTCTTATGGGTAAAGGATTATGTTAGTATACTATTTTTTTAAACAAATTTTGTCATTAAAATTTGAATAGGATGTTCGCAATTTCTGGAATTAAATGTCTCTCTGCACAAAGGCATGTATTTTAAAAGCAGATAACAAACTTGAAGATTGTGAACATGTTCTCCAGTGTCCGTGTTTTGTTTTCATGGACAGTATTATGACATAACTTTTGATTATGTTTTACAAAAGGAGTCAGTCAGTAAACACATTGATAGATATCTATTCAGTCTAAAAAAAAGTGCTGGGTGACTGTTCTAAAACATTGCAATCATCAAACTTCTCTTAGCTTTGCTTTAAAGCTGTACTGTAATTTTTAAAACAATATTTCACGCAGCCCGTGCAGCCGGGGGGGCGATCGTGCGGCCGGGGGGTGTGGGGGACGATCGGAGCTTCGGGGGGGGGGGGCGGGCAGGATATACATTACCAGGTCCCTGCTCCTGCTTGCTTCGGCAGCTCCCGGCACATTTCGTGAAGACACCAGGAGCCCCGAAGCAAGCAGGAACGGGGACCTGGTAATGTATACTGTCCGGCGGCTAGGGGGTTAATGGGGAGGGCTGCAGACAAAATCGCAGCAAGGATATACATCCCTGCTGTGAGTTTCTCTGCTAATGAAAGTATAGGGCTGGGATCTGCAAAAACGCAGCAAGGAGACTCGCTGCAGATCCGGCAAGTGGGTTTGAACCCGGGGGCTGCCTTCACACTACGTATATTTCAGTCAGTATATTTCAGTCAGTATTGCAACCAAAACCAGGAGTGGATTAAAAACACAGAAAGGATCTGTTCACATAATGTTGAAATTGAGTGGATGGCTGCCATATAACAGTAAATAACTGCCATTATTTCAATATAACAGCCGTTGTTCTCAAATAACAGCAAATATTTGCCATTAAATGGCGGCCATCCACTCAATTTCAACATTGTGTGAACAGAGCCTTTGTTTTTAACCCTTTGAGGACCAGGCCCAAAATGACCCAGTGGACCGCGCAAATTTTGATCTTAGTGCTTTCGTTTTTCCCTCCTCCCCTTCTAAGAGCTCCAGCACTCTCAGTTTTCTATCTACATGCCATGTAAGTGCTTGTTTTTTACAGGAATAGTTGTACTTTGTAATGGCGTCATTCATTTTACCATAACATGTGTGATGGAATTCCAAATATATTATTTATGAAGATATAAATAGGTGAAATCGTAAATAAGAATGCAATATGGTAACGTTTGGGGGGTTCCTGTGTCTACGTAATGCACTATATGGTAACAGCGACATGACACTTATTCTATAGGTCAGTCCGAACACAACCATATGCAGGTTACACAGATTCTCTAATGTTATATATGTATTTTTTTTATGAAATCCTTTTTTTTGGCAATTAAATATTAATAAAATGGGCCTATTGTGACGCTTATAACGGTTTTATTTTTTCACCTACGGGGCTGTATGGGGTGTCATTTTTTCCGCCATGATCTCTAGTTTTTATTAATACCATATTTGTGAAGATCGGACGTTTTGATCACTTTTTATAGATTTTTTTTAATATATAATGTAACATAAAATCGGTAATCTGCGCACTTTTTCACTCTTTTCGTGTACGCCGTTTACCGGTCACAATGATGCTTGTTATATTTTAATAGATCGGACAATTACACACGCTACGGTATATTATATGTTTAACTATTTATTCATTTTTATATGTTTTATTTATATAATGGGAAAGGGGGGTGATTTAGACTTTTATTGGGGGAGGGGTTTTGGGGTAGTGTGTGTGTGTTTTGAACTTTTTTTTTTTTTACACTTTTGAAGTCCCTTTGGGGGACTTTTACATGCACTACTCTGATTTTTACACTGACCATTGCTATGCCATAGGCATAGCATTGATCAGTGTTATCGGCGATCTGCTCATTGAGCCTGCCTGTGCAGGCTCAGTGTAGCAGATCGCCGATCGGACCACACGGCGGCAGGTAAGAGACCTCCGGCAGTCCGTTTTACCGATCGGGACCCCCTCAGTCACACTGCTGGGGTCCCGATCGGTAAGTGACAGGGGACTCCCCCTGTCACTTACACTTAAACGCCGCGGTCGCGCCGCGATCGCGGCGCGATCGCGGTGTTTAAGGGGTTAATGACACGCTGCAGCGCGATCGCTGCAGCGTGTCATTACCGGTGAGGTCCCGGCTGCTGTTTGCAGCCGGCCCCCACCTGCTATGAAGCGCGCTCCGCTCCGGAGCGCGCTTCATAGCGGGAAAAACACCCAGGACGTAAGGTTACGTCATGGGTCGTCTGGGGACAGACTTCCATGACGTAACCCTACGTCCAGGGTCGTCTAGGGGTTAATTCACTCCTGGTTTTGGTTGCAATACTGACTGAAATATACTGACTGAAATATACATATACTGACTGAAATATACGTAGTGTGAACGCAGCCTAAGCTACATTTAGAGGTCTTTGGCCCAGCGGCTCTGTCACTACAGTGCCGCTTCAAAGAGTTTCCCCGCTGCTGACATGATATTGAGACATTCCCTCCCCGTTGGTAAGACCTGAAAATTTGCAGATGTCTGAATAAGGCCTAAGGACCCTTTTACACAGAAAGATTATCTGACAGATTATCTGCCAAAGATTTGAAGCCAAAGCCAGGACTGGATTTGAAAAGAGGAGAAATCTCAGGCTTTCCTTTATGACCTGGTCTCTGTTTATAGTTTGTTCCTGGTTTTGGCTTCAAATCTTTGGCAGATAATCTTTCTGTGTAAAAGGGCCCTTAGCCTTTTGCTGGGTTTACACGGAACGATAATTCGCCCAATCTAACAATTAACGATTTTGAAGCAACAATTTGGTTTTTATAACGATCAGCGTTTAGATGGAGAAAAATCGTTAGAAGATTCTTAAGAAAAATCGTTATTGCGATCGTTTTTAAGATCGCTTAAGCCCATCTTTTACATAGGGTGAATCTTGGAAAGCCGGAGTTACTCACCGGTAATGTAGTTTCCCCGAGTACATGACAGCACCACCAGAGAGAGGGACTCCGCCCCCCAGGGACAGGAAACCTAGAGAATAAAAGGAAAGGCCCTCCTCTCCACCCTCAGTGAATATCCGAGACTGAAGAGAGCCTTATAATTTTTAATCATGCATATACACGGTGTACAAACATATAATCATAACATAAATTTATCCATCTTGCTTTTAGAATAGGAAAACACCTCCTTACCTATGAACTGTCAACAGAACCCCCTAGGTGTTCACCCAGTGAGAAATAGAGTATTAAGGGGTGGGAATGTAATGGTGCTGTCATGTACTCGGGGAAACTACATTACCGGTGAGTAACTCCGGCTTTCCCCATCGACATGACAGCACCACCAGAGAGAATACCAGAGAGGAATTCAGGGTGGGACTACAGCTTGCAAGACCCTTCTACCAAAGGAAATCTCAGAAGTAGAAGACAGATCCAAACGGTAGTGACGAAAAAAAGTGTGAGGAGAAGACCAAGTGGCAGCCTTACAGATCTGCTCTAGAGAGACATCTCCCTTCTCTGCCCAAGATGTTGACACTGCACGCGTGGAGTGAGCCTTAAGAGAGAGAGGAGGCGAAAGACCAGTGGAAACATAACATAAACTTATGGCCTGTCTGATCCAGTTTGCTAGCGTACCTCTAGCCACCTTGTTCCCTTTATTGGGACCAGAAAATTGTACAAATAAATTTTTTGACTTCCTAAATGGTCTAGTGATGTCTAAATAGGCAAGGACTGCCCTCCTAACATCTAGACAATGATACTCTCTCTCTTCCTCATTTGTGGGCTTATCAAAAAAGGAAGGCAAAACCACTACTTGGGACCTGTGAAAACTTGAAGCAACCTTCGGCAGGAAAGCTGGATCTGGGGTAAGTATAATTCTATCCTCTAGAACCTTTGTATAGGGTTCCGAGGCCGAGAAGTGAATCATCTCACTTACCCTCCTGGCCGACGTAATTGCTACCAACAGGACAGTTTTTAGAGTTAGCAATTTTAGAGACGTCTCTGCTAGCGGCTCAAAAGGGGCTTTTATTAGGGCTGAGAGAACTATATTAAGATCCCAAGGGGCCACTCTATTAGTAATCTTAGGACAGAGTCTAGTTAAGGCCCTAAAGAATCTAACAATCCAAGGGTGTTTTGCTAACGGGTGATTGTATAATGCTCCTAGAGCCGAGACCTGTACCTTAAGAGTAGCTGCTTTTAGTCCTTTCTCAAGTCCTTTTTGCAGGAAGTCCAGAATCGCAGCCAGGTTCGGTTTGTCAAGGTCTATTGTCGTGGTGCCTATAAAAGTAAAATATGCCTGCCAAATCCTAAAATAAATTTTACATGTTATAGGCTTTCTACTTTTTTGCAATGTCGTGATGACTGCATCCGACAACCCTTTACCTTTCAGGATTAACCTTTCAAGAGCCAGGCCGTCAAGTGGAGCTTGTCCACTTGTGGATGCTGCACTGGCCCCTGAAGAAGAAGATCCGGACGGTCCGGGAGAACCCATGGGTCTGATATGGACATCTGAGTTAGGCAGGAAAACCACGCTCTTCTGGGCCAAAAGGGAGCCACTAGAATCACCCTGGCCCTGTCCTGCCTTATCTTCCTCAGTACCCTTGGAAGAAGAGGTAACGGCGGAAAGGCATACATTAGCCTCCACCTCCAAGTCTGTGACAATGCGTCTATTGCTAGAGGCTGGTCCCGGGGAGACAGCGAACAGAACTTTGTCACCTGCCGGTTGGCTCTTGTGGCGAATAGATCCACCTCCGGTATTCCCCATAAGTCCGTGATCATGTGAAAAACTTCCGGGTTTAGTTGCCATTCTCCCTGGTGCAGTGAATTCCGGCTGAGGTAATCTGCCCTGATGTTTTGTGTTCCTTTTAGGTGAACCGCTGATAAGGATAGTAGATTTTTTTCTGCAAAGGAGAATATTTTGTAACAGAGGTCCAGCAAAGCCGTACTTTTTGTGGTTCCTTGCTTGTTTACAAGTGCCACTGAGGTGGAATTGTCTGATAATATTTTCACGTTAGAGTTTTTAACATAATGTTTTGCCGATTTTAGGGCTTCTAATATTGCTGCTAACTCACGATAGTTTGAGGATCTATCCCTGAAAGATCCATCCCAACTACCCTGGAAGTCCAACTCCCCTAAGTGTGCTCCCCACCCCCTAGGGCTAGCATCAGTTGTGACCAAAATTGGAGAATACATATTCCAACCTAAACCCATTGTGAGATTTTTCTCTACTAACCACCAGGAAAGACTATCCGTGACTTCATGGGGAATGACTGTCTTTTTGTCTAACCCTTTGGGAGACCCATCCCACACCTCCAAGAGGCGCCTTTGTAAGGGTCTACTGTGGATTAGGGCCCAAGGTACTGCTGGGATGGCTGCAGTGAATAGACCTAATAGAGACATACCCTTCCTTATGGTTATTCTGGGGTTTTGTAGTACTGCGGTTACTGTATCCCTTAGTTTGCGAATTTTGTCTTCTGGTAGGTAGGATTTTTGAGAAGATGAGTCTAAGTCTATTCCTAGGAATCTTTTCTGCTGGGCTGGGGATAGAAAGGATTTTTCATTATTTACAATCCATCCTAGCTTATCTAGAATATCTAGGGTTCTCACTATTTGAGTATTTAGTTTCTGCTCTGACTCAGCTACCAGCAAAAAATCATCCAGGTATGGAATGAACAAACCTGGACCTTCCCGAATGTGCGCTGCCATCTCTGCGATTATTTTGGTGAAAACTCTCGGGGCTATTGCAATTCCAAAGGGAAGGGCCTGGAATTGAAGGTGACACAGGTTATTATTAATCCGTATAGCAATCCTCAAGTATTTTTTATATTGTTTGTGTATGGGTACATGCAGGTAGGCATCTTTTAAATCAATGGAGGCCATAAAGCAATTTTTCTGTAATAAATTTATTGTGGACTTAATGGATTCCATTTTAAATCTCTGATATTTTAGGAATCTGTTAAGGGGTTTTAAATTAATAATGACCCTAAAGGATAAATCGGGTTTTTGAACTAAAAAGAGTGTAGAGTAAAACCCCTGTTCTATTTCACCGTGTGGCACCGGGACAAGCACGTCCTTATCAATAAGAGAAATAACTTCTTTCTCTAGAGTCTTAGCCCCTACTTCTCCCATTTGGCTCTTCGTTATTACGAATCGTGTGGGGGGTCGGGAGATAAAGTCAAAGTCCACACCTTCCTGAATGTATCTCAGGACCCAGGAGCTGCCACAGATCTTCTTCCACTCCTGGGCAAAAAATTTTAATCTACCCCCCACCCTGATCCCAGTATTACTGGGTAGATGGCTTCTTATAGGTATCGGATTTTTGGTTGAAGAGGTAGCCCCTAGATTTACCGTATCCTCTACCACTTCCTCCTCTGTCCGATCCTCTTCTACTGAATCCACCCCTACTTTGGGGACGAAAAAATCTATAGGCGTTTGGTTGAAAGGAGGAGGGAAACCCCTTCTTTTTATCTCCTGCCTTCTCCAATAATTTGTCCAGTTCTGACCCAAACAAAAATTCTCCTTCACACGGAAAACTGCAAATTTTTGCTTTTGCAACTGCATCGCCAGACCAGTTCTTAAGCCAAATAGCTCTTCTGGCTGAGTTTGATGATGCTGCTGACCTGGCTGAGAATCTGAGCGCATCGGCTGAGGCATCTGCCAAAAAAGAGGTAGACTTCTTAAGTTGAGCCAAGGAGGATAGAATAGTCTCTTCTGACTCCTTGGCCTTAATTGCATCCTCCAGTTGTGTTAACCAGACTAACATTGACCGGGCAACACAGGTACCAGCTACATTAGGTTTAAACGTAGCCGTAGAAGACTCCCAGGCTTTTTTAAGGTAACCATCCGCTTTTTTGTCCATGGGGTCTTTTAACGTGCCTAGGTCTTCAAAAGGCAGCTGAGACCTTTTTGAAACCTTTGCAATAGCTGCGTCTATCTTGGGGGGCCCTTCCCAAGATGGGACCTCCTTTTCGTCAAACGGATACTTCCGTTTTACGGCACGAGGAATAAAGCCTTTACGGTCAGGTTTTGCCCATTCTCTATTAATCAGTGCTGATATGGTTCTGTGCACCGGGAACACCCTTCTTTTCTTGGATTCTAAGCCACTGAACATGATATCCTGCACGGATCTCTGTTCCTTCTGCTCCTCAATCTCCATAGTGGAGCGTACCTCCTTAACTAGAGTATCCACATCTTCCACTGAGAATAAAGGCTTCCCGGAAAGTTCATCATCTGAATACTCCGCCTCTATCTCATCAATAACCCCCTCTTCAAACTCATTGTCTGCAAGGGCTACTGTTTCCTGAGAGGTACTTGGAGTAGCGGGGTTAGGAGCAGAAACAGGTGCAACCGCAGGAGATACCTGCACAAGGGATTTTTGGATTTCCTCTTTAATTAAATCCCTAAAAATAGAAAAAAAAAATAATTCCTGAGAGAGCTGCCCTTATTATATTATTTAACATAATAGAGAAACAGAGAGGAGAAAACCAGGAAAAAAGAAACCGTCTCACTTCATGGATGATAGAATAGAGGATATATTAGGTGTTTCTGCAGCCACCATCTTATCAATGCAGGATTCGCATGTTGGTCTGTCATAATCTGTAGGCAGTCTCCCCTTGCAAATTCTACACTCCTTCTTTGCAGGCCTAGACTCCTATCAAAACACATTTCATTCAGTAATGTAACAAAAAATACAGACAGATACTGCTCACCACTCTGTGCCTCCGTCTGTTACCCTGGATTTCTCTGCTGGCCCAGCAGCATCCTTCTTCCTCTCGCTCATGCTGGCTGGCACACAACAAACACTGTGAGATGCTGGCCACCACTCACTCCGGCACGATGTGCAGCTTTTGAATTCCCCGCCTCGCTTCCTGGTGCCCGGCGTCTGACGTCACATCCGCCGCGCGCTCCGAGAATCCCGTGACGCGTCACCGCGCGTCACTTCCGGGTATTCTCCCGCCGGCCGGATCAAGCTCCACAGCCCTGCGATGAGGCGCACGAGCGTCCGGCCGGCCTCCAGGACTGTGAGTGTGGGCTTATGAACCCAACTAGGGCCCGTTTGAGACTCCCCCTCGGCCGCACCGAGCCACCAGGGATTAGAGGGAGCTCCAGCATGCTACATCTCCAGGCTCCCTGCAGGGACAGGAAACCACTGAGGGTGGAGAGGAGGGCCTTTCCTTTTATTCTCTAGGTTTCCTGTCCCTGGGGGGCGGAGTCCCTCTCTCTGGTGGTGCTGTCATGTCGATGGGGAAAGACTGTTTACATCAAGCGATCTGAATTTTTAGCGAACGACAAATGACGATTTGAGAACATGTTGAAAGATCAAAATGAACGATTTTTCACTCATCGCTTGATCGTTTGCTGTTTATACACGGAACGATTATCGCTCAAATGCGATCGTTATTGCGAAAATTTGAGTGATAATCGTTCCGTGTAAACACAGCATTTCTCTCGCTCTACCCCTCCTCCCTTCTGAGACAACTGATGTAAACAAGTCCCTTACTGGCTTTATCTGCAACACTGTAGCGTTTTTGTAATGCTGGGAGGGTTAATCACAGTGAGTTCATTAGCAGGTTGACCTCAGATTAACCCTCCCAGCATTGCAAGGAGCTAAAATGTTCCAGATAAAGCAATTCAGGGACTTTTTTACATCAGCCGTCTCAGAAGAGAGGGGAAGACAGAGAGAAAAGCAAACAGATTTGTGTGTTTTCAGCAGAAAGCAGCAGCTGAGAACTGGAAAAAGGAGAAGATATGGAATGAATTGCTACTCTCACTATGGGCAGAAACATATCAAGTGTTATGTTTGAGTGGAATACCCCTTTAACTTTTGATATGTTATCCAGATAGTTGTGATCATGTGGCTGGATGGGGAGTAGAGTGTTTGGCCACACACTTTGCTCAGTTAGAACTAGCAATCACAGTGGGTCTCAGGACTAACCCCTATGCGATCTAAACCTTTTATCCCTGATGCCAGAATTGCTCAGGATTTTCAGAAGATTGCAATATAAGGCTGGGTTCACACTATGTATATTTGAGGCTGTATTTGGTCATTATGTCAGGTCCTCATAGCAACCAAAACAAGGAGTGGATTGAAAACACAGAAAGGCTCTGTTCACATAATGTTGTAATTGAGTGGATGGCCGCCATATAACGGTAAATAACTTCCATTATTTCAATACCACAGCCGTTGTTTTAAAATAACAGCACATATTTGCCATTAAATGACGGCCATCCACTCAATTACAACATTATGTGAACAGAGCCTTTCTGTGTTTTCAATCCACTCCTTGTTTTGGTTGCTATACAGCCTCAAACATACAGCCTCAAATATACGTAGTGTGAACCCAGCCTAAAGTGGTTAAAAAAAAATAATGTTATTTAAAGGCAACTAATCACGGGCATTGCTATATAAGGGGCAATAGTAGGGGCATAAGGGGCTAAGATAAGAACTGGGGCTAAGCTATGTAATTGGGGGTGGGGCTATGGGAGGTAGAAGAACAATTACAGTTCAAAGGCATAAAGCTGACTGTCGAGCCTAGTGAAGTGTTAATAGTACTGTAAGTTCACTAATTCCTATTTTTTTTCCATAATTTAATAGTAAAAGAAACTTTGTATTATATTTTATCAGAGAAAAAAATGTTTTTTTTTCCTTTTATCAAGATTCTATTCTCAAAACTTTTAATACAAAAAAGTGTGTCTACAAGACCAACTAGCAGCTCACTAAGAGATAATTTTACTTGCAACCATCTAACAGCTGGCAGCTCCTCAGTCCGCTCTATTCCCCAGGGTTAAAGACAGGTAAGATATTTTAATTTTTAGTATGTTCAAGTGTTACTGTATATGACATCTATGTGACAATATTATAACTGATACTAGTTGTCACCTACAGGTTTTTGCTTACTGTCAAAAAATGTAATAGAGCGGATTTGTTTTCCACAAACATGGAAAACATAAGACTGGATTAGGCCTCACTTATTGAACATTTGTTTCTTAGATAGAAATGTCCATTTAACATACAAAAATACTGTATATTGAATTCAGCACTGTCTTACCAGTTTTTGACCAGTGAGGCCTTCAAGAAGATCCAAAAGTCTTCTTCCATCTTGAAGTTCACTGAATAGATCTTCAATTGGATGTTTCCCAAACTGCAAAGTAAAACAATGCTTAAATTTTAGATTTGTATAAATTTTATAATTGTTAGACATCTGAGCTATATATGTTCTCTCACTTGTTCCTAAACTCAGCTACCTTCAGTCAAGAAGGCTCGTAACAGGCCAAAATAACTTGTTACTGCACTACTGTTCCACAAGTGATGATTAAAGAAGCGATTTCAATTCTGGAGATTAGAACTTTTTATAATAAACTAAACAGGGTGTGCTGTGACTCCCTATACCCACTTGGCAGATCTGCAGCGAGTCCCCTTGCTGCGTATTTGCAGCGACACTCGCTGCAGATCCCAGCCCTATACTTTCAATGGCAGACAAACCAGCAGCAGGGATGTCCATCCCTGTTGCGAGTTTGTCTGCAGCTCACCCCATTAACCCCCAGCTGTCGGAGCTGATACTTCACCTGATCCCGGCGGTTCCCGGTGTCTTCACCAAGCCGGATCGGGGACCAGGTGAAGTATATGCTCCAGCCAGCCGCCCGCAGCCCCTTTAACACCCCCCGCAGCCCTGGCAGCCCGATCGCTCCCCCCCCCCCGCAGCACTGATCACTCCCCTGCAGCCCCAATCGCCCCCCTGCAGCCCCAATCGGGCGGCCGGGGCTGCAGGGAGGTGATTGGGGGGGGGGGCTGCGAGCGATTAGGGCTGCGGGGGGGGCAATCGGGGCTGCGGGCGGCTGGCTGGAGCATATACTTCACCTGGTCCCAGCTCCGGCTTGCTGAAGACACTGGGAACTGCCGAAGCAAGCCGGGATCAGGTGAATTGTCAGCTCCGGCGGCCGTGGGGTTAATGGGGTGGGCTGCAGACAAACTCGCAGCAGGGATGTACATCCCTGCTGCCGGTTTGTCTGCCATTGAAAGTATAGGTCCGGGATCTGCAGCGAGGACTCGCTGCAGATCCGCCAAGTAGGTTTGTAGCCTAATGATTCTTTTTTACACCAACTAGACAGACCACTACAGACATAATCCTAAAATAATTATTGTTAACAAATCATCTGGACTTGATATACCTCCAGCATGTATTTCACACTACAGATAAGGGTTTTATCTACTTTTCAAGAGTACAGTAAATCTGATTACATCCACCTTTCAAGTACATATCCTTTTTCAAGAGTTTATGTAGTATAAACATTGTACCTGGTGAAATAAATATTCACTTTAAATTGCATTGGCAGTTTTTCTGGTGCCCTCACACATAGGCTTTTTGTGGCCCTTTTTATGCCACAAAAAATGCCAATGCGGTGCATGTACGTTTTTTTCTGGCGTTAATTCTAGCGTTTTTGACTTTATGTGTGAATAATCTTCTTTGTGGTTTAGGCGTTTTAGCGTGCTGAACTTTTTTTTCCTTTGCCATAACATAACCTAGCTGCTGGACCACGAAAGGTGACAAAAACGCCAGGGAAAAAAATGCAATACACACAGCAATGGCGTTTTTGAGACAACCAGAACAATCCCATTGGAGTCCATGGTTGAAAAAATGCCAGAATTTGCTGAAAAAAACACCTACCACTCAGCATGCTGATTTGAAAAAACTGCCACAGAGCCTGAAAAACTCCAGAATGAGAGAAAAAAATGCCACCCCCAAAACACGCCATATGTGCAAGGCAGATCATAAACTTCCATTGACTCCCTTCTAACATCTGGACGCTGGCGTTTTTGCAAAAAATAAATAAATAAATGCCATGGCGTGTTTTTTTTTCTCCCATAAAAGAGGCAGTGTGAAGGCAGCCTTTTGGAGGTTTAAAAAATGCTACACAAAAAGGATGTGTGAGGGCACCCTTATCCTTTAAAAAAAAGAAAAGAAACTGTGAAAAAGAGAGAGAAAATTAGCACTTACCAGAAGTTTTAAGTCCTAATTTTAACTCCACTTATTTACAGCCACAGAGTAGGCAAGCACACACAGCAAGAAGTGAAGCCTGATTATAGCACCTGAGATAATTTAACCCCGCCCCTAGGAGCACAACAGGCTAGAGAAAAAAAAAAGTGTTTGAAATTGTTTAACCCCTTAAGGACTGAGCCAATTTTCTTTCATGTGCTTTCATTTTCTCCCCCTTGTGCGCTTGCATTTTTCACCTACATGAGTCCTTATTTTTTGATACACCAATTATACTTTGCAAAGACAGACTTAATTTTTCCATTAAATATGCTGCAAAAAAAAGAAAAAAAATCATATGTGCAGTGAAATTGAAAAAAAAAAAAGGTCAGTTCTTTTCATTTTAGGGGGTTTCATATTTTGTAATTTGCTTTTTGGTAAAAATGACGTTTTTTTCTATGCTTCTCAAGTCAGTACAATTACAATGATAGTTAATTTGTATTACTTTTATTTTATTGGATAGCTTTTAAAAAATTAAAACCTTATTTTAACAAAACAAAAGTTCTTCAAATTGTTCTATTCTGATCCTTATCATTATTTTGTATATGGGGCTGTGTGAGGTGTTATTTTTGTACCACGATCTGTACTTTTTATCAGTACCTTGCTTACTTTTCATTCCAATTTACTGGATTTGATGTGACAAAAAAATCAGCAATTTTGCACTTTGGCATTCTCTCATGCTTAAGCTGTTTACTGTGTGAGATCAGGAATGCGATAATTTAATAGTTTGGGCCATTATGCAAAAATACCAAATTTATTTATAAAATAGAAAAGGGGGGGGGGGATTTAAAGTTTAACTTTGTCATTTTTTTTATTAATGAGAAAGTAAACTTATACAGCATTTACTGAGGAGATTAGTGCTGGATTACAATGGGCTACTGGAGCCCATTGTAATTCATCACCGAGCCAGAATAAGCATCATTGCAATGCTGAGGTCTGGCCACGTAAGATGAAGGGATCGGCCCTCCGTGATCGCCTCAAATAGACACCGGGGATGGCTTCTTACAACCATTTAAATGTAGCTGTCAGCTTTGACAGCTGCATCTACATGGCTCTCTCTCTAGCTCTCTCTGTTTTACCTTAGTACACTTGTCATGTGATATTGAGAGGTTAAACTATATTAGTTCTAAGACTATCTGCTGCAGTAATCTAGACAATAAAATTGCACTAAACAAATAATATACTCAGCCACTGCAAGCTCACAGAATTACAAGGAGCTCAAGAAACTTCTTTTTAACTCCACTTATTCACAGCTACTTAGCAGCAAGCGACAGAGTGAGCAAGCTCTCATAACAATGAGGATATCTGAAGATTTTTTTTTTCCAGCCCAGGTGCCTGTCCTGGTGCTGAGTTCACATTCTAGTGCTACTTCTGTGTGTTACTATTCCAATCTTGTTGTATCTAGACCCAGTCAAGGGTCCACTTTCTTATGCTGTTACTGCATCAATGTTCCTATCTTGTCTTCTCTGTGGCATTTAGCTGAAATTTAGCCATTCTGGGGACTGTAACCTAGCTATACCCCACCCTAGACTTTTAAGCACAGTTTACAGGTAATCTTGAGTAACTTGCAAAAATATTTGGGTTCGGCAACATTTTCTGAATAAGAGTGCTTGGCATTTCCCAGCAGCTGGAGAAGTTGGATGCCACTCTAGTCATGAAAAGGAGGTGTTACACCTTGCTGCACTTCAGGAGTATGGGACTTTCTGTACTACAGAGTAGAGATGAGCGAATACTATTCGATCGAACAGCTATTCGATTGAATGGTACACTACTCAAGGTATTCAACCCCAGTCGAATATTCGTGCTAATGCGCAGTTTGCCTCCCACATCCCCTGGCACTTTTTTCCAGCAAATAATCATGCAGGGGGTATGGACAGGCACTAGGAGTAGGCAAAACCTCTAACTGTGATTAGCTGGCTAAACCATGTGACCTCCGGAATAAAAGAATAGTGATTTGAGATTTGTGTCATTTGCTGGTTGGAACTAGAGAGGTACAGTCTGTAAAGCAGGGAGAGGAAGGTTTTAGGTTAAGTTAGGTAGGAAGGGACCACCAAAAGCCCTTGTTAGGGCTGAAACTATATAAAAACAGACATTTACAAGCTGTTGTGAGACAGGCAGTGTGTCTACACTGTATAAGCATTTGTGAGACAGGCAGTGTGTATACACAGTGTGTATACCCACTGATAGTGTATACGGCTGTATACTGTAATTGTGGAATAATACCTTTTATCTTGCTACCACAAATTTGCACAGTCTGTGTCCAGTGAAGGCGCTGACCAGGTCTTTATTTTTATTGTTGTAAAAAATTTTTATATCTGGTATACGGCTGTATACTGTAATTGTGGAATAATACCTTTAATCTTGCTACCACAAATTTGCGCAGTCTGCGTCCAGTAAAGGCGCAGACCAGCCCTTTATTCCTATTGTTGTAAAAACAATTCTTTATACACTATACGGCTTTCTACAGTGTGTGGGATAATATAGCTATCTAACCTCTAGAGATTTGCTCAGTCTGCGTCCAGGGAAGTCGCTGACCAGCCCTTTATTTCTATTGTTGTAAAAACAATTGGCAATTGGTGTTGGCATCATTTCCTGAGGTTTCATTGTGCACTTGGTGACCTCCTGGTGGTCGAATCTTGATTTCCTGGTCCCAAGGATTTTTCTCTCATAGACTATAATGGGATTCGATATTCGATGGAATATTCGAATATCGGGAGCTATTTAAATCGAATCCAATCAAATTGAATATTTCACTATTCGCTCATCTCTACTACAGAGTAAAAGCATTTTATGTTGTGGAAGCACAGACAGATATGAAAGGTTACACGTGTCTCCTTGACCTAAAAGTTATCTAAGGCTGGGTTCACACTGCCTTTTTGCAATCCATTTTTTTTTTTTTTTTTTCAAAAAAAGGATGAAAAAAAAAAAACGGATGCATTTGTGTGCATCTGTTTTGATCCGTTTTTCCATTGACTTCCATTATAAAAAAAATAAAAAACGATCAAAACGGATGCGGTTTTTTACGCACAATAAAGTACTGTTGACACTACTTTTTTGACCGTTAAAAAAAACACATGTAGGATGTTGAAAACGCAGTGTGAACCTAGCCTAATAGTGACAGCATTTTGGAACGTGAATTGCAGCTTGCAGATTACCTTTAAAGAAGCAGTTCACAAAAAAATATTACCCCCCCCCCCCCGTAGGCTCGTATACTCACGTATACTTACGGCTGATGATCGGTGTCCCACGGCGCGGCTTTGTTTCTGTCCCGTGATGCCATACAGATCCGCACTCACATCCGCCTCTGCAGTGACTCCTTTTCTCTGTCTTGTAAATGAAGTCACGCGCTTCCATAGAGAATGTAAAGGAAGTGTCTGAGATCTGGCATATAATCACAGGACAGAGAAGAAGAGTCACTGCAGAGATGGATGTGAGCATGCGTCGGATTTGAATGGCGCTGCGGGACCGGGACAAAGCCGCGCTGCGGCACACCGATCAGCTGCCGTTAGTATATGTGACAAAGCCTAACGCGAGAGTGGGGGGGGGGCGCAATATCATCTTTTTGGGAACTGCTTCTTTAAGCATCTCTGGGATGTACTGGAAAAAATAGTGTAATCCATGGAGGTCGCACCTTACTACATACAGGACCTACAGGATAGGTTACCTTTATGCCAAATACTACAGGACATCTGTAGTACGGGAATTCCTATCTAGCACATTTGTGGCATATCCATCAGATACGCCATAATTGTCCTTTAGATGGGTTATCACCTATGGGCCCCATATAGTTTTTTAGATTTGGGGCTTCCTGGCCCCCTCCAGCCTGGTTGCAGTCAATGCAGGTAGATGGGGAGCTGAAAACAGTGGTACCTGGGGAATCCTAATACCATGATGGGAACACCCCTATAATATTTTAAGTTAATTGATGTATTGTAGTTGATGTTGAATAGTTTGTTTTCTATATTTGATGTCCCTTTAATAGTTTACAGACATCAAAGATTTTTAAACATGAAAAGCATTTAACAACATAAATACCATGCTTTATATGTCACTTATAACAATGGTAATATTTGATTACTCTAAATAGTAATGAAGCCATTACTTTTGATATTTATTCAGGAATTCTTGAAGCATTAGTCTTTACCAACTACCAGTAAGAAGAAGAAAAGCATTCATTCTTACTTTTTCAGAAGTAATTTGTTTGAAAGAGTCATTTGTGTCACAAACAATGTTGCATTCATGAATATTTAATAAAATTATATTCAAAAGAGACATTGCAAAAAAGAATTTAGTAAATAAAAAAATAACATCAACTAAAATGGGGAACTCCATGGCTATTATTGCTTTACATATTTTCAACATGTGGTAAGTGATCGCAGTAATAAATATTTAACAATACTGCAGTGTGTCTCATTCACAGGGAAGCTATGAAATAGTTGTTATTCTGCCTGAGTAGAAATCACTTTCTTGAAGAGTCATCGCTACAGAGCACAAAATTTGCTGTCAATCAACTAGATTATAATTACAATAATGAATGCCTTATAGAGGATTTCTAAAAATACTTCTGCATCTGAAGAGCTCAAAAGAAAACTGAGCAAGCATTACAACAATATTCCAGAAAGCTATTAGCTATGATACTTTAATCTGCCAGCCATCACATTTATCAATAAAGGATTCTCTAGCAAAGAGTCAGTAGGCATATTACCTAGGCCAGTGCACCAGAATTCTTACTCAGTTTGCACCAAAAAACTAGTGAAAAAGACACATTGATTTGTTTTAGTATAGACTGTGGTATAAATTCTCAAGAAATATGGAACTGAAGATTGATACATTTCCACAAGCCTCAAACAGATGAATAAAAACAAGCATAGAACATTCTGCAACAAATCTGCCATATGTGAATATACCCTAGGCCAGTGCACCAGAATTCTTACTCAGTTTGCACCAAAAAACTAGTGAAAAAGACACATTGATTTGTTTTAGTATAGACTGTGGTATAAAGCCTCATACAGATGAATAAAAACAAGCATAGAACATTCTGCAACAAATCTGCCATATGTGAATACACCCTTAGACTATGGCAAACTATATCCTTCAAGAGACAGGACTATACCCCTTCAAGAGACAGAGATTACATGCCTCTGTCTCACATTGAATTTGCTGAGCACAGGCTGATGATGCAGACTTAACGGGGCAGGACGTGATGTCACAGGAGGCTTGGCTGGATCTTGTCTCCCACCACCCTGAGTGATCCACCATCTCTGACCAGCCCCTCCAGGCTACACCTGAGCAGGCAAGGACTGACAGAAGCAGCTTCTGCAACTTCACTTATTGTGGGGCTCAACTTCAAAGATATAGGATACTTCATCATATTACGAAATGAGAAAATGAGAAATGAGAAAAAAAAAATGAAAAAGTTCTTTATTCCAATATCATTGTTACATGTAGTAACAGCATTCTGTGTGGGTGAGACCACAATGAAATAATAAAGTACTGCAATTAAATCTGTAACACAATCAAACTGAAATGAGTGAACACAGCCTAGATGTTCTGCAACAGCTTTGGGTGGGGAATGAGCAGGGTGGAGGACTATGATGAACAGCTGAGGGAAAGCAATGAATTCTGGAACCTGTAGTACTGTGTACAACTGCTCAAACAGGAAGTACAGCCACAAAATATACAATGGAGACCCCCCCCCAAAAAAAAAAAAATAAAAAAAATAAATTGATTTTTGGTAGTTTCAAAACTAGGTTAGACAAGTAAGGAATGCTTTATGCTTCTGCAGCTGGTTTATTTTACTTTTTTACCTCTACCTAAAGTTCCCCTTTAAGTGCCGGCCCACAGCTCCTTCCAAAACAAAGAAGTTGGGTGCTGTTCTAGAGATCCCCAGGGGGGGCAGAGGTCAGCCCCCCCCCTGCAATCTCGCATTTGTCCCCTATCCTGGGGATTGAATTAGATAACTCTGGCAAACAATTTAACACTGTGTGTTTTTTGTTGAAATTATAACATGCGTTTTTGTTTAATTGATTAACTTACATCAAAAGGAGTGAGGTGAAAAGCGTCACCAATCAAGGCAAAAAAAATGTTAAAAGTGCTATCTGTATCTGCAGACTACGCATGTGTGAATTAGGCCTAATGCTAAGTTCACAGAATAAAATAAAACCAAAATATATTACCATAATATTGCATCTATATTTTGAATCTAATAATATGCCACATTATATAAATATGTGTGTGCACAGACTGATTTTTTTCCCATACATTTTAATGTAGCACATTAGTACATACAAAATATGGCCAAAATATGACCTGTATTTTACTTCTTTTTTTATTGTGTGAACATATTGCCTCAGACAATTCAGCAGCCTAAGGCAAATCTACCATTTACCATAATAAATATTTTTTTTCATATGACCTGGTTGGCACTGGCACATGAATCGTGGTGGTTCTGTCCATTTTTCAAACCACCACCAAATAGGGCCATTTGGTGTACTGGACATGGGCCCTGGGTGACGTAGCTCCTTCAGAATCAAGTCTGGCCGTGTGACCCAGGGGAGAAGATATGGGTGGACTTAAGGTGCTGGGCCCTTGTCCAGTGCATCGAGAAGCCCTATTTTCATACAGAGAAACTGGCAGGTCGGCAGGAACCGGTGGCAGTTTGAAAAATGGACGACCCCACCGCGATCTAAGCTCTGATGCCGACTAAGCCATAGAGGAAAAAAAAAAAGAAGTGGTACATTCACTTTAAGGTAAGTAATTGCAGAAAGGAAAACACTTGTGGAAGAGGTAGACAAAGTTGTCAGCATGATTTTTCCTTTTAATTCAACATGCCGGATCTTTCTTTTTTCAAAACCAACTTTTCAACTTATTAATACTTTCCCTGTACCTATCCTTACATGAAAAGCTCTGAAACAGTTTTAAAAAGTATATATTCAGGCTTAGCTCAGCTGATTTTCCATATATTTCTGTAATAGGGAATCTAATAGCAGGTTAGGGCACCCTAATGTGCTGATAGATCCTTATAGGAGATGTTATACTGCAGCATATTGCGCTTGGTTCACTTATTTTATTGATATGCACATGAAGTCATTTAATGGTTCCACATAAGGATTGGGTAAGAATGCTGTAACCTGCTGATTCCCTTGAAGGGGTTATATCAATAAATATACTTTTCACTGTTTCTTTATATTACTTCATGATTCACATATATTTTTTGAAAAACGCTTTACCCATGAAATGTTGCTTTATGGCTGTATTTCACCTTGATAAAGTGCATTCAACTGCAAGCTTTGGGTCTTTATAATAACTTTACTCTTTGTGCAGTAAGCCCTGCGTTGTGTCTTTGTATACAGCATGTGGTTTTGCAGATTTGGCAGTAATCACAAAGGTGTCATCACTGTAAGCCAGACAGCAGCTTATTAATAGGGATACATTTAACCAACTGTAAGTGTGTTATATCTGCGGCTATTTAAACTCGTATTACCCGTGAACATTGGTTGAGTTTGCATATTATTCTAAGCATGCTTTTCACTTTTTTAATAAACAAATTTTCACACTTCAGTGCTCTTGGCTGGTATTATAGTCCTTCTTTCAATTTCTTTATAGCTTGAATGATTGCTGCTTATTCTGCCCTCCAGCTAACACCTATGAATTTGTTGAAGATAGAGACTTAGAACACTGGAGATTTTATAGGTATTGCATAAAAGTACTTGATATGACAATATACATTTTAGGAAAGAATAAACAGCAGCAGCCAACAGTAACAGCTATCAATTAGTGTCTCTTGACATTTGTTTTTAATGACTCGCTGAATTCAAAAGAGTCTACTGGATTTTTATTATAGGTACACTTCAACTGTGAGGCAGAATTTATAACAAATTCGGAAAAAAAAACAAAAAAAACAACATTGTTTAAAGGTACAGAGTTGTTTTCTGTAGTTTGTGACCAAGTTGGCACACATTGCAGAGATATTGTCCTACTCTTCCATACAGATCCCAGATGCTCCCTCCTAAGATTTCCTATTGGGTTCAGGTCTGAAGACAATCAATCCTCCTTCAATACAGTGCAATCATCCTGTCCTCTTTGGAGAAGACTCCCCCCCCCCACAGTAGGATGTTTCCACCCCCCATGCTTCACATTTGGGATTCTATTCTTGGGGTTGTATTCATTGGTCATTGGTGAACTTCAAACGGGCGTAGACATGTGCTGGTGTGAGCAGGAGGACCTTATGTGGCCTGCAGGATTTTAATCTAAGACGGGATAGTGTGTTACTAACAGTACTACTGTAACAGTATTTGAGACTCAGACTTCTTGATGGTAAGTGATTAAATGGTTATTTCATGCAATAAAATGCAAATTAATTATTTAAAAATCATATTTAAATTTCTATACATTTTTTAAATAGATTTTGTCTCTCATATTTGAAGTGTACCTACGACAAACAAAAAATACAGACCTCCATTGTAGGTGGGAAAACTTGCAAAATCTGCAGAGTATCAAATACATATTTTCCCCACTCTATCTATCTATCTATCTATCTATCTATCATTTACATATTCACTATTATATTCTACAACATTATAATATCAGGGACTATACACAGAAATTAGTCAAGTGTGTAATTTTTTTGTTTTATCACAAAAGTAGAGATATAACATATTTTAACATGATGCAGAATTATATTGCTAAATGCATTTATTTAAGCAAGAGTTATTTTCAACAGTCCTTTCCCTTTATTATTGCTTATTTTCTATGGAAACATAACTAGAACAAGATCTGCTTACTTCCTTTATTAATAATGGCAACTGTCAGGGATGAGGGGCTTTAGTATAATTTTAGGACACAGAGAGGATAGTGTTAATATAATTCTCAATAACACATGATTTACAAAATGCTGATGTTGCTCATCAGGTTGGGTCACTCTGACCCATCCTCAGGACACTTATCTATGTTCTGGTCTACAGAACATTGATAGAGAGCTACAGAGACATCATAATTAAAGATAACTTGATTGAATAAACAGTAACAAACTGAAAAGCGGGGAATCGATCGATACCAACCTTTAACCAACCATGATTGGATGTTATTCTTATTAATTTCCCTTACTCTGCAAATAAGATGTTTACTCATATTGATCACACTGCGCATGACCGGATATAATCACATGACTTCATCTATGGAAAATACCTAAAGATTCTGTGTTAATGTTTAATGAAGTGTACACCCCGCAAGGGGTATAAAAGAAGATGACTTTGTTGCAATAAACATGCTGCTACTCAGAACCATCTCGAGTTGTCTGCATCCTTCTTGGCCAAGATGCCCCTTCAATCTGGCTACCATCCAATATACCTGAAGGTCTTACCTGAAGACCACCCTAACATTTTGGCGTCCCTGGGTGGGCGTGGCTACTCAGAAGGTTTCACATACCTGAGGATCCGGCAAGGAGGAAGAGGCTTTGGGGATCACAGAGCGCAATTTACCGGTGAAGGGTAAGACATTTGATGCTTACTTACATGCTCTGTGCCCCTCATAAGCTTCTAACTCAGCCGGGTCTGGGGTAAAGTATAGTTTGCTTTCTGTACGCCACGTCTAAACTTTGTTTTGGCAAAGAACCGTAGAATATCCGTGTGATAATCAAAGGTATATTGGATTGGAGTTTGTGTGTGTGTTTGTTTGTACTTTTCCCTCTGTTGAACTTTAGCTTAGGAGGTCAGCATCGTAACCACGCTCCTCACATGTCATGTTCAGGATAGTAGAAAGTCTGGAGAAGGTTTGGGTTGTGCTTGTATGTTTGGCTATAGTTTGTTTTGCTCTCTGGTTAATGTATAAGATCTATGGGTATGCTAAAGTAAACACCTTGTATGTACCATATCTGGTTCAGGGCAAAAGGGGATTTAGTGACAGGACTCTGGGGGAGTCCGCCTGATCAGGTCCTAAATCATATAAAGTCCACACACCTATAACTGATCAGTGCACTATAGTCAGTACTTAGGTAATAAGTTGTAGGACTAGGTTGACGTTCTTAGACACGTCAACCACAGGGAGGGTATCCCGGACACGCTGAAGCGACAGGCGGTCCAGGATACCAGGTGATCTGGACACGCTGAAGCGACAGGCGGTCCAGAGACACCACAGAGGGGGGGCATTCTGGACACGCTGAAGCGACAGGCGGTCCAGAATCCAAGGTGATCCAGACACGCTGAAGCGACAGGCGGTCTGGAAACACCACAGATAGCGGCTAGGAACATAGAGTGGTGACAATAATTCTAATAAGTTGATAGGGGACATACCCATAGCCAGAGAGACACAGGGGTAGCAGCACACCCAATATGGGGAAGTCAGCTAGTGCCAAGAGGAAGGAAGCTCCACAGGGTGAGGAGGAGATGTGGGATGCTGTAGAAATAGTTAAGAAGAGGAAAGGAAAGATGGCAGTAAAAGGTTCAAGCAAGTTGTTAAAAGGGCTAAGTATGTGCAGTGATCCACTAGACCCGTCACAGTGGTATTCCGCTATGACAACTAGTAAAGGGTGGATCAATGATAATGGGTTGAATATGCAAGCAAAGGCTTGGTCTGAGGTAGCAAAGGAGATGTACAATGAGGGTTGTTGGCAGAGAGAAGAGACTGCAGATGGTGTTAAGTATAAGAAAAAAGTTAAGGTCCCTTCCCCCTTCGCCTTGTCGACCATACATGTATCACCAGACTTATGGTTAGTGACAAATCACCTGTAAATCTGTTAGGCTCTGACGTGTTACAGGCCATTCAAGCACATATTGTTTATCACCCAGATGGTACAGTAGGATTAACATCTGGTGTCCCAGAAGAAGATCTCTGTAGAGTTTTTGCTTCCACACTTGTAACTAACTCTCACTCTATCTTTTTCACAGACCATCCTGACCTAGTACAGGTGCCTGACTGTCTGTGGGCAACGTCCAAAACTGATATTGGCCGCATGCCTGTGCCGCCTGTAATGATTAACTCAGATCAGACAATACCCATTAAGTGCTGCAGGATTGGGTCATTCAACACCCAGAGGTGGTGCTACTGCAGTATGTTGATGACCTCCTTCTTTGTGCCCCCAACAAACAAGTGTGTAGGGAATTTCACTACTGACACACCTTTCTTCCAAAGGATGTAAGGCGTCCAGGGAGAAATTGCAGTTCTGTGAGGAGAAGGTTGTGTTCCTAGGACATTGCATATCTACGGGGGTGAGACACTTGACTGAAGACAGGAAGAAGGCGATTGGCTTGCTGAACCCCCCAAGGGGGATCCGGCAACTCAGAACCTTCCTGGGCCTGGTGTCATACTGCAGGTCATGGATCCGCTCAGCATCCATGCTCATGCAACCGCTCTATGATTGTCTGGACACACAACCCTTCCACCTCACAGACCAAGCGATAGAAAGTTTCTACTCTTTGAAACTGGTTATCATGACAGCCCCGGCGCTAGGCACACCTGACTATGACAAACCATTCTCCTTGTACTGCACTGAAATGTCAGGACACGCTACTGCGGTCCTAGTCCTGAAACACGGTCAACAGAACAGGCCCATTGCCTACTATTCAGCATGACTGGACCCAGTTGCACGAGGCGCCCCTTCATGTGTACGGGCGGTAGCGGCTGTCTCCCTACTTCTAGATAAAGCTTCAGAGATTGTGCTTACCTACCCAGTTACAATCTACACTCCACATGACTTGCACAGCATTTTAAGCCGAGTACAGGTGAAACACATCTCTGTTGCCAGACAGCTGAGACTTCAGTGTGCCCTTCTCATGCCCCCAAATGTGACCCTAAAGTGCTGTATGACTCTGAATCCAGCCACTCTAATTCCCATTGACGTGGAGGATTCAAAGGGGGAAGGGACAGGGACAGCAGCCAAAAAGCCAATGTTCCTACAAGGTATGATGGAAGATGAGCTTTATGACATACACCACGAACATGACTGCATAGCCCTCATGGCCCAAGAAACATCAGGGTTCTCACATGTTTCCGATGTACCCATTACTAACCCAGATGTTCAGTTTTTTGTAGATGGCTCATGGAGCATCGGAGAGGACGGACGATTCTACACTGGGTATGCGGTGGTCACACAGCATGAGGTAGTAAAAGCGGAACCACTTCCCCCTCATGTGTCTGCACAAGAGGCGGAGCTGAGGGCACTCATTGAAGCGCTTAGAGGGGCAGAAGGAAAACGCGGCAACATATACACTGATTCTAGGTATGCTTTTGGGGTGGCTCATGACTATGGCCCCATATGGAAGGCAAGAGATTTTCTTACATCAGCAGGTACCCCCATAAAACATGGACACCTCATTAAAGAACTAATGGAGGCCTTAATGCTCCCAGACGAGGTGGCCATAATAAAGGTCAGAGCACACACAAAACTTGACACCGAAGAAGCGCGAGGGAATGATAAGGCGGACAGAGCAGCTAAAGAAGCAGCAAGGAAACCGAGGGAAAGGGAAACCCCGTCGCCTCTGCTAACCATGGTGAGTACCGAGAATAACCAGATGGACTTAAGTATCTTGCAGGCTTTAACCCGGCAAGCCACCGGGGAAGAGAAAAGGAGCTGGTCTAAGGCTGGAGCTCGGGAAGCTGATGGTCTGTGGAGAATAAAGACGCGGGTGTGTCTGCCAAGGTCCCTATACCCCATGATGGCACAAGCTGCTCACGGTCCAACTCATCTCTCAAAGAACGCTATGTGTGCTCTGATAGACAGACAGTGGTTCGCCCCCGGTTTCACAACTATTGCCGCAAAACTTGCCCAGTCCTGTCTCACCTGTGCACAACACAACCCCGGTAGTGTAGTGAAGGTACCACAAAAACACACACCAAAAGCCCTCTACCCGTTTCAACGACTGCAGATTGACTTCATACAACTGCCAAAGGTAAGCACGTATGAATATGTCCTTGTGTGTGTTGATCTCTTCTCAGGTTGGGTCGAAGCCTTTCCAATGGCACGAGCAAATGCAAAACAGACTGCTAGAAAACTGATGAGTGAGATCTTCAGCAGGTTTGGACTACCAGAAACCATAGAGTCCGATAGAGGTACCCACTTCACAGGAGAGGTAATGCAAAACGCAATGCAGATGCTAGGGGTAACACAAGCATTCCACACGCCCTATCACCCACAAGCCAGTGGGAAAGTTGAAAGACTAAATGGTACACTTAAGTTAAAGATCCAGAAGGCCTGTGAAGAATTAGGGAAACCCTGGACAGAATGTTTGCCAGTAGCACTATATTCCATTAGGTATACACCAAATAGAAAGACCAAACTGTCCCCCTTTGAAATACTGTTCGGCTCAGCACCAAGACTTGGACTGTACTTCCCCCAAACACTACAGTTACAGTGCGACAGTATCACCAGTTATGTCCAGAGTCTCCAGAAAAGACTCTCGGTTGTGCATAAACAAGTCTATGATTCTATTCCAGATCCTGACAGTCGAGAAGGAGCTCCTTCCCTCCAACCAGGTGATTGGGTGGTCGTGAAGCGGCACACTAGGAGACCACTGGAGCCAAGATTTCACAGTCCATTCCAGGTCCTCCTGATTACGGCCACTTCAGTAAAGTTTGAGGGAAAACCCAACTGGATCCACGCCAGTCACTGCAAGGTGGTGGAGCGGAAGGATGATCGTCCATCTGATGATGTTGGTGATCCTGACCCAAAGAAGCAAGACCTCTCTAATCACCAATGATGTGGAAAAAGGAGTGATACTGTGGTTTAACACTTCACATCCAGTAGCAACTTTCCGTTTTGACTTTTGTAGAATTGCAGAATACAGATGGATATGAGGCTAAATGGTTTGTGAATCAAGGGACAGCCAGAACTGACGTGTGGTGGTTATGTGGCGACATGAAGCTAAGGCAAAGACTTCCTTCAGCCTGGACGGGCAGCTGTACTTTAACTCAAGTACTGATGCCATTCCAAATAATCTCCTCAATAGGGGCCGGGGGGAATTGACAGCCTGGGTACAACCAACCTTGACGGAACCCCTAGACGACGTAGTAGACGGGCCAGACGCAGACGTTACCTCTTATCTATAAGAAAGCGTGAGGAGTCCCCAGCAGGATCCTTTGATTCAAGGGTCTATATAGATAGCATTGGGGTTCCTAGAGGGGTGCCGGATGAATTTAAGGCCAGAAATCAGATAGCCACAGGATTTGAATCCGTTTTCTTCTGGTGGTCTACAGTTAACAAAAATGTGGATTGGATAAACTATATATATTATAACCAGCAGAGATTCATAAATTTCACATGAGACGCACTTAGAGGACTGGCTGAGCAAATAGGGCCAACCTCTCTGATGACTTGGCAAAATAGAATGGCCCTAGACATGATACTTGCAGAAAAGGGAGGTGTTTGTAAAATGTTCGGAACTTATTGTTGTACTTTTATTCCCAACAACACAGCTCCTGACGGAAGTGTCACAAAAGCGATTGCTGGCCTCACAACCCTATCCAAGAAACTGGCGGAGAATTCTGGGATCGATAACCCTTTCACTGAGTGGCTGGAATCGTGGTTTGGGAAATGGAGCCACCTCGTATCCAGCCTATTCATCTCTGTGGCAATTGTGGCGGCGATTTTGGTAACTTGCGGATGTTGCTGTATCCCCTGCATTCGAGGCCTCATCCAACGGCTGATTGATGCTTCAATCAACAAGACCATGTATATGACAATCACCCCCTGCAACGACGAGAACTGCGAACTTGTTTAAGAGACAATACTAATATTAAATCATGCATACAGTAATTCATGAGATTATGATAATTCGGGTAATTGTGAATAAAGTGTTGATGTCTAACGCCCCCTGAAGGGAATCAAGTGAAGAGGTTAGGAAAGTCTTGCATGTGCCGCTAGGGCATGTGAGATACCTGAAGGAGGGATGGAGGACATCATCACTTAATCACAAAAGGGGGAGCTGTCAGGGATGAGGGGCTTTAGTATAATTTTAGGACACAGAGAGGATAGTGTTAATATAATTCTCAATAACACATGATTTACAAAATGCTGATGTTGCTCATCAGGTTGGGTCACTCTGACCCATCCTCAGGACACTTATCTATGTTCTGGTCTACAGAACATTGATAGAGAGCTACAGAGACATCATAATTAAAGATAACTTGATTGAATAAACAGTAACAAACTGATTAGCGGGGAATCGATCGATACCAACCTTTAACCAACCATGATTGGATGTTATTCTTATTAATTTCCCTTACTCTGCAAATAAGATGTTTACTCATATTGATCACACTGCGCATGACCGGATATAATCACATGACTTCATCTATGGAAAATACCTAAAGATTCTGTGTTAATGTTTAATGAAGTGTACACCCCGCAAGGGGTATAAAAGAAGATGACTTTGTTGCAATAAACATGCTGCTACTCAGAACCATCTCGAGTTGTCTGCATCCTTCTTGGCCAAGATGCCCCTTCAATCTGGCTACCATCCAATATACCTGAAGGTCTTACCTGAAGACCACCCTAACAGCAACCTTTCTCAGTACTCTCAGCAATTATGTTTATGCATGTATATTACTAAAGATGGTCATGTACATTAGCTAGCTTAAACAATAAAGATCTCTGAAAATGCCTGTCTACCATGGGTAGCCCATATCTCACAAGAGGTACTTCTATAATTACTCTGGGAATTGTAGTAATGAGCAACTGCTCAACCATGATGTGGAATTACAAAGTACAAAACTAAGATCTCCCAAACAAATAGATTTTTGTTGATTTTAGCACCTGGTGCAGACATGTAAGTGATGCTATATGCTTCTACACCATGTTAATTAATTTATTTCATTAATGTTAGACTGCCCCTAAGCATTCCATCAAGCTTAAATTTAGATGTTATTGGACATGGTCAAGCTTTAAAAAAAATAAAAAAAAATTGTCAGCAGTTCTGAAGTCTTCATGGATGATAAGTGTTAGAATTAGAGATGAGCGAACTCAGAACTGAGAGTAGGACCAGGGAAGCACTCACTGTGCAGACATCTAGGTGCCTGTCAAAAGAAGAACTTTAGATTCAAACTAGAGATGAGCGAACCAGGTTCGAGTTAATCAGAACCTGAACGTTCGGTATTTGATTAGTGGGGGCTGCTGAACTTGGATAAAGCCCTAAGGTTGTCTGGAAAACATGGATACGGCCAATGACTATATCCATGTTTTCCACATAGCCTTAGGGCTTTATCCAAGTTCAGCAGCCACCGTTAATCAAATGGCGAAAGTTCGGGTTCGGATGGACTTGAACCCGAACCCGTTTCGCTCATCTCTAGTTAGAATCTAAAGTTCCTCTTTTGACAGGCACCTAGATGTCTGCACAGTGACTGCCTCCCTGGTCCTACTCTCAGTTCTGAGTGACAGCTCTAAAGTCCATTTAGAAGATCATTACAGCTGTCACTTAGAGGAGGTGCTAGGGAAGTGCACATTTGTCTAGCCACCTATAATAAAGGATGCACCTCCTATGTATATATTAAAGAAAAAAGCAATAGGTGCTACATGTGCAGGATAATTTGCTCTGGAGGTGCCACAAACACAAGTGCACAATATGCACGGTGACCTGATAGGGTCTGATTGAATTATCTACACTTTATCTTGGCTTGCACACTGAAGCCAAGATGAAGTGTGCCTAGCACAAGAAACAATTGTCGCTCCCAGTGCAAGCACATGTTGTCTGTCCTCCCTCTCCCATGGAAGCTACTTTTTATATGTTGGATTGGACTGTCTAATAAAGAAAAAGACTTCAGCAGTGTGGTGAGTTGCCGTGGCTTCTTTCTACTCTTTTCTGAGCGATGTACTTTTAAACTTGCATTTAGCTCTGCAGTACCTTGAAGGTCTGTAGTTTTGTGTGCGTGTGTGTGTGTGTGTGGGGGTTGGTTACAGTTAGAGATGAGCGAATTTGCCGAAGTTCGGGTTCGTATGAACCTGAACTCTCGGTTTCTGATTCCCGCTGTCTGCAGCCTCCGTGAACAGGGTGGATACAGCGTAAGGACCGCCTGGAAAACTGGGATACAGCCTATGCCAATGTCTGTATCCCAGTTTTCCAGGCGGTCCGTAAGGCTGTATCCACCCTGTTCACGGAGGCTGCAGACAGCGGGAATCAGAAGCCGAGAGTTCTGGTTCATACGAACCCAAACTTTGGCAAATTCGCTCATCTCTAGTTACAGCTTGATGTGTTTTTCTGTCAATTGTGGCAAGCTTTGACATTTTACGACTAAACTTAGCAACTTTAGTCACTGAAGCTCCAACCAGACTCACATCAGAAATCATTCTTATTTGGAACTCTGTCAGGTCATACCCCTTTAACAAATATACAAATTTGTAGAACTGCACTTGCAATGAAGTTTATCAATATTAATTTAAGCTACATGTAATGGCAGGTGTTTTAGGAAGTGTTCTATTGATAAAAATATCAATATATTTGTGTAAGATCTCCTATAAGATATGGATATATCATGGAGCTGAGCTACAAAGTGCCCCAATGACTTCATTATATACTATGCACAAGTAAATCACTCGCCTTCACAGTCATGTGCAAGAGCATGCGCACGTGATCGCTCAGGCCATCTTCGAAATCAATTAAATCAATTTAAGTAAATATTAAAAAATAACTAATTTGTTTTTAGTTTCAATGTGACTGTATTCAACAAACTTTGGTATAAAAACCTTAAGAATAAAATGATATGGCTTTGAATGTTATATGGTGATTTAGGACTTGCCTACTCTTACTTGACTTACAAAAATAATGGACAACTGGCAAAATTGCTAAGGGACCATACCTGTTACAGAAATCAGTTGGATAAAATCAATTTATATAGAAGTGCTACAGTATATGCTGTCTAGAAAATATGCAATGAGTGAACAAAAACACTTGCTGTGAAAACAATGACATTGGATGCCAGGAGGAGAACTCAGGTCACTGTAACCTTGGGAGAGTCAGAGCCTTTCAAATGTCAAGAACTGAAAGGTTTATAAAAACACAAATCAAGAACTCTGTGTACTAGGTACAGTACTCAGAAAGCAACACTATAGATCAAGGCTATATATGTTGGTGCTGCTGCTGCTTTATAGTTTTAGTAGCTAGATATGTTTGTTTCCCAGTAGATTTGCATTATCACTTTATAGAAAGGATTATAATGAAGAGCTAATTAAGAGCTCCCAGCAATGCTTGAATTAGAATATGACAAATTTGACAACTCCACTTTTTCAATTAGACTAATAAATTAGGTATGTTGTTCTAAAGACTCATCATCTGTTCACCACATTAACTGCAAAGGAAAATTGTGCTTCATTCATATATGATGTTAATATGAGTGATTATGTGTGGAGTGGTTCGCCTTTAAAATAACACAATTACAGATGCTTCTTCACATAGAGTGGCACAATATTTTTGATGGTGCTAACTCTCAGAGGAGGCACAAATAGCCAAATGGCTACATTCCCAATAGGTGGCCCAACTGCCTGAACATTTATAGGCATGTACAAATGATTAATGGGTTGTCTATGAAGCTAATTTTCTACATTTAAATTCTGGCTTAGGTAAAAAAAAAAAAAAAATTTTTTTGTGCTGCTCCTATGTTTTTATTTTCTCAGGTTTGTGCAGCTGGATTTATCAAGACTTTTGATACATGGCTTTTGATAAATCCAGGGTATCAGGGCTGCTGCAGGCTAAAAAAAATTCATGCCAGCTCTGAGCTGGTGTATATTTTTAGGCTATGTTCACACGGCGTGAGAGACCGGCCATTCCGTGACTTAAGTACCGGCTGGATGATCTGTCCGGCCGCAGAACTCTGATGCGGGCGCATCACCGCGCGCCCTCATCAGAGCTTCCCCCTTCACACTATGGAGCGAGCAGCCGGAGCCGCTCGCTTCATAGTGTGAACTGACAGGGTTTCCTACGGCCGCAATTCATTGAATTGCGGCCGCAGAAAACTGACATGTCAGTTATTTGCGGGGCCGCACGGGATCCTGGACGGAGCGTATACGATGCGTATATGCTCCGGCCGGGATCCCATTGAAACTAAGGCATTGTTCCACCCCGCAAAAACTACGGCCGTTGTTTCTATCGGCAACAACGGCCGTAGTTTTATGTAGTGTGAACATAGCCTTAACCTAGTTTTGCCTTATCCATGTCAAAACGTGGAAAACAGTGCACCGGAAGGACAGACTTCCCTGCGCACAATGCCCTGCCCCCTCCCCACCCCTTCTTTGCCTAGATGGCAAACAGGGAGCAAACCAGCAAAAAAAATCCCTATTTTTATGCAAGGGGGTCCTTGCTCAAAAATTTGTGACTTTTTGCTGGTTTAGTGCAGAGCTTGATGCATCTGCCCTATTGCTTCAATGGGATTTCTCGTTCACCTCTGCCCTCCGCTCAAAGAATATGTTCATTCTTTGAGCACAGAGCGGAGGCGCACAAGAAATCCCATAGAAGCAATAGGACAGGCAGAATTTAAAGCGAAACCCACCACACAGACTCCGCTCATAAATTACACCCTTTTTATTAAGCGTTCATAGGCCCTGATGCAGTATGTTCTGAAAACCATCAGACGAACATCAGTGTGGAATCGACCATGGAATCGACAGATGGAATCGACCATCTCTAAGATGATCACTTATACAGCCTTTACAATGCAAGATCAATGTTGCCGCTCTTTCCTGCTCTCAGCCATTGGACAGGGAGTTATGCAGCAACAGGCGGTCATCTTCCACCAGTCAGAAGGCACTGTAAGCTGCCTTCTTCAGCAGCCAGACTTTCCTAGTCCAAACAACATGCACTGCATTTTATACTGTATATCTATACCTCTAGCCCTTAGAAGGTCCTAAGATAAGGTACATACAACCTCATATGAACAAGAAACAAATTTTACTGTTTCAGAATGGGAAAAGCATGTATTAAAAACAACTATATAAGTCCGAAACCTGTTAAATGTACTATATGCCAAAAGCATAAACTTTTCTAGTAGTCAGCACAATTGGAACCTATGGGTAAGTTACAAAATATAGCAATCCGCCATAATTTCTAAACCCCAACACAGTGTTTTGATATTGTATAGAAGGCAGCCCTATATGTAAAAGTTGTCATGTTGTGTGTATCCTAGCACTTTTCTATCATAGTCAGCACTATCGTTATCAGCAATTTGTTATAGTAGTTGTTGCCAGTTCATTGGGTATCCTTACTTGGAGCACTTTTGGTAGGTACAAGCCATGGCATGTCAGAAACACTGTAACCTAGATGCCCTAACCTAGTGGTCTAATCATTGCCAGAGTAACTCAAATATTTACACCTTCCCATGTGCAAGGTTTCCAACACAACAAATTTAAGAATTGACAATAAACTTGCTACCTAATATATCAAATCCCTTAATAGATAATCAATGTTATTCACTTCACCTGTTTTAGAGTTATGGTTAATCCGTGCATGTCTGATTTAGATGTAGAGCAAAATATATTGGCAGAATATTGACATTAACATTCCACTAGACTTATCTTTTGTACACATTTAGGTGGCGGGCTTTTTCATCCTAGCATACATAGTTTACACTATTTTATCAGCAGAATAACTATGTGCAATAACATGGTTTGCCTAAAGCAAGGACAGGCTAGTCACTGTCTGTAGCCTGTCAGCTTTCATTTGGGTTGTTTTGGTATAAAGTTTTGTTATATGCACTACATACAAACATATCTTCCTACATTGTAACATCTGTGCTGAGCAAAAATGACTGTAAAACGCAATCTGCTAAATAAACTATTCTCAGGAAAAAAAAAAACCATTTATTTGATCAGTCTTTCTGTGTGTTTGTATAGTAAGATTTTATGATGTGGAAACAAATTTTATGTTCTCCAAAAATAATAAGACTTGCTAAATACTTAACAATTTTTAGCAGCAACATAAGGCAGATTTAGGCCTTATTCACACATTAGGTGTTGTTTTGAAGTCCGTACAATTCTCCTGCTATCTATCCGTACAAGCTACTAAAAATTACAGATTGGGCATCCGTATTGCATCCATATTTCCGTAAATCCAATTTTTTTTTACTGACTGCACAATATCAGTTAATAAAGTTGAGTAGGTTAAAAAAAAAAAAAAAAAGCACCAATATGCCCAACCCCTAAAATAAAGTGACATAATTGCTTATCAGCCATTTTACTTTGTCATTTATGGTTTGCTTTACTGTGAGAAGGTTCTGTTAGTTAATTTATTTAATTAATAAATTAATTAATTCTCTTTCTGTTTGTAAGCACATGTGCTTCTGCAGCTCCTTCTTCCTGGCTGTGGTTGCTTAGAAACACAACCTTATGACCTATGAGTCATCCGCATTTTTATTTTTTACAGAAATACGGATGCCAAACAGGTAACAATCTGTAAAAAAATAACGGATCCCATTGATTTCTAATCGAGAATACGTGAAAAAAATCTGGGTCTGCACGAGGACATGTCCTTTTTTTCAGCATTAGTTTGCATCCTTGAAATCTACTGTGAATAGCCCAATAGACATCAATGTGCGCTAACTCCAATGCGGAAATACGGATTTGTAAATTACGGAACATGTAAATAAGGCCTTAATGTGCAATAGAAAAAGATATACATAGATCAGTTTATTCTTAAGAGGTCTTATCACCTCAGTGATAAGAAGTATCTGTATTCCCCAGCCATAGCAATTCTTGAGTATATTTTCTCTGAACTTTGTATTCTGTCATTCCTCTGATATTCCCCAATGTACAGTATGAAGAAATTGACATTGGGTTGCTAACATTTTCCTTTGCAAAAGTTGATGTCTGTATACACTCTTACATCATGCTAAGTCAGCTGTTATTTTGGAGTGCAAATAAGGCTGTATTATGCAATGAAGTGATGGTAATTTGAAAATAGAAATCCTGGTCCTGCTGCACATTGTAGCTGGGGTTTCAGACAACTTCACCTCCCTTAATATGAATCCAACTTATTATACTCACAGAAACCTCCCGCTTAGTGGGGAATAATATAAAGTTGGCTGAAATTCCTGCTAGAGTATAACAGAACCAAAAAGTCCATTACAGCATGTACACCAGACAGAAAGTAGATCAATAAAGACAACAGAGTAGAAAGTTTACATCTGAAGCAGATAAAGAAAGGAAATACCAGAGAAAGATAATAAAATAACTTTATGAAGCGATATAGGTTAATTTATTTGGCACATGAAAATAAGTTTCTTTACCAGAAAAACCCTTTGACTTTTGTGATATTTAAATGCACTTATTTATGATTATTGGATCACTTAGACTACAACTTTACAGTGACCATGAATTTCTGTTCTTTTAGTCATATATTTTTTTGGCTCAGAGTAGTGGTTTGTGCTCTAAAGTTGTTCTTTGTAATCTAAATGAGGACATAGATTTTTTTTTCAAAAGAAGCGCATAATGGCATATATCCATGTAAATGGTACATTACTACTGCTTGTATAGAATAGTTGACTTTGCACTTTAAAATGAATTTATGACCTTGAACATCATCTTATTACATATATATATATATATATATATATATATATATATATATATATATACACACTGTTTGTCTTCACGCACCACTAAAAGGGGAATTAATTACTGCACACTGCTTATAGTATACATAAGTCTCAATAACAACATAGTTATTGGTAATGATGAGCGAATTGATTCAGAAAAAAAATAGAATTTTACTTGGAAAAAGAAAAATCAATGCAGGGACTTCTGTCCAAGGTAAAACTCCTTGTTCATGTGCTTAAAGAACAGTGAAGCTTACAGTACACTGCTTATTTTTCTTAGGTAAAAACGTGTAAGTATCAAAACTAACGGCAGCCATTGCACCTAAAAGTTACTCATCCATAATTATTATTAGCAGTAATATGCCTAAATAGGGGATTTGTTGCTCCTTATCAGAAGAAAGGCGCAATTACCAGTTTAATCATACATTTAAGAATACATCAGCACAGATTCATTAACCTGAAAAAAACTATGATAAAAGGAGGACATTCACTTTAAATGGAACAAATATTGATATATATATATTTTTTTTATCTAATAATTTGTAAGGCTATTATACAACATAGTCAATGTTTTATTTTATATCCATCATAAAAACAAGTACCTGCAGATGGAAGAATGAAAGTGAATAGAGATAAAGAATTTTAGTCTTGGCTTGAAATTTGAATTTCAGTCGCCATTGAGCATGGACATATTTTCTCTGTCTATCAATATGTTACTCTACACAGTCATTTAATGTCTCCTAGCTATTCTGTTCCCTTTGTGTCTTAGTTTTCTAGCGTTAAAATTTAACTAGTTGTAGGAATTTCATGAGACAAAAAAAAAAAATGCTGAATCTTATAGCTATGAGGGGTTATACAACAAAAATAATTTTCTTTCAAATCAACGGGTTTCAGAAAGTTATATAGATTTGTAATTTACTTCTATATAAAAAATCTCAAGTCTTTCCATACTTATCAGCTGTGTACGTTCTGTTGACGTCTCTGTGCGAGACTGGAACTGTCCAGAGCAGCAAATCCCCATAGAAAACCTCTCCTGCTCTGGACAGTTCCTGTCTCAGACAGAGATGTCAGGAGAGAGAACTGTGCTAGACTGGAAAGAAAATGACATACAATTTCCTGCAGGACATATGGCAACTGATAAGTACTGGAAGACTTGAGATTTTTAAATAGAAGTAAATTACAAATCTATATAAAGTAAATTACAAATCTATATAACTTTTGGAAACCAGTTGGTTTGAAAGAAAAATATTTTCACTGGATAACCCCTTTAAAGCGACTTTGTACCCACAATCTGATCCCCCCAAACCGCTTGAACCTTTGGATAGTTGCTTTTAATCCAAGATCTGTCCTGGGGTCCGTTTGGCAGGTGATGCAGTAATTGTCCTAAAAAACAACTTTTAAACTTGCAGCCCCTGCTTAACGGGAGTATCTGTGCCTTAACTTTGCACCACCTCCCCACCCTTTTCATCATTAGGAATGCCACTGGAACATTTTCTCCATGCTGAACATTGCACAGGCCCTTAACGATCCAGCCCATGTGCCAGCCTGACACAGGTGGGGAATAGGAGGCAATCTGCCTAGAGCATTACTAATGATGAAGAGGATGGGGAGGAGGGATGGAGGGGTGGTGCAAAGTTAGGGTCATATACTCCCGTTTGGCACGGGCTTCAAGTTTAAAAGTTATTTTTCAGACAATAACTGCATCACCTGCCGAACGGACCCCAGGACAGATCTTGGATTAAAAGCAGCTATCTAAAGGTACAAGTGGTTTGGGGGGGTCAGATTGTGGGTACAGAGTCGCTTTAAGTAACTTAAAAACATTTTTTAAATGTAAATTTAATACATTTGAATAGATTTACACTTGCATGTCAATTACATTTTTCAGCTTCATAAAAGAAACAAGGAAACAAAATGAAGGACTGCTGGAAGCCTCACATGCCTTTCAAGGTGTATCATGTTTTAATTGAGGAAGAAAAGGCCTTCATGCTGTGGTAGTCTCCCCATAAAATAGCACAGGATCTGCAATGAAGCCTCCAATGCACATATAAGCACAACCTACAGAGACTGTAAGATCTAATACACCCACTGGATAAACTTTTTTTTTTTTTTTTTTTTTTTAAATAATAAGACTGGGTTCACACACAGTATTTTTGCTCAGTATTTTGGTCCTCATATTGCAACCAAAACCAGGAGTGGATTGAAAACATAGAAAGGCTATATTCATACACTGTTGAAATTTAGTGGGTGGCCATAACGGACAATTTTTTAAATTATGCCAATTATTTGCCATTAAATGACGTCCATCCACTAAATTTAAACAGTGTGTGAACATAGCCTTTCTGTGTTTTCAATCCACTCCTGGTTTTGGTTGCAATATGAGGACCAAAATACCGAGCAAAAATACTGTGTGTGAACATAGCCTGATACTTTATTTTTACCAATCAGATGTTTTATGCGTGCCCAGTAGCGAACAGTAAATGGTTTAACTGCTCGTTACTAAAATCTAACATTTTTCAATTCTTGAGGGCTTGACTCGAGTAACAAACCCAATTGAAATCAATGGGAGACTTTAGCATTTAACCAGGTGCCCCTCACTGGGTAGAGAGAAGGTGTCTGGTTAACCTATTTAATTTTTTCATTTTAATTTTCAAAAATTTCGTCCCTTGAAGGGATGCTTGAACAAATATTAGGATGAAAAATCCTATAGGTTTTTGCAAGACTCATTAGAACTCTGGCGGGATGCCGGCAATTCATTTACCTTACTGCGGCAGGCTTGATATAAAACAGACGGCTGAATATTAGTTTAGTCTGTATTTTTTGAAGGTGTATGGCCACCTTTACCCGAGCACCACGGGCATGCTCGCTGAATGCTGTCTAAAATTCTGCACAAAGTTTTGAAAATAAAATGTCAATAATCATCATGCTTAACAATTCTTGCAATTACACTAGAGCATTAGGATCAAGTAGTATCACTAGTCAGCCATAATTTCTGTTTCTAAACTGTTTGACCTGCTTTATACATTGTATAATATACACTCACCGGCCACTTTATTAGGAACACCTGTCCAACTGCACGTTACCACTTAATTTCTAATCAGCCAATCACATGGCGGCAACTCATTGTATTTAGGCATGTAGACATGGTCAAGACAATCTCCTGCAGTTCAAACCGAGCATCAGTATGGGGAAGAAAGGTGATTTGAGTGCCTTTGAATGTGGCATGGTTGTTGGTGCCAGAAGGGCTGGTCTGAGTATTTCAGAAACTGCTGATCTACTGGGATTTTCACGCACAACCATCTCTAGGGTTTACAGAGAATGGTTTGAAAAAGAAAAAACATCCAGTGAGCAGCAGTTCTGTGGGTGGAAATGCCTTGTTGATGCCAGAGGTCAGAGGAGAATGGGCAGACTGGTTCGAGCTGATAGAAAGGCAACAGTGACTCAAATAGCCAACCGTTACAACCAAGGTAGGCAGAAGAGCATCTCTGAACGCACAGTACGTCGAACTTTGAGGCAGGGGTTACAGCAGCAGAAGACCACACCGGGTGCCACTCCTTTCAGATAAGAACAGGAAACTGAGGCTACAATTTGCACAAGCTAATCGAAATTGGACAGTAGAAGATTGGAAAAACGTTGCCTGATCTGATGAGTCTTGATTTCTGCTGCGACATTCGGATGGTAGGGTCAGAATTTGGCGTCAACAACATGAAAGCATGGATCCATCCTGCCTTGTATCAACGGTTCAGGCTGGTGGTGTCATGGTGTGGGGAATATTTTCTTGGCACTCTTTGGGCCCCTTGGTACCAATTGAGCATCGTTGCAACGCCACAGCCTACCTGAGTATTGTTGCTGACCATGTCCATCCCTTTATGACCACAATGTACCCAATATCTGATGGCTTCTTTCAGCAGGATAATGCGCCATGTCATAAAGCTAGAATCATCTCAGACTGGTTTCTTGAACATGACAATGAGTTCACTGTACTCAAATGGCCTCCACAGTCACCAGATCTCAATCCAATAGAGCATCTTTGGGATGTGGTGGAACGGGAGATTTGCATCATGGATGTGCAGCCGACAAATCTGCGGCAACTGTGTGATGCCATCATGTCAATATGGACCAAAATCTCTGAGGAATGCTTCCAGCACCTTGTTGAATCTATGCCACGAAGAATTGAGGCAGTTCTGAAGGCAAAAGGGGGTCCAACCCGTTACTAGCATGGTGTACCTAATAAAGTGGCCGGTGAGTGTATATTAGGCAAATTGTAAACAAATTCTCAGAACCATCTCCTAATCACTAGCACCCACCCACAAAAGACCCACAGACACAAACCAGGGGTGGTTTTGGTAGGTGGTTGCAGAACTAAGGCAAACAGGTAAGTAATGCTATGCTTCCCTGCTATAACTGTTTTTTTTTTTAAACAGTACTTAAAAGACATATAGATATACACATCTATTGTATCTACTTCAGATTTGCTTCAGAAATTTTTTATCAGGCATGTGCATTAGCAATGCAGTAGTTAAACTGATCACTGCTAGACTTGATTTATACAGCTGAGTAGTCTTTTGACTGACTGGTTTCTCTACCTGTCTGAAACCTGGAAAATCATAGCGCCGGTCCAATGGGGATCCGAACTGGGCTCTTGGTCATCATAAAAGAAAGCTAAGCCAGTCTTCCAACACTGGCTATTAGGTTTCATACCCTGGTCCCAGTCCCCCCTGCCTATTCCTGCAATCCCCGTCCTAACTTCCTCTCTTGCTCGACTTTGTTACTTGACCTCATGCTTGACTTTTTGACTATCCAATTGTTACCTGTTTTTGTATTACGCTGCCCGTTTGGTTCTGACCCTGCTTGTTTGACTATCCAATATTGTGTTTGTCTGTCCTGTTCTGTGTGCACATACCTAGTACAGGGAATGTCTTTGTGATAGAGACGTTTGAGGCAAGTAGGTAGGGTCAGTTGGTGGGTTCAGCATCAGGGCTCACTGTCGTTTCTTGTCCCTGCCTCCCCATCCCTGACATTGCTGCTACTGGAAATTCCTTTCATATATCAAAATGGAATATAAACAAGAATACAGGCACTGGTACAGCCAGCATAAAAATGTGCACAATCCTTGAAAATCTAAATTTTAAAAAGAGCAGACTAAGGCTATGTTCACACTACGTATGTTCACACTACGCATATTTTACGCGGCCGGACATATACATGTGAAACTCCGGCCGGGGATTTACGTAAGTTGCGGCCGGGTACGTAGGTCAGCGAACTTACACCCGTAGTCTACTTACGCTTTCCAAGCGCGTACATAGGGATCTGACAGCGGTCTTTTACTTGGATATCTTCGGCTAGCCCCGGACACCCCACAGAACCTTTTGGATCGGCAAATCAAAGTGCAAAAATGAAGAAATCACCACTCCATACGGGACCGCATGTTATGCTACGGGCGTAAGTTACAGCATTTCCGTCCTGAAACAATGGTCTGTTTCATTTTTTACGGCGCCTCATACGATCCGGGCGTAAGTTACGTAGTGTGAACTGTGCAGCCGTGGATCGTATACTTTCCATTGTACGCAAACTACGTAAATCTCCGGCCGCTTATTCACAGAACGCGCTACGGCCGGAAACTTATGTAGTGTGAACATAGCCTAAAGTAGCACTGGAGGTGGCGCATCAGAGAAAATAAGTCCACAAATGCAAAGAATGAAAATAAACCATTGGCACTCGTTGGATCTTGTGTGTAAAACACAATCTTTGTTTTTCCATTAAAACATGGTAGCATGTCGGGAGACAGTTTTTCAGGCAGATGGAGCAACAACAGTTTCGTGATGTTTGCCATTGATAAAATACTTTGATCTAAAGTACTTACCAGCACATGGATTTTCTGCCTAACATGGTACCACACTATTGTTTTCATATATTAGCTATAAAACCCCATCAATAAAATCCTAAAAAAGAAAAGATTATTTGATCATTTTAACTACCTCATTTAGCCCTTCCGGTGTCAGTGTGCATAATTTAAATACCTAGTCCAACTCCGCCTAAAGCGTTTTTTGTTTGTCCACAGGTATGTGTTCTAAGAAGGTTAGCAATAACAAGCTACGGTTATTGTTATGTGTGACAAAGAAATGTTTGGATACATTGTGCAATAGATATACACAGCTAGGTGTTCATTCATGCAGAACCGCACTGTTCAATGGTGCAGCCCACATATTGGAGTTAAGTGGGTCATTCTAGCATATATATTACAAAACTAATGGAACACTAGAATGTTCCATGGATTGGAAAATGCTCACCAGATTTATTAGATAAGAAATGGGGACTAGGTTTGCTCGGAATCCAAGAACAGCATAGGCACCTATTTATACTATATTGTATGGTATTCTTTAGAACTGCATATATAACAGTGTGACCTTAACTGCACATTACTGCCAGCAAAGATAATGCATGGAGCAATAGAAATACATATACAACAAGCTCCCCCTGGAATAAGCTGACTGCAAACTTTCAATAATTTTTTCACAAGGGAGGGGAGAACAGGTCCTCCTTGCAGATATTGGGATTGTTATAGGAGAGGCAATGTTCTTTGGGAATCGGGTGCAAATTTGCACTCATTCAAAGGGAAAAATGGAGTCTCTTCAGCGCCACCTTTTAAATGAATCTACTGTATCTCTGCTGGGGGTCTTGTAGATCTTTTCTATCTTGGGAAACAGCTAAATAATCCATGACAGTAGGGAAGAATGCATTCATTTTCAGGTGTCACCAACCATCTTAGAAAGCAAAGTTGAAATCACTGGCTTTTAATAAATAAAGACTTAAGAAGCAGGAGTGGTTGCACTGTTAATATTTTATAAATTAATAAGGCTAATGTTCATAGAATTTTTTGTTAGCAGTAATATGTCCTCTTTATGAACATACTAACAGTCTTGGGTAAGTTTACTTATACGGCACAATAATGCATTTTTATAAACCTCCTACACTTACAAAGTGACTTGCTGGATTAAGAGAAGATACACGATAAACTCTGCACTCACAAATTACAGTTGACAATTCTAAACACAGTCTTTTCCAACTATGTCCTATTATGGATTCAGCTAGTATCCAGGCTACTGCCACCAGAATACTAAAACGTAATGGTATGTATTAAACATTAATATCTATGTAAACTCAATTGCACAACCATATAAGAGAGGGTTTTCCAATGTGAAAAGGCTATTTAGTCAGCAGGGGTGAGCTGACAGCTTTTTCTGCTAGTGCATGAGTAAATTAAGAATTACCAGCATGCATTGAAACGCCTGACCAGTAGATGCTGATTAGATTCTTACTCTGGACTACAATAATTATATAGTTGTCGCGGTGGTTTAAATTATGTTATTGTTGTCATTTTTCTTCTGAAAAGAACTTAATGTAACAAAAGGGGGGTTTGGGCCCACAAAATAGCTGAGACACTGGGTGCTTTTCATTAGGCGCAGATAATTGCATCCGGTCTTATTCATTAGGTATGCATTGTCTCAATGTAGACAGAGCAAGTCAGAATAAAGAACACAGAACTATTGTAAAAATCACACTTGCCTCATGTCCATGTTAATATAAAAAACAGAATAGCTGAAACTGCAGAGTAATGTTACATTTATCAATCATATTTGGAAGTGAGCGATAGTGAGCAGAACAGGTTAGACCTTTTCTGCACCCTAGAAAACCCCTTTAAATTCCAGTTCTCCTTTAACACTTTTTATTTCACAGAAATGACAACGAAGGGGTTTTGTCATAAAGCAAAGAAGGTCATATCAGATGTGTACCACAAACAGTTATGAAAAGGAGTACATGTGTGCCGATTTTAGTGACGTAACTTCCATCACTGTGCTTCTTTTCTCTTATGAATCTATTTACTTTCTGGATTTCCCCTCTGAACTGTGATCCTGGTGTTGCTGTGCATTAGTGCAGACACTTTCCCCCAACCATCCTTGCTTGCATGTGAAGTGAAAACCAACTGCTGGGACAGATCAGGAGGCTGCAAATGAACTGAGCATTAGTGATCCAACTTAGTGGATGTCCAGTGGGCGGTAACCAAGGAAAACAGGTTATCAAAACAAAGTGGACACACAGCAGATTAGTTAGTTTATATCATTCAAATGATATTTTTTAAGAAATGCTTGTACATTGAAAAACATTTTTTATTTAGCATAATGCATCAACCTAGAAACCTAGGACAAGCTTTGTGACACAACCCCTTAAATAAACTCATGGGTTACCGGTATCATCGTATGCCCTTTAGAATTGAAGTGGAATTTTGAAAACACAGCTAAAAGTACTAATGTCCTAATAAACTAATTCAAAACTAATTAAAAAAGCATGACTATTTCCCTTACAAGCTGAAAATTTTAAATCTAATGCAAATTTTTCCAGTTCCTGAAATTTTGGAATTTTTCCTAATACATGCTGAATGTATCCCTAATATAAAGTACAATACGTAAAAAAAAAGAATTACTTGGATAAGTAGAAGC
Organism: Dendropsophus ebraccatus; assembly: GCF_027789765.1. Taxonomy (NCBI): domain Eukaryota; kingdom Metazoa; phylum Chordata; class Amphibia; order Anura; family Hylidae; genus Dendropsophus; species Dendropsophus ebraccatus. Next base: position 112,555,676 of record NC_091458.1, read on the forward strand.
ACACTAGAGTTATTACAAAATAAAGAGACATTTAAGATTTGAAAACTTGGGACTTGGTTGCATTATGTGTCCTTAAAGGGGTTATCCAGCGCTTCAAAAACATGGCCACTTTCTGCCAGAGAGAGCCCCCCTCTTGTCTCCAGTTTGGGCGGGGTTTTGCTGCTCAGTTCCATTGACGTGAATTGAGCTTAATTGCAAACCGCACCTGAACTGGAGAGTCGTGATGTCTCTGAAAGAAAGTGACCATGTTTTTGAAGCGCTTTAAAGACAAACTGTCAGATAGAAAATATGTCCCACAATGCTTATATAGGTAAGTATTAAGACTTTCTATATCTTTACTTTAGTTTTTTAAATTGCAGCTCTAAAGTAACACAGAGGTGTGGCAAGGGCACGGAAGTGCCCTAGTCTTGCCTCCATGACACTTCAGAGTGGTAATTAAAAGGCAATAGCAACAGATTACAATAACCATGTATCCATGTAAGCAGTTTGAGACAACTTTTCTAGCTGAGGTTTTCCTTTAAATGTTCCCATACAGTTTATATTAAAGTCACTGAGCGGCAGTTTAGACTGACAGTGTAAGGTGTATGGTGGTCTCAAGGATCTTTACTGATGGTGACATCAGTGTAGATAATGTCAGGGTATGATAGATATCACTGACTCACCTTTTGTTGTCAGAAGGCTAAGCTGAAACTTAACTGTACCCTCGCCATAGAGAACACATGGATGTGCCAAACGTTTCTGCAGATGGGAAGGCCATGAAAAATTGTCCAGCCAATACTTATTGAAGATGTATAGGCACCTTTAGGGATTATTTACTCTAAAAAGTAATCATTCCTATTTTAATAATGAATACTACAGTACATTGTTAAAAAAGTTTTAAAAAATTAAATAAAAATAATAATAATTCCATTTACAGTAAGATCTTAAAGGTTTATCTCTATATAACTCATATTTTTATCTTTTTTAATGATTTGAATTACTGGTATGTTAGATTTTCATAGATAAATGATCATACCCAGCAAAATAGCTGTGTGCTCTCTCCAATTTTAATTAATTGGACCTTAACTGATTCTAAGCATACACAATGTTAGGGGTCATGTATATGCATATTATGAATTGGTTAATTAGTAGCAAGTTAATATTGAAAGTCTAATTACGCATTCCTCTGTTGATTTAATAAAGATACAAAACTATACTACACAGGAATAGAACAAATGGTTATGCAAATAAGAAGAAAAGATGTACACTGATTTTTTTTAATGTTTACTTTTAATATGTTTATTACTGGATAATGATGAAATGGATAGACATATAAAGGAGTAAAAATATCACTGAAAAACGAATGTATTTCTGAAGAGCTCATGTTCTTATTGATCATCAATTTAATATGAAATCATGTAGATATTTATTATGTTGACTAGACAAAGCAATGTTAACTATCTAGAGCAGGGATGTCAAACTCAGGCCCTCCAGCTGTTGCAAAACTACAAGTTTCATCATGCCTGGACAGCCAAAGCTTTAGCTTTGGCTGTCCAGGCATCATACATGGTAATATATTATATAGAGACATCTAAATAACTTTTATTTTTTTTTATAGAAATAATATTCCCCATTAGGAGTGCCCCTTTAAAGAATTTAAGATTCACAATCTAACCTTGACGTGGTTAATTAACTTTGTGGTTTCCTGCATTCTAATTTGTGGTTTTACACTTGTCAAAGGATTCTATTGATGTCTTTATTACTTGCTATAAATGGAGCAAACATGTAACCCCCTTTGAGATTTGAACCAATGCCATTGCCTCTGTGAGGTCAGCACCCTTACCACTACTCCATGGCCCATGATGCTATTAAAGCTTTAAATTGTAAGTGTAATAACCCTATTCAGCCTTCGATATGAAGATAGATGCAAACCCCAAAGGAGGAATCTACATCTAGGGGACACTTGGCATATTTTATGGATTTTCTATGGATATCTCTCCCGCTTTCCCATGGATACTGCTGACAGATTATCCAGACTCTACTGTGGTCCTGTTTCTTATGCTTGAGATGACATTTTGCTCCCATAGGACCTTCTTTCTTAACCCAGAGATCGACTGAGAAGGAAGCAAAATGTAATTAAAAAAAAATGGGAAAAAACAGGACAGCAGTAAGGATAGGAAGATGTGACAGTAGTGGCAGTAAGGAAGTGGGGAAATAAGTATGCCAGCTACATTTATTTACTGCATTAGAGGCATGGAGTTAAAGTGTCACTGTCACTTCACAAAACTTTTGACATGTCAAAGGGACATGTCAAAAGTGTTGATCGGTCTTGCCCTGAGTGTTCAGACCCGTACCAATCGGGAGATAGAGCCGGGAGAAGACGCATGTGGTCAATAGGATTGAGCTCTATGAATGATCATGTAACTCAGCTCTCAGCTGCAGCACGTCTTCTCATTCTCCCGATCGGTACGGGTTTGAACACTCAGAACTGGACCGATCAAAACGTTTGGCACGTTTCTATGACATATGAAAAGTTTTCTCAAGTAACAGTGAAGTGACTCCTTTAAGGGGGAAAAAAGAACATATTGTCAGGAACCGGTGACACCAGACACACAGAGACAGTGAGCCCTAAGCTCAGCCCCGCCCACTGACTCTACCTACTTGCCCCCCTAGGCTAAACCCTAGGGCAGCAACTGCGCGGCGGTCCCTGTACTGGCTTGGTGGGACAAAAAGACAAGACAGACAGACAAAACACAATGAGAATGGTCAGGAATCTGGGTCACAACGGTCTGGCAGCAAAGGTACAAAATCAGGATCCAAAAGAGTAGTCAGAAAACAGGCAATAAGGTCAGGGGCAGGCGGCAAACAAGGGAGGTCAAAAATACTAAGCAGGAGTCAGGAGAAACCAGAAAACAGAACACACAAGCAGGCAGAGACTAAGTCAATAAGCGGCCAGGCACAGGCAGAAGCTGAAATCTTAAATAGGACACCAGGAACCAAGTCCAGAAGATGATAGGAGGGACCAGCTGTCAATCACTGAGGCAAAGGCAGGTTAACTGTTACATGACCAGAGGAAACTTAGAAGAACAGACACGGGTGGGGCAGGGAAAACAATTTGCAGACCAGAAGGAAAAAGACACAGTTCAGACTGGCAAAAACAAAGGCAACCAAAACACAGAATAAATGGAAGATTATGGCCAAAAGCGCAGTCTCGGTCGTACCTTACGCACCGAGGACTGCGCCAAAGTTGCATTCATGACACATATAAGGAAAATGAGAACACTATTCAATAAATAATTGAAATACATTGTTCCAAACAGTATTAATTTTTACAGGTCGCAATGACCTGAGAGGCTCTTAAGAATGAAATTTAATGTTTAACTTATTTCTCAGCTTTAATATTCTGTTCCTACAATACAGATTTATATCTGCTGATTAGTGGATTATAGGTTTATAAAATATCAAGTTCAATGTATACAACAGTTCTTAATCAATTGACGTTTGAAAACCTAAAAATGTATTACTTTTTCAGTACTGTAAATGTCATTTTGAAAATATTTGACTAGATAACCAGGAGCAGCATGTATTTTAGCAGTATTCACAATGTACTAAGAAAATCAATATGTAATATTTCTCAGTTGCTTGCGTGAATATTGCAGTTATCATGGTCTAACTATGATTGCTTGTATTTCTACAGAAACCTATCAGGAATAAGTTTAGTAAAACAATTACACATTACATGCCAAATCTGCACAAGCAAGGTAATTAAAATAAAGGGATTTTCCCCATGGTTTGGGGAAAAAAAAACATCTTAAGATTTGCTGATATAGTAGAATGTAGGTCTCACTTTTTTTTTTTTTTTTTCGTTTTGCAAGCTACACAATAACTATGACCTCCCTCTAAGATCACATTTTAACTCTTTGTAAATCCATCATTTTATGCTATCTATATTCTAACCAACTACTGTTTCTACCCCCACAGCTTTTGAACAACTATGTTGAGCTAATGTTTAGGGGGGAAAAAGGCCCAATTTTAGACATTTGTAGAGAGTTGAACAGCCCCTTTTCTGACCAAGAGGTTAGATACTCCTATACAAATAATTTTTAAGGCCCTATTACACGGGCCACTTGTGAGGAGCAAACGAGAACTGGCCTGTCAGATCAGTGCTCACTTACTCCTCATTCCGCGCTTGCTGGTGGCGCCATTCCACAATGAGTGGATAAGAGCCAGTGGGCTGCAGAGAGCTGCGGGAGGGACTCCCCAGACCACCTGCTCCTATTGCACAGAGTTACTGCCAGCAGACCGTTGTTATTGTTCAAAAAATTTTTTACATTTTGGAAGACAAGGATCATCCAACATTGTGGCTGCTAAACCATAGGGCTGCTAAAAGATCCATCTGCTCACAATATAAAAAGACTCAGAATAAACTAATGGATGTTTTATTACCATCTGCCAGCCCTTCTCCACCTTAAGCAACCATCCATCCATGACATTGCTGGTGATAGAAGAACATGTTTTGACATGCCCCCTTATAGTCACCTTCTGGGAGAAGGTGCAAGGCCTCATAGGAGAGATAACTGGCTGTTCGTTATCTCCTAAATTGATTTACCTCTCTACTAGATTTAAAAAAAACAAAAAAAAAAAACACTTACATTAGTGCTACATATGCCTACTAAAGATAGGGTTATGATAGCTAGAAAATTTAAGCAGAGGACTCCCCCCTCTCAAATGGAGTTTTATACTAGGGTTGCGTACCATGGAACATCTTACTGATAAGCTTAATCATTAGATGGAGGCTTTAATTCTGCCTGGTCTTTCTGGGAAACCTTCTGGATAAGGAAGGAATATGGATAAGTGCTATACCTCTGAATCTCTTTATGTGACTAGGACCTCTTTTTATGGAAGCTATTTCTATGTTTTTGGAACTTTCTCTTCCCCTACCATCTTGTTTATCATCTTGTCATGTATTACTTCCTAGGTTTCCTTTGGTTTATTAACCCCTTGCCTCCGCAGCATGTTTTGGCCTTAATGCCCAGGGCCTATTTTTCAAATGTGACCTGTCTCTCTTCATGAAGTTATAACTCTGCAATGCATTTTACTATAGCGGGTATTTTGAGATTCTTTTTTCGTTACATATCCCTCTTTATGTTTGTGGTATACTTTTTTTGGGGGGGAGGGGGCAACACATTTGCGCAAAAATTTACATTTTGTTTATATTCAAAAATCTATTGTTCTAAGAAAAATAGTTATGTCACATAAACTAATTATTACTGCAACATCTACAACATATCTAGTTTATGGTGACATTGTTAATATTATTATTAAATTTAATTTGTTAACAATATGTATCCTTTAACCCCTTAACGACATCGGGCGTACCCATACGCCCCCGTTGCCTGGGCTTTAACGCAAACGGGCGTATGGGTACGCCCGATGTTTCCCCGATCGCTGCGTGTTCACACACAGCGGTCGGGGAAGATGGCCTGCTATAATGTATAGCAGGCCATCTTAGCTTCACGGCACGGGGGGTGGTTAACACCCCCCGTGCTTACGATCGCCGCTATAGGCTGATCAATTCAGATCAGCCAATAGCGGCGATCGGAACCTTTCCGGGTCATCGGTGACCCGATGACCCGGAAAAAAAATGGCGGTCGGTGCTGTCCGAGGACGGCACCGACCGCCATTACTGTAAAAAGTAATGTTGATCGCCGTGCCACCGGCCCGATCGCCGTGAACGGCCGGCCGGCCGTTCACGGCGATCGGGCCGGTGGCACGGCGATCAGAGTCCAGCAAAATAGTAAATACCTGCCCTGGACCCCTCAGCTAGAGAGCCGAGGGGTCCAGAGCAGGTATTTGTACATTACTCACCTGTCCCGGGCTCCTGATCGGCGTCTTCCGGGTTCGCGGCGTCCTCCGTCATTCCGTTCGGTCTTCGGGTCTTTCCGGCGGTCCTCGTCGTCTTCTTTCGGCTATTTTCGGCTCCAGCCTCGTCATTTTCCGGATTTTGCGCTCTGCTGCCCCCTAGCGGCTGATATGTGTAATACACTTATCAGCAGCTACAGGGATATTCAGAATATAAAAAAAAATTATTTTTTTTTCCCAAATTTTTTTTTTTCTATTTTCCGCACCCTATCGCCGCTGAGTGTTGATCAGCATCGCACGAAAGTGCGCTGCTAATCAGCAACTCCTCCTTTTTGGCGTAGGGTGTTTTTTTTCTATATTCTACTGCCACGGTCTGCTTATAAGTGCCGGACACAATAGCGGCATTTATCAGCAACTCCTTTGTTGGCGTAAGTTTTTTTTTATACTTACTGTAAAAAAAACACGTAAAAAACACTACATTACACCACACTACATTGAATAAAGTTTGACACTACACCACTACATACCCCATATACCAATCCCCGTATAAAGATGGCCCCCAGGGTGTTTTCGGTGTCAGAGGGATACGTTATTATTGCCTCCGACACCGAAACAGCCAGTGAGGATGAATGGGGGGGATCCTTCTTTCCTCCATTCATCCTCATCATCCTCATCATCCAGTGACGTGTCTGGGGGGTAGCGTAGCGTACGCTGCCCCCCAGACACGTCTTTTCCGCCAGTACCGTCCCAATAAGAGATGGCGGTATGGTGTGAAATTCTACAAACTCTGTGAGAGTACCTCAGGGTACACTTACAGATTTCGGGTACGTGCAAACTGCGGAATGGCGAAGGATAACCCTTTGTGCATTCCGCAGCTGGCACCCGCCGGCGGACTGATGCGGGCGCATGTCTCTATCCGTGTCATAGACTCCATTCTATGCACGGGCGGAATCCGTCGTCCATCCAAAGAATGAACACGTTGGACGGAGAGCGGAATCCGCCCGTGCATAGAATGGAGTCTATGACACGTGTGGAGACGTGCGCCCGCATCAGTCCGCCGGCGGGTGCCAACTGTGAAATGCACGAAGGGTTATCTGTCGCGATTCCGCAGTGTGCATGTACCCTTAGAGTGTATGAAGGAAGGGACACCCGAATCCAGCCCCCAGATGCCCCCAGATGCCCCCTCCCCCCCCATCCTCGGAGTTAATGGGGAGATCGTCCGGGAACTGATCTTCCCACTGCTGGATAAAGGTCACCACCTGTACAGGGATAACTTTTATACCAGCACCCCCTCTTCCGGTCCCTCGCTGCCCTGTAGCTTGCGGCACGATCCGTAAATATCAGAAGTAGTAATAGCGCCCTAATATTTAGCAGCCATGGAGCGGACCCAGCACTTCTGGATATGAAGGACCCCGTATCGCACCAGGACAACATTCTCCAGGTGACGTCCCCCACACTGGAGAACAGGAGACCCCAGAAGAAGTGCAGAGTGTGGGGTAACAGGGGGATCAGGAAGGACACCATTTTCCAGTGTGACACCTGTCCTGATCGCCCAGACCTCTGCATACTGGATCGCTCCAAGGCGCACCACACGTCACTGGGGTTCTACATTATCTAAATTCTGTCCCTTATTCCTATTTCAGGGGTCACGTTGATTCAGGGATTATTCTGATCGCCATTATGGATTCGGGAAGGAATTTTTCCCCTGTGATGAGGCTACTGTCGTCTGCCTTACGAGGGTTTTTTGCCTTCCTCTGGATCAACACAGGTTGAATTTGATGGACACCTGTCATTTCCAACCTTATAAACTAATAATTGGCCTAATACCCCCAAATAAATTAATAATTGTCCCTTTTCCCCAGCTAAATAGGTATGGCCGCCATTCCCATTAGAGGATGCCATGATGCAATTACAAAGCCTCTGTGCAGCCAGGACAGTAGAAACCCCCCACAAGTGACCCCATTCTGGAAACTACACCCCATATGGAATCTAACAAGGGGGTCAGCGGGGATATGGCCCCCTGGTGACGGCCACATTTGGGACGTGAAAATGAAAAAAATTGTATTTTTTATTTTCTCGGCACATGTTCCACTTATGTGCCAGTCACCAGTGGGGTCCATATGCTCACTGCACCCCTTGTTGGATTCCTTATGGGGTGTAGTTTCCAGAATGGGGTCACTTGTCGGGGGTTTCTACTGACCTGGCAGCACAGGAGCTTTGTAATTGCGACATGGCCTCCATCCTCCATTCCAGCCTCTAAATGGCGCTCTGTCCCTTTGGTGACTTGCCCTGTGCCCATATGGCACATTATGCCCACATGTGGGGTATTTTCGTACTCAGGGGACACTACCCTACACGTTTTGTGTTCATTTTCTTTTTTAACCCCTTGTGGAAATGGAAAAAAATCAAGGCTAGACCAACATTTAGTGTAATTTTTGTAAAATTTTTACTCTAAATTATTAATCTTGTCATGTTTTTTCATTTTCACAAGGGGTTAAAAGATAAAAAAAAACATTTAATGTGTAGAGCAATTTCCCCTGAGTACGGAAATACCCCACATGTGGACATAAAGCGCCATGCGGGTGCAGGGTAAGCCTCCGAAGGGACGGAGCGCCATTTGGTTTTTGAAGGCTGGATTTGGATGGAATGGATTTCGAGGGGCCATGTTGCATTCAAAAGGCCCCTGTGTTGCCAAGACAGTTGAAACCCCCCACAAGTGACCCCATTATGGAAACTGCACCCCTCAAGGAATGTAACAAGGGGTGTAGTGAGCATATGGACCCCACTGGTGACGGACACAAATGTGGAACAATGTGGCGTGAAAATGAAATATTACATTTTTTACACTATAATGTTGGTCTAGCCTTGAATTTATCATTTTCACAAGGGGTTAAAAGAGGAGAAAAAAAACAAAATGTGTAGCGCAATTTCCCCCGAGTCCGTAAATACCCCACATGTGGACATAAAGCGCCATGCGGGTGCAGGGTAAGCCTCCGAAGGGAAGGAGCGCCATTTGGTTTTTGAAGGCTGGATTTGGATGGAATGGATTTCGAGGGGCCATGTTGCATTCAAAAGGCCCCTGTGTTGCCAAGACAGTTGAAACCCCCCACAAGTGACCCCATTATGGAAACTGCACCCCTCAAGGAATGTAACAAGGGGTGTAGTGAGCATATGGACCCCACTGGTGACGGGCACAAATGTGGAACAATGTGGCGTGAAAATGAAATATTACATTTTTTACACTATAATGTTGGTTTAGCCTTGAATTTATCATTTTCACAAGGGGTTAAAAGAGAAAAAAACACACAATATGTGTAGAGCAATTTCCCCCGAGTCCGTAAATACCCCACATGTGGACATAAAGCGCCATGTGGGTGCAGGGCAAGCCTCCGAAGGGAAGGAGCGCCATTTGGATTTTGGAGGTTGGATTTGGCTAGAATGGATGATGAACGCCATGTCGCATTTACAGAGCCCTCGTGCTGCCAAAACACTGGAAACCCCCCACAAGTGACCCCATTCTGGAAACTGCACCCCTCAGGGAATCTAACAAGGGGTGCAGTGAGGATATGGACCCCTTGATGACGGACACATTTGTGCCATGAAAGTGAAAAAATGAAATTTTTCCCTTTCACGTCACATTGTTCCACATTTGTGCCCGTCACCAGTGGGGTCCATATGCTTACTGCACCCCTTGTTAGATTCCTTGAGGGGTGTAGTTTCCAGAATGGAATCACTTGTGGGGGGTTTCCAGTGTCTTGGCAGCACGAGGGCTCTGTAAATGCGACATGGCCCTTGAAATCCTTTTCAGTGAAATCCAGCTTCCAAAAGCCAATTGGCGCTCCTTCCCTTTGGAGGCTCGTCCTGCGCCCCCTTGGCACTTTATTGCCACATGTGGGGTATTTCTGTACTCGGGAGAAACTGCGCTACACATTTTTTGTCTTTTTTTGCCTCTTATCCCTTTAAGAAAATGAAAAATTGAAGGCTAGAACAACGTTTTAGTGTAAAAAATAATTTTTTCTTTTTTCACGCCATATTGTTCGGAAAATCTGTGAAGCACCTGTGGGGTCCAGATGCTCACCGCACCCCTTGTTACATTCCTTGAGGGGTGTAGTTTTCTAAATGGTGTCCCTTTAGGGGTGTTTTTTAGGTTTTGGCACCCCAGAGCCTCTGCCAACCTGAAGTGGTACAGTCAGAAATGACCAAATATAACGGAGGCATTGAAATTCACTAGGCGCTCCCTTATATCTGAGGCTTGTGGTTGCGTCAAATAGCGCAATAGGGTCACATATGGGGTATTTCTATAAACTGCAGAAACGGGGCAATAATTATTGGGGTGCATTTCTCTGGTAATAGGTTTATAATTATGAAAAATATTGGATTACAATAAAATCTCTGCACAGAAAATTAAAATTTTCAAATTCCTTACACACTTCGCTTTTATTTCTGTGACTCCCCTAAAGGGTTAAAACACTTTCTGGATGTGCTTTTGCAGAGTTTGGGGGGTGCAGTTTCTGAAATGGGGTGCTTTGTGGGGCTTTCTAACATACAGGCCCCTCAAATACACTTTAAACCTGAACAGGTCCCTAAAAATATCTGATTTTGAAATTTTACTGAAAATTTGGAAATTTGCTGCTAATGTTTTAAGCTTCCTATCGTCTAAAAAAAATGAAAGATAGTTTAATAAATGCCGCCAACATAAAGTAGACATGTTGCTAATGCTATTTAATATATAATTTATGTGGTATAACCACTTTCTGTATACGCAAAAAAGTTTCAAAGTTGGAAAAATGCATTTTTTCACATTTTTTCACATTATTTGGGTTTTTTTCATAAAGATTTGTTATGAGTATCGACTCCAATTTACCAGAAATGTAAAGTACAATGTGTCACGAGAAAACAATCTCAGAATCAGCCGGATAGGTAAAAGCATCCCGAAGGTATTAATGACTAAAGTGACACTGGTCATATTCATAAAATTTGTCTCTGTCATTAAGGCCATTTCAGGCTCTGTCCTTAAGGGGTTAACATTCACATAGTCAGCATTTGTCTTAATTTTATGTTACTGAGCAATGTTTTTTTTTCCCAAATAAGCCAATAGAATCATACTTCAGCATTTGAGCTTCAATTGGTAAAATATGGACTAAATAATAATAATAATAATAATAATAATAATAATAATAATAATAATAATAATATTGTATTTGTACGTGCAATTTCATGGAGCATAGATTCCAGTATCTCTCACACTTTGACTAATGAGAATGAGTATAATTCATTTACATTCCTAAAGGTGCATTAGAAACTGTAAAGGGTTGCCTAACCCCCTTCTCCCAAGAAAAAATAAATAAAAATTTCATAGTACAAAGTATGTTGTAACCGTCCTTAGCCATTGCCAACTGCAAATTCATTTATGACTTTAGTGTTTTGTAATAAAACTGCCAAGAGATCTATTACCAGGTCAGATAAAGTAGTAAAATGTTTCATTGTGTGTGACAGGTGTATTATAAGCTCAAGAGAAAATTGTGCATTTTGCTTTATTTTGAAACATATTTTTATGGTTGATTTTTACACTATACCAATAAAAGCATCTGTTCTTCTCTTTCACCATTGGAAGTAAGGACGGAAATGTCGGAATTTTTAAGTCATATCTATAATTAGAAAATGCAACTTTGGGATTCCATTAGAATGTATTGGTTCACCTTGGGGATATCCAGTAGGTATAATTTTATTGGCAATGCTTAATGGGAGAAATAAAAAAAAATAGATCCCTTTGAGAAGGAAGACTATAGAATAGATATACAAACACTATCTTATTGTTACACAGTTAAAACTTATTACACAAAGCGATTATTGGCTGTATTTGGCCAATTATCCGCCATTATGGCCGATAATCGCTTTGTGTAATAAAAGGCAACAATTAGATGACATGCACGATGTCGACTGATCATTGTCTTTCAACGTCTTTCAACATGTTGAATGACTAACAAATAAGATGGCAATGATCTGCTGCCATTGCTTCATTCAAAAGAAGCAGCGCCAGCAGACCGCAGCTATCTCCCATGGGCTCCCCGGACAAACTTTAGAGCCCCTCCTGCAGCTCCCCGTGGCCCTTGCCCGCTGACCGTTTGCCCTATGTAATAGGGGTTTTAAACTAGACAGCAAAAGCAAATTTTATTTCACAGCCTATTGTTGGATGCAACTGAAACAGGTCTAAAGCACAAAAAGGTCACAACCACATAACATAAAGGCCATTACAACATAACATTTTATGAAAGGACAGCAGTCCTTTCATGCCCCAAATGCTAAAGCAATGTTTACATGCCCTCAAAACGATGAACATTCTTATTAGACAGCCTTCATTCACCACAAATAACGGCTGTTATTTTATTATAACACCAGATATTTTAAGAATAACGGCCGTTAATTGCCCTTATTATTTTTTTCACAATGTTTAAACAAAGGCTAAAACATGAAAAGGCATTTCATCCAAACCAGGGATCACCACAACACAGATTTTGTCTTTGTTCCCACAATCTAAAAATAAGGGCAAATAACGTCCATTGCTACAAAACAGCCGTTATTGATGATTATTACTGGTTTTGCATTTATTTTTACATTGTGGGAACACAACCTCTCAGTTTTTAATCTTATTAGTAGAGATCCCTAACTGGGTATGAAGCAGTCCTTGAAAGTTCTGTATGTTTGATGTAGAACAGCCACAAATATTTGTCCATAAATATGTAGTATAGTATTTAATGTAAGTTAAGTTAAAAGCTCTTCATGGTGTAATGCCCTGATACCTGCCCTTAACCAATCACATTCTCCCCACTGCTGCTCTGCAACTCAACATAATTGGTATCTTGCATGCAGAAATGTCAGAACTATCAAAATATAATGTCATTTTTCTTGCACAATGAATGCTGTACAAGAAACAAAATACCTAGTCAGAATCATAATTTGTTTTATTCAATTCACACAGTAGAAAATATAGAATAAAAACTACAGTATAAGGCTATACAGTAGCGTTTTTAGCATCTACTCACTGGTATATCCGCACTGTTTTTTTTTGTTTTTGTTTCATGTGCAAGAAACAAAGATTAAAGAAGACCAGGATGGTGATGCAACTTTTCCTTCTCTATTCTACTGTATAGTTTACATGACTGCACTTATTTAGTTAGCACCGCCAGAGTCTTGCCTCATGTACAACCGGGAGTCTGCCATTGTGTATGAACTGTGACCTGTAGTGCAGCTTATCTCTGTTATACTTTTACAGTATAAGGTTATGTTCACACTGAGTAAAAAAAGAAAAAGTGAAAAGGTTTCCACTTTTTAATTTTAAAATGAAGTCTGTAATCATAGCATTTCAATTGACCTTAATAGAATGCATTGAAGTCAATGGAATGGCCTGATAACTGACATATTGTAATACTTTGAAATGTTTCTGCCCAAAAACCTTCCAGAATTTAACAGAGGTGCCCACAGGGTCACAGAGAAAGCTCTTTTCCCCTGTTTAACCACTTAGATGCTGCATTCAATGTTAACCACTGCATATAAGGGGTTAAATAACTGAGGTTGGAATTGTCTATTATCTTGGCCATAGTGATAAACAGCTGACATCTGCTGTCAATACTGCAGGCTCAGCTCCTGAGCCTGTGCCATCAGAGCACACTATATGCACAATGCAAAATGTAAGCCACATTATTAACATATAAAAATATATAAATTCAGTAAATTCAGCCAGTGTGCTGTAGATTCTTGCTGCTATCTAAATTCAGTGACTGACATGTGATGCATTTTGTTGATTTTTTGTTGTACCCATTCCTTTTTATCATTAGCCCAGCCTGGCATGATTACACTTCTACTGCAGGGTTTGCAGTGCAGACATCTTTGGTTGTTTCTGTTTCAGCAGCCTATTCCTACCCTCCATAGGAATACAAATACTTTCAGACTTCTAGAACACAATCATAAAATAAATTAAGACCCCAGATCAGAATCCTAAACCACAAAGCAGGACGCCAAAAGTAATTTAGGCCACAACCAGACCTTTGAATAAATGCGGACCCTAGATGACTAAATAATTCATACCCCAAACCCTTAAGTAATTTAGATCCCCGACTAGACTCCAATATTAATTTAAATATAAGACAATAATAATAATTTCCAGTCCCAGAATAGACCCTAAATGAAATTTAAACCTCAAATCTTTGACTTTCAAACTAGCTGGTTTCAGAAAGTTATTTAGATTTGTAATTTACTTCTATTTAAAAATCTCAACTCTTCCCATATGCATCAGCTTCTGTATGTACTGCAAAAAATGTTTTATTTACAGTCTGACAAAGTGCTCTCTGCTGACATCTCTGTCTGAGACAGGAACTGTCCAGAGCAGCAGGAAAGTGATGTAAGCTATTTTACACAAAAAAAGCACATTTGTACTAACTTTCAACAAGTTTGTAACCCGAGCAACCGAGCAGCTTGAGGTCAATAGACTGCCCCAATGCTTATTCAAGCACCATGCTCGACGAAGTGTGCTTCCTCATCTCTAATATTAAGAGGCCAGAATAGGAAGATGTAAAGAAATTACAGCAATTTACTGAAATATGAAATATAGGAAGGAGTTAAAGTTACTAAACATCTCTGTAACATAATATAGCAGTAAGCATTGGCAGCAAATTCAGTAATAAAGTAAATCTAGTTTTGAAACGTTTTCTGGGTGGGTGAGGAAAATCTTGACTTCTATGCATTTCTATCATTTTCTCAAAGGAATAAGCATTACAAATGTATGACCCATTGGGGAAAATTTAGCAAAACACCATCTGCACCTATGCTTTTTACAGTACACTTATAGAAACAGAACAGCAGTCAATCCATCATGCTGTAAGTGAAATTCATACTTGCTAAGCATTTCTTGGATAGAGTCTATAGCAGATCCCATAAGCATACCATCTGTAACTAGAATTATGTAGTTGTAAATAATAGTAATACTACTAGTTAATATGAATGAATCCTTATTACATATGTATACACAGTTGTGCTCAAAAGTTTACATACCCTGGCAGAATTTTTGCTTTCTTGTGCTTTTTTCAGAAAATAGGAATGATAACACAAAATCTTTTTTTTTCCCACTTATGGTTAGTGATAAGGTGAAGCCATTTATTGCCAAACTACTGTTTTTTTTCTCTTTTTAAATCCTAATGACAACCAAAAACTTCTAAATGATCAAAAGTTTACATACCCTGTTTACATTTCCCAGTTCTTAATACCGTGTACTCTGCCCCTCTAACACCAATGACAGCTTGAAGTCTTTTGTGGTAGTTGTGGATGAGGCTCTTTATTTTTTTTAGATGGTAAAGCTGCCCGTTCTTCGCAAAAAGCCTCCAGCTCTTGTAAATTCCTGGGCTGTCTTGCATGAGCTGTGTACTTTCCAGAGTCGGGAGACTGAGACAACCCCTCTAGAACCCTCACTTTGTTCTGCTGTAGCCAATGATAGGTTAATTTGGCCTTGTGTTTTGGATTGTTATCATGTTGGATTATCCAAGTACATCCCATGCGCAGCCTCTGGGCTAACAAGTGCAAATTTGCCTCCAATATTTGCAGATAACGTGCTGCATTAATCCTTTCTTTAATTTTGACCAAGTTTTCTGTGCCTTTGTAGCTCACACATCCCCAAAACATCAGCGATCCACCTTCGTGCCCTGTTGACACCCCTCAAATGTAACGTTTATGGTCGTGGCTAAAAAATATTGATTTTTATCTCATCACTCCAAATGACCTTGTTCTAGAAGTTTTGAGGCTTGTCTCTGTGCTGTTTGGTGTATTGTAGGCTAAATACTTTGTAGAATTGGCGCAATAATGAATTTCTTCTGGCAACCATGCAGCCCCTTTTTCCTTCAAGTGCCTCCTTATGTGCATCTTGAAACAGCCACACCGCTATATTTCAGCTGATGTTATTTGTGGGTTTTTCTTTGCATCCCCAACTATTTTCCTTGCAGTTGTGGCCAAAATGTTTGCTAGTCTATCTGATTGTTGTTTGTTTTTTTACAGAGCCCCTGATTTTTAATTTGTTAATCACAGTTTCAACACTGCTGACTGGCATTATCAATTCCTTGGATATCAAAACAAAGTCAATGTTCTGGAGTGGCCATCTGAGTCTCCTGACCTCAATATTATTGAGCCACTCTGGAGAAACCTCAAGTGCACAGTTTATGCAAGACAGCCCAGGGATTAGGTTACCATTAAACAGCTATTTTTTTTGTCATAACGTAACACACACTTCACTGTACAAATTTCACAGCAAAGTACAATTGGTTTCCCCCAAAAAGGGGCTTATCTGGGTCTGTAGGTGAAAAAATGCAAGTGCTATGGCCTTTTAAACATGAGGAGGAAAAAACACCAGTGCAAAACTAAAAAAAAAAAAAGGAGAAAAGAGGTTTCAGAGACACCACCATTCTCATCTCCAGCTTGGATGGGGTTTTGAAACTCACATTACATTCAAACAAATGGAGCTTAATTGAAAACCACATCTGAATTGGAGACAAGAGTTGTGTTGTCTCTGAAAAAAGTGGCTATGTTTTTGTGGCGCTGAATAACCCCATTAAACTCTCATTTGGTAAAAAAATCATTGCTTTCTCTTTCATGCTTTAAATACAAGGAATTTGGAGGCGATGAAGTATATTGTTTTATTCCGTTCACACTCACTTCCGGTTTTCCACCCTGCGTACAACATGATTTTTTTAATTCAACCCCACTGCAATATATTTCCTTGTAGATTTAAAGGATTCAATTTTTCACCATTTACCATTTATTTATTTCTCCTCCTTCATTATATTCATATTTCAATTTGTTGTTTTCTTCATATAGAAATATGTTGTGCAATTGTGTCTGCTGACATTCTGTATCTGTCATGTAAATGACCAGAGGTCTCTATACACATTGCACACACATTAAAAGAATAAATAAACAAATCTTTTTCAAAGACTTGTAGTAATTACAACACATGGTGCGGGGTTATAATAGTTAGCCAGAAAAATCCTCTCACTTGCAATTTGCGGTGTTATGTTAGTCTGTCTGTGAGCCACAGTGAGTCACAAACTTTAGAGCCGTGAAGGCAAAACAGAAAAAGATATTGCATGCAACTATTATACAGTTAATGTTATTAAAAATAGGAGTGTTGCATATTTTATTGTATTGAACATGTGCATAAGGAGTGAGATTTTATCAGCTTGGCCAAACTGTTACAAGAAACATGCTGTCCAATCTGTGGACATGTTATAGAGCAGTAAAAGATGAGCAGGTTGATAAAAATAGTTTTGTGGAAAAAGCAATACAAGCCATATGGTCTTACTGACCTGACATCATGTAATAAACATTTAGCTATGGGGAAAATAACATATATATATATATATATATATATATATATATATATATATATATATATGTAAAACAAAAAATCGATGAAAAACGGATTGTGGGGAAGTAAAGATAGCTATAAGCTTATAAAAGCACCATAAAATCTTTTGCCCTGATCATAAATGAAGTGATCTGAGGAACACAGGGGAATGTATGTTTCAACCAGAAGATGAACCCATGGTTAATGTGGCTTAGAACCACTTCTTATACAGTTAGGCTCTCACAGTAGAGATACTGTACTTGGGGACTTCTGGTCTACAGCAAGCGGGCATAATTAACAGCAAGTGACAAGTAACAAAGTAGTGTTATGGCAATATAAGGCAATAGATCATAGCGGATTAATAATGAAGAACTACATTCAACTATGGGCTATATATTTACACTTTTTTTTTCCTCTTTGCTTTAAATGACATCCATCATTTTGAGATTAAAACAATGTCCATCATTTCGCTGTTTGGCCGCCCGTCGGTGCAATAACGGCTGTTGGTACATTATTCTAGTTCAGGTGGACTTATGTATGGATGTGCCTTAAATTGAAAAATCATTGAATTTATTAGCAAGAAAGTTGAAAGAACAGTGAAGAAAGAAAAACTGAACAACTATAAATTAGCATCCGCTATTTGCAATAGACGTGAGGAAATAATTGACAATCATTATTTTGACGTCCAGGCAAACAATTTCTGTAATTTTATACACTGTGTACATTGGATGTCCGTCATTTCTTGAGTTCAATGCATTGCTTTGAAGTCAATTACATTGCAGCAATAACGGCCATATTTCTTGACGATGTGTGATTATAGCCATATCCAGTATTTACTGATGTTTGACCGTAAAATATATGCACATTACTTTTCTAAAAGCTTAAATGACCATAAAAGGTAAAGCTAGACATATCCTTCATAAAGTACAGTTACTAGACATAGAAATACTTTAGTGTTTGAATTGCTTACTACTCAGTTTAGCAACTTATTCACAACTTATTTGCCATGTGGTCATATTCTTGGGCTGAACGTGTATTATGGGCTTTTAGTACGTAATATTTAATAACTGTGACAATATGTTTACAGTTTACCTGATTAGTTCAATGATTCAACCTATGTTGTAAGCCGAAAGCTATTAACAAACCCACTGGAGCAACTCTAAACACTGACCATAGAAATGACAAAAGAAAAGAAAATAGAAACTCAACTACAACTTAAATTAATATTTTCCAGGAAATATAGTAAACCATACGGTACAGTTTTTATGTGTCTCATTCTTTTTAGTTGCTGTTACAGTTATATCCAATGGCAGGTTTAATATCTAATACAAAAGTGATCATTTATTTATTTATGGCGACAATAAACTGTTTTTGCATTAGTCTCGCTGATGATGTCATGCCAGCTAATATGTCACCATGGTGCAATAATAAAAGGCACAATGCAAAAAGACTGTGATCCAGTTGTTACTCCACGTACTAAGTCTACTGTAACTATTATTTCAGGAAATTTCCGACATGTCATAGATCCAGGCGCTGAGGGCCACACCAAGCACAAAGTAGAGTCAAATGCACTCAGCAGCCTACGTTCTGACTAGAGATGAGGAAACCGGGTTCGGGTTTGCGTCGATCCAAACCCGAATGTTTGGTATTTGATTAGCTGGGGCTGCTGAACTTGGATAAAGCTCTAAGGTTGTCTGGAAAACATGGATACAGCCAATGATAATATCCATGATTTCCACATAGCCTTAGGGCTTTATCTAAGTTCAGCAGCCCCCGCTAATCAAATGCCTAAAGTTCGGGTTCGGATGGACTCGAGCAAATAGTTACTGCACTATGTCGCTTTAATATGTCAGATGTGTTGAAATAATTATTGCACTTTAATTTATTTCACTCACCACAAGTGTGAATTTATCTTACGTTAAATTTCCCCAAGGTTCATCTGTTTTTTGGACATAGGCACCAATCAAGAAGTTGAACATCTATACAAATGAAGCCATCTAATAATATATGCTCTGTAGTAGCAAAGTCAGAGTAGCAATATGATCTCATTATAATTGTATGTGGTAATGTTTTTAGGTACAGATGAATGCGATTTGAGGAGGCTCCCGTTTCCTTGCTCGGCATTTAAATACTGTTGCTGACAAAGTTGGAACCAAGATTAAGGATGTTCTGAGACTTCCAAAGTGAGTCAGTTTTATGTTGTAATATGTGTATGCTTTTTTTTTTTTTTTTTTGGGGGGGGGGGGGGAGCTGGACGGCTCTTCTTTTTTTTGCATGTTTTATAAACCAAATCTAGAGGGAAACTCAAGCTCACCCCAGGGCTATGTTCACGCAACGTCAAAAAAGAGAAAATGTAGCTTCCTTTTCTATTGAAAAAGACGTCCATTATTTCCACACTGCAACTGACTTCTTGCAATGAAGTCAATAGAATAATACACATCAAAAGCACACAGTGTATAAAATGACAGACATCGTCTAGGCAGACATAAAAATAGCGGACAGCGGACATTATCTTTAAGTTGTTACACACAGTTTTTCTTTTTTTACAGTCCTTTCAATGTTTTTACTATTGAATTAAGTGGCTTTTCAATTAAAGACGGGCCAAAAGGCCAATTAATCCACCTAAACTAGAATAATGTACCACCAGCCGCCATTGCACTGACAGGAGGCCAAACAGCAAAAGGATGGACGTTATTTTAAATGGAGAGGGAATAAACCATCAGGAAGCTTATACTTTTTTTTTAAAGTAAATATTACACAAAATGTTTGGAGTCCCCATAATCTTTGTTAATGTAAATTATAAGAGCTAGTGGAGTTAAAAAAAAAAAAAAAGCAATAAAAGTGTTAGCATGGAAAGTTCTTATTGTTGTGAATTCTTTCACAGGTTTGAAGTAGTGGCATAAATTTAATTTACAATATCCTAACATTTAAGGTCTGCACATTATTCACTTGGCCTCATCTGATATCACTCATACTGTAAGTGGTTTTGATATTAGGTATGGTAAGAAATGGCTCTCTTAGCAAAGTAATATGTAGGCCTTGTGATATATATTGAGAAATGTCATCATTACTAACAATGCAAATTAAAATCTACAGTGTTAAATAAATTACACCTCTATAAAACATATGATAGCATAGAAGTCCCCTACTATAAGGAAGGATTTTAAAGAGGATGTACCACCTGGTACATCCTCTTTAATCTGAACCCACCTATCGAACGGCGCCGGCACAGGGAAGCCGGTGCCGCGGTCCGTTTTCCGGACCGATGCCCCGTTCCCATGCACGGCGCCGTTCTACGCAAGGGAACCGGCGGCCGATGCTCAAGCACTGGAGGCCGGCCCGCCCGCCCCCAGTGGGAGGGAATTCCCTCCCCTGTATGATGCGGCTCCCTTAGAATGAACGGAGCCGCGTCATACAGGGGAGGGAATTCCCTCCCACTGGGGGCAGGTGAGTCGGCCTCCAGTGCTTGAGCATCGGGCGGTTCCCGTGCATAGAAAGGCGCCATGCACGGGAACGGGGCCTCGGTCCGAAAAACGGAACCCGGCACCTGCTTCCCCGTGCCGGTGCCGTTCTATAGGTGGGTTCAGATTAAAGAGGATGTACCAGGTGGTACATCCTCTTTAAGGTTACAATGTAATAAGGAGTTAAAATAATAAAATATATAAAACAAAACCTGCACAATGTTGGAGTTAGGTATGGGAAATGTTTGGCATTAAATGGAAAAGGAAGCAGAGAGCAGGTGCTACCCAATCAGGCAGGTATTTAAACCTCAAACAAAAGACACATTTCTCCAGAGCAAGCAAGAGCAAGGACACAGGGATGAAAGACAGTTCAGTAAACAGATCTGGCAGTTGCCATGATAACAAGCTTTCACTTTAAACTACACATTTTACAATAAGTCATTGCACTCTGACTTACCAAGATTAGACATGAACAATGTTTGCAACATTTGCTAAACATATTTCATAGCTCTAAAATACTGGTTGGAAAAAAAACACACATAAAGGCTAAAGACCCTATTACACCAACAGATTATCTGACAGATTTTTTTTAGCCAAAGTCAGAAATGGATTATAAACAAAGAACAGGTTTTATAGGAAAGACTGAGATTTTTCAAATATATTCCTGGCTTTGGCTTAAATAAAATCTGTCAGATAATCTGTTAGTGTAATAGGGCTCTAAATTTACACGATTTGATTTTTCAGCCATCATTGCTGACAGACGTCAAAAAGACGCCCAATATTTGTTGATGAGGGACGTTTGTAATGATCATGATAATTATAAAAGGCCATCATTAGCGAATATAGGACATCTTTTAGACAGCAGTCGTAAATGACGGCTGAAAAATCAAATTGTGTGAGCCCTAATTATAAAAGCAGTCATCTATTTATAGCATTTGTATCAGACAAATTACCAATGTACATGGCAAATGTGTCCATAGTAGTGAACCGGGTTCGGGTTCAAGTCCATCCGAACCCGAACGTTCGGCATTTCATTAGCGGTGGCTGCTGAACTTGGATAAAGCTCTAAGGTTGTCTGGAAAACATGGATACAGCCAATGACTATATCCATGATTTCCACATAGCCTTAGGGCTTTATCCAACTTCAGCAGCCACCGCTTATCAAATGCCGAAAGTTCGGGTTCGGATCGACTCGGGCACGCTCGAGGTTCACTCATCTCTAGTCTATAGCCTTTAATTGCCCCACATGTGCCAAATGGCCCTACGGGCGTGGCTTAGGATATCTGTGCCCTAACTATGCACCACCCCTCCGTCCCTCCTCCCCACCCTATTCATCATTAGGAATGCCACTGGAACATTTTCTACATGCTTAACATTTGCACAGGTGTCTTAACGATTCAGCCCATGTGCCATGATGACACAGGTGGGGAATAGTAGGCAATCTGCCTGGAGCATTCCTAATGATGAGGAGGGCGGGGAGGAGGGACAGAGAGGTTGTGCCAGCCTAATGCATACACAATCTAGGCCACTCCTGTAGGGCACGGTCTGCCAGTTTAAAAGTTGTTTTTTAGAACAACAACTGCATCACCTGCCAAACGGACCGCAGAACAGATTGTGTATTAAAAGCAGCTATCTGAAGGTACAAGCAGTTGGGGGGGGGGGGTCAGATTGTGGGTACAGAGTAACTTTAACAGAATAAAAAGTGCTTTGCATCTCTAAAATCTTACCCCTATAACTTCTTGATTTTTCTATACATAGAGCTGTATGAAGATGGTTTGAGGACTCTTTTTTTGCACTGTGATCTGTAACTTTTATTAGTTCCATGGGTAGAGAATTTTTTCTTAGTATTCATTTTTTGGGGGATGCACTGAGTGGTCCACATTGGCTCATCCCTGCACCATCCCCCTCACTTAATAGATCTTTCCCTATACCCAAACAGGGAGAAATGTACAAGGCTAACAAGCAGGCCGAAGCTGCTGAGGACCACCTAGATGACTCGGTTAACACAGTATGAAAATGACTATAGGTTCTCTTTAATGTGAACCTGTTATATCAAAAAAGCAATCTGATCTTTAGGCAGTTTGCTATTAAAAAGCTAGTCCTACCTGAAAAATCTATGGCATATCCACAAGATCCTTAGACAAAGTTTTTGACAGCAGGCAGAGTTTTTTTTTTTTTACAGTATTAGAATTCTAGATACAACTAGTTGAACATCAATGTTAACAGAGCATGAGTTAAAAAAAATTCATACTGAATAGTAAAGGCATTTTTAAGGAAGTAACAGAAGTTTTAAAATTAAAGCAAAAGTCTGGTGACTTATAAAATCAGGCAGCCGGCAGGGGGAAAATTCCTAACAAGTATGGACTTACCTCTCCCAGTGCCCATGGTGAGCGGAAATACCAGCCTCGGGACCCCCGCTGAGGTTCCAGATCTCTGAGGCCGACACGACAAGACCTGGCTTATGGACTGGCCGCTCAGCCAGTCAATGACTGGGGTGTGACGCTGCTCCAGTCACTGATTGGCTGAGCGGCCAGTCCATCAGCCAGGAAATGGCTGATGGACCACGGAAATGGAGAGATGTAAGTCTGTACTTGTAATTGATTTGATAAACTATCGGACTTCTTTATAATTTTTACAATAAAATATAAACTACTTAATAATGTATGACATGCAATTGTCCACTGCTTATGCAAACTTGCAGTCAAACATAGGACAGATGCAGTTCCTTGTTTTTAATAGTGCCTTTGCTTCACTAACTGTCCATAGAGGCTAATGCAAGTGAATTCTGCCTGGAGAACAGGTCTCTATGGTTGCATAGTATTCCAATGTTTGTTTTTTTAATTGGACAATACTACTTAATAGAAGACTGTATACAGTATATTTGTAAGTTGTATTTTTATGTATAATGAATTCTGTAAAAGAAAAATCTTAAACATCATGTAAAACTCCTTTAAAGACAAGAATGAATAATGTAGTTGTAAGAATTATCTTGTACTTTACTTTTTTGCAATAATACAAAGCAGAAGGAAAATATTTTGCAATTCAAGAAGATAAAACCATAATCTCTGGAGATGACAGCATATTTTAGATATGTTGATTATGTACTTTTGGTTTCTTATGTATAGATTATATATTTTTTTTTCGTCTCATTAAACAACTGAGTCAAGAAACTTGAAACAAGCCATTCTGCCAATCTAATTGCATTACAAAGATTCCTTCACTTCCCCATCACTTTAAAATAATCTTCTGTCAGTTTGAACTATAGAAGGCTCTTAACTTTACATCTCAAAGGAATTTTGAAATGAAAAAGTGAAATCTAAAGTACTGAACTCCTGGGTGCCAGGGCTTATCCTCAGGTGATAGCAAGCATTGTACTTTTCCCCAGCTTAGTCCTTAAAATTATATCATGATTATTCCAATAAAACAAGATTATTTTATAATGGTCTTAAATAATGTTAAGAAAGGTGTCATTTAAGTCCATCTTATTATTGAACATTACATTATACGAACATGATCACCATTATTTGTAGTTTGCCTTCCAACTATAAATTGTATTCCTAGGTGCACCATGCCAAGCATTGTGTTGGATAAATGCCCTATTTTACAACAAAATTGGCTAAGATCACACACAAGATAATGCACTGGCAATTCTATTCAAGTTTCTTACTAATGAGTTGCTTTTTGGCATGTGTATTCTGATGATTTCTAGATCAGTTTCATTTAAACCATTCATTGACACTACTGCACTAAAATGAAACAAAGTTCGGGAAATAGTAGAGATAAAACACATTGGGCGCTTAGAAAGCTTCACTCATCTGAGGTACGATGAGTGGAGTTTTGGAATTTTGAGGCACCTGTGGGTCCTAATTATAAAGCCCTGAGCAGTATCTATGTTTGCAATAATCTGATGAAGAGGGCCACCTTTGAAACAAATGGTTTTTACGTCATATTATTGAAGATGTCTAACAATCTTACACAATGACTCCTATCATCTATTGGACTACTACCCGTGGCTGATACACTCGGCGCCAGGTTTCCGGGCACTCCACTCATCGTACCTTAGATGAGTGAAACTTTCTCGGATATTCTAACCAAATTTACGGACCGCCGGACAGGCAGCAGGCTATAAATCGGTTCTGCTAAAGCTTCAGATGGTGTCAGGCTCGTAGCGCGACCGCCAAAGGTTAGCAACACCATATCTGAATTAATTGGACACAGCATGCTACGGTAACACACTATGTGCACTGGGTGCGGTTTTCTTCTATTTTCAGTATATTGGGCGCTTAGTAGAGCAAGGACAAAGGAAAAAATATATCAAATGTTATAAGACTCCATGAAAACTAAGATTATATTGATACAGACTATGGTTACTTCTCCAAATGTGTATGAATCTTGTATAATAAGCATAATAGAGGGGAAAACTATTGTCTTCAGTAAAGACTACAGAAACAGAGAAAATGATCAGATGCATGTCCCTAAGAAATTCTGTAATATGTTTTATTAAAGCGTAACTATAATTTCAGTAGCCAAAAAATGAAATTTCTCAAATAAAAAGCCCACGTGTTACCCTTTAAAAAGAGCCCTAAACTGCGTTCCTATCTTGTGCGGTTGCTGAGATATCCCCAGTTGTTTGGCTCAGAATAATAAATGAATTTTTCTCCTGGCTGAGAGATAGTGGGCGTGGTCTCCTCCTGTCTGAAAGTGGGCGTGGCCTCCCTATCTCTCTCATCTTGCTGGGTACCTCCATCCACTGGCTGCTGAGCAGCGCCATAGCAGATGGTATCGCACACACTGAACGGTGGGATTAGATACAGCATCATAGCAGTTGGTATCGCACACACTGGACGGTGGGATTAGATACAGCATCATAGCAGATGGTATCGCACACACTGAACGGTGGGATTAGATACAGCATCATAGCAGATGGTATCACACAAACTGGACGGTAGGATTAGATACAGCATCATAGCAGATGGTATCACACAAACTGGACAGTAGGATTAGATACAGCATCATAGCAGATGGTATCACACAAACTGGACGGTAGGATTAGATACAGCATCATAGCAGATGGTATTGCACACACTGGACGGTGGGATTAGATACAGCATCATAGCAGATGGTATCGCACACACTGAACGGTGGGATTAGATACAGCATCATAGCAGATGGTATCACACAAACTAGACGGTAGGATTAGATACAGCATCATAGCAGTTGGTATCGCACACACTGGACGGTAGGATTAGATACAGCATCATAGCAGATGGTATCACACACACTGGATGGTGGGATTAGATACAGCACCCCTGTAGGTGGTATCCCACACAGTGGGATTAGATACAGGGCTGCATTACAGTAAGGTGTGGGACACTATGCAGGGGAAAGGGGGCTGGGGGAGCACAGCACTCTTTCCTCTGTGCTCTGATGCCTGACAGGAGCACATAGCAGGACAGCATTGCTCTCCTGCTTACTACAGGAGAGCACCAGCACTGAAAGGGTGTCAGACTGACCGGAGGAGGAGGAGGGAGGGGACCAGAGCGCTCCTCTGTCTGTGTGCTCCGGTGTACAGATAGCAGAGCACATAGAAAGAAAGTGCAGGAGTCGGGGAGGGGGCCATAACACTCAGAGATACCGGAGAGGAGCCTGAGCTGCTGAGGAGGGGGCTGTCGTCCAGTGCAGGGTGAGAGGAAGCAGGCGAGGGGCGGGAGGGGACTGGAGCTTTCCTACTCTTGTGTGCTCCGGTGTTTGACCTGTCACCAGACACCGGAGCACATGTCAGGAAGGAGAGCTGGGGTCTGCTGTTTACCACACAGCCTGGTAACAATCACCCAGCTCTAGCACAGACAGCAGTATGATCAGGAGACTCCTCCTCACTGCCTGTCATGTGACTTGCTGACAATCCGTACCTAACTGCTCCTCAGGCAATGGACGGATTTTCAGCAGGACTGGACAGTTTTGCACAAGTAGCAGAGAGGCAAACACACAGATGAGGGGACATTCTGCTTCATATATTTAAAAAACGGTTCAATTTAGGTAATTAATCTAAATTGCAAAAATTCTTATAATGGCCTAAACTAACTAAAACGAAATTGTAAAAATATTTTATAGTTGCGCTTTAAGCAAAAGAGTTTCCCTTCTGTACTCAAAAAGCTGTTTTGCAGCCCTCCCACTTACTTCAGAAGAAGCAAATTTTCTGCGTCCATTATGGTCTATGGATGGAGGAGGGGGGGTGGCCAAGGGGCAAATAGCAGAAAGTCTTTTTTGCCTAAGAAAACCTAATATAGAGTTTCTTTAAATCACTTGTACTATTGGTTTCTGCAAAAATATATTGAATGACAGTTACACTTTAACTAGTGGCAGTTGATGGGAAGGTCATAATAATTGTTATATTGGGACAATGCCAGCCCACGTTTGTAAAGTAAAAAAAAAAAAAAAAAAAAAAGATTTGCAGCCTCACTGATACAATGCTTCACGGACTCCCATAAGGATATAGATATTATGCTGGCTAATAAATTGATGTCCTCTGTAATATTTCCTCATCAAGAACATTTACCTTGGCAAATTATTATGACACCTGTCCAGATTTAATTTATAAGGCTTATTGAATTTAAGCTACACACCACACTAGGGATTTAGGAGCAAACTGACAAGATATTATGTTCTTACTCATATGTACAGAAATAATCTACCTCTGTCAGTGCTCATTATAAGGTCTTATTTGAAGAAATATACAATACCTATACTACTATGTAGACAAACTTTAAAGCACATCTGTTATCCCCAGACTGGCTACTCATCTAGCTGAAAAACTGGATAGATTTCACTAAACACATTACACATACATATTTGTAACCTATGTCTGTGTTTTTATTTCCTTTTTTTTTATTGGAGCCATAAACATTGTCAAAGAGGTGGAGCTTATCGTTCCCTGGATCATATGTTCCAATGCTATGGTTTAGTTTGTATGTATATATATATATATATATATATATATATATATATATATATATATATATAAAATCATACATGATGGTATGCAATTTCCAGATTACAGATTCACTTATGTATATTATATATCATAAATTCAATTTCCAGATTACAGATTCCCTTTTAGTAAGTGTGTTTTGCCTCTTCATGTAAAAGTAAAGGTTTCATGTTAGCACCAATAAGTATGTGTGTGATATTCAGGTGGGGCAATATAGTGTAACCTCATAGAGATTTTTTTTAATCCTTAACCCCTTCATGACCGAAGGTGATTGATGCACATATGTTCAGGTAAAATTGAAGCAATGTTCCTTTACACCTTCTAAGAGCCATAACACTTTTATTTTTCCACCTACAGGGATGATTGGGTGTAATTTTTTTTTGCTTCATGATCTCTAGTTTTTATCAGTATCATATTGGTATAAGAGAACAATTTTAATTGTTTTTTTTTTTTTTTATAATTTTTTTCCCTGGTATAAAATTTAAAAAATCATCAATTCTGGTGTTGTTTTTTTGTGTGTTTTTTTTTTTTTTTTTTGCTTTTCACTTACACTGTTCACCATGCAGTAACAATATTATTATATTTTAATAGATCGGACAAGTCCACACGTTACGATTTTTTTTTTTTTTTCATTTTTTTCCCCCAAATATTTTTATTTGTATAATGGGTATTATAAATGTTTATTGGGGCATTTTGTATTAATTTTTTTTTAAATATGTTTAGAAACTTTTTTTAATTTTTTTTTTCACATTTTATATTGCATATAAAAGTATATGCAACAGTGATTGCATATAATGTTGAATGCTATGCCATAGCATTGATCAGTATTATTGGCGATCTGTGCCTGGGAGCAGACTCTATGCACAGATCGAAGATCTGACAGGGGGTCCCAATCAGTAGTGACAGGTGCTTGTCCTGTCACTGACTACTTTAAATGCGATCACTATGCATTGCAATGTTCAAGGGGGTTAATGACAGGCAGCTGCATCGGCTACAGTTCCCTTCAGTCCAGCAACATATAAAAAACGTTCCTACTTCATGAGGTGTGTGCAGTAGGAATGTATATATACAAATTGTGGACATAAAGGGGTTAAAGTGGACCTACCAGCAGCTTGGGGCATTTCCCAACATGTGAAGACTTTTTTTTTTACTCTCCCTGGTGAATAAGAGAGAATGTGCTAACTAGAGATGAGCGAACCGGGTTCGGGTTCGAGTCCATCCGAACCCGAACGATCGGTATTTGATTATCTGGGGCTGCTGAAGTTGGATAAAGCTCTAAGGTTGTCTGGAAAACATGGATACAGCCAATGACTATATCAATGTTTTTCACATAGCCTTAGGGCTTTATCCAAGTTCAGCAGCCACCGCTAATCAAATGCCGAACGTTCGGGTGTGGATGGACTCGAGCATTCTCGAGGATCGCTCATCTATAACGCTAATCTGTCCCTATGGGAGAGATTGGGAGAGAAATATGTGCCCAATGCGTGGCACTGAATGTGGCAGCTTCGTTGCGACATGCTTTTATTTTCTCTCGAATTACACGGTTCACACCAATTGTGGAGGAACAAAGTGGGACACACACCAACAATCTTGGCATAATTCCTTTAATAAATGTGGGCTTCTGTGTGAAACAATCAATATACTCCTTTATTGCATTAAATCCTCTTAAAGGTGCCTTCAGACGTACCAGATCGGCAGCAGATTTCACGCTGCGAGTTTGCAGCAAAATTTGCTGCGGATCCTGTAATGGTGAAGGCCTATGGGGGTCATATACCCACAGTGGAATTTTCATTCCGCTGCAGATATGTGACCCGGCCCCTTTAACCGCCTGCAGCCCCGGCCCGAAGCATACATTGCCTGCTTGGCGCCGTGGCTGTGTGAAGCTCCTTGTTCCCCTCACTGCTCTCACTCTTCATCAGCCAATCAGTGCTGCCGTCACCTGCTTTATTCGGAGCCTCCCGGCATCTCCCGGCGGTCAGCCAATTAGTGTGCTGCCAGGCCGCACTGATTTGCTATGCTGGGAGATGCTGGGAGGCCTCGAAGCAAGCACGAGCCTGGAGCAGATGATGCATGCTCCGGGCTAGGGCTGTGGGCGGCAGGGGTTAAAGAGGCCGGGTTACATATGCTATAAACCATGGGTCTCCAAACTGCGGCCCTCCAGCTGTTGCAAAACTACATTTCCCATCATGTCTGGACAGCCAAATCCAAAGCTTTAGCTGTCCAGGCATGATGGGAGTTGTAGTTTCACAACAGCTGGAGGGCCACAGTTTTGAGACCCATGCTATAAACCATAGACCTTCACACTATGTGGATCCACAGCGGATTTCGCTGCAAACCCGCAGAGTGAAATTCGCTGTGGATCCATTGCGTGTAAAGGCACCCCAAGTGTAGCTTCACACATAACGGAATTGCAGCAGACTTCACACTGTGAGTTCACAGCAAAATCCGCTTCAATTCCCCTCCTGTCAGTTTCTGGCATACATATCCGCAACGGAATTGTCATAACACCCCATGGCCTTGTGCATACATTACCGGGTCCACGCTCCAGCTTGTTCTATGGCGCCCAGCATTCCTGACATCCCGCTCAGCCAATCAGTGCGCTGTCTCACAATGCGCACTGATTGGCTGAGCTGGATGTCACAGTGAGATGACAATTCTGCTGCGAGTAATCCTAATGTAATTTCGTGTAAAGGTAACATAAAAAAAAAAAAGGCTTTTACTTGAGCATAATAATGAAAATGAAATAATACAATTATTTTGATACATTCTCATTTATTGACTGTAACCGATTAATTTAGCAAATGGTAACACATTTATTTTTAGACTTTTGCCGAAAGTTCGGGTTCAGATGAACTCGAGCATGCTCGAGGTTCGCTCATCTCTAGTACTAACTCTAGGCTCTTGCTGTTCTGAGGAACACCCCCTGGACATGTAAAGGGGAACTCCAGGTAGAGGTTAAAAAAAAAAGAAACTTCTGCAGTAGCATAAAGCATTACTTACCTATCTATTCAATTTTTTAAACTACCAAAAATCCATTTGTTTTGGGAGGTTTTATTATGTTTTGTGTTTCTGAACTTCCTGGTTTATCAGTTGTACACAGTACTACAGGTTCCAGAATGCAATGCTTTCCCTCAGCTGTTAATCACAGTCCTCCACCCTGCCTATTCTCTGCCCAAAGCTGTTGCAGAACATCCAGGCTGTGTTCACATATTGCAGTTTCATTGTGTTACTGAATTATTTGCAGTAATTTATGATTTCATTTTGTTCCCACCCACACAGCACGCTGTATTCTCCACTCTGATCCTCTCTGCCATTTAGCACCATTTACTTGTGTTACTGCATCATTTTTGTGAATACATTGCAGTACTGCAATGACACTCCAACATTTCCCCAAATTTCCCTCCAGACTTCTGCACAATTAGAGATATCAGTGCAACACCTGCTTCTGGCCGGACAGAGATGGTGAATCACTCAGGGGATTGAGGGATCCAGCCAAGCCTCCTGTGACATCACGCCCTGCCCCCTGTCTGCATCATCAGCCTGATCTCAGCAAACACACACAATGTGAGACAGACGCATGGCAGATTTGTCTCCTAAGGGGGGATAGCAGAAGGAGCAGGAGACAATGTGGATTTGCACAGAGGCCATATTTTTTTCACATCCTTGATTTCTAACTACCAGTGTGGAAGAATCGTACAGATACGGTAATACATTGTGTAGACACATATATTTAACTTTTAATGCACTTTTAAATGAAAACACGTTTTTCTTATCCGGAGTTCCCCTTTAAGCCTCATTTGCACAATAATACATCTGGTCTTTTTCTGCCGACAATCTTCTATGTTTAAGCAATTTTAGTTCATATTTTTATATATTCATACATCATATCTGGTGCATACGAATGCAAGGAATCAATGGCATCTTGTTATACAATTAAAGCAGATTTATCTGAGCATTACTTAATGTTTTGGTCAAATGACCTTTATCAATAGCATCTGCAAAAGTGATATATCGGATGAATTTGTTTTAATTAATCATGTCATGAGGTGCAATTGATTCTTCACATATGTATAGGCCTGATATGAAGAAAAAAAATAAATATATAAAATAGATTAAATTTATGCTGGGTAGCTTTGGTCCATAAAGGTACAGCATTGCAAACTTTTAGTACTAGTTATGGCAGCCAAATTTCATGCGCTAAAAGTATATTCATAAATTTAATTTGTAACCCATATGTATATAACAGCTTATTGTACTTGTGTAGATATTGCTTAGAGAACATGAACGCCACGTTTCAGGCAAACATTTCTGTAATCATTTTAGGTTCTTCCCATAAATGCAGCATAGTCCCTAGATATCATGGCATTGCTAGATGTTGCTGTTTAATGGGAATAATTGCTTGAATACTTGAGTAATTATACAATAACAAAATCCGGCTATTTTCTGCACACACAATGACTAATCATATACTTAGGTCTTAATCACCGTCTCAAATCCATTTGTTTTCTTTACACAGCTGCACTGAGTATGTGCTTAGTACCTAGCATAAATGCCCATATCAGATTTATTACAGACTGGCATGGTGGCACTATTAACTTTGGAAGAGTCTTTCGTCCCATTACAATATCAGGCATATTAAATCAAACATCAAACCAAATATTATGCACCACTACATTTATAGCAGTTACATTTAATCAGTTACTGCAAAGCATTAAGTATTTATGTACAAACTGTAATTCCTAACAGATTTTTTATTTCTGCTGTCTAATTTTTTGCCAGATAGATTGGAAGGCAGCAGAATCATTATTTGAGGGAAGCACTAATTATACTGGGCAATATGTATGAGGCTGAGAAAATTAGAAGCTTCTCACCAGAGATGTTAAACCGTCCAAATGTCATAGAACAATATACTGTACTTATGAGCCACAGAAAAAATTACTGCATGCATTACACTTTCAGAAATGGTGGGTGTATTAAGGCTTTCAAAAAGGTCTACTTTTGAATATACGCTTTTCAATACCTCACAGTTTAAAATCGGTGACGTGGTCCAGTTTTTTTTAACCGCGGCCCAATTCTCGTATATGGCGCCGTTCTATCCACGGGTACCGAGCCAGGGCTGAAGCACTGGAGGCGGTCCAGCCTGGCCCCAGTGGGAGGAACACCCCGCTCTCTATGACGCAGCTCCATTGATTCTAATGGAGATGCGTTATAGAGTGGTGGGAATTCCCTCCCTCTGGGGGCGGGCCGGCCCGCCTCCAGTGCTTCAGCCCTGGCCTGGTACCTGTGGATAGAAGGGTGTGGGTCATATTAAAGAGGATGTACCTAATGGTATATCCTCTTTAAATCTACCTATAAAGAGTTGGGTACCTTTGTTTTACTTGTAATCATTATGTACATTAGAATCAATATACCAAATTTTCTGAATTTTACACGTGGAGCTTGTTGCAGAACATGGTGCACTTTCAGCCTGTGTTTATTTTGCCAAATTATTTTGCACATGTACTATAAGTGTGCTACGTCTCATTGTATCATTTCAATATATAAATGCTAGGAAAACTCTCACCAGGCCAAAATTCATACCACATAACTCACATCATCAGGTGGCCCAGATAGCCTGATGGCAGACCTGCATACTTTGTGTCACAGTAAGCTTTAAGGGTGTTAGGAGATTTATGCTGCCTAAACCAAAGATAAAATGCAAAGATTACACTTTATCCCATGCCCTAGTTAGTTTTTAGAATATTACAATACAATAATTTACAATATTTTATTTAGTCAAAGTACACAAAATTAAGAAAAGAGGCAGACAAAAGGAGGCATACCTCCTAACAAGACCATGACAGAGTTAAAAACACTTAAAATGCATCCAAGATGGGATACACTAACAACTGACCCCTAAACACAACATGGATGAAGAGAATTAAAAAATAAGTACAATTGTGGAAAATAATGTGGTAATAATATCAACCACCCCAAAGATAATAATAATTAAAAAACTACAATGAAAAAAAAAATTAAATTAAGGATAAAGAGGAAGTTAGGTAGGATTTAGGATTTATGCATTTAGGCTATGTTGACACTACGTATATGTCCGGCCGCATATTTTATGCGTCCGGATATATACGTGTGAAACTCCGGCCAGGGATTTACGTAAGTTGCGGCCGGCTACGTACGGTCCGCGAACTTACGCTTGCAGTCTACTTACACTTCCCGAGCACCGTACGTAGCGATCTAACAGCGGTCTTTTACTTGGATATCTTGGGCTAGCCCCGGACACCCCACAGAGCCTTTAGGATCGGCAAATCAAAGTGCAAAAATGAAGAAATCACCACTCCGTACGGGACCGCATGTTATGCTACGGGCGTAAGTTACAGCATTTCCGTCCTCAAACAATGGTCTGATTCATTTTTTACGGCGCCGCATACGATCCGGGCGTAAGTTCTTACGTAGTGTGAACTGTCCAGCCATAGATCGTATACTTTCAATTGTACGCAAACTACTTAAATCTCCGACCGCTTATTCACGGAACGCGCTACGGCCGGAAACTTACGTAGTGTGAACATAGCCTTAAGGTGTTTCAACCCTCATTGTTTTATGAGGAGGCTTGTCTCCTTTTGTCTGCTTCTTTTATTAATTTTGTGTACTAAATAAATAAATAATAAATAAATAATAATAAAATAATAAATAAAATATTGTTTGGATGTGCAGCTCTTGGGCATGTACTTTTTTCTATCTTTGCATTGTGTGATTTTTATGCATAGCTGCACTCTGTTATATAGTGTGGTGCCCACCTTCTTGCTTGTCTAGTTAATTTTTAAACAATGTTTCCCTCTAACCCCACAGCATTGCAGAACAGAACATAGCAATGTGCAATGTGGTTCGGGCGGCATGACCCATGTAACACAGGGCTCAAAAAAGTTAAGTGTGTATGTGTGCTAAAAAATTTTGTTTTTAACATAATAAACAACATAACTTTACTTTTCTGATTTAGTGATTATAAAAAAACGATATTAATAATAATAATAATAATAATAATAATCATCATCACTAAATTTTAGAAATAAAAGGTAGGATAAGTATGCATCAGACTTTTATTTTATTGGATCAGATAGCAGTCTCCTAATCATATTAACTGCAGGTAATAGCAGTAGTGATCAAAATGTAAATGCTGGTGAATTTAATTATCAGTTAAATAAATCCATACACTGGGAATGTTATGTGGCATGCTGTTTTCCAAGCTGTGCAAATGAAAAGCTTCTGCATCCATCTTTTTGAGGCTGAATGTATGACTGACCTACATTTCATTTTGCTTATTAAACAGAATGGATTCTAGCTCTGTTGGAAATGTCTATCCAGTATATTGTTCTTTGGTAGTCTCATTATGCAAAGTTAGTTTTTCATCATGTAATATAACAAAAGCTAAAATTAAAAACAGAAATGCGTAAAAAAAAAAAAGACTGTGTATTTTCAAAATCTGCCTGTTGGACTTGTTAATAAAAGTTCTCTTGTTCTAAGAGTTGAAGAGCCAAAAGTCTACAAATAAATGTGTCACTATTTGCTAAGTTAATAGGTTACAGTCAATAAATGAGAATGTATCAAAATAATTGTATTATTTCATATTTATTATTATGGTCAAGTTAAAGCCTTCTTTTTTTTTTTTTTTTTTACAGTACCTTTACACGAAATTACATTAGGATTACTCGCAGCAGAATTGTCATCTCACTGTGACATCCAGCTCAGCCAATCAGTGCGCTATGGCGAGACAGCACACTGATTGGATGAGCGGCATGACAGGAACGCTGGGAGCCACAGAACAAGCTGGAGCGTGGACCCGGTAATGTATGCACAAGGCCGTGGGGGGTTATGACAATTCCGTTGCGGATATGTATGCCAGAAACTGAGAGGAGGGGAATAGCAGCAGATTTTGCTGCAAACTCACAGTGTGACGTCTGTTGCAATTCCGTTATGTGTGAAGCTACACTTGGGGTGCCTTTACACGCAACGGATCCGCAGCGGATTTTACGCTGCAGGTTTGCAGCGAAATCCGCTGCGGATCCACGTAGTGTTAATCAGTGGTGCCATCACCTGCTCCCATCACCTGCTCCAGGCTCCTGCTTGCTTCGGGGCCTCCCAGCATCTCCCGGCAGAGCCAATCAGTGCGGCGGAGCTGCACACTGATTGGATGACCGCCAGGCAGGCCCGTATCTGCCATGAGGCGAGGGGAAGTGTTCGCCTCAGGCGGCAGATAACACAGCCCTTGAGGGGGGCGGCATCAGCGTCCTGTGTCCTTATCATTACAACTAGTTACGGCTCAGTGCCCAGCCGTGTTTCCTGTCAGTTGCCTCATGAGAAGCGCTGAGGAGGCACTGGAAGCCTCGTATTCACAGGTATTCACATCACATAAGACATAGATATAGTGTCTCCTGCTGTTAACCCTTTCAATAATGCAGAGTTATTATACTCTGCATCACTTACACACTGTAGAAAAGAAAAAGTTAACAGCAGCGGGGACGCTATATTATGTCTTCTCTGCACTGCCGACCTCCGAGCTGACCTCAGCATAGTGCAAGAGCAGGAGAAGAGGCATAAAAGTAATGTTCTGCTCTGCTGTTAACTCTTTCTGTATTGCAGAATGTAAG
Organism: Dendropsophus ebraccatus; assembly: GCF_027789765.1. NCBI lineage: Eukaryota > Metazoa > Chordata > Amphibia > Anura > Hylidae > Dendropsophus > Dendropsophus ebraccatus. The sequence goes on from NC_091458.1 coordinate 112,591,991, forward strand.
TGATGCACAGTAATACTCTACATTCTGCAGTACTGAAAGAGTTAACAGAGCAGCCCGTTTTATGGCTCTTCTCTGGCTCCTGATGTCAGAGGTCAGAGGTTATCTATAGTGCTGTCCCATACACACTGCAATGCTGCACTCTGCCTGTCCTGGATCTTCTCTCCCTGACTATTGCTCTGAGGTCCCTGCAGTTTAGACTGCTGTCAGGTCACAGGATAGGATACTCAGCTGAGGCATTAATCATGTTGAATGGGGGGACCTGGGAGTGCTGGGAGTGCTGGGAGTGCTTTGTCAGTTCTCGCCTCAGGCAGCAAAAAAGCTAGAATCTGCCCTGCCGCCGGGAGATGCCAGGAGGCTCCGAAGAAAGCAGGAGCCTGGAGCAGGTGACGACAGCACTGATTGGCTGATGAGGAGTGAGAGGAGTGAGGGGATCCGGGAGCTTCACACAGCCATGGCGCAGAGCAGGTAATGTATGCTTCTGGTCGGGGCTGCGGGTGGTTAAAGGGGCCGGGTCACATATATGCAGCGGAATGAAAATTCCGCTGCGGGTATGTGACCCCGTAGGCCTTCACCATTACAGGATCCGCAGCAAATTTTGCTGCAATCTTGCAGCGTGAAATCTACTGCCGATCTGGTACGTCTGAAGGCACCTTTAAGAGGATTTAATGCAATAAAGGAGTATATTGATTGTTTCACACAGAAGCCCAAATTTATTAAAGGAATTATGCAAAGATTGTTGGTGTGTCTCCCACTTTGTTCCCCCACAGTGGTGTGAACCGTGTAATTCGAGAGAAAATAAAAGCATGTCTCAACAAAGCTGCCACATTCAGTGCCTTGCATTGGGCACATATTTCTCTCACAATCTGGGTCATAGGGTCAGATATACTGTATCAGCGTGTATGCACTAAATGTCTGGCTAATATTAACTTTTGCGCACAGCGTAGGAAATGTGAAGGGTTTTTTTTTTTCAAATCAACTGGTGTCAGAAAGTTATATAGATTTGTAATTTACTTCAATTTACCACCTTCTGGACCAGGCTAATTTTCGTTTTTGCTTTTTTTCCTCCATGTGCTTAAAAGGCCATAGCATTTTAACACCTACATACCCACATGAGCCCTTATTTTTTTGTGTCATTAATTGTACTTTGCAATGACGGGCTGAATTTTTGCATAAAATATGCTTCAAAACCAGAAAAAAATGTGCGGGGGGAAGGGGGGGGGCTTCGTTTTTATGCCGTGTATCCTATAGAAAAACTGTCATGTTATATATGTTCCTTAAGTGGGTATGATTAAAATGATATGTAAAATGTATAACTTTTATTTTATTTGATGGCTTGTAAAAAATTCAAACCATTGTTAACAAATATATGGTCCTTAAAATCGCTCTATTCCCATTCTTATAACGCTTTTATCCTTTGGTCTATGGAGCTGTGTGAGAAGTCATTTTTGCGCCATGATATGTTCTTTCTATCGATACCTTGATTGTGCATATCCGACTTTTTGATCGCTTTTTATTACAATTTTTCTGGATTTGCACTTTGGGATTTTTTTTTTACGAAAAATATATATTTGGAGCGATGATGCACGCGGCGATACCAAACATGTTTATTCATTTCTATTTATAAAATGGGAAAAGGGGGGTGATTCAAACTTTTGTTAGGGGAGGGGGCTTTTTATTAATAACAACACTTTTTTTTTTACCACATATACTAAAAGCCTTTGACAGCTGCATCTGAAGACTTACTTAGCTGCGCGGCCCCGCTCTGAACTCCCCCACCCGCACGAGGGCGTACAGTTACGTCCTCGTGCAGGAAGGAGTTAAAAATCTCAAGTCATGCCATACTTATTAGCTACTGTATATCCTGCAGGGTTGTTTTATTTACATTCAGAAACCTCTCCTGCTCAGGACAGTTCCTATCTCAGCCAGAGATGTCAGCAGAGAGCACTGTGTCTGAATGTAAATAAAACAACACTTCCTGCAGGACATTTTTCCGCTGGATAACCCCTTGTAGGGATTGGAGCTTTATTTTTACAGTTTCCATTAGCTGTGCCATTTTAAAATGTTTGTGCTGGAAGGGGAGTGGTTATTTGTTAGATACTTTTTACGTAAGATTTATCATGTTCAAATTTTTATTTTTTGTTTAAGAAATTGTGCAGCAGTACTCCATGCCTACCCTGGTGTAGTTTATTAGCCAAAATTTATCTTTGAGCTGCTGTGTCTTTTTTTTTTCTTTTTACTTCGTTAAAGTTATGATGGTCCATGTGCCTTTTGATAATTTTTGCAAAAACAACAGTAATTTAAGCAGATGATTAATACCCCACCCTACCTACTTAAAAAAAAAATGCAGACCCTACTGGGAAAAAAAACACTATAGTGTGTTAACACAGCCCCTAGAGCACTTTTAGGTGAATATTCATGAGAATGGAGAGGTAAGGGGAGGTAACTGATGGCTGAACAGTTATTGAAAGTGTATAGCAAAAATGCTTTAAACAGCCTCTTCACTCATAGAAAGCAATGGGACATTAAAAATCTTTTTTTTTTGTGGCAAAATGAACGTTTTGTTAGTTTACCTGTTTAAGTGTGGTTCATTTACTTGGGGAACCTGCCAAATCGATTTTTTTAATAGTTTGCTCATCTCTAGCTAAAATACATAACACAAAAGCATATTTGCTCATCTCTAGCTAAAATACATAACACAAAAGCATAACACAATAAACACGTATAATGTAAATAATAGACTGGTAATACCATGAAAGGAGTGGAGTGAGAAAGTGAGCTGCTCATATAGGGGTACAAGGGCATCAGGGTTACTTTAGGTTTTAGATATTTGTAATGTGAATAATTTTTAGGATGCCTTTAAAAATTTGTAATGTATAAAATATTTTTTAAGTTAATAGGGCACATGCATAGTTCATATAGCAAACAGAAAAAAGATGAACTGGACCTATGTGTACCAGAAAATATTGGAAACAAAATCCCACAGTGCATTATTGAAAAAAGAAATTACATTGTGACACTTAAAATTATCTAGATAGTGCCACTGAGCATTTGTGAAAAATAACTGTCACATCAAGACAACAAAATGAAAAAGAAGAAATGGTTGAATGTGCATTTGAGATATGTTGGGCTAGTTAAAAGAAAGAGATGGAAAAATATGTAGACTCAATTTTCAAGTCTGTGTCACTTGTCAGAATAAGTTTGAACATGTACAAATTCAATTGGAAGAATTCAGCCCTGTCAAAAACCCAATACCATAATATTCTGTAACCGAATAGCAGTACTACACTTAAACATTAAAACATTTTCCTTATTTTATTTTATTCTCTTCAGATAAAATGACTAACTGCTCAGTACTTGACTTTATTGAGCTGTATATTGATTACATTATGTGCAATCATGAACTTAATGTAATGTTGTTGTTTTTTTTTAGGAAATGTTTCTTTTTTTTTTTATTTACAGTGATATTAGTTAAACCATGATTTGTCCTAAGAAAATAAGTATTTGTGGTAAATATCATGAGAGCATTCAATATGGGCCAGATGCTTATTGGAAATTAAATTACATTGAATAATACGCTCTTGATTTAAGGGAGGTTTTAACTTGATGGACATGTTTTTTTTCCATTTTAACATACCTTTCTTTTTTTTTTTCAACAAAAGGACAGATAAATTACAGCTCAGTGTCATCAATCAAAGCATCCATAACAAGATGCAAAAAGGACAAAAGAGAACATTTATCTAACAAGTTAAAAAAAATAAAACAAGAAACAACTAAAGTCAGAGTTTGTGAAACTAGAAACAGGAAAAAAGTTACACAGTAAGGGTATGTTCACACTTAGTAATATAGGAGGAATTCCTGGCTTCCTCAGTGTCTTTATGGGATGGCTCATGTGTCACGGCTCCCGCTGCTCTTCACTCAAAGAATTGACAAGTCAATTCTTTGAGCAAAGAGCGACGGACGTGAAGGCGCTCGAGCCATCCCATAGAGACACTGTGTGACACTAAGGCAGACGGGAGCTCTCTGCCGAGAAATTCCTATATTACCCAGTGTGAACATACCCTAAGCGTAAAGGTGGGGAAAAAGCTTGAGAGTGACAGCCTGCTCAGCTCAATCACTGACTGGCTGAGATAGTACAGAGGCATGGCCAGTGATTGGCTGATTAAGCTGTCACTCTCAAGACAAGAATGACAGCCTGTTTAGCCAATCACTGGCCGCAGCACTGTCTTGTCTCAGTCAGTGATTTGCTGAGCAGACTGGAGGCAGCTGTAAGGGACACTAGAGACGAAGAACACCGGTGAAGCACGGACAGGTAAGTATACATAATGGGAACTGCACTAAAACAGCTAAACACCTGTAATGGTTTAGCTGGTTTAGGGCGGTTCATTTAAGATTTGGTTTAAATGAACCCAAACTTTACATCCAAATTAGGCAAACCTGCTGAACCAAACTTTTGAAAATCTTGTTCATATCTACTCGTTAGTAAAGTTACCCATAAAAAAAAAAGTGTCAAACAGTGTCACAAATAGCACTATGCCCCACACCATGTTAGTGCCAACTTTATATTCTGTGCTTTATGGAGAAATACAATAGATATGGCCGCACATCAAAACTGCTTATAAATGACTATCTGCTTCTCAGCAACATTTACTACTTACAATCAGGAGTTGGTTCCATTTTAAGCCCACACACCACGTCAAAGTTCCTGATAAAATGTGGGTCCGTAGCTTAAAAATTGTGCAGCCCCACGTGGCGACCTCCATGACAACAGAAATTGTGCCACAGGAGGGAGCAGCCCAGTTGCCCAGCAGCCCCAGCGGTGCCAGACATCACCCCCCAGGCTCTTGGCCACAGGACCTTTAGACACAATGCTTCCACAATGTAACTAACTCCTGATTGTTAGCAATAAATGTTGTGAGAAGCAGATGATCATTCATCTGTTTAGATGTGTGTCCATGTCTATATTCTCTTCATTTAATCCAAATTTATACTCTGCCGAGTATAGTGCAGAACTCAATGTTTAGTATCATTTCAACAAGTCATAACTAAAGTTAAAATCTGAATGTGCTCTGTGGTTTTCTGGTAATTGCTACATTAAGCCTCTAGAAACTACTTTAGGGACTGTCAATCAGCAAGATTATTTTTTCTGTAAAAAAAAAAAAACTGTAAAAAATCTTATGCCTTCTCTTTCTCTCACTTGACCAACAGTTGTATAATCTTTTATTGAGTCATTATCCTAAATTAAGGATCATGTTTTTTTGTTGGTACACACTGGGAGGCTTGACTATATGAATAGGGAGCAGAGCAGCAAAAGTTGTTCCTGGGTTGGTTTGTGACTTTATCAACTGCAATTTACAATATAATAAACAATACAATATACACTATATAATGTAGAGGGAAAAAAAAGAATTCTTTCAAAATGCCATTATAGGCATTTAAACTTATCTTTAAAGCATGATTTCCAACACATTTTTACACCAATGTTTTTATAAACCAAGTATATCTACAGAACATTTAGTAAAAGTTACAAAATCCATGTAAAAGCAATAAGGTAGAAAAAATATAATAATAATAATATAAAAAAAACACTTAAAAAAGACAGCCTTCCTTTGTGCTACATAGATTATAAAATATCTAGGTTACAGGTTAATTTAAACTTAACAGTCTGTAATGCAAATTATGGAGTTGGCAAGCAGGCTGGAGTTCTGAAAATAACTGCAATTATAGCTTACAAAACGGTCAGTCATTTCATTGGAATAAAAAGCAGGAAAATACCACAACAAAATAACATTTAAAGGTTATTTTTTCCTTTAAAATGAAAGCCTAATAGAAACATTGTCACAGTGAAAAATTAATTATAAAATAAGTGATATGCAGATTTCATAGTAGAGAATATGAAAACATTATGAATGCCATGGGATAAACAGCTGGATCATCAAATAGACTCCTGGTACAAAAAGAAACACTGGTCTCACAAATCTACACTATCCAAATGATATTCTTATTAGAGTTGAGTGAGGATAGTGCTGGTTTGAGCTCAATGCTTGGATGGCCATACAACTAGTGCTCGGGTAAAGGTGGCCATGTACCTTTAATAACTTATGATCATTCAACTGCCAGTTATTCAGTATCTCTCACCCACAACAGAATCTTAAATACATTTTTTCTTTCTATTTTTTGTATATTTTGTCCCTTGAAGGATGAAATATTCAAAAATTAGAAGAAATGTAACAAGACACATTAGAACTCTGGTGGAATGTTGGCATCCTGCTGGAGTTCTGTGTTTTGCAGAAACCTATTACATTTTTTTCATTTACATTTAAACATCTCTTCAAGGGATAAAAACAACAACAAGAAAAAATTTAATAGGTCAACCAGGCACCCTCAGCTCTACCAAGCAGGGGGCACCTAGTTAGATGCTTTCATTAAAGTGCTCGCTGAACACTTATTCTTACATTTAACCCTTAGAAGACCGGGCCAATTAAATTTTTTGCATTTTCGTTTTTTTCCTCCTTGTGCTTAAAAGGCCATAGCACTTGCATTTTTTCACCTAGAAACCAACATGAGCCCTTATTTTTTGCGCCACTAATTGTACTTTGCAATGACAGACTGAATTTTTTTATAAAGGACACTGCAAAACCAGAAAAAATCAATTCAATGTGTGGTGAAATTGAAAAAAGAAAAAAAGAAAAAACACATTTCTTTTATTTGGGGGGTTTTCATTTTTACGCCGCTCGCCCTAGGGGAAAACTAACTTGTTATATATGTTTTGCAAGTCGTTACAATTACAACAATATGTAACATGTATAACTTTTATTGTATCTGATGGCCTATAAAAAATTCAAACCATTGTTAACAAATATATGTTCCTTAAAATTGCTCAATTCCCAGGCTTATAGCGCTTTTATCCTTTGGTCTATGGGGCTGTGTGAGGTGTCATTTTTTGTGCCATAATGGGTTCTTTCTATCGGTACCTTGATTGCGCATATCCGACTTTTTGATCGCTTTTTATTACATTTTTTCTGGATTTGATGCGACCAAAAATGCTCAATTTTGCACTTTGGGATTTCCTGTGTGAGATTGGGAATGGGATAAATTAATAGTTAGGGCGATTACACACGCGGCAATAACAAACATGTTTATTTATTTATTATTTATAACATGGGAAAAGGGGGGATTCAAACTTTTATTAGGGGAGGGGGCTTTTTTATTAATAACAACACTTTTTTTAACTTTTACACTTATACTAGAAGCCCCCCTGCGCGGCCCTGCTCTAAACACATGTAGGCGGCCCTGGATGTACAGGTACATCCAGGGTCGCCTAAAGGTTAAGCAAATGTTTTGTTTGCTTCTTACTAAATTAATCACTTTGTAACAATTAGTACATAAGCAAATATTCATGCAGGTCTACATACAAAATGTAACGACAAACTCCTCCATTCCAGATATGGGGATACAGGCGTCTTTCTATACGTTACTGAGAGTTGTACCTCATATTGGCACCACTTAAACAATTGAGAATAGTAAACTATTATTATTATTATTATTATTTATTTTTGAGTAGTACGGATAGCTACTTATCTTAGGAACTGTACCTCCAGTTGCAAGTACTGATCTGTATACCTATTCATGCCTATACACAAATTCTGTCTGCCCGAGAAATTATTTATTTTTGCTTTAATAAAAAAAAAAAAATAAAGAAAAGAAAAGCAATATTATGAAAAAATAAGGATGCTTATAGGAAATCTGCCCCTTTGGGAAAGCATAGTATCCTGTCCCATTCAAATCCCAGCTGGGTCAGCTTTATGGGAAGCAATTCAACAATTGTTATGTTTTTTGATGGAACAAAGTTAAATTTATCAACACTAGAGCAAAGTTTGTCCTCATATATTAAAATTCTCTATTGTCCCTATGTTTACATTATCTACAGAATATCCTAAACTCAATTTTCATGGTATAAAAAGAAACACATGACAACTTTACTATACTATAATATGCAATTTTTGCATTACTTTCTAGAGAAGCTTTTCAATGTAGTGTGGGTAAAGTTTTTTGAGTCAGCAAAGTAAATGCATTACCTTGAATATCCTTGCTTTTGGTAAAAGTGAGCAATTCTTAGGAATTACATTCTATCCCATGAGATATCAATATAGCCACTCAATTTCTAATTAAGTACCAGTGTCTAACCAGCTAAAACACTATGGTTGGCAATATTCGGTCATTTCAGAGCTATTATAAAAAGAACTCAAGCAGATCTGAATACTCCATACTGCATCTAAAGATGATCAACCATGATTAACCATTTCATCTCAACAGGATCCTGATCTCATTTAATAGATAAATTTCTGTACTGAATGAAAATAGTTATATGTTTTTAATATATAGGTTTTATACTTTTGTTATTGACCAAAATTGCCAACCAAACATACAATAACTGTAATACACTAGATAGTATTGTGTCAAAAAAGATAAAGGTATTACCAGCCAACTAGAAAAAGAACAATTGCATGGCTCAAAGGCACAGAAATCCCTTTGGAAGAGGGAAGTAGTAGCACATTTATAGATGTTACACAAAGGCACAACACGGAGGGTAGTGCATTATTTATTGTACTTTCCAAGAATTTATTTAAAAAAAAAAAAGCTTGTTAGAGACAAAATTATGATCTGTAGAAGTCAGTGATTGTCCCATGCAGTGAAGTATTGGGCATAGGAACAAATTGCATTAGAAGGAGGGAGAACAGCTCAGCTAAATCGGAACGTTTACAATTTTGCCCCTGAATACGTTTTGAGGGTGGTGAGAACCCCACTGATTGTTTAACCCTTTAAAGACCGAGCCAATTTAGATTTTTACGTTTACGTTTTTTCCTCCCTGTGCTTAAAAGGCCATAGCAGTTGCATTTTTTCACCTATAAACCCACATGAGCCCCTTTTTTTTGCACCACTAATTGTATTTGCAATGGCAGGCTGTATTTTTTCATAAAGTACACTGCAAAACCAGAAAATAAATAAATGTGTGGTGAAATTGAAAAAAAAAAAAAAAAATTAAATTGTGGGGTATTTGTTTTTACGACGTTCGCCCTGGGGTAAAAATGACTTGTAATTCATGTTCATGTAACTCTTATTTTATTTGATGGCTTGTAAAAATTTTTAACCGTTTTTAACAAATATATGTTTCTTAAAATCGCTCTATTACCATGCTTATAGCGCTTTTATCCTTTGGTCTATGGGGCTATCTGAGGTGTTATTTTTTGCGCCATGATGTGTTCTTTCTATCGGTACCTTGATTGTGCGTATGCGACTTTTTGATCGCTTTTTATTACAATTTTTCTGGATTTGATGCAACCAAAAATCATCATTTTTGCACTTTGGCGGGTTTTTATGCTTACGCCGTTTACCGGGCAAGATCAGAAATGTGATAATTTAATAGATCAGGCGATTATGCACGTGGCAATACCAAACATGTTTGTTTATTTTTATTTATAAAATATGAAAAGGGGGGTGATTCACACTTTTATTAAGGGAGGGGATTTCCTAGTGATTTTTTTTTAACTGTAACTTTTAGTTCCCCTGGGAAACTTTCATTATTACTGCAGTGATCTCTTATAGAAATCACTGCAGTGTACTTATAATACACTGATCAATGAGATCAGTGTTAGATTGTTTTGGGCTGCTGCATCCAGAAGCTATCCATTGCTGAGCTGGAATCAGCATCATACAGACGCTGAGGCCCGGACCAGGTAAGAAGGGATCGCCCCTCCATCGCGTGGGGGGGGTGGATCTCCCCTACTAGACACCAGGGATGGGGCTGTATTGTTAGGTAAATGGAGCTGTCTGCTTTGACAGCTGCATCTAACTAGCTACTTAAGTCTGCCGCGGCGGCTAGTGGGTGAGTGTGTGCGTGCCAGGATCAGCGTCATACAGACAGGTAGAAGGAAGGGATCGCCACTCCGCGACCGCATTGCGCGTGGTGGGGGCGATCTCCCCAACTAGACACCAGGGATGGGGCTGTAACGTTAGTTAAATGGAGCTGTCAGCTTTGACAGCTGCATCTAACTAGCTAAATAGCCTGCCGCTGCGGCTAATGCGTGCAGTACAAAACAGCCAGGTGCCGCGTGCTGCAGAGAGGGACGGTGCCGGGTGCTCTCTCTGCATCTCCTTAGCGGCGGCATGACGGGTAATACCTGTCATGCGTCGTTAAGGGGTTAAAGAGGCAAAAGGGCTCAGCTAAGCACTGTTTAACTTTGCTAGCTTAAGACTGGTTCATAGACTGGCTCATAAATGCTTTGCTCACTGGTCCATAGGTTTTGATCTGTGGGGCTCCTGACTCTGTGACTCATTCCAACTGCTTAAAGGGGTTGGCCACTTTGTAGTAAAATTTTTCAGTGTAAATTCGTTACGATTACAACGATATTTAACATATATAACTTTTATTTTATCTGATGGCTTTTAAAAAATTCAAACCATTGTTAACAAATATACGTTCCTTAAAATCGCTCTATTCCCAGGCTTATAGCGCTTTTATCCTTTGGTCTATAGGGCTGTGTTAGGTGTCAATTTTTGCGCCATTTAGTTTACCTTCTATCGGTACCTTGATTGCGCATATGCAACGTTTTGATTGATTTTTATTACAATTTTTCTGGATTTGATGCAACCAAAAATGCGCAATTTTGCACTTTGGGATTTTATTGTGCGGGATTTACCGTGCGAGATCAGGAATGTGATGAATTAATATTTTGGGCGATTACACACGCCGCAATAACAAACATGTTTATTTATTTTTATTTATAACATGGGAAAAGGGAGGTGATTCAAACTTTTATTAGGGGAGGGGGCTTTTTACTAATAACACTTATACATAAGATCGGCAGTCGAACGCTTTTGGCTGCTGCAGCTGAAAAAAAAACAAGTGCCGAGACGGGATCAGCGCCATTATGGAGCAAACTCCAGCCGGGTGAGAACACAGGGATCACCCCTCCGTGACAACGTCGCAGGGGGGCGATCTCCCCACTAGACACCAGAAATGAGGCTGCAGTATGTATTCAGCTGCATCTGAATATTTAATTTGCGGGCACGGCAGTTGACCGTGCCCGCTAATAGCCGCGGTCCTGGGCTACACACGGCACCAGGAACCAGTGCGTGGCCCCGTTCTGAACACCCCTAGGCGACCCAGGACGTACGGGTACACCTAGGGTCGTGTAGGGGTTAAGATACTCAAGCGAGTATTCTCTTTTACATTAAAAGGTTAAGACATGGGATACCGCCTCAGCCACTGATTAGCTGAGTGGAGGTCACAACGAGACGGCCCAGCACACAGGGAGCGCTATGTGTACAGTGTCCCTAAAAAAAGAAGATGCAAGAAATGTAACCCCCTTTCCCCCAACCCAACACGGTTTGGCCAGCAGGGGATGATCATTGCATCGCAACAGTGGCAACTTGAATTTACATACTGCATCCCCCTTTTTATTTTTTAATAATCAAGATGTCATGGCCAATATTGACTACATCTAGGGAGTAAAGTGGGTTTTCCAGGAAATAGTGATCTTTTCCTCATGTTCCTATTTGAGACATTCTATGTATGGGCCATCATAGGCAATGCCTATGATGCTTTTGGCATCAGCCAATCACTGGCTGAGACGGGATAGTGCCATGATTGGCTAAGCAGCCTGTCCCTGAAGAGACCAGGCAAGAAGCATATAGGTAAGTCTAATCTTTCGAATTTTTACAGTGTCATCAGTCATTGACCTTGTACCACTAGACTTAGCGATGCGTGGTAGGTAGCAATGATTCTCAAAGAGGAACTCCAGGTAGACGTAAAAAAAAATGAAATTTCTGCAGAAGCATATAGCATTACGTACCTGTCTATCCCAGTTTTGAAACTACAAAACTACTGTTCTGTATTGTGTTTCTGTCCTTCCTGGTTGAGCAGTTACCAGAATCCAATGCTTTCCCTTAGATGATAATCACAGTCCCCCACCCATCAAAATCAATAAAACTAGTGCTGCACCTGCTTCTGGACATTCAGAGATGGTGGATTACTAAGGGGATTGGGGGATCCAGCCAAGCCTCCTGTGACATCCTTCCCTGCCCCCTGTCTGCATCATCAGCCTGTCCTCAGCAAACACACACACAATGTGAGACAGAAGCATGGGATATTTGTCTCCTAAGGTGGGAGAGCAGTAGGAGCAGGAGACAATGTGTATTGGCACAGAGGCCATTTTTTTCACTTCCTGGATTTCTATCAGCTACCAGTGTGGCAGAACCGTAAAAATACGGTAATACATTGTATAGACACATCTATATAACTTTTAATGTACTTTTAATAGAAAACAAGTTTTTCTTATCCAGAGGTCCCCTTTAACCTCTTACCGACCCATGACGTATCTGGTACGTCATGGTGCCGCAGGGAGTGTTCAGAGCGGGGTCCCGCCGAGACCCTGCTCTGAACGGCACCGCTCCCGGCTGCAATCTGCGGCAATCTGCAGCCAGGCAGTGCCTCTATTAGCCGGCGCGGGTCCTGTTGCCGCGCTGGATAATTAAGCCCTTCAATGCAGCTGTCAAACCTGTCAGCTGAATTGAAGTGCTTTACACTTCACATCCCTGGTGTCTAGTGGGTCGGATCTCCCCACCACGATGCTATCGCAGGGGGGAGATCCGTTCTTCTGGCCGGCCCGGGCCTCTGCAATGACACTGATCCTGGCTCGGCAATAGATTGCTATGGCCTGCAGCAAGCCAAAGCAATCTATGACCAATGTAATGAGGGATCAGTGCTGTGTAGGGGGACTTCTAGTTTATGTAAAAAAAAAAAAGTAAAAAAGTGTTTTTATTAATAAAAAAAACCTCCCCTAATAAAAGTCCAAATCACTCCCTTTTTTGCATTTTATAAATATCAATTAATAAACAAATAAACATATTTGGTATCGCCGCGCACGTAATTGCCCAAACTATTAAATTATCACATTCCTGATCTCACACGGTAAACGGCGTAACCGCAAAAAAAATTCCAAAGTGCAAAATTGCGCATTTTTCGTCGCATCAAATCCAGAAAAAAATTAATAAAAAGTGATCAAAAAGTCGTATATGCAGCAGCCGAAAGCAATAGAACACTGATCTCATGGATTCATGCAGTATAACTATACTGCATGGATCTCTATGAGAGATCAGAGTGCATATACTAGAAGTCCCCCAGGGGGGCTTCTAGTGTATGTGTAAAGTAAAAGAAAAATGTATTTTTAATAGCACAAAGCCCCCTCCCCTAATAAAAGTCTGAATCACTCCCCTTTCCCCATTTTATAAATAAAAATAAATAAATAAATAAATAAACAAACATGTTTGGTATCGCCCAGTGCGTAATCGCCCGAACTATTAATTTATCACATTACTGATCTCACACGGTAAACGGCGTAAGCGTAAAAAAATTCCAAAGTGCAAAATTGCGCATTTTTGGTCGCATCAAACCCAGAATAATTGTAATAAAAAGCTATCAAAAAGTCGTATATGCGCAATCAAGGTACCGATAGAAAGAACACATCATGGCGTAAAAAATGACACCTCACACAGCCCCATAGACCAAAGGATAAAAGCGCTATAAGCATGGTAATAGAGCGATTTTAAGAAACATATATTTGTTAAAAACGGTTAAAAATTTTTACAGGCCATCAAATAAAATAAGAGTTGCATGAACATGAATTACAAGTCATTTTTACCCCAGGGCGAACGTCGTAAAAACAAATACCCCACAATTTAATTTTTTATTTTTTTTTTTCAATTTCACCACACATTTATTTATTTTCTGGTTTTGCAGTGTACAATGTTACATATCATTGTAATTGTAACAACTTGAGGAACATATATAACAAGTCAGTTTTACCATAGAGCGAACGGCGTAAATGCAAAAACTCCCCGAAATCAAAACAAATTTGTTTTTTATTTTTCAATTTGACAGCGCGAACATGCACTTTTTTTTCTATTCCCTGAGTTCTGCCTCCATATATGCACAAGGGAATACCAATATAGCACATATAGGTGCAGACACCAGAGGACACAAAGGGAATTAAAAAAAAAATGTTAGTGTGGTGGTGGGGGTTATTCACAAGGCAAAGAGTCCATACATAGGTTCTTTATGTTTTGGTAATGGACAGCAACTTTAACCCCTTCAAGACAGAGCCCTTTGATGCCCAAAAGTCCAGGTCAAATTAATGCAATTTTCCTCCCCGCCTTCTAAGAGCCATAGCGCTTTTATTTTTCCAGCTACAGGGCTTGTTGGGGTGTCATTTTTTGCGCCATGATCTCAAGTTTTTACTAATTTTATATTGGTGTAACAGAAAAATTTTGATTGACTTTTATTATTTTTTTGTGATATATAATTTAATAAAATCAGCAATCCTGGTGCGTTTTTTTTTTTTAATGATTATTATTTCCCAATAACGCCATTCACCGTGTGGGAACAATAATTTTATATTTTAATAGAATGGACAATTCCGCACACTAACATATGTAATATGTTTAGTCATTTATATTTTTATTATGAGCAAGGGGGTCTTTTAAACTTTTATTGGGAAGGGGTTTATAAGGTTTTTTTTAAATATTTGTATAAAACTTTTTTTATTATACTTTTTTTCACTTTTATTACTGTAAAATATGCAATCATAAGATTGCATATATTGATCTATGCTATGCCATACCATAGCATAGATCAGTGTTATTGGCGATCTATGTATAGAGCCTGCCTGAGAGCAGACTCTATACATGGATCGCCCATCCGACAGGATGGAGGTAAGGAGTTTATCCCCGCCTGTTGGCACACGTGGGGGTCCCGATCACTCAGTGACAGATGCTTGATCTGTCACTGAGCACCTTAAACGCTGTGATCACTGTAGATTGCGGCGTTTAAGGGGTTAATGAGAGTCTGCTGCGGGATCGCAGCTGACTCTCATTACCTGCCGCCCCAGACTTTGATGTGAACGGGATCGCTATGCTTTAGTATATACAAAAGCTAAGTTCACACTGTGTTTTTACATCCGTTTCACTTTATCGTTTTAGAACATTTTAACATACAGAAAAACATGATCAATTACATGTTGATGTACGTGAGTTTAAAAATATGTATCCGTTTGCACCAGATTTTTTTTTTTTAATGTAAGCAAATGGAAAACTGATGCTGCAGAATGGCATACAACTGAATCCGTTTTTGCATAAGTCCCCCCCTTTAAACAGATACATTAAACAGACAGCACTAACACAGTGATGCCCTAGTGTTCTTTCTTGCAGATGCTTTTAAATGTACATGTATTTTTCTATGGGACTATACTTTATGTGCAAATTGTGCAAGTGCATAGAGGCACATTCTCTCATCCTAAAAGCTGCTGACTACTTTGTAGTAGACTATCTTTACACAGGAATAATATTAGAGTATTTCTACACTCGTGTTACGGCCCAATGTCAAAGCTCAGCCAAGCATAGTTATGATGCTGTTAAATTTTAGGTCACTAGGTTACTAGTTGCTCTGTTAGGCTTAATTCACAACTCATTTTGTTTCTCATGTAAACGAAACATCAGCAAATTCACAATAACCAATGCCAATTGCCTGGTGTGTTGCCAGTGAGCCTATTTACTATTAAGTGACTCTGTACCCACAATCTGACCCCCCCCAAACCACTTGTACCTTTCAATAGCTGCTTTTAATCCAAGATCTGTCCTGTGGTCCGTTCGGCAGGTGATGCAGTTATTGTCCTAAAAAAATACTTTTAAACTTGAAGCCCATGCCAAACGGGAGTATCTGTGCCCTTACTTTGCACCACCCTTCCGTCCCTCCTCTCCACCCTCTTCATCATTAGGAAGGCCACTGGAACATTTTCTCCATGCTGAACATTGCACAGGTCCTTACCAATCCAGCCCATGTGCCAGGCTGATACAAGTGGGGAATAAAAGGCAACCTGCATGGAGCATTCCCAATGATGAAGAGAGTGGGGAGGAGGGACAGAGGGGTTGTGCAAAGTTAGGGCACAGATACTCCCGTTTGGCATGGGCTTCAAGTTTAAAAGTATTTTTCTAGGACAATAACTGCATTACCTGCTGAACGGACCGAAGGACAGATTTTGGATTAAAAGCATTTATCCAAAGGTATAAGTGGTTTGGGGGGGTCAGATTGTGGGTACAGAGTCGCTTTAAATAGACCAAATGTCGCATAAGGCCATGTTCACATGGTGTAAGAGACTGGCCGTTCCGTGACCCGGCCGGGTCACGGAACAGCCAGTCCTTGAAAAAATCATCATCAGAACACTGCGTCCAGAAAGATCATCATGATCTTTCGGGCCGCAGTGTTCTGATGTGGGCGCATTCCTGCATGTCGGCATCAGAACACTCCACTGCACACTATGGAGCGAGTGGCCGTATCCGCTCACTCCATAGTGTGCATGGACATGGGTTTCTTCGGCCGCTGTTCAAAGAAGAGCGACCGCAGAATACTGACATGTCAGTTGTTTGCGGCGCTCCTGGGGATCCCGGCCGGAGCGTATACTATGTATATACGCTCCAGCCCGAATCCCATAGAAAGAAAGGTAACGTATAATTTCGTAAGAATCACAATACATAATACAACGGCCGTGATTTTACGAAAATATACATTGTGTGAACATAGCTTAACAGTAATTATGTACAGTCTATGATTGGCTCAAACATAGTCCCTATTAGCCAATATTGGGGAACCTGCAAATGTGAATGGTGGATCCTAGTTTATCAATATATCTGTGTTGTCTGTTGTTATTTTGCCTCTGGTATAAAGACTGGGTCATTTTGTAATGATACATCCCCTAAGGGGGATATATTTCTTAGTAGATGTCTCACACACTCAAGGTTTTAGCTCATCAATCTCAACAAAGTGCATGTGCATTAACAATCCTAAAATTTAGTTTTATTTCCATCACACAGAAGCACTGTTTAAGTCACTTACATATAGCCCTAGTCTTGGATGTAGCTGTAGAATATACCATGTATACCAAATAAAACTGTCAATATGTTAAACATTGAGGCTTTAGTACTTATGATCATCTTAGTTGTTATGAGGTTTTGTACTAGGTAGAGTCACACAGAGAATAAGACATCTTAAAATCCTACAATGGTCATAAAAACAGGTAAAATATCAATCCATAGATGTTAAAGCAACTTGGAACGGGATTTACAGGATGACCAGCAACTGATTGATACCCTATAGATGTGAATTTATTCATCTCAGCTTATTCTCAAAAACTTTAAACTGTAGGCAATTGTTTTCTAAGCATCAAACTGTCAGCCTATTTCGGTGATAAGTGTTTTCTGTAAAATAGTTGAAACCGCATTAACAGACCTTGGATATATATTTCTTCAGCTCAGGTTGTCTACAGCAGGTAATTTGTGGCCAAATTGGAACAGCTGTTTTATTTTACTTCGTGAAAATTGCTGGCAATAAAGTTTTACAGCTTCTCCAATACTAACAGTTGATCAATGACAAAAATGTTTTTATTGGCATAATGTTCTCTATTTTATAATTAAATAAAAATCATGGAGGAAGTACTTTATGAAAAAAGCATTACATTCAAAGTGTTACTGTAACCGTAGATTAAATATAAAATATTATATAATACTCTTGATATTAGGTTTACAAAGCTGCAGATTTTTGGGCAATAACGATCATCAGATCCACTTTGAACTTTTATAATGGAGGCTGGGAGAAGGTACAAGGAGGCATATCAGCCCTCACAATTTCCGGAGCTTGAGAATGCCTCTTGCACTACAAAATAAAAACATTTTCTTACATTCTGGAAGCACACAGGTATATATGAAGGGTACTATGTGTCTTCTTGCCATAACATCTATCTAACTGTATCAATAGTTTGGAACCTGAATTGCAGCTGGTGGATTCCCTGAAAGTTTTTTTTATATATATTTTATATTACATTTTTTATGCCCTTTAAGTCCCCCCAAGGGGATTATTACCAGGGCTGTGAAGTCGGAGTCTGAGTTAGTTTTGGCTGGAGTCGGAAAAAAATTTACTCCAGCTTTAAAAAAAAATCTTTAAAAAATGTTTTGCTCATGAATATATATTATGAGCAACATTCTAATAGTGTGTGTGTGTGCGCGTGCTATGGCTGCAGTAGGTTGTGTGTGTGCTAAGACTGCAGCAGGCTGTGTGTATATGTGCTATGGCTGCAGCAGGCTGTGTGTATATGTACTATGGCTGCAGCAAGCTGTGTGTGCACTATGGCTGCAGCAGGCTGTGTGTATGTGTGCTATGGCCGCAGCAAGCTGAGTGTGTAAGTGTGTGTGTGTGTGTGTGTGTATGGTGTGCGCTATGGCTGCAGCAAGCTGTGTGTGTGTGCTATAGCTGCAGCAGGCTGTGTGGGTGTGTGTGTATGCCATGGCTTCAGCAGGCTGTGTGTGTGTTTGCTATTGGGTGCCCCCACAGTGACCTTCTATATCACTGTGTGACCTCTATATCACCATGTGTGACCCCTCTCTATATCACTATCTGTGACCCCCTGTACTGTATATCCCTACGGCTTACCTCTATATCACAGGAATCTGGCATTGTTAGCAGTGTTTCTTTAAGTATGGTGAATATTTAGTTAGAAACATAGAAGACTGTCAGCAGGAAAAGACCACCTGCTTCATTAAATCTAGTTGTGAGTAGTTTAGGACATGGAGGCTGGAGACTGGCTGCATCCACTGCACTCCACAGGCACTCCACAGGAAGTGGAGCTGAGCACAGAGCTCCCCTTATACATATACATTATGTTTTTTTTTCTAAGTAGCCTGATTACTTATATAATGGTTAGCTTAAGCCCAATCTTAAAGGGGTTATCCATTGAAACAATTTTTCTTTCAAATCAACTGATATCAGAAAGTTATACAGATTTGTAATTTACTGCTATTAAAAAATCTCAAGTCGTCCCATACTTTTCAGCTGCTGTATGTCCTGCAAGAAATGTTTTATTTTCAGTCTGACACTGCTCTCTGCTGACATCTCTGGCCTAAACACGAATGCTGTCTTATCTTTCTATGAATGCCCATAGAAAACCTCTCCTGCTCTAGACAGTTCCTGTTTCAGCCAGAGATGTCCGCAGAGAGAACTGTGACAGACTGAAATTAAAACACTTCCTGCAGGACATATAATTGCTAATAAGTACTGGAAGACTTGAGATTTTTTTTTAATAAAAGTAAATTACAAATCTATATAACTTTCTGACACCAGTTGATTTAAAAGAAAAAGATTTTCGCTGAACAACCCCTTCAACATTTTAATACAGGAAATACGTTTTTACTAATTATTAGCCATTTATACAGTTAGAGTCGGAGCAACAACTTTGGCTTACAGACTCCCCAGCACTGTTATGTATGCCATACTACAGAAGAAGTTTTCCGTTAACTTACATTATAAAAATAAACAAGAGCTTTTTATGTACACAAAAATGTGGTTAACCACATTTTTCTGTTCATTTAAATAGAAAAATAAAAAATGAAATGGAAACAGTGAAACGGAGGGAAAGAACATAGTCTTAGTGATTGGGATAACACACACAATACATTTTGATATAAGAATATGGTGAGTCCAATTACTAGCTCACCTTTACGAGTCAATCCTAACAATGTTAAATGAAGCATCAGGTATCTCAATGAATTTTTCATAGATTTCCAGAAACACACTGTACAGTGAGACAGGTCTATGCTGAATTTCAATTTCAACCAAATTATATATGGCTGAACAATTATAATTGAGTCTATAGTGTTAAAGAGGTAGTAGAACTGAATCTGTCATTTAACTGGTGTGAGTCGTATCAAGCTGTGCCAAATGACAAATTTAGCTTTGCTTCTGTCTACATTACCTTGTAATTTGGCATCTTTTGAAATTTAACTACTACAGCAATAGTTAATGTGTTTTGTCATTATTTTAAATACACTATAACACATTTATTAGAAACAATATAAATAATTAATTAAAAGAAAAGAAAATATACAAAACAAGCGTAGTTTACTGTATACATAGGTCATACTCTGTAGAAGGTTGAAAATAAGCAAGTCAATTGCCTATGTGAATTGTAACTAAAATATTGCAGACTCTTCAAATTTCATTACACAAAATAACACTTAATTGTGTTTGACATTGGATGCAAAAGCCACAAATTCTGAAAAAATATCATTCTCCTCTCATTCGACTTTTAGAGAGTTTACTCCAATGTGCCATTTGTTATACTTGTACAGATTTCCTGGCAGAAAAGAAAGTAGATGACAGTAAATTCAATCAACTATTTTTATAAACTACACAGCGCTCCAGAGAGCCCCAAACAAGGTTGAAGTTTCTGATGGCAATGTGAAGAGCCAGCACAAGGCTGCCAGATACTCACTTTAGAAAATATTTACACAGATAAAATTATTCCACAGGGAGGAGTATGGCAGCTTTCCGAAAATTAACTTTTTTTTCCTTGTCTGGTACACTCCTATTAAAATGCAAGTCGAATCATCCTGATAACATGGAATGACTCTGATTGCTTTTACACATACAGTATGCATGCATGCATTTAAGCCCAAAATTCTTTGAATGGAAAGTTTTGTAATATAAAAGAAAGGCAGAATTTATGAGAGGTAGAAGATAAAATGTAGCATTTAAAGTTTTATTTATTGTCAGAGTGTAACCAGGATTAGGAAGTGAGTTGAAGGAAGCGGGCCATCCATTGTTCATTGGATCTACAGTAGGCTTTTCTAGTAAAGTAAAGTATTAATATTAATATAGTCATTTGATTATAAGTTAAAAAACAAAGGAACTATATGGTGGAATGCAGTAGACTATATTAATCCCTTCCCGCAGGAGGGCATAACTGTACGTCCTCGCACATGTGGGGGAGTTCATAGCGGGGCCGCACGGCGGGGGTCCCGGGCTACATGGCGCACCTGGGATAGCCGTGCCCGCTAATTAAGTCTTCAGATGCAGCTGTCAAAGTTTCCTAGTTTCCAAGATTCCTTGGTGTCTAGTGGGAAGATCTCCCCCCCTGAAGTTGTCACAGAGGGGCGATCCCAGCTTCTGGTGCCAGCTGGGGTCTGCGCCATAATGTCGCTGACCCCGGCTCGGCATTTTATTGCTTTTGGCTGCAGCAGCCAAAAGCAATAGAACACTGATCTCATCGATGTATATGTGTTGAAAAAATAATTTTTTTTTATTATAAATAAATAATCCCCTCCCTTAATAAAAGTTTGAATCACCCTCCTTTTTGGTATCGCCGCGTGCGTAATCGCCCAAATTATTAATTTACCATATTCCTGATCTCGCACGGTAAACGGCATAAGCGCTAAAATATCCTAAAATGCTAAATTGTGCATTTTTGTTTATAAGAAATCCAGAAAAATTGTAATAAAAAGCGATTAAAAAGTCACAGATGCGCAACCAAGGTACCGATCTCGTACCGATCTCTACAGAGGGAGAATTCTCTGTCCAGTGTCCATTGGGGCTTTGTGAATTGATCGCACGCCGCCGGACACACAGCTGGACACATGTGTGCTCTGCCCCCTCCCCTCTCTCCCCTGCCGCTGTCACAAGATTGTGACAATGGCAGGGGACAGAGGAAAGGGGGCAGACATAGGGAAATCAGCTTATGGGATCATTATGATCTCATAAGCTGATGTCCAAGAACAACCTGGGCATTGATGCATCAATGACCCCAGGTCATGAAAAGGTTAATGATAAAAGAAGCACTAAGGCTATTTTTATGACCAGACCTTTGGATGATCACCATTGAACACAATGGCCAAGACTTATAAGGCTTACTAAACCCACGTCGTCTGTTTGTTCCCACAGCAATCAATTATAGCTCAAGTTTTATATCCTAACAAGCTCTGGTAAAAAGAAACCTGATCTGTGATTGGTTGCTGAAGGAAAACTAGCAAGTGTGTGTTTCAGACTGCTTGATAAATCTATGTCAATATCTCAGATTTACCTCATGAGCATTTATTCTGCCAGTGCTAATAGCTGATCAACGTTTATTCTCTGATTATTACTATATGGTTTATGTATAAAGTTCACCACTTGAGCTCTAGAGCAAAGCTGGAGTATAAGACTTTTACAGTGTTATGCATGTATTTACATAGCTACTTAAGGTACAGTATGTCAGCTTACTGCTAATTTTAATCAATCGTAAAAAAACAATCCTGGCACTGCTCTGCTTCACTTAACTAGTCAAGTAGCACTGCTCATCAGCATGGTTAATATTGCAGCCAGCCTAGTAGGAATACTCATATAATAACCACATTGTGGTGCTCTGCCTTCAATAGTTCATCAAATATCGATAATGGAGCTGTAGTGAAAAAGCAGCACTCATCAGTCCTTTATATCTATATACATTCATGGGATAGACATAGGACGGCCTGATGGGACCAGAAGATGTGCAACTGTCTTGAAACTGCTGTTGACTGCAGAACACCTCTGCATTCCTTTGTCTCTCCTTTGAATGCACACCTGTGTATTTTATGTACAATAAAAGACCACTATATGCATCGGTGAGTGCCGCTTTTTCACTACAGCTCCATTATTGATATTACTACTGATTTTATTCTTGAGTTACAGTTTTACTCTATCGGAGTGCTTTATGTCTTTTCTCTCCTTCTAGCATTCAGATAACTAGGATAGTACTATTAAAAGTGAATGTACCATCAGGCACATTCGCTTTAAGTATTGCCTGTGTATAGAACTGCTCCGGGCTTGGGGAAGCTGGTGCTGCGGCCATTTTCTTTTTTTCACTGCAGCCTCATTCCTGTGTACAGTGCAATTCTATTAACAGGCAGCGGCCTGTGGGGTTAAGCACTGGAAGTGGCCTGGTCAATTCTTTGAGCGGAGGTGAGCAAACCCTCCCATTGAGATGCCGTCTGACACTGAAGCAGGGGGAATTCTGCCCCATTTGCTCAGTGTGAACATACCCTAAGAACAGTGTTTTGATATTACAGAGTGCTATAGTCAATTTACATTTTTATGAATTAAATTGCACTTTTAATATTAATAATTAATCTCACTGAACTAGCATTTGAACACCTTCAGAGTAACTAATAAATGCTGATTTCAACTCCAGCCTAATACAGAAGTCATCAACAGTGAACCATAAAAGAAATATGACCGTTTAGAAAACAGGATGGTAATCTATTATTCTGCATAACCATAAATAAATGCATCCAAGTTAAATGAGATGATTTCAGTATAGGTTATGAAGCTGTCTGTTTGGAATATACTACACATCTATTTTACTGAAACCTTTATATCTGGAAATTGGTTTAAATGGATCAAAAAAACAACTTCTTTATGCTAATAAAAATGAACTTTCATAGAGAACTTTATATCCCTTGGTGTTAGAAAGTGACAGAAATTTGTAATTTTCTTCTATTAAATCTCAAGTCTTCCAGTACTTTCAGCTGCTGTATGTCCTGCATATCTATGTCAATGTCTTTGAAATACAGCAGATGATAAGTACTTGAAAACTGGAGATTTTTTTTATAAAAGTTAATTTCAAATGTCTGTCACTTTTTGACACCAGTTGAACTGAAATTTGCCCTTTAATGTACTTAAAGGCCATAGAAACATTACACATAGAGCAGCAGTATAACACTAATCCTTCATTCTAAACATGTATAATTACCTTTTATTGCCATACTGTTGCTCCCAGCAGCTCATGCGAATCGCAGACTACAGTTCCCATCATGCAATGCTGACTCAAATTTGTATTTCTCCACCTGTATCCCCTGACTGTTAAATGGGTTATCCAGTGCTACAAAAACATGGCCACTTTCTTTCAGAGACAACACGACTCTTGTCTCCAGTTCAGGTGTGGTTTGCAATTAAAGGGGTTATCCAGCGCTACAAAAACATGGCCACTTTCCCCCTACTGTTGTCTTCAGTTTGGGTGGGGTTTTGAAACTCAGTTCCATTGAAGTAAATGGAGCTTAATTGCAAACCGCACCTGAACTGGAGACAACAGTAGGGGGAAAAGTGGCCATGTTTTTGTAGCGCTGGATAACCCCTTTAAGCTCCATTGACTTCAATGGAACTGAGCAGCAAAACCCCACCCAAGCTGGAGAC
This sequence comes from Dendropsophus ebraccatus, assembly GCF_027789765.1. Classification (NCBI taxonomy): domain Eukaryota; kingdom Metazoa; phylum Chordata; class Amphibia; order Anura; family Hylidae; genus Dendropsophus; species Dendropsophus ebraccatus. Next base: position 112,616,073 of record NC_091458.1, read on the forward strand.
AAGAGTGGAGCTGTTTTGTGGCCATGTTTTTGTAGCGCTGGATAACCCCTTTAAAGATCAAGTGCCCATAATACTGTGCAATTCATATTGTATTTCCTTACTGATCAACCTATAAAATTTGATCTCCATTGCTGTTTAACCCTTAGGGGACACAGCCAGTTTTCATTTTTGCGCTTTCGTTTTTTCCTCCTCGTGTATATAAGGCCATAGCGCCTGCATTTTTCCACCTAGAGACCCAAATGAGCCCTTATATTTTGCGCAACTAATTGTACTTTGCTATGGAAGATGTAATTTTTGCCTAAAATGTGTCGGGAAACCAGAAAAAATATTCTGGATTTGATGCGACCAAAAATGCGCAATTTTGCACTTTGGAATTTTTTTACGCTTACGCCATTTACCGTGTGAGATCAGTAATGCGATAAATTAATAGTTCGGGCGATTACGCACGGGGCGATACCAAACATGTTTGTTTGTTTATTTATTTATTTATTTTTATTTATAAAATGGGGAAAGGGGGGTGATTCAGACTTTTATTAGGGGAGGGGGCTTTGTGTTATTAAAAATAAATTTTTCTTTTACTTTACACATACACTAGAAGCCCCCCTGGGGGACTTCTAGTATATGCACTCTGATCTCTCATAGAGATCCATGCAGTATAGTTATACTGCATGAATCCATGAGATCAGTGTTCTATTGCTTTTGGCTGCTGCAGCCAAAAGCAATAGAATGCCGAGCCGGGATCAGCGCCATTACGATGCAGACCCTGGCCCGGGATGGATGCGGGGATCGCCCCCCCCCCCCCCCCCCGGCAATCGCGCCGCGGAGGGGCAATCCCCCCACTAGACCACCAGGTATGGAGATGAGCAGGTATTTAGAAGCAGCTGTCAACTTTGACAGCTGCTTCTAAGTACTTAATTAGCGGGCACGGCGATCGGACCGTGCCCGCTAATAGCCGCGATCCCGGGCCACATGCGAAACCCGGGATCGCGGATAGTTCATGTGTCTGAACACGGTCCAACCAGTCCAAGACAGATCACATATGTGTACTCCACACCAAATCTCTCTTGCTCTTACTCCCAGCTAAGCTTTGTATGTTGGGCGATACCTAAAAACCTGGAATGGCTTATTAACTTCAGTCCAGTACTTGAATACAGCTCTCTGCATTACTAAGAGCAAGACAAGCTGATAGAAAAATACCTCTCATCCAGCAACAAACCCCTGACTGTGTCACAATAGAAAAAAACTTAGATGTCTTTAAATTTAGTCCTCCTGACCATTCATCCAGTAAGCCAAAAATAAAAACAAACAACAACAAAACAAAACATATACGTCTTTTAAAATAATTTAAGGGCCCATATCTTAATGACCCAGCCTTCATCTGTGGAGAACTTCCCTGTGGGTTCATATCTATACACACACACAAGTTATGCGGTGTATGTGAAATGTACAAGTAAAAATTTGTGAAAATTTTTTACTTTTGTTATACCACCATGAATATTAAAAGTAGAACATGCTTAAATGTATACTAAATATAAATATAAATAATAATAATAAAACACTGGCTTGAAAGAATTATGAAGTTTCCACAGCATGTGCAGCATGGGAATAGTTTAAAGGGAATGTGCCATCAGGCCTGGGCTAAAGCACTGGAGGCGGCTGACCCACCCCCAGTGGGAGAAAACCTCTGCCCCTCTATGATATGGCTCCATTAGAATCAGTGGAGCTGTATCATAGAGGGACGGGGTTTTCTCCCACTGGGGGTGGGTCAGCCGCCTCCAGTGCTTCAGCCCAGGCCTGATGGTACATTCCCTTTAATGTTTGAAAATTTAACCATGATAATAAGACATATGTTGGACTAAACACAAACCCCATTCATTTAAAAGGGTCCTAATTCAATATTTTCCAATTAAAAAATAAACAAACAAACCATGGTTAAAAATAAACAAAAACTATTTTTTTCAATTAAATAAATGATTAAGAAATATCCAAGTACTACATACCTTTGCAAACTGAGCATTTATCCATTTCGTGAATGTTTTCCTTTGAACATCTTCTCTTTCATCTAAAAACATGAAAAAAATGGGTTTAGTTTAACTTAGGATTAAACTTAATACAACCTAAGGCTGGGTTCACACTACGTATATTTCAGTCAGTATTGTGGTCCTCTGATTGCAACCAAAACCAGGAGTGGATTAAAAACACAGAAAGGATCTGTCCACACAATGTTGAAATTGAGTGGATGGCCGCCATATAACAGTAAATAACTGCCATTATTTCAATACAACAGCTGTTGTTTTAAAATAACAGCAAATATTTGCCATTAAATTGCGGTCATCCACTCAATTTCAACATTGTGTGAACAGAGCCTTTCTGTGTTTTTAATCCACTCCTGGTTTTGGTTGCAATATGAGGACCACAATACTGACTGAAATATACGTAGTGTTAACCCAGCCTAAAAATAAAGTCCTTTCCAAATCTTTTGGGAAAAAAGTGAACTTCCATCACATCATCTAGGGATGCTTGGGTTATCTGAGATTACTATACATTATTACAAATTACCTAGTTTCATAATGTACACTTGTACAAAACTTGTAAGCAAATAGATCATTGTAATACACAAAGTAATAATCCAAGGCTGTGATCAGACAGCTTTCGAAATTCACATTACCTCCAACTCTTATTTGACAAGCTAATTCACAGATAATAGGTTTGCAATAACAGAGAAGAAATAAAATGGAGCTAAGTAGCAAATGCTCAAATATGTTATATTCCTACATAAGCATTACCCAAAGATGTTGATGTAAAAACCTACAACTGGATATTTGATTTAAATGGGATAATAAACCTGAAGTCATTTATCTACAGTACATGTATCATACAATTGAATGCAATACATGGGACCCAATTTACTATTGTAAATGCACCAGAATTGTGTGACAATTAGCACCAAAAAATGTAAAGGAGAAGTCTGGCAAAATTTTTTTTTATTAAAGTACTGTATTGACCCCTGCACTTACTACTACATCAAGGCTTCACTTCCTGGAAAAAAAGGGTGATGTCACGACCCGACTCCCAGAGCTGTGCGTGCTGTGGCTGTTGGAGAGGATGATGGCAGGGGGATTCTCAGTGTCCCTCAGTGTCCCCCTGCCATCATCCTCCCCAGCAGCCACAGCCCGCACAGCTCTGGGAGTCGGGTTGGGTTGTATAACTTTGGGGGGCAATACAATATTTTAATCAATAATTTCACCGGCTTCTCCTTTACTTTTTTTAATAACACATTTATAATATGAGGTGTAGACTTTTTTTCCTGCTTGGTCCAAGGGGCCTGATCTTATGAAGGGGTCTAAACAACTATTACCAAAGTGACTTAAGCAGAAATGTTTGCTTGGGGTTTAGATTTTTTCTGGATTTCCCATATCTCACCCAGCTTTTCCTCGATGATATATGTACTTTCTGATACCTAGTTGACACATATGACAGGTATCTTTGAGAAATGTAGCATTCTTTATCCACTATTCCTGCCACTCTCTCACAGTTTACACCTAGTAATTATGTAAATTTTCTGGGACATTGGGAAAATGCATTCATTAATAATGTATGCTAGATTTAGGATTTGGGTTCTCTTTTAACTAAAGTTACCTAAATTGCATAAACTCAAGTTGGCAAACAAAGAAATTCTAATCTTGCTTGTTCAAATGTATCTTCTGTCTGTAGGATGTTTTATAACTTTCAATTTTTGTTTCTTCATTTACAACTGGGCAATTTCTAATATATGTAATTAGCTTTTCTTCATTTTACAATAAGTTATTTACCCTAAAGCAAGAATTCTTCTGACACTGAAAATCTCAGCAGCAGAAACTAAACAATTATTTACTTTCTTGCTTTGGTTAAGGGAAAAATGTGCGGTTTATCTTGTAAAAAAAAATATTCATGATATTGTTCCCTCAAAAGTCTGTACTGGTGACAAGTGGAGAAAAGTTTGCTTTTGTTCTTGAATCCTGGCAGCTGGAGAAGACAGATGCAGCCCTAAGGCTGCCTGGGAAGCAAGAATACATCCATCTTCTCAAGTCACTGGGATTCAATCAACAAGCATTCGGCAGCCCCTACATTTTCTTGATTTGTTCTCCGTGGGGTTTTTGCTGAGTGCAGACTTCCACTCACCGCTCATCCTTCTGTTTTGCTGATTGATTCACCAGCCACACCAGTCTCTCCTTTGCTGAGTCCATCTGGCCACTTAACAACTAACCTCTGTTTTGTTTAGCTACTTCACATCTGGTTTCTCTACTCACTCTTGCTGGATTCTTGACCGCTGTTCCAATCACGCTCCGACTGGACCCCTGACCCCTATATAATGCCCCCAGTTTATTAACACTATAAGCCTAGTTTACTAACATGTTCAGTGCTCCCTTATCCTTGTTATACTATTGTTATTTGGCTTTCCTGAGCCTAGCTATTGTACTTGACTACTTTTTATTATCAGGCTTCCCTGACCTTGACTATTGCCACCGGATTACTCCTTTTGACTCCAAATAACTGAGACTCCTGTTTGTGCATATTGCTGCCCATTTGTTTAACCCAACTAGTCCACTGTCGTCCAGTCTCCCAGTTTCCCGCAATCGTCTAGGGCTATCCGAGGCAAGTAGGCAAAGGCAGTGAGTGGGAACTAGTCAAGGGTTCAATGTCTGTGTCCACCCCGTCCCTTTCCTGACTGATTTTTATTTGTGGTGTAGTGACAATCCCTTTAATGTGACTCTGTACCCGCCAAATCACTTGTATCTTCGGATAGCTGCTTTTATTTCAAGATCTGTACTGGGGTCTGTTCAGCAGGTGATGCAGTTATTGTCCTAAAAATCACTCTTAAACTTGCAGTCCTATGTCAAATTGGCGTGGCCTAGAGTGTCTATGCCCTAGGCCCGCACAGCCGCTCCGTCCCTCCTACCCACCCTCTTCACCATTAGAAACACCCCTGGGCAGGAATCCTCCTAATCATCACTTGTCTGAACACAGCACATGTATTGCATCATTAAGGTATCTGTGCAGTGTTCAGTCAAGTGAAGAATGGGAGAAATGCAAGTTTAAAAAATAGTTTTTTAGGACAATGACTGCATCATTTGCCAAACGGACCCCAGGACATATCTTAGATTAAAAGCAGCTATCTGACAGTACAAGAGATTTGGGGAGAGCAGAATGTGGGCACAGAGTCACTTTATGTATGTAGAAAAGTTAAGAACTAATGTACTGTTTCTTCCCATATGCATTAGTCACTTTTGGTAAAGTATCCAAGCCCAATATTTTTTTGCCAGAGAGTTCTTTAATGTTAAACATGTAAATATCTACATTCTATAATACCTACCATGTAAACATTTTAAGATATTTCCATTGTCACAACCAATTTGTTGAAATTGTGACCAAGGTACATTTGTAATGTGCCTACAGATTACAGTAGTAAATATATTGTTCAGTTGGTCTCATTTGTGTCACTTAAAAGTGATACAAAGATGTCTTTTTCTGTTTACTGTCACTTCACAGTCAGCAATATGTCTATAAATAGCCTAATTGGAGAGAACGCTATTAAGCCTCATGTATGTTTATCGTGTGCTATTTACAACTTTGATGACACAAATTGAAATGAGTTCCATTAATTTGCATCCTTTAATAGCTTGGATGGTTGGAATAATAATTTTTCATATAAATTAATATTAAAATTGCAGAGGATGAGATTAAAAAAAAAATAGACAAATCAAAGATTCTGAATTTTCTGCATTACAATGTAACAGAAAGTATGTTTTGACTTCCTTTTTTTCTTGCATGAATTATAATGCAATTGATGTATATGCATTGCCATTTTTCATCTTCTTATAAAAATAATAAGCAAGGGTAGGCGGATGGTGAGGTCTTTGAATATAAATTCTTCCATGATTCTTTTTTTTCAAAATTCAAGACATCAAATGAGACACTATTATAGTTTGCAATATCTTTTGGCTGATACAAACATTATATATGGCTGAGGTTTATTTCATTTCCTATCTTATTTGATTTGAATCTAAGTCATGTAGCGCATATTAGCTTTTGAGTGCTGAATATATCTATCTATCTATCTATCTATCTATCTATATATATATATATATATATATATATATATATATATACAGTGGTACCTTGGTTTAAGAGTAACTTTGTTTAAGAGCGTTTTGGTTTAAGAGCTCACAGTTTTTCAGAATTGTGACTTGGTTTAAGAGCATTGCTTTGGTTTAAGAGCTCCCTGTAGTGGGTGGTACAGCACTGTACTCTGACCCAGGAAGTCTCATCCTCACCTTCCAAATCATAGCAGATCCACTTCAGGCTGGGGCTTACATCAGGGGACAGGACTGTGGAGGTAATCTCTGCATAGCTGTAACCCCTCTCTCCACGGACAGAGAGCGCTGCATGTATGTGCCCACATATGCCCTGCTCATTGCCTCATGCTCCCTGCAGTCTCTGTCAGCCATTGTGTTTCCCATCCTCCCTATTATGGGGATCTGCAGTTCCATCCTGTATCTACAAACTGCTGCTGTGTTATCAGGGTTATGCAGTTACTATACATTATACACCACATGCTGATTGCTATACTGTACAGTAACTTATAATATCACATATTCTGCTGTTTCTCATTGTTTGTTTCATCTGTTTTACATGTAATTCAGATTTTATTTTTTTTTTCACTAATCAGAAATACCACAAAAAAGACAGGGCAGTGAATAAAGGAATAATGTTCATTATCAAATTACAATCAGTAATCCTGTGATAGGACTGGACCATGCCCATGGGCCTTATAAAATTCAGGCAATGTTTTTCAAGTAGAAAACTGATACATGTACAGTACATTTGCAAATAGATTGGTGGTATCTCAATTTCCCAGATTTAATTTGGGCTTAGAATCTGAAAGATTACTGAAGAATAAACAAACTGTATCAGCTAAATTCTGTACTGGCACTGCAGGTTGCTGCCATGAGTTATAAATCAGACATAAACTTGTCTTTTTATCAAATATATAAGGTTCTAATTGCTACAAAATTCCCCATGCTAAGAAGCTGCTTAAGAAAATCATGGTTTCTTACATATGTATGCCTTATTTTTACCATCTACATTTTTGTTTATAGTAGCCACATTTTTCTTTCTCCCTTTTATTAGTTTTTTCTTATTTTCTAGAATGCATTTACACAGACAGCAATTACCTAGTAAGAAGAAAGTAGAGAGTTCTTTTGCTTATATTATGTACTAAGTTTGCAGATAGAGTACATTACTGACACAAGCAACTCCCCACTTCTCTGTCGAGATAAATGGTGAATTACAAGATCCCAAATATGTTTACTGTTGTGCAACTTTTGGTTCAGCACTATAGAAAAAATATATGTGGGCCCGGTTCATGAAGTTACAGATTTCCAATGGTGTTGTCATGTCCTAACTTTAATAAAATGTACCTGTCATTCCAAAGGCTTTGGAAAAACCTGCCCGGATTTGTTAGATTTGTTGACCAGGTAATTGAATTGCCTGTATTAAACCCCTTGACAAACCCCTCGATGGGGATTTATTTCTCATGAACTCCATTTCAAGGGGTGGGAAGAGAGCTGGCAAGCAGTACTCACACATATACTTTCTTTCCTTTAGTTGCCCAGGTTCTTATATCAACAATACTATGTATGAGATACCTTCTTTAAGGGGTTGCTATCATATGCAAGAAATTACTGCACAGCTCAGTTGTGTTACGGCCCTGTTACATGGAGCGATGATCTTCCGTTTACCGCTCCACGTAAAAAAAAATACAATGATCAGCCAAGGAGCCGATCATCACCTGAATGTCATCTTTCAACAAGGTTTAAAATCATCGCCCACCATAATAGCGATGCACAGCTGACGGATGATAATACTGTAAGGAAAATAATAAAGTTTATACTTAGGTGTCCAGGCTCCCCCCAGTTTCCTGCAGCCTTTACCCTGCATTTCCTGCTCTCCACATTGGCCTCGACATTTCTGATTTACTATCTGTACTGATAGGCCGCTTAGCATATCACTGGCCATAAGGCTGTCCTGTATCCATTATTGATTGGCTTAGTGGCCTGTTACTGAACAGACAGGGCCAGAAGTGTAAGATGTGGCTGCAGGGAGCAGGAAACACAAGGAAAAGGCACCAGGGGAACATGGGTAAGTATAAACCTTATTATTTTCTATGTAAAAGCAGGGGCTGCATGGACATCACTAACAATATATACACAGCCCTTGCTATACAATTGTCGAGCCATCTAATAGGCTCAGTAAGCGACCACAGAATATTATTAGTAGTAGTAATAGTAGTAGTATTTATTTATTTTTAAAGCGCCCAAGAATCCAGAGCGCAGATCAGTGCTTACTTACTCTGCTCATCGGGCAATTACATTTAAAAAGGTCAGATGTACTCAACCTTGTTGATAATTGAGTCATATAATACAATATGATACTGCTTTTGTCTATATCAGTCTACTTGGACAATAAAAAGGCATTAAATTCTATAGGGAAATATAACATGAAACCTAAAAAAAAACCTGCTTTATGGTACACTCAACAAAACAGAGTAAATGTGAACTGCAAAATCAGTCAGTGATCATAAGGTAAGTACAGGACATACCCTCATATTTTATCTTATAATAGGTGGGGTATAGTATCCCTATTTCTAAGATGTAGGGGGTACAAAAAGAGAGAAATGATCAAAGATAGAAAAGGATTGGGAAGTTCACAGGATGGTCAGGTATAAGGAAGGAGAAAAAGCAGGGGGGGAGAGAGAGAAAGAAGGGGGGGATATTACCAACATGATTCCATGTAGCTATCATAAACACACGCTTGCTTGGGATCAGAAGAGATAGTTGTCAGCTGAATAAATGTATGACCAGCCTTATGCTACAGCAATAATAATAATAATTATTTGTATAGTGCCAACAGATTCTGCAATACAAAAGATACATTGCCATAGAAGTCAGAGGAATCCCGGCCAGATTGTACAGTATATACATAGGTTGGGGATGTAATCAGCCTATTACAGGACCAGGAGTCAAATCCACACCAGAAGTCTAGAGCGCTGGTTTGCACACAGCGGTGCAGCCAAGGATCATCCAATGGTAGATGGCGTGATACACATATACTTTTTATTGAAACGCGTTTCGGCCCTATATTGTCTAACATAGGCCTTTATCAAGCCTTTATGTTGCTTGATAAAGACCTATGTTAGACGATAGGGGGAATAAGAGGCAATATGCCTGGAGCATTCCTAATGATGAAGAGGGTGGGGAGGAGGGACGGAGGTGCAAAGTTAGGGCACAGATACTCCCATTTAGCATGGGCTGCAAGTGTAAAAGTTGTTTTTTTAGGACAATAACTGCATCACCTGCAGAACGGACCGCAGGACAGATCTTGGATTAAAAGTAGCTATCTGGAGGTACAAGTGGTTTGGGGGGGGCAGATTATGGGTACATAGTAACTTTAAATGTAAATACTTCAGTTTACACATCACATTGTGGCACAGGATTTAGCTGCAATATTTTTTTCTAGCATATTACACAGCAATTCTAGGAAACAGCAGTATAGCTAAATCATTATTGCTTAGAAGCCTGGAAAAAATGACGTTTATCCATCAATCCACTGTAACCCTGAAAGTATTAAAATTTCAGAGGACTGGATTGAGGAGAAGTATGGTAAGGTGTCAAAATAGGATACATACTCACTCCCTTTTAGCTATGTTATCTGGTAGATCTTTAAAATTTACAGCTTCTTTATTTGATAATTATCTAACAAGTGTCAAGTATAATAAAAGCTCAGGGCACAGTGTTATGACAGCTCTTCTGTATACTGTGATTACTTCATTATAGCTTTGAAGAGAACCTATTGGCCCTCATGATTCCTGTTTTAGTAAATACTGCATTACAGAAACTGAAATATTGTGAGAGCCAACAGAAATTTGTGACAAATTTCGTAAATTCTGTCCTTTCTGTAGGCATCATGTTATAGAGCAGGAGGACCTGAGCAATATATATATATATATATATATATATATATATATATATATATATATTGCTATATAATATAATATAAGTGAGCTACAGGAAGAGATAGATACTTGTTCCCATTGTGAAGAAGCATGGCTTTAGACCCCACTCATTCGGGTTACAGGTGATACCTATAGCCTCGAATAGACCGGCCACATACATAGCAAAATGCATCTGCTGGATGTATGCAACCTCTTGATGCCATCTAAACTGAATAAGTTGCTGTGTACTGTAAGGAAATAGGATGTCTCTCCAAACTTAAAAATGGTCAATCTTTATTCCATGCAGTATCAAAGTACAAGAGTGTACTAAGGATTCAGCAGAGCAAGACTTATCACCCGGTAGCAGAGTAACACACAATATATACATTTAAAAGTAGTGGTCCTTCCTAAGTTCCTCCGGTAATGGGTGTGGGGTGAAGTGTGAATACTGTCATTATCAGAATCTGAATATAGAATGAATTCACACCTGTCTGTCTAGGTCAATTCCCCTTTGTCTGTGATGGCTGTTGCCCACTTACTATGCAATCCCAATCAATTAGATCATGTCTCTCCGTCTCTCAGGAAGGGCTATAGTGGCCCTATATAACTGTAGTTATACAGCTACCAGTCCCAGAAAGTTCTAGATAATTCTGGACAGTTTTAGAAACTTCTTGATAGTTCTCACAATTCCAGAAGCTTCTTAAGTATCTTGAAGTATGGCGAATATCCTTTAACCCCTTCGGGACCAGGCTAATTTTCGTTTTTGCGTTTTCGTTTTTTCCTCCTTGTGCTTAAAAGGCCATAGCACTTGCATTTTTATGCCTACAGACCCACATGAGCCCTTATTTTTTGCGTCACTAATTTTACTTTGCAATGACAGGCTGAATTTTTGCATAAAGTACACTGCGAAACCAGAAAAAAATTCAAAGTGTGGTAAAATTGAAAAAAAAACCCGCATTTCTTTTATTTGGGGGGAATGTGTTTTTACGCCATTCGCCCTGGGGTAAAACAGACTTTTTTTGCATGTTCCTCAAGTCGTTACGATTAAAACAATATGTATCATGTATAACTTTTCTTTTTTCTGATGGCCTGTAAAAAATTCAAACCATTGTTAACAAATATATGTTCCTTAAAATTGCTCTATTCCCAGGCTTATAACGCTTTTATCCTTTGGTCTATGGGGCTGTGTCAGGTGTCAATTGCGCATATACAACTTTTTGATCGCTTTTTATTACATTTTTTCTGGATTGCGCAAAAATGCGCAATTTTGCACTTTGGGATTTTTTGGCACTGACGCCGTTTACCGTGCGAGATCAGGAATGTGATTAATTAATAGTTCGGGCGATTAAGCATGCGGCGATAGCAAACATGTTTATTTATTTATTTACTTTTATTTAAAACCTGGGAAAAGGGGGGTGATTCAGACTTTTATTAGGGGAGGGGACTTTTTACTTATAACAGTACTGGGGGACTTCTAGTATATACACTTTGATCTCTCATTGAGATTTTTACTGTATAATACAGCAAAGATCAATGAGATAGGCACTCGTTTGCTTTCGGCTGCTGCAGCCGAAAACAAATGAGTGCCGAGTCGGGGTCGGCGCCATTTTGGAGCGGTCCCCGGCCGGCTTCAGTAACAGAGATCGTTCCTCTGGGACAACGTCCCGGAGGAGCGATCTCACCCACTAGACACCAGGGAAATGCTGCGTCCGGTAATCGGATGCAGCTGTCATGTTTGACAGCTGCATCTGATTACTGTATTAGCGGGCACGACAATCGGACCGTGCCCGCTAATACCCGCGGTCCCGGGCTACAAGCGGCACCCGGGACCGCGGCGGTTCAGAGCGGGGTTGCCGCGTGGCCCCGCTCTGAATGCCCGCACCGGCACGAGGACGTACACTTACGTCCTCGCACGGGAAAGGGTTAAAATAGATCAATTTCAAAATATCATTGTGCTGACCACAAAAGCAAAGTTTACAGGGAATAATAACTTTTTTCTATTCATTTAGGGTACAAACAATGAGAAAAACATACTTAACAACTGGGAACAAAAAAGTTTTGGAAAATTGCTACATGGTGTAATGCAAAGCTGCTGTGGAACCTTTTCTACAGAACTATGTATCAGTCTGTTCAGCTCCTCCTGTTCTATAAAATAATGCCTTTAGATCGAACTGCATATTTAATCAAAAAAAGACAATAAAAAACTTGAGTAACTTGAGTAAAAATTATTTAATATTTATATTAAGAACAACAGAACTGTTTTCTTAGAAATTTGTGCCATTCCTTTGTTATTCCTCTTGGAAGTTTGAATAAATTGCTAACTAAATGTTAGAATTTCCCTTCTTAAATTGATGTGTCCATCCACAAACATCAATTTGACAATTTGTATGCAAACTATGTAAGGCTATGTTCATAGTGTTTAATTAGCGTTAATTAGCACTATTTTGTTGTAAATTGCGTAATTCATGGCAAAATAGCAAAATTTTTGCCCCAATTTTGACTGAATTGCGGCAAAAATAGTGCTATTGTATCACATTTGCACAATTGCAGAATAGCTCTGATTAGAAATTTGCTTATAGCTGATCTAAACGAAGCACTAATCTGTGCTCCGCTGATCAAGCCGCCAGCCTTTCAGCGCTGCTCCGGTGTCTGACGCCCCACCCCAGGTGCCAGGGAAAAGCTTGATCCAATCCTGGGAAACTGGAAGCATCATCCTAAGAGGAATGGTAGGGAGCGGAGCAACGCTGAAAAGCCGATGGTTTGATGAGCAGAGCGCAGATCTAACAAACTGCTTTGATTCGTTAAGATTAGCAATTCACTCATCTCTAGCTCTAATTAAATGCTTTGTGTGAACAGAGCCTAAGTCTACATCCTATTTTTGGAATCCACATTAGGTGGCCTTGAAGTTAATTGAATTTTGTTAATCAAAATCCAAAACAACAGCCTCATTCAGGCAAAAAGAAAATACATATACCCCTCCAACACAAAAATGTTCTTGCGAATATACCTCATAAGGCCATGTTTACATGGCCTACGACCCCGTCCGGGTCATGGAATGGCCGGTGTCAGAGAAGATCATCAGTACCTGTCGGATGATCTTCATTGCTGCTTATTTCGGATACAGGCGCATCCATGTGCACCCACATCCAAATTCCCCGCTGCACACAATGGAGCGTGCGGCCGGAGCTACATCCTCTATTGTGTGCACTGACAGGTTCTCTGTGGCCTCTATTCAATGAATAGCAGCCGCGGAAAAATGACATGTGTATACACTCTGGCCGGGATTCCATAGATGCCAGCACTACATAAGTTCTGTAGTAATCACGGCTGTTGTTGCAAATCGGCAACAACAGCAGTGATTACTATGGAACTTACGTAGTGTGAACATAGCCTTAGAAGAATAGCACATTATATAGTTCTTAGAATAGTTGTTTTAGCATTGTTACTTCAGGAAATTAGTCTATTTAGTGGGGAGGTAAGGAGAAAAAGATATTCAAAATCATTTTGTCTAAATTTGACTGCACTTGTATTATAAAGCAATAATTATGAAGATTTATATAAGATTGCTTGTCTAAGAAGCAATTCGTATTAGTTTTATTGCTAGAAAGATAGGTTTGGAGAATGTATGACATAGCCACTGCAGTGATGCTTTACAGTTTGGTGAACATAATTGTATAAAAGTTGTAGATAATTGAATTGCAAAAGCTATTATTAGATGTGTGCTAATTTAATATAAAAAATATAGAACTGAATGTTGGTGTAACTATAAAAGCCACATAATTGATTTTTTTTTGTTGGTGGTGTTGTTTCATTTGTTATTATAATTACTTATACTTATAATTATTATTGTTTTATATCTAGTTTTTAGTAAAATATGTATTTAAATAAGCTCTTATAAAAGATACCCAATAATTTCAGTCATTTAAATAATAATGAAGTCTTAAAGTATGAGAATAGACAATATAACTTATTACTCCTAGGTCAGAGAAAGTTAGTAAGTTTCATGCTAATGTAAGGACCAGAGCTTAGTGACAAATTAACTTAAATGTAATCAAAATTTCATTAAAGTGACATATAGTAAAGTGATAGGCTGCTTGCAAGTCCACAGTTTCCACAACATAACCACAATGTAGGACAGAACAAATCTTGAAACCCAGAGAGGCTACAACATAAGGGAGGAAGAGAGAAGCAGAAATCTTTGTAATATTTAAGTTAAGAGCATGCTATAATGGAAAAACATATAGATCTAGATTATCCATTTGGATATGGTTTAATAAGAGGCTATGTCTCCCCTCATTGCGCAGTTATAGCTTATATGGTATAACCGTCCAGGCAGTGATGGTACAGTGCTAGTCAAATACACAACAATCTAACAAGATGCTACTAAAACACCCATGTGCATACACATCGAAAAAAATAGCTTTAGGGTAGCTTTGCACATACCGGAGCAAATCGCAGAGTGAAATCTGCTGCAGATCCAGTACTGTGAAGCTGAATGGGTCCCATACACACAACGTATCTGCTGCCAGTATGGGACACAGCCCCTTTAACCCCCCCCCCCCCCCGCCGGCGGCCGTCCGCCAGCCTGCCCGCAGCCAATTACTGCTGCCTGATTGGCTGAAGAGGAGCGAGGGGAGCCTCACACAGCCACGGTGCCGAGCAAGTAATGTATGCTCGGGGCGGAGACCGGCAGCGGGGGGTTGGGCAGCGGGGGGTTGGGCAGGGGAGGGTAGGGTTTAAAGGGGCCGGATCCCATACAGGCAGTGGATCCACATCATACAGCTCAGAAGACGTGAAATGATACACACATCTGTGTAAGTACTACAGGGGGGGGATAGACTTGGCAGGTTTAGTTTTTTTGCATAAGGATTGTATAAAATAACAAAGATCCAGATAGTTATATTAGTCCGACTTTAGAGTCACGGGTTTATTAGAGATATTTACAAACAAGATTAAATGGTACGATTCCAATTGTTTTGCCATCCTTTTTGCCAATTTGAGACATTAGGAATTCTGTGTATAACCACTGTGAGAGAAAATGAGTTACCCTTGGGCTATATTCACATGACCTTTTTTACGTTTTTTTTTTTTTTTTTAAATTACATTTGTGTTGTGAGCAACTAAAAAAAACCATCCATTGCTTGCAAAAAACATTTGAAAATAACTGTCATCATCATTATTTCGCCGTCCATGCAAACAACATCTGTTATTTAATACACTGTGTGCATTGGGCGGCTATCATTTCATTGACTTCAATGTAATAGACATCATTTAAAGAAAAAAAAAGGATGCCTCTTCTCTCTCTCTCTTTTTTTTTTTTTTTTTTACTTAGTCTCAACAAAGCCGTAAAGTGAATCTGTTATCTGTAATTCGTTTTCCAAACTTCTAGATAGCTGTTAGGACATGAGACACGTGTTACCTTTCATATATCCAGTTGTGCTTCTAATTTGTGGCAAAAAGTTCTAATTAATGCTAATAAAATGATATTTGTGAACATACTCAACTCCAGCAATGAATTTTGTTTAAATAGAAAAGGGAAGGAAGGGTTGAATGGTTGAGGGTACACAGCCACAACCATCCTTGCAGGAAAGGGGATTCGAAATTCTTGTATTCAGTAAAGCTGATCATGTATAACTGAATAGGACTATTTAAAAACATGGCATCTTGTAGTATTATATAATACAAGACCTTATTTGATTTTCACTGAAGTACTGGCCGTATGGACTTCACTTCTTTTGATTTGAAATCAACATGGTGATTCCACATCACCATAGCAGATAATGTAAAGTGTGACCGGAGCCACCCTTTACATGGTCTGCACTGTCAGTTTTGTGCAGCCGCTATTCAATGAATAGTGGCAGCACAAAACTGACATGTCAGTTTTCTATGCGGCCGCATGGAATCCCGTCCAGAGTGTATACACTCTGACCAGGATTCCATAGGCCACAAGGTTTTTTAAATTTTAAAAAAATAGTGACCAGTGTTGCAATGGCCGTTACTTATTGAAAATTAACATGTGTGAACTTAGCCTAAAACTGATATTTATACCACACCCTTAAAGTTATATAATTTACCTTTATCAAACAGCTGTATTGAACATAACTTGTGATTTATATTTTTGTAAGTGTAAACAGAAAGACTCATTATTTTCTCAGAGGGATCTGGAAGAAACTCCGCTATGTTTTGTTTCCATTGAATATGGGCAATGTTCAAACAATTGTGACATTTCAAAGAAGGATTTTGCATCAATTATATGGATGGATGTGCTAGGGAATACTGTGGATTAATGATGAGATTTATTAGGTTGGCTGTTTCACTGTGCGTAGGAAGGTTCTATAATTGGAAGATCAGTTATCATTCTTAGTTGTGTGACTTCTTCTATAATAGAATGATCTTGTTTTTTTACAAATTACAGCAGTGCAAGTTTCCAATTAGTACCAATTTTAATAAGCTAACATTTTACATTACAGGCCTGACCTAGTTTAACAATATAAAATAGCAAAATGTATTGCACTTGCTTTTTCATTTTATTCCTGGACCTGGTGATATGGTAAGTTAAAATGATGTATTATTAAAATATAAGTTATGCTGTAGTATACCAAGACTAATTTAATTGCATTGTTAGGCTGGGTTCACGCTACGTATATTTCAGTCAGTATTGTGGTCCTCATATTGCAACCAAAACCAGGAGTGGATTGAAAACACAGAAAGGCTCTGTTCACACCATGTTGAAATTGAGTGGATGGCCGCCATTTAATGGCAAATATTTGCTGTTATTTTAAAACAACGGCTGTTATATTGAAATAATGGCAGTTATTTACCGTTATATATGGCGGCCATCCACTCAATTTCACTATTGTGTGAACAGATCCTTTCTGTGTTTTTAATCCACTCCTGGTTTTGGTTGCAATATGAGGACCACAATACTGACTGAAATATCTGTAGTGTGAACCCAGCCTTATACTGTATAAAGAACAGGTACACAGCTTCCCAGTATACGTTACCTTGTATTAGAATTTAGAACCTTTTTTAAGATTTCGGATTACTGTCAGCGACTGTAAATGTTATTGTTTACAATCAGAGCATAACAGCTTGTTGTCTTACAGGTGCCTGACTCATTGCTGTGTCTCACAGCTCTCTCTTCTACAATGTATCACTCCCATATGAGCAGCACATTATCATATGAGCTTATTATGGCAGGCTTTTAGCTTCTGGATGTAAAAAGTAACATTTCCAGGCACTGACAGCAACATCCAAATATTGTGAGGAATGGTAAAACATGTGCATTACAGCTATTCATCATTTAATCATTTAAGTAGTAAAATACTCAGAAACTCGCCAGCCTGATCCACCCCCAATATTGTTCCAGTGCTAAAACTTAAGGGCCCTATAACACCAACAGATTATGTAACATTTCTTTGAGCCAAAACCAGGAATGGATTATAAACAGAGAACAGGTAAAGGAAAGACTGAGATGTCTCTTATTTTCAAATCCATTCCTGGCTTTGAAAAAAAAATCTGTCACAATCTGTTGGTGTAAGGGTGGGTTCACACCGTGGAATTCTCTCGGATAAATTCTGCAGAATTCTGTCGGCTGTACGCACGCACGGCCGCACACCTTTCTGCCGGCTCCATAGACACCATTCTATGGGCCAGCTGATTCAGCCGAAAGAATTGACATGTCAATTCTCTTGGCGAAATGCGGAATCCGCCCATACATGGTGTCTATGGCACATGCGGACAGGCGCGCGGCCGTGCGCACATACAGCCGACGGAGTTCCGCAGAATTTATCCGCAAGAATTCCTCAGTGTGAGCCCACCCTAATAGGGTGGGTCCATTTAGACCGAAAGATTATCTTCCAAAGATTTGAAGCCGAAGCCAGAAACAGACTATAAACAGAGATCAGATCATAAAGGAAAGCCTGAGATTTTTCCTCTTTTCATTTCCATTCCTGGCTTTGGCTTCAAAAAGGCAGGGCATATGTGGGCACATAAATTCAGCAGTCTCTGTCGGGGGGGGGGGGGGCGGAGGGTAGACCCCGCTATGCAGACCATGCCCCTCCTCCACTCCCCCTCCCACGCAGTACAGGGAGCTCTTAAACCAAAGCAATGCTCTTAAACCAAGTTACAATTTTGAAAAACTGTGAGCTCTTCTTGCAAAACGCTCTCAATCCAAGTTACTCCTAAATCAAGGTACCACTGCATATATACCACATTTCCATCTGAAATCTCCTACATTCTGAAATCTCCTACATTTCTATCTGAAATCTCCTACATTCTGAAATCTCCTACATTTCTATCTGAAATCTCCTACATTTGCAATAAAAATAAAATAGGCATGGAACTGACACCAGTGACACATGTGATATACAGGTGTGCCATATATTACTAAATTATACCTGTCGTTCTAACTTTTAAAATCTAAAACAACAGTAGATGTGATATTTTGCAATAAACATTCAATATTTTGTTTTTAGTTATCATGGAAAACACAGCACTTTCTGTGTTCTGACTTTTTTTTGTCCAAAGAGTCTAAACACGGTGTGGGGGGGGGATTTATCTAAGGCTGCGTTCACACTACGTATATTTCAGTCAGTATATTTCAGTCAGTATTGCAACCAAAACCAGGAGTGGATTAAAAACACAGAAAGGATCTGTTCACACAATGTTGAAATTGAGTGGATGGCCGCCATATAACAGTAAATAACTCCCATTATTTCAATATAACAGCCGTTGTTCTAAAATACCAGCAAATATTTGCCATTAAATGGCGGCCATCCACTTAATTTCAACATTGTGTGAACAGAGCCTTTCTGTGTTTTTAATCCACTCCTGGTTTTGGTTGCAATACTGACTGAAATATACTGACTGAAATATACATATACTGACTTAAATATACGTAGTGTGAACGCAGCCTAAGGGTGTAAATATAGACCTGGAGCAAACTGCCAACAGCAACCAATCACAGCTCCTCTTTTATTCTACCAGAGCTGTAAGCTGAGCTGTGATTGGTTGCTGTGGGCAGTTTGCACCAGGTCTATATTTACACCCTTTCATAAATCTCCAACAGGAAGTCCAGTTTTTCCCAGGTCATTTGAACATTCACAGAGAACGCAGTTATTTGATTGATGGACACATTGTGCTGTGACTTTCTGTATAGGTCAGACTTTATGGGGGAGATTTATCAAACTGGTGTAAAGTAGAATTATCTTAGTTGCCCCAAGCAACTAATCAGATTCCACCTTTCATTTTTCAAAGAATCTGTGAGGAATGAAAAGTGGAATCTGATTGGTTGCTAGGGGCAACTAAGACAATTCTACTTTACACCAGTTTGATAACTCTCCCCCATTGTGTTTAGTCTCTTTTTTGCAACCAGCACAAGACTAAAAAGCTGCCTTCTGGAGACTGGACCTGCTGACTGGACCAGCTTTGTTGTACAGCATGATAAAAAAAAAAAAAAAAATCAAACATGACAATTACAAAAAGTATCTAGGACAAAAATCTGTGACAAATAAGAGTTTTAAAAGGCATGATGGATGGAGTTGGCTTAGTTGCTGAGCTCTGTTCACAAGCGATGGGTGCAGGAATTTAATTACAGTTGGCCCACTCCAACAGTGGTCAGGATTAGAGACTTTATTTAACCTGGATGTTTAACCTCCTAGATGTCAAGTTCAATAGGCAGAAAGAGGGAGGTAGCCCATTATTACCTAAACCATTTCCTGTTCAACACGATAACTGGATTCTGTGCAGACAAGGTGGTTAACCACCTATTATATGGGGTGATGTTGAGGAGCAAACAAGCGCTCTTAGCGCTCGTTTGTTCCTCGTTCCCAGCTGGTGCTATTACACGCGTTGGCCGCGAGCGGGTGAGAGCCGGGGGGGGGGGGGGGGCTGCACGGGTGAATGCTAGATCGTTTGGGCAGCCCATAGAAGATATCGGCGCTCTGCTACCACCGCTCCTATTCCACGGAGCTACGGCAGCAAATCATTGCTATCCTGGTTGATTGTCTTTCAACATGTTGAACATCTTTCAACCGACATCATTCATATCGGCCTACCGTTGTCTTCTATTACACAAGATGATTGTCTGCCGTAACAGATGATATCGGCCAAATACAGCCGATTATCGCTTAGTGTT
Source organism: Dendropsophus ebraccatus (assembly GCF_027789765.1). Taxonomy (NCBI): domain Eukaryota; kingdom Metazoa; phylum Chordata; class Amphibia; order Anura; family Hylidae; genus Dendropsophus; species Dendropsophus ebraccatus. The sequence continues at coordinate 112,636,244 of NC_091458.1, forward strand.
AAAGGGTCTTTACTAAAACAACGATCAAGGAGCACTTCCCTGTACTATTTCTGTAATGCAGAGTATTGTGCAAACGATAAAACACTTGCTTTTCTATCCTAATGTAATAAGGTTTTAAAAAAATATATATATAAATAAAAATAATTATTTATCATATAAGAAAGCTAGATAAACAAAGCATTTACATAATGATAAGTTTCTACTATGCTAGAAAGTTGTGTCAAACATGTCATGCAGTGTATAGAAAAATGAAGTGCTATTTGCACCATTTTTGCTGTCTAAAAAATTAATCCACCCTTTCACAAAAATGGTAAATTGATTTTAAAAAATAATAATAATCTTAAGAAAATACATCAGATATATTATGTACCCTAAACATACATCTCTCTATTAACCCTTTCCCACACGAAGACGTAACTGTACGTCCTCGCGCAGGTGCGGGCGTTCAGAGCGGGGCCGCGCGGCGACCCCGCTCTGAACCGCGGCGGTCCCAGGTGCTGCTTGTAGCCAGGGACCGCCGGTATTAGTGGGCACAGTCCGATCGCCGTGCCCGCTAATACAGTAATCAGATGCAGCTGTCAAACATGACGGCTGCATCCGATTACCGGATACAGCCATTCCCTGGTGGCTAGTGGCGGAGATCGCTCCTCCGGGACAACGTCCCTGTCTGATGCCGGCCGGGGACTCATCCAAGATGGCGCCGTCCCCGGCTCGGTACTCGTTTGTATTCGGCTGCAGCAGCCTAAAGCAAACGAGTGCCGATCTCATTGATCTTTTCTGTATATCTATACAGCAAAGATCTCAATTAGAGATCAAAGTGTATATACTATAAGTCCCCTAGGGGGGCTTCTAGTATATGTGCAAAAAAAAAAAAAGTGTTGTTATAAGTAAAAATCCCCCTCCCCTAATAAAAGTCTGAATCACCCCCCTTTTTCCAGGTTATAAATAAAAGTAAACAAATAAATAAATAAACATGTTTGCTATCGCCGCGTGCGCAATCGCCCGAACTATTAATTAATCACATTCCTGATCTCGTACGGTAAACGACGTCATCGCAAAAAAATCCCAAAGTGCAAAATTACGCATTTTTGGTCGCATCAAATCCAGAAAAAAATGTAATAAAAAGCGATCAAAAAGTCATATATGCGCAATCAATGTATCGATAGAAAGTAAACATTAGTAAAAGTATACTTTATGCAAAAATTCAGCCTGTCATTGCAAAGTACAATTAGGGACGCAAAAAATAAGGGCTCATGTGGGTCTGTAGGTGTAAAAATGCAAGTGCTATGGCCTTTTAAGCACAAGGAGGAAAAAACGAAAACACAAAAACGAAAATTAGCCTCGTCCCGAAGGGGTTAATATAGAGATTAATATACTAAACATAAATAAATAATAATCTATTCTTGCTTAGTACAAAAATATTTATGACCTGTGTTTATGTTTATAACCTAGAACATATATGGTATAAGGATATTTTGTCCTAAAATTTTATCTAGTTTTTTTTTTATTTACTGTATATAAATCATATGATGGTGTAAATATACACAGAAGAACACTAAGATAGGTTGTGGGTAGTCTTCAGTAAATATAATTGTAGCACATTTATAAAATGTATTGGATATGTGGCACACTCATCCAGATAAAATCAATGAAGATTGAATTATATCTAGCAAATAACCAAATCTCAGTGAGCAAGGCCTTCAATGGTATGAAATAAACTGTATGGAAAAAGCTGAAGTTATATGATATACTTGATATATGTCAAAATGCCATCCTGATAACAAGTAATCCAACAACCTACTAGCACACATTATTCCACCAAATAGCCTCCAATAACCTATAAAGCTACCTTGAGAAATATGACATATTACACAGATCCTTCTTTTTATGTCGCCTCTTAAAGTGATGTTTATACTACTGAAGTTCTAGCAAAACCAGAACTGTTTCCATTGTATACTGGGAGACAAAAGACACATTCTTTGGCCATATAAGAACTGGAATTTGTCATATAAATTTGGCATCTCCATTGCTATGTAAGCAGCTTTGTCTTATTACTAAATGAGTCATAAATCTATGCAAACTCCATGTATCCTAAATATTTTATATGTAATGTGATCGATACAACATACATCCCAAATAATACCAATAGAAACAATGGGACCGCGGCTATTAGCGGGCACGGTCCAATCGCCGTGCCCGCTAGTACAGTAATCGGATGCAGCTGTCAAAGTTGACAGCTGCATCCGATTACTTGATGCAGTCGTTCCCTGGTATCTAGTGGGGAGGATTGCTCCTCTGGCACGTTGTCCCGGAGGAACGATCCACACATCTTACCCCGTCCGGGGTCAGCTCCTCAATCCCTGCTCGGCACTCGATTGCTTCCGGCTGCAGCAGCCGGAAGCAATCAATGTGCCTATCTCATCGATCTATGCTGCATATCTATGCAGCATAGATCTGTATGAGAGATCAGTGCACTTATACTAAAAGTCCCCGAGGGGGGCTTCTAGTATAAGTGTAAAAGTAAAAAGAAAAGTGTTGTTTTTAATAAAAAGCCTCCTCCCCTTTTAAAAGTTTGAATCACCCCCTTTTTCCCATGTTATAAATAAAAAAAAATAAAAAAACATGTTTGGTATCGCCGCATGCGTAATTGCCGAAACTATTAATTAATCACATTACTGATCTTGCACGGTAAATGGCGTAAGCGACAAAAAATCCCAAAGTGCAAACTTGCGCATTTTTGGTCGCATCAAATCCAGAAAAATTGTAATAAAAAGCAATCAAAAAGTGGCATATGCACAATCAAGGTACCGATAGAAAGAACACATCATGGCGCAAAAAATGACACCTAACATAGCCCCATAGACCAAAGGATAAAAACACTATAAGCCTGGGAATGGAGTGATTTTAAGGAACATATATTTGTTAACAATGGTTTGAATTTTTTACAGGCCATCAGATCAATAAAAGTTATACATGTTACATATCATTGTAATTGTTACAATTTGAGGAACATATATAAGAAGTCAGTTTTACCCCAGCGCAAACAGTGTAAAAATGAAAAAAAAAAAAATGCATTTTTTTTTTTCAATTTCACCACACTTTGAATTTTTTTCTGGTTTCGCAGTGTACTTTATGAAAAAATTCAGCCTGTCATTGCAAAGTACAATTAGTGGCGCAAAAAATAAGGGCTCATGTGGGTTTCTAGGTGAAAAAATGCAAGTGCTATGGCCTTTTAAGCACAAGGTGGGAAAAACGAAAACGCAAAAATTGATATTGGCCAGGTCCTCTAAGGGTTAATAGGAGTAATTTACAAATCTCTGGCACTTACTAGGACCAGTTGACTTGAAATATATATTTTTCTAACCCCTTTAAAGAGTTGCTATACTTAAGTGATACCTGTGACAGTCACGAATGAAAGTTTAATCATTCATGTTTTTATATTATAATTGTTCTTTTTTTTGTTTTTTGTTGGTGCTGTTTTGTTGTTTTATCTGGTGCTTACAGTATGTTTTGTTTTCCTAGAGGTATTTTCTAGTCTGCACAGTCATAAGGATGAGGTTTACAGAGAGAGTAGAATGCAAAGAGCAGCTAGTCTGTCCATGGTGTATGTTGCTGCCATGCCTCTGGCCACAGTATCGGTTATGAAACCCAGTGGTTGCACCTTCTGCTAGATTTGGAATCACTTCTGCAGCAGACCCACAGATTAAACCTAGAACAACAGGGGAAAGTAAGGGCCGTATTAGATGACACAATATTTTAGAACAAGTCAGCGCTGATCTATCAGGTCAGCACTCCCTTGATTCTCATTTCCCACTCGCTGTCGGTGATATTAGATGCACCGACATTGAGCTTCGAGGGGCTGCCTCGGCGATCTTTAACGGAGGTATGCTGCTCCCACTCCAGTTATACAGAGAAACGGCCAGAAGGCTTTTGCTATTGTTTTCAGGATATTAGATCATGCTTTATATCAACGATCAGTCAACATAGTGTATGTCAGCTGATCATTGATTTAAAACATGACCTATTACATGAAACGATTATCGGCTGGAATAGCCGGTAATCGTCCAAGTACGACCGATAATGACTTTGCATTATAGTACCCTAAGTCTGCCTTACCACTGGCCAAGAGGAAACAAGAGGGAAGGAGTTCTAGCAATTTCCCTTTAAACAAAACAATGACATACAAAAAAGACAAAACTTTACAGTGTGAAAGCTAGGTAATACAGGATAATTTTCCTAGTCTTTAAAAATATTGCTGTAATCTGATTGGTTGCCGTTAGTAATGTCTCTTTTATTTTCATAATCTTTTCTTAATGTTTGTAAATGGTGGGAATTATGAGCATAGGAGGACATAGCACTATAAATAACCCCTTAACCTCTTAACGACGCATGACGGGTATACCCGTCATGCGGCCGTTAAGAGTAAACAGAGAGGGCTCCCGGCGTGAGCCCTTTCTGCAGCACGTGGTCCCCGGTTGCTAAGTGCAGCCAGGGACCGCGTGTATTAGCTGGCGCGGCCGATCGCCGCCGCCGGCTAATTAACTATTCAAATGCCGCTGTCAAAGCTGACAGCTGCATTTGAATAGCAGCTGTGCCCCCTCTCCCTGGTGTCCAGTGGGGGATCTCCCCCCCGCGATGCGATTGCGGAGGGGAGATCCGTTCTAATGAGCCGACCGGGGCTCAGCGTCGGAATGACGCTGATCCCGGCTCGGCAATCTATTCAGATGGTCTGCAGCAGACCATTATAATAGAGCACCGATCTGATGGATCATTGCTCTATTATATACACAGGATTGATCTCAATGGGAGATCAGTTCTGTGTATATAGAAGTCCCCCAGGGGGCTTCATATTACTGTAAGGGAAAGTTAAAAAAAGTGTTTTTATTAATAAAAAATCCCCTCCCCTAATAAAAGTCTGAATCACCCCCCTTTTCCCATTTTACAAATAAAAATAAATAAATAAATAAACATGTTTTTTATCACCGCGTGCATAATTGCCCAAACTATTAATTAATCACATTCCTGATCTCGCACGGTAAACGGTGTAAGCGCAAAAAAAATCCCAAAGTGCAAAATTGCGCATTTTTGGTCGCATGAAATCCAGAAAAAAATTTAATATAAAGCGATCAAAAAGTCGCATATGCGCAATCAAGGTACACATAGAAAGAACACATCATGGCACAAAAAATGACACCTGACACAGCCCCATAGATCAAAGGATAAAAGCGCTATAAGCATGGGAATAGAGCAATTTTAAGGAACGTATATTTGTTAACAATGGTTTTAATTTTTTACAGGCCATCAGATACAATAAAAGTAATACATGTTACATATCGTTTTAATCGTAATGACTTGAGGAACATATATAACAACTAAGTTTTTCCATAGGACACAAGGCGTTAAAATGAAGCCTCCCCCAAAGAAAAATAATTGTGTTTTTTTTTTCAATTTCACTGCGCATATAATTTTTTTCGGGTTTCGCAGCATATTTTATGGAAAAATTCAGCCTGTCATTGCGAAGTACAATTAGTGACGCAAAAAATAAGGGCTCATGTGGGTCTGTAGGTGTAAAATGCAAGTGCTATGGCCTTTTAAGCACATGGAGGAAAAAACGAAAACGCAAAAACGAAAGTTAGCACGGTCCTTAAGGGGTTAATGTTAGCCATACGGCTATAAACATATATAAAAATTTGTGGATGTGAAGGGGTTTCAATGTGATCAGCCCTGCACACATTAGAGTCCCCAGACACGGAAATGACAGGCAGCCACAGTCCCACAGCGGCCTGTCATTAACCTTCTTATAAGCACAGTGATCATGGCATTTGAGGTAGTTAGTGAGAGGACAAGGCCTGTCACTGACTGATCGGGACCCCTGCAGCATGGCTACATACACTTATCTCCATCCTGTCGGTTCGGCAATCTGTACGTAGAGCCTGCGGACACAATATTACTTGTGGTGTCTGTTTATGTAACTACAGTATTACAGTAACTTTAGCGATAACATCAAGAGGTCATCTTCTGGTGAGCTGTTTCACTTAGTTACTTAACAGCATTTGGCAAGTGCAGATGAATGTAACACATAGTATCAGTTGTAATATGAAGCACTTGATATGTAGACACGCACGTACAAAATTACTCAGTGATGTAATCCTAGCTCATTACAATGTAAATACATAATATTTTCAATATATTTTAATTTTCGATAAAGTTTTTACAAAATAAGTACAACATACCATCTCAGAATATAAGTTTAAATCAGTCCATCGAAAATATGCAGAATGACACGACTATGACTATGACAACACACTTGGTAGCAAGGGCATGTATTACAGACCATTGAAACCTTTAAATAAAGAATCTTGTTATAACAAAATACTAAAGAAAACCCCTATCCTTCCCCCTTACAACCCCCCCCCCATGATTATTTAAAATGCCTGTCTTTATCAAAAGAAGGGTCGTTTTTCATATTAAAAAGATGTCGTGGGAACATAGTCCTAATGTGAACACCATTCACCACTGGCCATGACAGAATGTAAAATGAAAAAAAAAAAGAAAAAAATCACATTAACTTTTCATTTTTTCCCTGCTTTCACAATCTAATAAATATGTTTAACATACAAATTGATTAAAACAATAGGTCATTTTCTGATGACACATTCCTTCTAATGGTGTTTCAAGGAAAACATATTGATGTCCTTTAACATAGACCATAAATATGTAATAGGTGAGGGGTTTCAGCATTCCCCACAGACCCTTCATTCTGCTGATCATGAGGTCATAATGGCCTATCCTGCAGGTATGTATGTGTCTTTCCAAAAAAAAAAAAAAAAAAATTATTACATATATTTCTGCATTAAAAATGGAACAATATTTAAAGAAAACCTGTCACCTATGAATCACATATATTTTGCTTTGTATGTCTGTTCCAGTTCAAGTAGAGGTGTACGGGGCATAGTAGGAAAGTAGGGAGCAGAGCCGCAATGTGTGTCAGAGGTGATATATATACTTATACACTTACACACACACACACACACACACATATATACACACACACACACACACACACTCTTTAGTAGGGGTAGCGTGAAATGAAGTAGTCCTTTTTTAACAAAGAAGCTCCAACTTGGCTTTATTGTGGCATATAAAAGTTAAAAGTGGAAAACAGGATACAAAATAAACACCTGCCTGGCTAGGCTCTAACTACACACAGGTCTCGCCTTACTCATCAACACAAAAATAGGTCACAGCCTGAACAGGTCAGTAGCTTCCAGGCTCTCAGCAACATCCACCATTGAGCTGCCTCTTGTGTGCTGGGGCGATTAGCTCCTACTTACACCTGTGTGCAAGGTGTATACTGGAGTGGGAAGGGAATAGCAGTACCCACTACCAAACTTACTTGCCATTCCAATAACATCCAGGCTTCACAAGTACCGGATCGGCAGTGGATTTCACAGATCCGCTGCGTGTATGGGACCCATTCAACTTCACACTACAGGATCCGCATAGAATTTCGCTGCAAACTCGTGTGAAGCTACCCTTAAAAAAGTTTAGCAGAATATGTCTGCTAAATTAAACAACCGGAGTTTACTATCTCATCCCAGCTAGCAGCCTGGGTGAGATGTACACCCCCTCCAGAACCTTACTAGACACCTATCTACTATATATTTAATGTATATACAGCGTTTCCCCGAAAATAAGCATCCCTCAACATACATTAAGATTTCCTTTCCGGGCATATATCACGTCAGTCGTTTCTTTTTTTTTTTCTTCTTCAAATCTTACAATTAATTTCAAAATGTTTTCCAGAATTATGCTATCATCCATAGACATTAATTCATGCATCATAAATAATGTTATTACACAGAGGTTTACTGCAGCTTTTTAGAAGTTTCAACACTTCATTCTTTCTGGTAATGAGTAATTATCAGACCTTCAGTAGGAATTAATTACTATTTAAGCTACATTTTCAGTTAATTATACTTTCTGGAAAGTAATGTAGCATTTGCTGCTTACTATTTCAGTGTTAATGTATGTTTCTGTGAAGACATTAGATCTTTGACTGCATTAATTTAAAGATGAATCTCATTGTTGATTCATAACCCTAGGCTTTAACATTCCTAACCTTCTCATCCAGTCTGAATCACACTGTTAGCAGTTACCAACCTGGTTAACTTAGCCCGACTTAATTAGAATTTTCTCTCTTCAATGCAAGTGTCACTTGTGTCTGGGAACAGGGCAGTAGTGATGTTTACTAAATATTTTAACACTCAGTGCTGACTTATTAAAGTAATTAGCTTCTCCTGTTCCTGCTTGAGGTCTTTTTATGTTTTTAGGTTGGTTTTAAAGGCAAATTTCATTCATGTACAGTATACAGTTGAGATTTTTGGCTTACAAATTACCTATAAATTTACTAATAAAATATTTAGAGGTAATATGAAATTCCAATATTTTAACAAAAAAATTTAATGATTTGCCCCCCCCCCCAATGATAAATCATAAAAAATAATGTAGAATAAGTATAATAATAGTATAGATAAACTCAATAAAACTTTTTTTAAATTATTTGAAAAAGGCATTTTTTGCCCACAAAATTGTCATTTTATAGGTGTAAAAATTGGCAGATATGCACAATGTGAAAATGGCAAAGCTGAAAAACTACAAGTCCCAGCAGGTCTAGAAGGACTGCCATGCTGGGCCTTGTGGTTGTTCAGAAAAGGGGAAGAGTGAATTGCATGGAATGTGGGATACTGAGTGATGTGTCATACAATACAGTACCTTTCTTAGACTGGGTATGGGTCTTAGTAATATAAGTCTGCAGAAACTCTAGCAAACAGTAGGGTTGCACTGCAGCTTTTAGTCAATAACCTCACTAGGAAGTGGGCAAGAGGCTCAGCAGCATGCACAGCAATTGGATGCCTGCAGCAAGAAGCTGCAAGCTGATTGGACATCACTGTGAATGAGGAGGAGGGGATTGGACATCGCTATACAGCACTATAAGTGAGGAGGAGAGGATTGGACATTGCTATACAGCACTATAAGTGAAGGGAAAGGAGAGGGAGGGGATTGTTACAGCATCCAGATGTTCCAGCATCTCCTCCTCCTCCTCTTTCAGCATGGCATGGGGAAGAGGGTAGATTCTGTGTGGACAAGAGGCTCGGAGTATCCACATCTACATAGACATAGGGGAAGATTTATTAAACATGGTGTAAAGTGAAACTGGCTCAGTTGCCCCTAGCAACCAATAAGATTCCACCTTTCATCTTCCAAAGAGTCTGTGAAGAATGAGAGGTGGAATCTACTTTACACCAGTTTGATAAATCTCCCCCATAGTGTGCAAGTGTCACTCCTCGCATCTCTAGCACAGATTATGTGCGGTGGTAGTGCGTATCAGTGAGACAGCCGGGCAGCAGCTGGAATACTCAGCTGCACTGAAAAGCCGTTTCAGAACAGGGATGCCCCAACATTCTGAGGTAAGCAGCATTTTAACCCAATGCTGTATTTAAATTACAAGCCTCTTACCAGCCTCTTAGGCTTGTACCAGCCTCTTAGGCTTGTGATATAGGAAAAACAAAATATATTTATTTGGTCCAAAGTTTTGCAATAATTCACAGCAGTACATCTTGGCTTCCTAATGATATTTTTTCTAGTGTTTCTCATGTTGGTGCTGCTGAAAAATTCGACACTTGCCGCCATAGATCCCACATATTATAGATTATTATTGGGGGTGGCACACATTGTGATTTTATTATGGGTAACGTTACTAACAAAAAGTGAATATCTAAACAGTCTACTACCTAACAGGTTTTTTTTTTGTTTGTTTTTTTCATTCTAAAAGTTTAACAAATTAAAACTCAAAAATAAAAAAAAATCCCAAATTCCTGTTCACTATCATTACAAATCTTGTCATTAATGTCATTAAAAAATAAAAAAAAAAGCAGAAAGAATTGATCTAATGATAAGTAATAACTTAGTGCACTTAAAAAGACAACTTTTATGAATTTTCCTACATTCAGCTCTATATGATCATTCCAAGGCATATTTTTTTTCTGTTTTCAGGCCCAAACAATCCACAAATGTTTTCAAGATAAATACTCAAGCAGTGTTCTTTTAATGGAGAAAGTGACCAGGCGTGAAGAACTTCCCCTGAATTTAGGACACATAAAATTAGAGTACTTCTTGCAAGAACAGCCTAGCTCAGTAAAACTGAACTTCTCAATAAAGTCAGTAAAAGTGTAATCTAATTTTTTTTTGTGCATTTTACTATACTGTCAGAAAGACTGTAAAAGCCTTATATTGATTGGAAACATATATATATATATATATACATATACATATACATATACATATATATATACACTCACCGGCCACTTTATTAGGTACACCATGCTAGTAACTGGTTGGACCCCCTTTTGCCTTCAGAACTGCCTCAATTCTTCGTGGCATAGATTCAACAAGGTGCTGGAAGCATTCCTCAGAGATTTTGGTCCATATTGACATGATGGCATCACACAGTTGCCGCAGATTTGTCGGCTGCACATCCATGATGCGAATCTCCCGTTCCACCACATCCCAAAGATGCTCTATTGGATTGAGATCTGGTGACTGTGGAGGCCATTTGAGTACAGTGAACTCATTGTCATGTTCAAGAAACCAGTCTGAGATGATTCTAGCTTTATGACATGGCGCATTATCCTGCTGAAAGTAGCCATCAGATGTTGTGTACATTGTGGTCATAAAGGGATGGACATGGTCAGCAACAATACTCAGGTAGGCTGTGGCGTTGCAACGATGCTTAATTGGTACCAAGGGGCCCAAAGAGTGGCAAGAAAATATTCCCCACACCATGACACCACCACCACCAGCCTGAACTGTTGATACAAGGCAGGATGGATCCATGCTTTCATGTTGTTGACGCCAAATTCTGACCCTACCATCCGAATGTCGCAGCAGAAATCGAGACTCATCAGACCAGGCAACGTTTTTCCAATCTTCTACTGTCCAATTTCGATGAGCTTGTGCAAATTGTAGCCTCAGTTTCCTGTTCTTAGCTGAAAGGAGTGGCACCCGGTGTGGTCTTCTGCTGCTGTAGCCCATCTGCCTCAAAGTTCGATGTACTGTGCGTTCAGAGATGCTCTTCTGCCTACCTTGGTTGTAACGGTTGGCTATTTGAGTCACTGTTGCCTTTCTATCAGCTCGAACCAATCTGCCCATTCTCCTCTGACCTCTGGCATCAACAAGGCATTTCCGCCCACAGAACTGCCGCTCACTGGATGTTTTTCCTTTTTCGGACCATTCTCTGTAAACCCTAGAGATGGTTGTGCGTGAAAATCCCAGTAGATCAGCAGTTTCTAAAATACTCAGACCAGCCCTTCTGGCACCAACAACCATGCCACGTTCAAAGGCACTCAAATCACCTTTCTTCCCCATACTGATGCTCGGTTTGAACTGCAGGAGATTGTCTTGACCATGTCTACATGCCTAAATGCACTGAGTTGCCGCCATGTGATTGGCTAATTATATATTATATATATATATATATATATATATATATATATATATACACACACACACACACAGTGAGAGGCATCCTAATGTATACTACATACTATACTTTCTCAAATAAGTTAAAATATTGGGCATAGTATATAGTAAACCTATTTGCATATCAACAATCTATAAATCCTGGTCAATTATACATTTGTTATAGACTAAATAATAGTGAACCCCATGGCAGATGGTGCCTTCATATCTAACTGTTTAACTGTAGAGTAACTTCAGGCAGAGAAAAAGCAAGTGTGCAACGCAGCAGATTGGAGCTGATGATTACAGTGTTTATGCATGTTTTTTCAGCTAATAAATCTCTACTCAGTGTGTGCCTTCCTTGTCACTATATGCAATGTTATTGACACAGCAACCAACACAGAGGGCCAACTTCCTATTTGCATAACAACCACAATCTAGTCAAACCCAGACAAATGAAACTGAAATGTTCAGATATAGCAGAGATGAAGTTATCATTTAACTTTTAGAAGACACATACTTTGTTTACTGCGCTAACTTTCTTAATCTACTAGATTCACATGCAGTCATATATTATTTCACACATAACAGATTTAGATTTCATAAACAGCCTGAAACAATCAATGAGCTGTGGACAGTGTCAGGAAAAAGAAGAGGACTTGGGCTGTACATAGAACAGAATGGCTTGCCACAACTGCATCATGGCAAGCCAATCCTACCAGTGGACCTACAGGGAATGGTTTAACATCCATTAAAGGGGAACTCCAGGTAGAGGTAAAAAAAAAAGCAATTGTTTGGGGGGGTTGTTCTGTATTGTGTTTCTGTCCTTCCTGGTTGAGCAGTTCCCACAATGCAATGCTTTCCCTCAGCTGATCATCACAGTCCCTCACCCATCACAATCAGTAAAATTAATGCAACAGCTTCTTCTGGCTGGTCAGAGATGGTAAATCACTCAGGGGATTTGGGGATCCAGCCAAGCCTCCTGTGAGATATCACGGCCTGCCCCATGTCCGCATCATCAGCCTGTCCTCGTCAAACACACTCAATGTGAGACAGAGGCATGAAATATTTGTCTCCTAAGGTGGGATAGCAGTGGGAGCAGGAGACAATGTGAATTGGCACAGGGGCAATTTTTTTTTCACTTCCTGGATTTCTATCAGCTACTAGTGCGGCAGAACCGTACAGATACAGTAATACATTGTATAGACACATCTATATAACTCTTAATGTACTTTTAATAGAAAACAAGTTTTTCTTATCCGGAGTTCCCCTTTAAATGCTGCTGTCAGTTTTGCTTTTGCTGTTAGCAGCGGCCCCCAGCTAATGATAGCAGCTGAGGGCATAGAGAGGGTCCGTTGTGAGTCCTCTATAACCCTTTAATGCAAAGTGGCATAAGTTTATCATCAAAGGGTTAAATATTTCACAATTACTTTCCTTTACAACAATGCATCTTTGTCCCATTGCTCTGGGTCCACTCACTCTGATGAATTTCTTAATATTCCTTTTAAGAATTTTTTCAGCTCTTATTACCAATCATGAAAATAAAGTCCTGAAACCTGCAGTATGCTTGTAGTTATAAGCAGTATTGAGTGAGTAATAGTGCGCGATCGAGCAATGATGTGCTCATTTCAGCCCCAATGATTGATCAAGCACCTTGGGGTGCTCAGAAGCTCTTTACATATTCATGCTATTGCATTAATACAGTGTTACAGTAGCATGAATATTTAAGCAGTTTCAGAGGTCCTGGCATCATAATTCACTATGATGCTGGGAGCTTCAAAATTGTTTAAGGGTACCTTCACAGTAAAGCTACCCTTAACAGTGAAAGTAAAAAACAATAAAGTTGCCACACTTACCCGTCTTCACTCTGCTCGATGCCTTCAGGGGCCGGCTCTGGTCCCTGTTTAGTGGCTGGGGAAGGACAGCGCAGTGATTTACTGAGCGTGCTGTCACTGAGCGGGGGACAGGTGTTGGCACCGGAGGGAATCGGGAAGAGTGTAGCTGTAGTGTACATATGCTGCAATTACTATGGAGCTTTTCTTACTTCATTTCTGCACTTACTAGGCAGGCCATAAGGGCAGATGACATCACTTCCGGTACACCCCATAGAGTTTAGGAGAACTTCAGAGAATTGAGGATAATTGCTACCAAAGCAGAAGTTTAAAAAAATAAAAAGGGTCTAGGAAGGATCAAAGACATTGCCCTAGCAAGTATGCATGTATTTTTATTTTTTTAACTTTGTAATGACCCTGCAGCCATTTAGGGTAAACAGAGAGGGCTCCCGGCGCAAGCCCTCTGTGCAGTGCGCGTCCCTGGCTGCTATGTACAGCTGGGGACTGGGTCTATTGGCTGATGCAGCCGATCGCTGCTCCTGGCTAGATAACTATTTAAATGCAGCTGTCAAAGCCTGTGTTCCCCTATCCCTAGTGGCTAGTGGGGGGATCTCCCCTCCATGATTTGATTGTGGAGGGGAGATCTCGTCTTCTGAGCCAGTCAGGGCTCAGCATCGGAATGACGCTGGTCCTGCCTTGGCAATCAATGTGTTTGATCTGCTGCAGACCAGACTAATACAGCACAAATCTAATTGATTAGTGCTGTATTATGTATACTACACTGATCTCTATCAGAGATCAGTGTAGTTGTATCAGAAGTCCCCCAGGGGTATTTCTAATCAATGTGTGTAAAAAAAAATAATAATAAAAAAAATAATAATATATATATATATATATATATATATATATATATATATATATATATATATATATATGTTTATATCACCCTTTTTTTCCCAATTTTATAAATAAAAAAATTAACACATTTGGTATTGCCAAATGCGTAATCACCCATACTATTAAATTATCTCATTCCTGATCTTGCACGGTAAAGCGAAATACCCGCCAAAGTGCAAAATTGCACATTTTTATTTAGATCAAATTTAGAAAAAATTTAATAAAAAGTGATCAAAAAGCCACATACACTATATGCAAACAAGGTACCGATGTAAAGTACAGATCATGGGGCAAAAAATAACACCTCAAACAGCCTCACAGGCCAAACAATAAAAGTTTTATAAGGGTGCCTTCACACACGCCGGATCTGCAGCAGATTTGATGGTGCAGATTTGATGCTGTGTTCAGTTATCTAAATCAAATCAGAAAATCCGCTGCGATACGGTGTTTGAAGCTACCCTAAGGATGGAAATAGAGCAATTTTAAACACATTTACTTTTTTTTTTAAGGTTTTAATTTTTTAAAAGCCATAAAATAAAAGTTACATATCGTTTTAATCATACCACCTTGAGGAACATAGATAACATGTCAGTTTTACCATAGGGTAATCGGCGTAAACATGAAACCCCTCAAAATAAAAAGAATTGCACCTTTTTTTTTCAATTTCATTGCACAATTTTTTTTCTGGTTTTGCAGCATATTGTCTGTAATTGCAAAGTATAATTTGTGTTGCTCAATAACAGCACTCTAAAGAGTTAATCTGATAACACCATGCAGTTTTTTGTTAGTTTTTTAATGATAGGCATGCTTTCAAATAAATCTAAAACATTTCTTGTAGAGAAATGTTATTTATTGTAAATATTGGGTAAGCCCGACGAGAGAGAGAGAGAGTATGTATTGTGGTGATTTTGAGTGGACCAGTGACTGGATATTGGCTGATATTGTAGAGGACTACCATTTAGCCTTGAAGTTTGTGATTTTGAATAGTTGGATGGGGTGCCTGGAAAAGCTGAAACCAGTCCTGGGAAGCTGGGAGAAGTTTCCCAGGACAGGATCCAGCTTTTTCAGGCCACTGGAGAGTAGTGGCAAGCTGAGCCAATAAAGTGCTTTGCTTTGTTTATACTGTAAAATCATCTCTAGATAGTATGACCACTGTATGACAGAATTACTGGTGATATTGATGCTTGTATAGTGGTAGCCTATACTTTTTCTTTACAGAAATGGTACTTGTGCCCCAGTGTACAAGTAGGTGCCTCTTTGTTCCACTTCTATTTTCCTTCTGTTGATGGTGTGTATTGTTCATGTAGCAAAGGTATCTTAGCCAATTAAGGAATCTTAACCAATTAAGTTCTATTACTTGATGGATCCAAACTAACATGGCTTTACTGATGGCCGATCATGTCAGACTAATCTCATTGATTTCTTTGATTAAGCCAACAAAAGTGCTGGATGAAGGTGGTGCTGTGTATATTGCCTATCTGGACTTCAGCAAAGCTTTTGATTCAGTTCCCCATAAAGAGCTGATAGAGAAGTTGGAGAAATTGGACTTAATCCCTGGATAGTTCAGTGGATTTGTGGTTGGCTGAAGGATAGATATTAGAGATGAGCGAACCCGGAGCATGCTCGAGTCCATCCGAACCCTAACTTTCGGCATTTCATTAGCAGTTGCTGCTGAAGTGTGATAAAGCCCTAAGGGTATGTGGAAAACATGGATATAGTCATTGGCTGTATCCATGTTTTCCAGACAACCTTAGCGCTTTATCCAAGTTCAGCAACCACCGCTAATCAAATGCCAATCGTTCAGGTTCGGATGGACTCGAACCTGAACCAGGTTTGCTCATTTCTAATAGATATCAGAGGGTTGTTGTTAATGGTGTATATTCCGAGCAGAGACTGGTTACAAGTGGTGTGCCACAAGGGTCTGTTCTGGGTCCTATTCTTTTTAATATGTTTGTAAGTGTCATAGGAGAAGGTTTGGTAGGTAAAGTTTGTCTGTTTGCTGACGACACAAAAGTGTGCAATTGGGTTGATATTCCTGGAGGTGTCAGTAATATGGAAAATAATTTAGCTTTGCTAGATAAGTGGTCCAAACTGTGGAAATTGAAGTTCAATGTTTCCAAATGTAAAATAATGCACTTGGGAAGGAGGAGTCCTGTATTCGAGTATCACATTGGCAGTACTGTGTTGGAAAAGACTTCAGAAGAGAAAGATTTAGGGGTAGTGATTTCTGACGGCCTTAAAATGAGTCACCAGTGCAACCAGGTGGTGGGGAAAGCAAATCGTATGCTGGGGTGTATAGCTAGAGGTATAACCAGTGGGAAGAAGGAGATTGTGATCCCGCGATATAGAGCTCTGGTGAGGCCACATCTGGAATACTGTGTCCAGTTCTGGAGACCTCAACTAAAAAAGGACATTGATAAAATAGAACAGGTCCAAAGACGGGCTACAAAAATGTTGGAGGGTGTGAGGCATAAACCATATCAGGAAAGACTTAAGGATTTAAATCTGTATAGTCTGGAAGAAAAAAGTGAAAGGGGGGACATGATTGAAACCGTCAAGTATGTTAAAGGACTAAATGAGGTTCAAGCGGGGAGAGTAAAAAACTGAGCTCAAGAACAAGAGGACACAGTGAGAGGTTAGTTGGGGGAAAGATCAGAAGCAATGTGAGAAAATATTATTTTTACTATTTTACTAAAAGAGTAGTAGATACCTGGAACAAAATTCCAGCAGAGGTGGTTGGTAAATCTACAATAACAGAATTTAAACATGCCTGGGATAAACATACATCTATCCTAAGATAATAAGAAAGAAAATACTAAAAGGGCAGACTAGATGGACCCAGTGTTCTTTTTCTGCCGAAAATCTTCTATGTTTCTATTACACACTTTATTTTATTTTTTGAAATGAAGAAATGCTAAATTATGTCAGCTGGTGGAATTTGTGCTCTAGGGTTGCTTTTTAGGGTCACTTATGTTTATTTGCTTTCTTCTCCAAACATCCACCTAATGGGTCCAGAGAAGCATCTGTGGTGCAATTCATATTGGGCAGCCTGTAAGCTTTCAGGAACCATTCTGCTGCCCATTCACAAGAGCGTCTGTTAAATAGAACTGCGCTACTAGGCATGTGTGGCTACTGGCACTGAATGTAACAGGTGGACTGTCTGAGAGAGAATAAAACACCAGGGGGCATTAACAAATACTTAACAGGAATGAATATGTACTGTATTAATCACTGTTCTTGATATGTAAATTGATGAAGCAGGTTTGTCGTAAGAGCCAAACAAGCCTACGTCTACCTAGCTCTGCATAGCATTTAAGCTTGGTAAGCACCACTGTAGATTGCAATGACTGGATGTTGATTTAACAAGCATGCTTATCTGAAGCCAGTAATTGATTTTCATCCGAATAGTTATATTTTCCTTGCATTCCTCTTGGGCATATTTCTGTTTTTTCACGACTTATATCCACAGCTGCTACTTTACAGGCTAAAGTGATAATGTCTCTTGAGTTGTGTTAGTAAATGAATAGATTATCATTTAATTACAGTAAATCTAATTATATGAGTCCATATTACTATAAAAAAAAAGCAGCAACAATATAATGCAGCACTGAATATCTGCTAAGCAACTATATTAAAAATAAATAGAAAATATATAAAGGATTATTTCACAAAGAATTTCATTGCACAGATATTTTACAGAAATAAGAAGAAAAGTCAGAAATATTGATATATTTATTGTTTGTGTACGTTTTATTTATTTGAGGACCCATGACATACCGATACGCCATGGACCCCTGTCACTTACGGACTCATAACATACCGGAATGTTAAGAGGGTCTGGAGGCTTCATGAAGCTTTGTAGAGCATGAGGACCAGCTGCTATCAGCAGCTGGATCCTCACTATTAATAATGGGCCACCAAGATCACTTCAGTGTCACCACCACTCCATTTAACAGTCAGTGACAACCTTGTGTCACTCTCCAATCGGGTCCTGATTGTTTTTCCTGACTGCCGATGGTCTATGATTTACCTCCGTGCAGTCAGCTTGGTAATCTTCACAGAGCATCAGGTACAGGCAGGCTCTGTGTGAAGATCACCGATAAAACCGATCAATGCTATGCAATGGCATAACATTGACCAGTGTTAGTATTGTAATAAATGAATGTAATAGTTCCCTGGGGGGACTTAAAAAGTGTAAAAAAAGAAAAATTAAAAAACATTATAAATATGACAACATAGCCCCTCCCCCTATAAATGCTTAAATCACTCCCCCAGTTTACATTAAAAAAACTATAAAAAACAAACCAAACATATTCTATATTGTAGCATGTGTAGTTGTCTGATGTAGCAAAATGTAACAATATTGTCCCTGTATGGTAAACGATGTAAACAAAGAAACAAAAAAAAAAAAATGCCAATTTTTTTGTCACATTATATATCAGGAAAGAAAAATAAAAGCGATGATAACATCCCATCTGCAAGAATATGGTAACAATGAAAACTGTAGATTGTGGTTCAAAAGATGAGACCCCAAACAGTCATGTAGCCATGGCCTTCAAGGAATCAAATGTGCCCTATATGCAAAATGAAAAGCTGGTGTGCACTACTGTACATATACAGCTCTAAAGCACTAAACTATGTAGTTCAAGTAGCATAAAGTAAAGGAACTTTTATAATACACACTCACCTTCATTACAAAGAGGGTTACATAAACTAATCTTTTGCATGGACATTAGTATTCAAATTCTTTGCTATGACGCTTGAAATTTAGCTCTGAGGTTCTACATTTTTACTAGAGATGAGCGAACCTCGAGCATGCTCGAGTTTATCCGAACCCGAACGTTCGGCATTTGATTAGCTGGGGCTGCTGAAGTTGGATAAAGCTTTAAGGTTGTCTGGAAAAAATGGATACAGCCAATGTTTTCCACATAGCCTTAGGGCTTTATCCAACTTCAGCAGCCCCTGCTAATCAAATGCCGAACTCGTGCATGCTCGAGGTTTGCTCATCTCAAATTTTTACATGTGGTGAATTCATGTGATTAGATGTTTTTTTTTTACTTTCTGCTGCTCTGACACTTGAAACTGGACTTAATTTCTTAATGGAAATAGGACTCTTGCTAAAGCTGATTGCCATCTAAACTACGCAATGAAGGGTCTTGGTAAGAGAGGATATATATTTATACACAAGGCCACAACATAATAAAATGTGAAAAAAGCTGTAAGTGGATTTACACAGATACAAACATATAGAAAGACTTAGTAAAGACATGTAAATTAATATTTACTCAAGGGTCAAAGTTTCATTACCAGCAGCACTTCTACAAACTCAGGACCTGGGCCACCTAGGTTTCAGGCTGTTAGTACAGGCCCAGGTGGCTACTTGGCCCTTCTCATTCTAAGCTGCTAATAAAATCCTGCTGCTATGGATCCATAGTTACTAAAAGTGCTTATGATGTCTATCTGTATACAGGGCAACTGGCTGCAACAACCAGGTTCTCCTCTTGCCCTGCCATACCTGATATGTCTAGTTTGTAAAATGAAATAAATAATTAATTAAATTATGCCATAAATGCTGTCTACTAAGCAGTTTTTTTAAGCAAAAAGGAAACTACATGATCAGTCATATTGAAATGCAGTCATTGCAGGAGAGTTGGAGGATAGTCTCTCTCTGGCATTTGTTTAGTGTGTACAGTCTCCTATCAGTAAAAAAGTAAGGCCTGGGGAGCACCATAGCAGGATAGCCTAGAGGTAAGAACAAGCAAGTACTCAGGTATCTTGTCACAATCCTTTTTCTTTCATCTACCTGTAATATAATACAATTTACTTGGTAAAATTATTGTAAGAAACTATTATTACAACCTTAGCAAGCCTTGTCAAATGAGCTCAGGTTTTTACCACTATAGATGTCTCCCATTCCGACCTCTTATCAGCATAAGAAAATACCGTACACGCCATCCATTCTGACACTAATAAGCTTACAAATAGCTAAAAGCAACCTGACCTCTAATTTGTACTAGAGCTGTCAAGTGTGCATCATGTTCCCACACTGACAGTATTTGCCCAACAGCACTGAAAATGTATTATCATTTCTTACTATGCTAAGATGGTAAGTTTAGAGACTTATAGCAATGTAATCATTAACCACATTTTTGTTCTTAAGAAATAAATGGCAACAACCTGTAGACCTGTAGTGACTTAGATTGCTAGCTTTTCCTGCAGGCGTTAGCAAAGTGTGGTCTTCTGGGAAATGAGTTCATTCAGTGGACAAGAGCAAGAGCTGATGTTTGTTTGGATATGATATGAACTGAATATGATTTGGGACAATAAGCCTTTCATTTAGCCTTGCTCCTGCACAAGCAATAGCACATTACATGTTAAATGGTGTATGTCTTTTTTGGTAACCAGCAGTACAAAGCAAATATCTTTATGGCATACAAATTCACCTCTACTGCTGTGCTTCTATAAATGCTTTGTTTTGATTCTTTGTAGTCTAATGTTCCTATTATTAATGATATATCAATAGAGTTGTATATTGGATTTTTCTAAATATCAAATTTACTAGAAAAAAACATAAAAAGCAGTAATGTTTTTATAGAGCAGAAACGTTGCCATACTAGTCTAACAACAGTTCTTTATACTTAGTGCAGTGCCAATAAGAGTATGGGATACATCTATTTTTAGAGATGAATACTTGAATGCGAATTACGCGATTGCTCGATTGGAGTTATGAGCCCAATTGAAATCAATGTGCACAAGAATCAAATTTCACCTTTTTTTTTCTTTTAGTGCTGTTTGACTGATGAGTCCAAGAATGGATAATGAAATAAAGCACATGTTTAAATAGGTACAAATCAAGAACAGAGCAGGAGGGGAGGGGTCAACGAGACTGGAATAGTAGTACATGAAAAGTGTATAATGGGGTGAGAGAAAACCCCTTAATACACTTTCGGTGTACTATTGAATATATCAATAAAAGTGATTGATTATACTCACACATCCTTGACTTATCAGCCAAACAGCTCTCCTAAAAAAAAATGAGAAATTTGAATCTTGTGCATATTGGACCCGATCAGGAGCAGTGGTGACCTGCAGCGGCTGTTTCATAGTGCTCACACCAGCATAGTGCCTGCCTTTGCCCAACCCTGGAGGGTAAGAAGACCCCCTTTTAGAGTTCTGGGAACTCCAAACCTCTGCTACTTTGTGGAAGGTTATTGCGCTAGGGAGCTCTCTTTCTGCTTTATTTTACTACATTGAAATCAATGTGGGGACTCAAAAGTGACAGTCTGGCCCTCAGGGGGTTAAGTCAGACAGACTGTGCTTTACTGGTGGGGAGATGAGTCGGGGAATTGTATTTATGAAAAATACAAAAAGACGTGTACTATAATGGCAACACAGGCACACTAAATGTTAGATGTACAGTATAAAGGTACTTTATTTAATCAGGCACAAAGATACAAATAAAAGGATCCCAATTAAAAATCCCAAAAAGCTCCAGGGAAAGCATAAGGTCTAATGCTATCCAGGATAGGCAACCTCATATACAATATATACAATATCCCTGTCTTATGAGCAAATGTAATGAAAAAAAAAATATATATGACTATGAAAGAAACCACCATAGCACAATAATACATGCAATATGAACAACAAATGTGTAATAAGGATAGATGGTGCTAAAGAAGTAGGTAAGTATATACTGTAGCTATAAAAGAAGATGACCAAAACTGTATATCACCATATTAGGGAGACAGGGATAGGCTGGGGTGCCGACCACAGAGTCCCACGCGTTCCGTCCGTACCCTTGGACCCCTGAGGAAGTCGGAGGCTACGGACGGAACGCGTGGGACTCTGTGGTCAGCACCCCAGCCTAATATGGTGATATACAAGTCAAGTGTAATAATTGCATGACTATCAGAGGTCCAGATCTTGGACTGTTATAGTTTGTGTCTATTATGCTGAGATGCTGAGAGGATTTCTTGAACATGTGCTTTTATTTTATGTTATTATGTCCCATTTCATTGTTTTTACAAAATATCCTATTTGTACCATTTGTCAATATTGTTATACAACTTTGAAACACTGGTTTTATTTTATTTGTTCTGTAGAAAGATTGATAATAAAAATAGATTATACATGAAAGGAATCATAGGAATCGTTATAGTGCCAAGGTAAGAAACACATATAAACACAACATTATGGCTTAGTTAATTTTTAATTGGAAGGTTTAACACCTTGGAAGTACAATGCCTATGTTCCATGGAATTTACTCTAATGGTCTGTTGAGTTCTCAGTTGGACAAAGCCCTGTTTATCTAAAATGTCACATAAATAGTTTACATATTTGAAACATTCCAGTGATATCACACACAGTGGGCCTTTCTTGCTTTGTACTAATTGTACTAATTTTTACTAATGCTTCTTACAGTAAATTCAACTCAATTAGATCCCCAGTGTGTAGGAATCTTTAGGACCAGGACATTGTGCTATTTAATCCTTTAACTATTTCACTGTAATTAATCTGTATCATTCCTATTATTTATTATCTATGCTCATGTATATCCAAATATTTTAGCTACAATTGAATTATTCAATAATTTAACGCCAAAGATTTCATGGGCTAAGTGTGCAGTTCCTGCAAACGCTCAATGTTATCAGAAGCAGGAAGAACAGGACAGCAGTGAGGAGTAGGGAAAATGACTTTAACAGAATTTTTGCTTTTACTCAACTGGGAGGCAGGTAACCATCAGACATCAGAAATACAACTAAGGCATATTGGTAGGTTGACATGCCATGGACATTTATAAAGTAACAATAACATACATTTGACCATATTAACAAAGCATATTGCAATAAAGTCAACAGGGTGACCACCTGTATAGGACACTTTTTTTTAAATAAACATCCTGTATAGGACATAACTTAGGCAAAAGAAACAAGGGAGATTAAATGGAAAGAGGGGGGTGCCTATGTGGTCCTTAAAGAAGTACATACAGAAAAGAAGTAAATCGAGATTGTGCAAGCACACTCAGAAAAGGTTTAATATAATTCTATGTACCCCGACTATGATATGGAGTACTCAAAAAACTAAAACATGGAGACCATAAGGTCCCTGTCCGTGATTGATCACCCTGCAATTCTACTCCCAGCTCCTCCATGAACTGTATAACCATCACCTCCGCCAACAACTGTAATAGTTGGGGCCTTAGTAATTTTCCATTGTCTAGGAATTACTGTGGGTGCTGCCATAAGAAGGAAATGCACCAGGGACTTTCTGTGAGATTTTATCATCTCAGGCAGAATTAGACACAAAAGGACAGCTGGGTAATTTTTTAGTTGATTAGAAGTAATTGTTTTAATAAGCTCAATCACCCACTCACTGCGACAGGCAGTTTAGAGGAGGAAAAAAGACGACCATATACAAAAGAAATGGTACGTCTTGGGGCATACCATACAGTATTCACACAGATTTCCTCAAAAGAAGGTAATTGTCTTACCTTCATCCTCAGCACCATTTATTTTTCTTTTTTGTGAAATCTTGGTTTTGATTAGTATTTAAGTTTAGTTAGGCAGTTTAGTGCATTGTGGGTGTCACTACCATGCCAAAGTGCACTACAAGAGCAAGAGTAACATCACTGCACAGCACAACCTCTATTCATGACGAGGGGCGGGCAAGTGGAGTAGATCGATACACTTCTAGCCTGCTGTTAGTTTCCCTTTAAGGACTAAATAAAAAAGTGGTAGCCATGATAAATAAGTTCCTAATAGTTTCAGGGAATACTGAAGGGAACCATTATGATCATCCTAGTCCTAAATTAAAAGCAAATTTGCTTACAGTTAGTGTCCATACCCTTAAAAAAAATAAATAAAAAAAAATAAAAAAATATATATATAAAAATTTGTTTTTGGTTGTGTATTGTAGTCACAATAATATCTTTATAGGTTCATATATAATGCTTTAGTTAAACTCCATTTTCTGTATTTATATAATAGATAGCATACATGTAAAACAAATGATTAAATAAAGGAAATATAGTTTATATGTTCTGGAGATTGAGTCATCTCATAAAGTAAATAATCATTTTATATACTGTTTATTTTAAGTTTGGCAAGAATTCACTTGAGGTCTGTAATTTGTCTGTAACACAGCTTAAGCATTGACCTATATTTATAGTATTCTTTAGAAGTTCTCAATTAAACTATTTTTGTCCAAGGAAATACCCTTGGTAGAAAAAAGATACATGTTGAAGTTATACTGGCAATGAGGTAAGTGGATTGGAAAAAAAATGGTATAGAAAGAAATACTGGGGTCACTTAATTTTTTCTGGGATGGTCATTGTAACTTTAGAACAAGTGTATCTATACATATAAATGTCAAAAAGTGTGGTTGACCAATATCTTCAATGTTAAAGACATTAGCCTCTTTGGATGGTGCATAGCACATGCAGTGTACAACAAAAATAAAACTGAACCACCATTATCTGGCATCTAGAAGCACCTTGTACTAATCGTAGAGATCAGTACAGAATAGTAAAGGAATTGTCCAGGTAAAGGATTATTTTTTAAAATATTTAGCTGGGTGTATGTTAGACACAAAAAGCAATCTATATTGTGCCCCCAGTTTAATGTATTTGGGTCCTCACTTGTCACTGCTACTTACTGGTTCCTGTTAAAGTATCATTTGTAAAGGAGTTGCCACTGCCACCTGCCAGTCATATTAGATGAGACAACTTGTTACCAGGAACCAGAAAGTAGCACCGATGAGCGGGTACCGATTGGTTAAGTTTTGTACAGCTTCTTTTTAATGCCCTCCTACACACACACACACACACACACACACACACACACACACACACACAAAAGAGAAAAGTTCCTGTCTTCAGATAAGCCCTGGACTGGATGCTACTCAACATTAGTGATGAGCGAACAGTAAAATGTTCAAATTCAAGTCAAACTTCGAACAATAGTGGTGTTCGGTTCAAAGTTCGACTCGAACTGGAACCCCATTAAAGTTAATGGGAGATATTCGGGTTAATTTTGACACCTATATGTAGTAGGAGAAACTGTAATTATCATCCAGAAGAGTAAACTGGAAACATGGAACAACTTATAGCCTGAAATTTGGCTTTAAGAATGAAAGAGATGGGCGAATAGTGAAATATTCGATCATTTGTGCAAATATCAAGTCACATAAAATGTTTGGTTTGAGTTCGAGAAAATCGAGATGCTTGACTCGAACTTAACTTTTCTCGAACATTTCGATTAACACAACTCAGCATCCAATCAATGTATGCACTCCATTAATACAGAAGTCCTGCTTTATAAATCTAGCTAAGAAAGTAAGGATATGTTGAGGCTTCGTAGTATGTGACAGTCTCTGCTACAGGGAGGTTTGAAAGTATTAACCCTCCAAACACTAAACTAAATTAAATCCAGTATCTACATTCCGCTACGCTTTGACGAGTTGTTTATTTCTCACACAATAATTTTCAAGGCAACATTTGGACAAGACACCAAGTGCTGAAAAACCACAGAATAGACTCAGATGTCTTTAGCATATGCTTTTTAGACATGCTACCGTATGGTCATTCAGAGCTCTGTCATTGCAACTTGAACAGCTGAGAAAATAGTTGTCATTGATCTCTGACCAAAATTTGAAGCATGTGCCTGTGCGTATGATTCTTCACCTTCAAAACAACTTGACTTTAATGTGAATATAATTACATTAGTATATACATGACATGTCTGTGTATACTTTTAGTGTGAATGTTTATTTTTAGGTTGTATGCATTTTATGAAATAAATAGCCTTTTCACTATTATAAAGAAGATAAAGACATAGGGAGAGATTTATAAAACATGGTGTAAAGTGAAACTGGCTCAGTTGCCCCTAGAAACCAATCAGATTCCACTTTTCATTCCTCACAGACTCTTTGGAAAATGAAGGTGGAATCTGATTGGTTGCTAGGGGCAACTGAGCCAGTTTCACTTTATACCATGTTCGATAAATCTACATAATGTATATCAAAACTAATGAAAGGGATTGGCCCATTATTCAATATTGTACTTGTCATAAACTATTATATTAAAATTTGTAACATCTACATCATTTTATGTATTGCTCCAATACTAGCACAACTCCTTGTGATATTTTGCTAACCTACATAGTGCCTGATCATTTTATAATTTTAGCAGTACTGGTAAATGTAAATGTTATTTTTGGTTAGAATAAACAATATAGCACAGATCTATTCACATTGTCCCTCTCAAAATATCTATTGCCTGTTGACTGCAATGAATATAGTGTTAATGTGTGGATTCTTAGAATGCTGAGCATGACTTTTTTTTTTTATAATAACAGAGTAAGACTGATTTTGATATGCAGCACAAAGGAAGAGTCTCAGGTACAATCATCTATTGTAAAGAGGAAATTGTTTCCAGTATCAGGGCTTTCAGAGCCATCACTAAGTAGAAATGGAAGCAATCAATTTGCAGTTGCTCTCTTTATTTCTGTGTGACATGTTGAATCTACTTCCCTGCTATAATTTGCAAATCCAAACAGGTAAGAAATGCCTGCTAACTATATAGTGAGGAATGCTACAGTAGAATTTTGGAAAATAATTATGTTTTTGTATGACACTTTATTACTTACTAACCAGGACTTGGATGAGTCTGAAAAGCCTGTTGTATGCGGCATTTGTCTGATAACCATTTGTAATGTCTTTAGGACAGCAAGGACAAGGATCATGTACCATCATAGGCTGTACAGAGAAATAACAAAGAAATTATAAAAGTCCTAACAGTGTTTTGTTTTTGTTTTTTTCAGGGACCAGCTAAACTTATACTGGATCATGGTTTATGGAGACCCTTAGAAATGAAATTGTGTTACTTCAACTTATTGTTATTTGAGGAAATTTATGTCTGAGGTTAAAAATTAAAGTTACAATATATTCACATAAATAATATAACCATTTGTTAGAAAATGTCAGCAAACACTAGGTACATTGCCACCCATACCAAACATGCAAGCTGTGCTGATTATGCAAATGTCCGACCTATATGCTGGATGCACACTATACTCAAATCATCAACTTAAAGGACAAGTGCCATGAAAAACTTTTTCCCAGTAATTGAAGCACATTACAAAGTTATATAACTCTGTAATATGCTTCAATCACCTATCTGCCTCCCTTCCCTGTCTTTTTCCCCTCCACCCCCCACCAGGAAGTGTCCTAACTCACACAGACCTGATTACTGTGGTCACCCTCACCAAGCTCTTCTCTCAGCTCCTTTTCCTGTTACACTAGCCTCCCCCTCCCCTGCCTTGTCAGGTGACATGCTTGCTCAGCTGCCATTGGCTGAACAACTGCAAGCCATCACTTGTCACATGTCATGCTTATCTTCCCTCCGACTGACTCCGGCACATAGGCAGCTCCCCCCTCCCCTCATACCCTCTCTCCTGCTGCCGTGGACTCAGTGAAGGAGTCATGTCACTAGAGAAGATAAGCTGAGCAAGCAGAGTCACCTGACAAGGAGGGGGAGGGGGAGGCTGGTGTAACAGGAGAAGAAGCTGAGAGAAGAGCTTGGTGACGGTGACGACAGTAATCAGGTCTGTGTGAGTCAGGACACTTCCTGCTGGGGGGTGGAGGGGGGAAAAGGCAGGGAAGGGAGGCAGATAGGTGATTGAAGCATATTACAGAGTTATATAACTTTGTAATGTGCTTCAATTACTGGGAAAAAGTTTTTCATGGCACTTGTCCTTTCAAGGGGTATTACCATTTCAAATAACATAGTAAAACCTGAAGGGCTCATCAAGTTACATATTTTTGCAGGCACATTAATTTGGTAAATTTACCTCTCGGGCCAGATTACTGCTTTACGGAGAGAGAGGTGGTCAGTAACCTAGACAATGAGCTATCAACAATAGAAAGGAAAGAGCATACATATCAGGAGAAGGAGACAAGTTTGCTAAATAAATGTATATACAAAAATATTTAATCTGATGTGCCCTACAAGTTTAACAGTGTTAGTTGAGAAGGGAATTTCCCTTTTATGCAATCCATGGCACATGCACCAACTTCACACTGAACCAGTAATGCAAATGCACCACCTACACCTAGGAATAATGTGCATATGGGCTACCAATAACTTGAACACATGCTGCACGTGCACCGTTCACACATAAGACATGATATACTGTACAAAAATTATTCATACATCACTCACACTGAACACAAGCCGCACACACTGGAAAAATGTAGGGAAAGTGTTAGCTATTTATCCATCCGACTTATTGTCATTTACAGGTTTATAAATGAGACCAGTTTCCAAAAATAGGAATAAATTATATATATATATATATATATATATATATATTGTAGGGATCTTCCCGGGGGGATGGTGTGTTTGGACACAGTTCACAGCAGACTTGGACTTGTAAAATAACAGCTTGGCGTTTATTTTCAGCATAAACAGTCCGTAACAGAAATATAGCAACACTGTGCTTTAAGAACAAAACAAAAGGTCTTGCCCGTCTGGGCGCTAACTAACAAAAGCAGGTTACCTCTCTGACACTTCAGTCGGCAGTATTGCGGGGTGTGAACAGGCCCCAGCAGCGGCTGTCTTCCCAGCTCTCACCAAACAGCATGCAGGCTGTTCACTCCTGGCTGAGAGAGAGAGACCTGTACACTGAGCACACCTTTTGCCTTCTCAGGCTGATTGGGATCAGAGCTCACCTGATCCCAAAACCCACACTGGATCGAGGGGGAGGGAATGGCAAGTCCCACTACCAAAACCTACCTGCCATTCCATGTAAGTCCAGGCCCGGCAATAATAAATAATAGCTCAGCAGCATAACACTGCTGAGCACAGATGCCTCCTGGACTCACCATCTCACACTATGTATCAACCTGGGTGAGATGTACATCCCCTCGAGCACTTTTCCCGTGACATGTCCACATATCCCCCCCCTCTTCTTCAGACCGGAGGGCTGAGCATTTTGTCCCCACAGACAGTGTACCCTAGATAGGGCGTCAGCATTTGCCTGTAATTTCCCTGGCCGGTGTTCCACCATGAAATTAAAGTTTTGGAGGGAAAGAAACCACCTAGTCACCCTTGCATTTTTCTCCTTGTTTAATTTCATCCATGTTAGGGGGGCATGGTCTGTCACTAACTTAAACCTCCTGCCTAGTAAGTAGTACTTCAGGGATTCTAGGGCCCACTTCACTGCCAGACATTCTCGCTCAACTATGGCGTAGTTTTTCTCGGCCGGGGATAGTTTCCTGCTTAAGTACATCACCGGGTGCTCCTCGCCATTCACGACCTGTGAGAGGACGGCACCTAACCCTGTATTAGAGGCATCTGTCTGTACTAGAAACTCTCGCCTAAAGTCAGGGGTAACTAGCACAGGCTGTTGGCACAAGGCAGACTTAAGGCTTTTAAAAGCTTTCTCAGCCTCTGGAGTCCATGTCACCATTGCGGACTTCGCACCCTTTGTCAGGTCAGTTAGTGGGGCTGCAACTGAAGCAAAATTCGGCACAAACCTCCGGTAATAGCCGGTAATACCCAGGAAAGCTCTGACCTGTTTCTTTGTGAGGGGTTGAGGCCAATTCTGTATTGCCTCAATTTTATTTAGTTGTGGTTTCACTAACCCCCTCCCAATAATGTAGCCCAAGTATTTGGCCTCCTCTAAGGCTAGTGCACACTTCTCTGCATTGATGGTTAACCCCGCATCACTTATGGCATCTAACACCGCCTGGACCTTACAGAGGTGACTTTCCCAATCCGGACTAAAAATGACCACATCATCGAGGTAGGCAGCGGAGTAATCACGATGTGGTCGCAGAATCAAGTCCATCAACCTCTGAAAAGTGGCAGGGGCTCCATGTAACCCGAATGGCATCACTACGTATTGGAAGAGCCCATCAGGGGTGGAGAATGCAGTCTTCTCTCTAGCCTTAGGAGTGAGTGGGATCTGCCAGTAGCCCTTAGTGAGATCGAGGGTAGTTATGTACCTGGCATTACCCATCCTTTCTATCAACTCATCTACCCTGGGCATGGGGTAGGCATCGAACTTGGAGATCTCATTTAACTTTCTAAAGTCATTACAGAACCTCCAAGTTCCATTGGGCTTTGGGATTAACACAATCGGGCTGGACCACTCGCTCTGGGACACCTCAATGACTCCTAGGTCAAGCATACGTTTTACCTCGGATGATACCGCCTCCCTCCGTGCTTCTGGTATCCTATAGGGCTTCAGGTTTACTCTGCTTCTAGGCTCAGTTTCAATATGATGACTAATGAGATGCGTACGCCCTGGTAGGTCAGAAAACTTGTCTTTATTTCTCTGCAGGAACTCCTTAGCTTCCTGCTTCTGGGATACTGATAGGGTGTCACCAATCCTGACCGGAGGGATTGGTGGTGACAGATGACCAACAGGCTTTGTCGCCACCAAGGATTCCCTGTCTTTCCAGGGCTTGATCAAGTTTATGTGATAAACTTGGAAAGGCTTCCTTCTACCTGGTTGGTGTACCTTGTAGTTGACCTCACTGATCTTCTCTACAATTTCATAGGGACCCTGCCACTT
Organism: Dendropsophus ebraccatus; assembly: GCF_027789765.1. Classification (NCBI taxonomy): domain Eukaryota; kingdom Metazoa; phylum Chordata; class Amphibia; order Anura; family Hylidae; genus Dendropsophus; species Dendropsophus ebraccatus. The sequence goes on from NC_091458.1 coordinate 112,667,073, forward strand.
GGCTAAGAATTTGCTTTCTACCGTGGGAACAAGTATGAGTACCCGGTCACCTGGGCTAAAGGTCCTGATTCTTGCAGAACGATTGTAAATTCTGCTTTGGCCCTCTTGCGCCCTCTGGAGGTGTTCCCTTACTAGGGGCATTACAGTGGCTATACGGTCCTGCATTTGTGCTACATGCTCTATAACACTCTTGTATGGGGTGGACTCACTTTCCCATGTCTCTTTCGCTATATCCAACAAACCCCTAGGGTGACGACCATAGACTAATTCGAAGGGAGAGAACCCTGTGGACGCTTGGGGTACTTCCCTAATAGAAAACATCAGGTAAGGTAGTAAGTGATCCCAATCACGACCATCCTTTTCCACCACTTTTTTTAACATATGTTTCAGGGTTTTATTAAACCTCTCCACTAACCCGTCTGTCTGTGGGTGATATACAGAGGTACGTAGGTGTGAGATTTTAAACAGTTTGCATAGCTCTTTCATTACCTTTGACACAAATGGGGTACCTTGGTCAGTCAAGATTTCCTTGGGGATCCCCACCCTGGAAAACATATAAAACAATTCCCGTGCAATTGTTTTAGAGGTAGTGTTTCTTAGGGGTACAGCCTCAGGATAGCGGGTCGCGTAGTCCAACACCACTAGAATGTACTGGTGTCCCCTAGCCGACTTTACAATGGGACCCACCAAGTCCATTGCGATCCGGTCAAAAGGTACCTCTATGATGGGGAGTGGGACCAAAGGACTGCGAAAATGCGACACTGGAGCGCTAAGCTGACATGTGGGGCACGACTCACAGTATTTTTTTATGTCAGCATAAATTGCAGGCCAATAAAACCTCTGGAGGACTCTCTCCTGTGTTTTATCTGTCCCCAAGTGGCCCCCAAGGACATGATTATGGGCCATGTCGAGTACCTGACGCCGGTACGACTTAGGCACCAGAAGCTGTTCCACCACCTCCTCATTAATCTTAGTGACTCTATAGAAGAGATCATTAGTCATAGAAAAATGTGGAAATCTTTTCTCAGCTTCTGGTTCCTGAGGTACCCCATTCATAACAGTGACCTGCTCTCTCGCATTTTTGAGAGTGGGGTCCTGTAATTGTGCAGTACCAAAATTATCCCTAGACACCTCTAAGTCTGGAACATTTTGCGCAGTGGGAGGAGCCTCTTCCTCACCAGCCAGGACCTGCAAAGGAAAAGCATCATTTTCATCCTGTACATTTTTATCATTTACCGTGGGTAATGCAATAGACTTAGGGGTCTCCTCACTCCTTTCAGGGGATTGTTGTTTTCCCCATAGAGCCCAGAATAAAGGAAAATCACGCCCCAATATCACATTATGCATAAGATTTTTAACCACACCCACTTCATATTGTACAGCGCCTAGTTCAGTCCCGACATTAGCCCGTACTATAGGGTAAACCTTTGTATCACCATGTATGCATACCACACTCATATGTCTTGCTGGCACAAAGTCCCCAGTCACCAGGCTGGCATGCACCAGGGTGACAAGGCTTCCTGAGTCCAGCAACGCCTTAACAGGAAAGTCATTTACAGTAATGTTGCAGACTTGTGGTTCAGTCTCTAGTCCAGTGACTGCAACAAAAGACGGCTCCGCAAATAGCGACTGACGCCGGCTAGCGTCACACTCCATGGGCTCAGTGGTAAGAGGGCAATGGGCAGACATATGTCCTGTCTCATGGCATCTCCAGCACTGGATAGGGCCTGGTCTCCTTGGCAGGGAGTCCTTTTTAGGGCCACTTAGCCACCGGGGACCACCACCAGTCTTTTGCCCCTGAGACGCCTCCTGGGCGCTCTTCCCTCTATCAGCACCCCTCCACACTCCCCCAATAGATGGAAGTCTCTTACCAGCTGACGGCACAGGTCTGGCACTCCGGGGAGGTGACGGTGCTGCAGGAACATCACGGAGGTAGTCCTCGGTCGCCTGGAACCTCTCCACAAGGCTGACAAGTTCGTCGGCACTCTTAGGGTCGCCTTGTCCCACCAAGCGTTGCAGATCAGCAGGAAGTGCGCGGAGGTAGCGATCCATCACGACCCTCTCTAGGATCTGTGCAGGAGTAGAGGTGTCTGGCTCCAACCACTTTCTTGCCAAATGAATCAGGTCGTACATCTGGGACCTCGCTGACTTGTCCAGACTGTAGCTCCAGTTGCGGACTCTCCGGGCACGGACAGCAGCAGTAACTCCTAGTCGGGCGAGTATCTCTGCTCTTAGCCGAGGATAGTCCTTGACCTCTTGCTCACTGAGGTCATAGTAGGCCTTTTGAGGTTCGCCTGTTAAATAGGGAGCAATGACCTCTGCCCACTCAGGGGAGGGTAACTTTTCTCGCTCAGCCACACGCTCAAAGACAGTTAAATAGGCCTCAACATCGTCATCAGCAGTCATCTTTTGCAGCGCACGCTGCACAGCTCTTCTCACAGACAAAGTCTCTGGCGCGGCTGCTGCCACCAGCTGGGGATTAGCACCTGCAGACGCCTCTTGCTTTGCTATCAGGTGCTCAATAAGTCTCTGTTGTTGAGCCATCGCTTGTTCATGGCGCAGATTAGCATCTGCCAGAGCCTGTTGTTGCTGCCGATTAGCCTGCTGGTGTGCAGCCAATGCCTGTTCATGGCGCAGGTTAGCAGCCTCCTGATCCTGCTTAGCGGCTGCCTGAGCCTGTTGTTGTGCGACCAACGCCTGTTGCTGTTGCAGACTCACTTGCATTAGCTGCTTCATCATTTCCTCCATGTTGCTTGACTGTTTTTGGAGTGAAGCAGCAGCCTTCACCCAGGACATACGCAGCTGTAGCCAAGTTGATGCACACCGTTGCCCCTAGCAACCGCTTTGCCCGCTCCGCAGCACCAATTGTAGGGATCTTCCCGGGGGGATGGTGTGTTTGGACACAGTTCACAGCAGACTTGGACTTGTAAAATAACAGCTTGGCGTTTATTTTCAGCATAAACAGTCCGTAACAGAAATATAGCAACACTGTGCTTTAAGAACAAAACAAAAGGTCTTGCCCGTCTGGGCGCTAACTAACAAAAGCAGGTTACCTCTCTGACACTTCAGTCGGCAGTATTGCGGGGTGTGAACAGGCCCCAGCAGCGGCTGTCTTCCCAGCTCTCACCAAACAGCATGCAGGCTGTTCACTCCTGGCTGAGAGAGAGAGACCTGTACACTGAGCACACCTTTTGCCTTCTCAGGCTGATTGGGATCAGAGCTCACCTGATCCCAAAACCCACACTGGATCGAGGGGGAGGGAATGGCAAGTCCCACTACCAAAACCTACCTGCCATTCCATGTAAGTCCAGGCCCGGCAATAATAAATAATAGCTCAGCAGCATAACACTGCTGAGCACAGATGCCTCCTGGACTCACCATCTCACACTATGTATCAACCTGGGTGAGATGTACATCCCCTCGAGCACTTTTCCCGTGACATGTCCACAATATATATATATATATATATAATATATTATATATATATAATAAATAATGAAAACTAAGTGGACTGATTCACGATAGTTCGCTGTTATATATAGTCTATTCTTATTACAGCTATGTTTTACAACCCCACCATACACATTTATCTTTGGCTTCAAAGAGAGAGGAAAATACCAGGCCCCTATGAGTGCCGCAAACTTTTTCAGAGAACAAATTGAACATTTTAAAACCTAACATTTTAAAACCATGGTGAAATCTCAATTCCAGCCATAGCAACAAGCTCCTGTTTAGTGTCAATGGGGTTGTAGGAGAGCTGACCAAATGTTTTTTTTGTTTGTGTTCCAGATGGGGGAGGTACTGCCTCTACTTGGCCATGCACTCCAATCCAACCCTGGGATTTTTTTTTGCCAGTATTAGTTGAATCTTGCATCTAAAGTATAGGCCACAGTTAAATCTAAAGTATAGGCCACAGTCAGTGTAGGGTCCATCCCAGGCATAAGGCAACCTTACCATGGTGAGAGGGATACACTATTTGCAAATGGTATGCCCAAGGCCTCTTCTTTAGCAGTTGTGGGGCTGCTTTTCATGTTTTGAAATTAGCAGCGAGCTGTTGCATTTTTTTGTGTTTTGTGTGTCTGCAATTTCAGCCATAGCAACGTGCCCGTCCTAATGTGAATGGTAATATAGGATAGCTTACAAAATTTGTCTTTTTGTTTGTTAACCAGTCCTAAAACAACTAAACTAAATTTCCCTTCCCACAAAACTAAATATTATTTTATGCATCACTGCAGGGAATATAGAGTAGTTTTCCCTGACAGTAACATGTGATGACCATAGGTCCCAGCTTGTGAACCTCTGGCAGCAGCTTACTGTAGAGTATCATAAGAAAGGTTGTTTTCCTTGACAGACAGCTTGTTTGGTTATAAGTCAATTCCCAAACACTAACATTATCAAAATGCTATGTTATATTACACAGAATGACAGCACTGGCCTCTGTGAGGCTGATATGTACATTTTATAAAGCTCCCTGTCCTCTGAAAGCGTGGTTAGGTTGCCCTAATATGTAGCCTTTTGTCAATGTCAGAGTTGTCCTGTACCCGCTCCTGTAAGATCTTTTGCTTGAATTGTCAATCGTATCAACCTACTCTGCTGTCCAAATGGAACACACTTCTATAATTTCTATATTTCCCGAATATTATACAGTAGCTCTATAGTGAAACTAAGTTTTACTAAATGGTACATTTCTAGTACAGGTTGAACCTTTTTTTATTTATGATTTTAGGAAATTTATATTGAAAAACATATTTTCCCTGCACACATGTGTGAATATTTTATGAGATTACTAGGAATGGAATACATAGATACGGCATGTTTCCTAGAAGCGTGTAGTAGCACAGGCTTAGCATCACCTGATAATTACACATTTCCTATGTGTCATCCATAACATTCTGAGATATGGTTATGACCTCAATTGAAAAAGAGTAAACTGAACAAGCAGCTTGATGTTTTTATTTTTAATTTAAGAACACCATTTAAAACTGAATGAAATGAGCATAATACAGAGTACTGCTAGACTGTGGCAATGCATCTTAACCCCCCCCCCCAAAAAAAAAATAAAAAATAAAAAAAATTATGTATAAATATATGGAAAACAGTTAAATACAATGATTTGTGGAAATGACACATTTAGGCTATGTTCCCTCAATGCAGTAATGACAGCTGTTCTTTTGTGGACGATCATCATTTAATGCTAAACGACAAAAATTGTTAGAAAACAGTGGCCGTTTTTAATGATCATGATGATTAATAACGGCTGTGGTTTGCAACAACTTTTGTTGTTTGTACTTTGTTTGAACATAACCTTATACTTTAATGAAACGTGCCATTTATAATGGGAAAAAACACTGACACACAAACTTTATTAGTACTAGTGATTGACTCCCTGCCAGATGAGCATATATGGTTGGTGTCCCCCTTTAAAGGGTCATTGGGGGGAGTTCAGTTTTTCCAAATAATGGCAAATTACTAGGGCCACCCCCCCCCTAAAGGACTGTTTTCAATATATTAATCAAAATCAGAAATATTCCTACCTAGAATACCTATATTTGTAGCTCTCATGTAAATCTCATGCAAGCTTATTTTTTATTTGTTCAAATAAGTGAAATAGGAACAGTTAGAATAGAACTGATGATGATGAAGATGATGATGATGATGATTATCATTACTACTACTACTACTACTACTACTACTACTACTACTACTACTACTACAGTGATATGCATTTTATGACATGACAAAGATCCCTTTTCTTCCTTTTGTCTATTTAGCAGCTCTTTAACATCCTAGTTAGTTAACTAGTTACTACTTTGCCCACAATAACTTTATACAATAACATAACCAATGACTGCAGCACATATGTTGATGAGGCATGACAGGTCATTAGAGCTGCCTTTGTTGGCCGGAAGCCCGGCACACTACATTCTTCATGCTACCAATAAGGAAAAAGGTTATCTTGCCAAATATCTGTATGCTTCTAAAGCTTTCTGGCACACTTTAAAGAAACAGTGCAAGGTTATTAGCAATTTCCCTTTAATAAATGGAGAGGGAAGATAATTGAGTTATTAGGTAAAATTGAAAAGCTTTATTATACTAATAAAAGATGACAAATTTAAGAAGGTCAAATACAGACACCGTGAATATCTCATAATGTTAACAAAAAAAAAAAAAGTCCTGTCTATATGGATTTTCTGGGCAGCATGTAAAATAACATAGATTTCTGTTTCACACTAAAAGGGAGCTTGATAGCAATAAGATAGAAAGTATAACTACCATAATTGTCCCGGAAAACTGCGAAGCCTTTCCACTCAAAAAGACTCCTACCTGTCAGTGGAAACACGTTAAATTGCATCTCCACAATTAGGAAATGCTTTAGTGATTAGAAATCATACATATTTAAGGGTATGCAAAACCGAACATTTCAAGAAGGTTTGAAAGTAACTGTACAAAGCCAAACTGGGAATACAACATTTGGCGTCTGCTTGAGGGACTCAATGTTTAAGAATTGTAGTAAAACATTGAACAATGGGAAAATAATTCATTTCTTAACCCCTTAGCGACCCATGACGTACCTGGTACGTCATGGTGCCGCGGGGGTGTTAAGAGCGGTGGCCCGCAATCTGCAATCTGCAGTGCCTCTATTAGCCGGCGTGGGTCCCATTGCCGTGCCGGCTAATTAAGCACTTCAATGCAGCTGTCAAACCTAACAGCTGCATTGAAGGGCTTTAGACCTCACGTCCCTGGTGTCTAGTGGGACAGATCGCAGGGGGAGATCCATTCTTTTGCCCGTGCCGGGCCTCAGCGTCTCAATGAAGCTGATCCCAGCTCGGCAATAGATTGCTTTGGCCTGCTGCTGCCGTTGTAATCGATCTTTGCTGTGTATATACACAGCATTGACCTCTATGAGAGATCAATGCTGTATATATACAAGTCCCCCAGGGGGACTTCTAGTTTATGTAAAAAAAAAAGTAAAAAAGTGTTTTTATTAATAAAAAATCCCCTTCCCTAATAAAAGTCCTAATCACCCCCCTTTTCCCATTTGATAAATATAAATAAATAATCAAATAAATAAACATATTTGGTATCGCCGCGCACGTAATCGCCCGAACTATTAAATTATCACATTCCTGGTCGCATCAAATCCAGAAAAAATATAATAAAAAGTGATCAAAAAGTCGTATATGCACAATCAAGGTACCGATAGAAAGAACACATCATGGCGCAAAAAATGACACCTCATACAGCCCCATAGACCAAAGAATAAAAGCGTTATAAGCCTGGGAATAAAGCGATTTTAAGGAACATAGGAACATATTTGTTAACAATGGTTTGAAATTTTTTAAAAGCCATCACATAATATAAAAGTTATAATTGTTACATATCATTGTAATCGTAACAACTTGAGGAACATGTATAACAAGTCAGTTTTACCATAGGGCAAACAGCGTAAATGCAAAACTCCTCGAAATAAAAATAAAAAAATTACGGTTTCGCAGCATATTTTATGAAAAAATAATGCCTGTCATTGCAAAGTACAATTGGTTTCGCAAAAAATAAGCGCTCATATAAATCTCTAGGTGAAAAAATGCAAGCGCTATGGACTTTTAAACATAAAATGGAAAAAGCAAAAGCGCAAAAACGAAAATTGGCTTTGACCTTAAGGGGTTAATGTAAAAGCTCAAAAAAGTGACAAGAAATACTTCTCAAAGGGTTTTTTAATGGTTTCTATCCTAACTTACACAGTTAGCAAAAAATATAAAGACAATCTGATAATTGTTTAACCCCTTCCCCCAATATGACGTCCAGGGACGTCATGAAAAGCAGTGCCATTCTGCATCATGACGTCCCTGGACGTCATGCTCTTCCTGCCTCCCCCCACTGTCCCTGGCTGAGACCGGGCAGCAGGAGGAGGCTGTGTCACACAGCCTCCTCCTGCTGCCACTGCCCAGAGAGGAGCCGCGCTCCCCCCGGGCAGTTAACCCCATAGACGCCGCGGTCGGTGCGACCGCAGCGTTTATGGGGAGATCTGCTGCTTCTCGCAGATCGGATGCTGGGAGGAGGCAGCTGCACATGCTGTGCCGCTGCTGTGCTCCTCCCAGGCACCCGCTCCCTGCCGTAGCTGACCTCCTCCTCCCCGTGCTCCCCAGCCCGCTCTCTCCCTCTCCAGGCGCCCCCCTCCCCTTGCTTACCCTCCCCGTGCTCCCTCTCCCCCCCGGAGCCGCGCGAGTAATTGCGCGACTCCGGGAGGGTAACCATAGCAACCCAGACGCTTCCCAGTGCGTCTGGGCTGCTATGATTTCTAATGATCAGGCCCCTGCACTGAGGCAGGGACCTGATCATTTGAATGATCTGTCAGTATAACACTGACAGATCATTCAATATATAATGCATTACAGCACTGATCATGTGCTGTAATGCATTATATATGTGAAAAAGTGAAAGTAAAAAAAAAAACACTAAACACACACATACATACATACATAAAGAAATAATTAATTAAAATAAATAAATTAAATAAATAAATAAATAAATACATAATAGATAAAAAAAAATAATTGAAATAAATAAATAAACATCCTCCCTTTATTAATGATCCCCTATAAATAAAGTAGACATATGTGGTATTGCCGCGTCCGTAATGACCCCATCTATTAACCCGTTACATTAATTTTTCCACCTGATTAACGCCATTAAAAAAATTAATAAAAAACTAACAAAAATTTAAAAATTTTGTTAATCCCACCCCCTAAAAAATATAGAAAAAAAGTCACATGTACCCAAAAGGTGTACCACTAAAAGCATCAGCTTATGCTGCAAAAAAAAAACCCCTCACATAACTCCATTGGCGAAGAAATTAAAATATTACCACTCTTACAATATGCAAGACTCAAACAGTATTTATAGTATAAATGCCATAAACTATATCAAAAGCTATATAAAATGGATATCCCTGTAATCGTACCGACCTGACGAATAACTATAATATGTCATATGTAACTTATAGTAAACGGCGTACAAAAAAATGATGAAAAACAGCTGCTAATTTGTGTTTTTTATTCGTACCAGCTCATAAAAATTTTTAATAAATAATGATCAGAGTGTCACGTGTCCTCAAGAATTGTACCGATTGAAACGTAAACTTGTCTTTCACAAATATTTTGGCACCCCAAGGCCTCCGTGACATGATATAATGACTATATAAAACCTTAAGGCTGGGTTCACACTATGTATATTTGAGGCTGTATTTGTGAGGCTGTATAGCAACCAAAACCAGGAGTGGATTGAAAACACAGAAAGGCTCTGTTCACATAATGTTGTAATTGAGTGGATGGCCGTCATTTAATGGCAAATATTTGCTGTTATTTTAAAACAACGGCTGTGGTATTGAAATAATGGCCGTTATTTACTGTTATATGGCGGCCATCCACTCAATTTCAACATTGTGTGAACAGATCCTTTCTGTGTTTTCAATCCACTCCTGGTTTTGGTTGCTATGAGGACCTGACATGAGGACCAAATACAGCCTCAAATATACATAGTGTGAACCCAGCCTTAATAAGAAAATACCCCAAAAATACATAAGGCTTCTATCATATCTGCGGTCTGTGATTGAGTCAGGTGACGTACTGCAGCCACATGTGGGGGATTTCTAGAAACATTGGAATAAGGGGAATAAACAGTGAGTTCCATTTCTCCGTTAGTATTTGCTGTGTTAGAGGAAAAAATGGATTAAAATAGAATATATGCCCAAAAAATGAAAATTTTAAATTTCCCCTTCAACTTGCTTAAATTTCTGTGAAACACCTAAAGGGTTAATACACTTATGAAACGTTATTCTGAATACGTTGAGGGGTGCAGTTTTTACAATGGAGGGATTTATGGGGGTAACTAACATACAGGCCCCACAAATCCACTTCAGAACTGAACCGGTCCCTAAAAAAATCTGAATTTGAAATTTTCCTGAAAATTTGAAAAATCATTGCAAAATTTCGAAGCCCTCTAACATCCTAAAAAGTAAAAGGACATTCACCAAATGACATCACCATAAAGTAGACATGTTGTAGATGTTGCAGTAATAATTAATTCATGTGGCATGACTATTTTTTTCAGAAAAAGAGAATTTTGAATATAAAGGATTGTAAATGTTTCTAATTTTTGCGCAAATGTTGTGTTTTTCACAAAAAACTACTGAGTGTATCAACCAAAGTATACCACAAACATAGAGAGGAATATGTCACGAAAAAACAATCTCAGAATAACCGTGATAGTTAAAAGCATCACAGAGTTATAACTACATAAAGAGAGACAGGTCAGATTTGCAAAATAGGCCCTGGTCATTAAGGCCAAAACAGGCTGCGGAGGCAAGGGGTTAAAGAGGGGACAATAAAATGCTGTTTTACAGCTTTAGTACTGTATATTAAGAAAAGAAAAAACAATGATCAACTAAAGGTCCTCCATACACTTTAGGCTTTAGTCATTCTAACCTTCTGCTTAGAAATCTAAAATGTATGGGGCTGTCTAGAACAGCCACCAACAGATATTTGGTCATAGGGGTCAGCCATGGTGGAAAATCATGGCTAACACATTCAGAGAGAGGGGTTCTCCCCATATAGCAGAAACGGCAACATACAGCACGCTGACTATCTATGCCCACAACAAGGAACATTATTACAATGGGGGGTGCATAACAGGAGGATTATTACTATGGATGGGGGGGGGTGAATAACAGAAGGATAATTACTATGGGTGGGTAGGGGTGCTATACACAGCAGGAGATCATTATTACTATGGATAGGGGGGGTGAATAACAGAGGGATAATTACTGTGGGTGGGTAGGGGTGCTATACACAGTCGGAGATCATTATTACTATGGCTGGGAGGGGTGCATAAAAGGGTGACATTATCACCATATTGGGGGGGGTCATAGAAGGGGATATTATTATTATATTGGGGATCCTAGATACGAGGCAACTGACATATCTACTCTGCATGCCGAAAAGCAGAAATACTATTTATGGGACCCTATAAGTAGGAAAAAGGGACGGAAGTTGAAAGAAAAGTGTGGACCCTAAGATGTTTGTTGTGCTGGTTCTGAAGAGATAAATCGTAGATGGAAGAAATCCTCATGGAGGCCTGGGCCAGATGGTGAGGAAAAGTAATGCCTCAGATCAAAGAAGATGTCACCTGTGAGTCTGCTCTAATCCCCCTCCCCCCCCCAAACACACACATCTGCCTCTCCCCGTACCAGTCTGGCCCAGAGAACCATTTCAATTTCTCCACTTGGCCACATAAGAAAATTAATTGCCCACCCCTGCCATAAAGAATTCAGTAACACTTAGGGCTCTATTACACGGGACAATTATTGTGCAAAAAATCGCTAAATCGTTTGAATTTAAATGATACTCGTTCTTTGTAATTGCAGGCAATGATCAAAAAATCGTTTATATATCGGTCGTTTATTTAGATCTGAACCTAAAATTCTTGTTAATCGTTCACTAATCGTTTGCTGTAATTCCACGTTCGTTCGCTCAAGGTCCGCGTTCCTTTACTAATCGCTCAGTGTAATAGCACATTGTTCATTGTTTTTCCTGGATCAGAAGGAATAATAGTAATGATCGCAATGATCATAGTAACGATCATAACTAACGATTATTGTTCTGTGTAATATGGTGAACGATTTCAGGTTAACGATAAACAATCTAGTTTGCGATCGTTTATCATTAGTCATTAATCATTAAAAATCGCTCAGTGTAAAAGGACTCTAAGCCGTGCTGAACACTCCTGTGTGTGGGAGACAGGCAGCAGGAGGGAGACATAATTGACATCCGTCGTTCATCCCCCAGTTATAGAAGGTGTCAGGCCACCTTAAGAACTGTTTGTGCTGCCCTTTTTTGTATATCCAGTTTTCTAGTTTTCTAACAATTTATATATTCTACTTATAGCCTTAGGTAAATGTACATTATTTAATGTTTAATTTCTTGCAATGATATTCAAAGCATAGACATTTATGGTATATCTACAGAGAATGTCTAATGGTTATCCCCCATTGGGATGGTCAATCTATCAGAAAAACTGTGGTGCACAGAACCTTATTCTGATGGATTCAATGAAGATGTTGCAGTAGAGATCCATTTTGAACTTCTCGTATATTAGTTTACCTCAAACATGCTAACCACTTTATGCCATTATGGATTTTACCAGCTTATAATAAAGATTTACTAAATGTCTACAGAGTGCTGAAATCTACATATTTAGAGTACTACAAAAGGTCATACAAAAAGGTTTGAATTGGAAAAACTATAATATATAGAAATTATCTTCCACTAGTACTCTCTTGAGACCAGCATTTACTGTAAAATATTGGTTTTTAATAAAGTCTGCTGTTAGTATGAGGTTTCCCCACATATCACAGCTAATCGCTGTAATATGTCCCAGCAGGGAGACACTTTAAGATCAGCCGATTGTCAAGGGATCATTATAATAAGTAGGGATTGCCCAAATTAGAAAACCCCTTTAAAAATACAACTGATTGGTAAAGGTTTATGAAGAAAAATAAAAATGTTAATAATCCTAGTAAAGGATTCTGACATCTTAACTTGGTGGTTTAATTGTTACTTATTACTAAATGAAATCCATGAAAAGATGTGTTACCTATGAACGGAAATGCTGAACAATATTAATCGACTAAATAAAAAATATAGAAATTTATGAAGATGAAAAAGGATTCTGATTCAGAATTCAAAGCTTGTTCGTAGAAATTTAGAGTAAAGGTTAGCGAAGGCTTGTAACATTTAAACTGCGTTGACTAAGATAAGCCTGAAAGCAGGTATGATAATTACATTGCTCACAGCAAGTCTATGAATATGAATCATGTATTTGTTCATTCAAACTTCCTTGGAACTTTTCCAAATTAAGATGATGAATATGACATTCAACTAATCATCTGAAACAACAAACATATCTGCAATACACTTTTGAACTTTCCACCAGCAAGAATATAAAAAAAAAAAGTTGTTTTCTTCCCTAAAATAAGACATTATTCATTTCATACAACACAACATTGGCCAATGAAAATTCCTCTCTAATAGATATTATTAATACATACTTAAAACTGTTTCATAAACATATACCAAAGGGTATACAGATCATCACATTTCCCTTTTTAAAAGTTTATTTGTTTTTTTTCAGGCAAAAGAAGTGTATTGAGTGGGGGTGCTTAAGAAAAAAAACATACTCACCTTCTCCCATTTCCCACAGCTGCTTCCTGATTTCTATGATCTTAAATTCGAGCAGAAAATTCCAGTTCAGCCATCATTGGCATGGCAAGCCACCGTTGCATCCAATGAGTGGACATTTCCTACTCAAACAAAATGTCAACCGAGCATGAGAGTAGCAGTGAGCAGCAGAAACAAGGAGACATTGTAACGGCAAATATGAGAGATCTGGGCAGGTGATTATGCTTTTTTTGTTGCCCCCTACACTCTATACTAAAACAATTTTATGGCTGTGAGAACTATTACACTGATGTATTATTTATATTAGGGCTTCTGAATTTTTAGTCAGTTTACTAATGTACATGGTGACAGGTCTAAGCTGCCCATACACTTAAGATTAAACTTGATTTCAGTGGGACTGGCCAATGACCTAAAGTGTTTGGAACCCTAATGTCTTCAAGGCTCTGGCAAAGACACTGTAAGGGAACCCGGAAACTATACGGAAGACAGGAACAGAGAAAGTGAGAGCTCCAGTGCTAGGCCCCCCAAGACTGTCCTTACCAACTTTCCAGCCATACCTTAGAACAGTTTTTCCCAATCGGGGTGCCGCGGCACACTGGGGTGCCGGGAGAACCCGCCAGGGGTGCCACGGGATCCCGGTGGGAAATGTTCCCTGTCTCTCTAAGCATCCTGAGAAGCTGCGGCCGAGCAGCTTCTCGGGATGCACAGAACACTTTGATGTTCCACCCGAGCTATGAGCGGGCGGAACATTAAAGTAAGCAGAATATAGGAGCAGGAAGTGTCAGCGTCCTGCTCCTATATTCCCTCCCATAGGCTGCTGGCATGAAGTGGCCGGGACGTGACCTCTCCGGCAGGCGTGATGATGTAACGTCATCACGCCTGCCGGACGTCCCGTCCCCGCGGCTCGCAAGATGGAGCCAAAAGAGGAGAGCTGCTGCCTGCAGCCACAGCGCGGATAAGGTGAGTAGGATGTTTTTTTTTTTAGGGGCAGAGCAGGGGGCATTATTAGTTCATGGGGGGCACCTCTGGGGGCATTATTTTTATTATATGGGGGCACCTCTGGGGGCATTATTAGTATATGGGGGCACCTCTGGAGGCATTATTAGTTCATGGGGGGGCACCTCTGGGGGCATTATTAGTATATGGGGGCACCTCTGGGGGCATTATTAGCTCATAAAGGAACCTCTGGGGGCATTATTAGCTCATGGGGGCACCTCTGGGGGCATTATTAGTTATGGGGGTACCTCTGGGGGCATTATTAGTTCATGGGGGGCACCTCTGGGGGCATTATTAGTTCATGGGGGCACCTCTGGGGGCATTATTAGTATATGGGGGCACCTCTGGGGGCATTATTAGTTCATGGGGGCACCCCTGGGGGCATTATTAGTTCATGGGGGCACCTCTGGGGGCATTATTAGCTCATGTAGGCACCTCTGGGGGCATTATTAGCTCATGGGGGCACCTCTGGGGGCATTATTAGTATATGGAGGCCACCCCTGGGGCATTATTAGTATATGGGGGCACCTCTGGGGGCATTATTAGTTCATGGGGGCACCTCTGGGGGCATTATTAGTATATGGGGGCACCTCTGGGGGCATTATTAGTATATGGGGGCACCTCTGTGGGCATTATTAGTTCATGGGGGCACCTCTGGGGGCATTATTAGTATATGAGGGCACCTCTGGGGGCATTATTAGTTTATGGGGGCACCTCTGGGGGCATTATTAGCTCATGGGGGCACCTCTGGGGGCATTATTAGTATATGGAGGCCACCCCTGGGGCATTATTAGTATATGGGGGCACCTCTGGGGGCATTATTAGTTCATGGGGGCACCTCTGGGGGCATTATTAGTTCATGGGGGCACCTCTGGGGGCATTATTAGTTCATAGGGGGCACCTCTGGGGGCATTAGTAGTTCATGGGGGCACCTCTGGGGGGCATTATTAGTTTATCACAGCAGGGTTCCTACATACAGGGGGCATCTCACATTCCTACTCGCTTTACTGCACATAACACCAAACAGCGCAGTTACTATGGGAGCCTACAGGAGGGAGAAAGGAAAGAAAGTTGCTAGAAATGTGTGGAGCCTAAATTGTTTGTCTTGCAGGTTCTGAAGAGATAAAAAGTAGCTGGAAGAAATCATCATGGCGGATGGAGAGGAAAAGGGAAAGTGACTCCTCAGATCAAAGAAGACGTCACCTGTGAGTCACTGTATGACGGTTTTCTTATTTTGTAGAACATTATTTAGTAGGGGTACCCGAGGAATTTTTTTTTCCCAAGGTGTGCCCCGAGGTGGAAAAGGTTGGGAAGCACTGCCTTAGACAGTTGGCAACAATGGGACAATGTTCTTTTCACTGGGTAAAGCACAGAATGAAAAAAAGCAGACAAACATAGGTCAAAAGGACAGGGCAAACAATTCCAATTAATAGAATCCAATATAAAAATACCAGCTCAAGCTACAAAAGACTATTGCAGTGTCCCAGAACAGACCTCTTATTGTTATTTTTCTCAGAAGTGTATTCTTATATCTGAGTCATTCAGTATTTTATTGTCCCTGTTCTGGAAACTATGGTCCACTGCAAACTGTATATTGTGTCACCCCTCTCAGTATTCAGGTCTGTTGTTTCATCTATTTCTTGTATACTTTCAGTTATCAGCGTGTGTATGGTGTGGTGATGCAATGACTTGATGTCACGTGACTGCCCCTGCTGCCATGGTAACCCCAAGAGCCATCAAGCTTTGGCTGGGAATACCATGTGACTTCCTCTCTACCTCATTCCTGTCTCCTACCTTCAAGGGGACAGGTTGTGTGTGCCCTCTTTCCACTGTCAGAAGAGAGACACGTGTGCTCTGCTGCTCCAGCGTTACCAGAAGTGTTCCGGTCCAGTCGGGACCTGGCTGTGTTCTTCCTTCTCAAGTCCTAAAGATTCTCATCTCAACCAAAGATCTGGGTGCCGATTCTTCAGTCATTCCTCTCATCATCTCCCATAATCATGCACAGCAAGTATTCATCTCCGCTTCAATCTGCCCAGTATCTTATCCTCAGTACTACTAGTCCCATCATTCAGTACACTATCATCACAGCCTATTGCAGCATTACCCATTGCTTTGCCTTATCCAAGTCTGCCTTATTCCCTTTTGCATCCGGAGAGACTGTTGCCACTAGTTTTCACTGTTTCAATAAATGCACAACTACCGTTGTTTCTGAACCCTGGCATTGGTTTAATTATTGGTGCCCTGACTAAGGACAATGAAGAATTGCTCGGCCTCCGCTTGGTCAGGTTCCCGGTCTACAGCTGCTATCCCTCGTGCCCATACCGTGACTACCATCAGGCAAGTGGCTAGCCGGGTTTCTACCCAGTACTACCACCACCAGTACCACTACCCTCATCATAGGCAAGGTCTAAGAACACAAGTGGACCTCTTATGAAATGTCAGAGCCCTTGTCCAGGGTGTGATTGATAGAGTGTCAGTCTCGAACCAGCACTAGGGCTAGCAGAGGACACCAGAGGAGTGTGGTTGAGAACCTGTCAATCACCACAGAGCTAATACTAAAATAGAGTAGATTAGAGTTCAGACTGGTACATGGAATACACACAATTCAGGCACTGAATCATGACCAAAAGTGCTCAGCCATACTTCACAGGTAGAGAACTGTGTCGAGGTCTGAACAGATACGGATATTACAGACACCTTCTATCATCATTGGAAAAATTGGGGAGAGATAATAGTGGATCAAACTAAATATTGGTCAACAACTCTATGAGAATGGCCTGTTGAAATGTGCATCTTTTTGCATAGATAAAACTGGTAACATTATTGCAGTAGTCTGTGTGAATCTTTACAAATTTTCCATAACTAATTTAGTCTAAAGGTGGACATAAACCTCCAATAGCTGTTGGCCGATGGGTATTTTTCCTATCTAGCTATTTACATGAATGTTCATGTGTTCTTAATGAAGAGAAGAGGAATAAACTACAGCTCTAGTGGCAGCTTTTTCCTCAATAAAAGGGTAAGGCAATGAAAAGCCAAAATGCCTAACCCTTCACAGGAGGCTCTAATAAACTTTGCACAGTCAGCTGAACCCACCAAAGTCAGCAGGTTCAGGTGATTTTTGACTAAAGGATATGAGGAGGGTTAGTAAGTGGTAGAAATAAAGGAAAGCAGAACTGTGAACCAGCCCATCTGCAGCACATATGCTGTTTTCTGTCATAGAAAAACATGCTGGAATTCCATTTCCATCCAAACCTTGTTGAGAAGGGTAAATGCAATACCTGAGAGTATCCTAAATTTACATGTGACTATATCACTACCCCGGACAAGCAGAAAAAAATAAATTCAACCTATTAAACTGCCAAGAACTACCAATGATTACTCAATTAGAATTTCCTTAGCTTAGCTTAAAGGAAGCCTGTCACCTCGGCTCCCGAGCTGAAGCCCGCCCAACCCCCCAGTGGAGCCCCTTATACTTACCCCTTCCTCAAAGTCCCGGTCCCAGACCTCATCCCGCCGCCAAGAAATCCCTGTCGGAAGCCGTGCGTGCACTCACCAGAGATGAGTCAGATGCTTTCTATGTGCGTCAGACTCATCTCCAGTTGAGCTCGCGCGCAGCTTCCGACGTGGATTTCTCAGCAGTGGGAAGGAATCTGGGACCAGGACTTCGAGAGGGGGTAAGTATAAGGGGCTCCATCGGGTTGGGCGGGCTTCACCCCGGCAGCCAGGGTGACAGGTTCCCTTTAAGAAAAAAAAAGACATCTATAGATGGCAAGGCCTCTATTTTGCTTATTGCCTTAAGGCATTTTCTAAAAATCCGAACAATGTATACTGTAGCCATATTATACATGATTATTTTATTTCTAAACATTTTAAATTTTTAATGAGAACATCATTTCTTTAAGAGCTGTATAGATAACATTTGAACACAGATTGGCATTCATCTCTAGAGAAGCTCATAAATTAAAAAAGTGTACCTGTCATTACACCATTACAGTGGGGGGTCCGGGTGCTGAGGCCCCCCGCTGATTGCTAAAACAAATTTGCAGAAGCGCTTAGCAGCGCATGCTCTGCCCCTTCATCTCTGCTAAAGTAGGAATGGATGGAAATATAGTAGAGCCTATGGAACTTATAGCAATTACGTCTATGGGAAGTTTCATAGGCTCCATTATAATTCCATATTTTGTTACTTTAACAATGAGAGCGTAGATGAAGGGGAAGAGCGTGTGCTGCTGAGCGTGTCTTCCTCTTTGTTCTAGCGATCAATGGGGGGTCCCAGCACCCTGACCCCCACTGATACAAACTTCTGACATGTTTGTTATTATGACAGCTACACTTTAATTTCCCTATCTTACTCACAGACACATACTGTTGCTGATTTCAAGGGAAATCAATGCAGTTAAAGAAAAAACTTACATAGCAAATGTAACATAAACCTTGCTTGAATTAGGACATTTTAGTGTTAACAAGATCCAAAGTGCCATATACGTAATTTTTTTATAGTGTATTATAGTACCTGTTTTAGGCACAATCTATGCCAACATAAATCAACCATGGTTCTATATAAATTGAAATCATGTTATTTAATGTAAGAGTGAAACAATATCCCATTGCACATTTCAATGTTAGGCGATAATCATAGTAATTTAGCAGCCATGGATACCAAATGTATATGGAAACATTCTGATTTCTATAGATAGGGTCCAGATGTCTCAGAAGACATACTTACAAGACATTTAGATTATGTTCCAGTGGTTATATCTGCAATTGAATCTCTCTACAGCTAAACAGAGCTCCATCTAGACCTGCTGTATCTCCTCATGTAATATTCATGGATAAAAGTCCACATCACACATCAAGTGAAACTAAACTACAAACTGATTCATTTGCTGTTTTTCTGCCTATGTTGGCACATTAATCTATATCAGATTCATACCGGAAAAGCAAAAAAGATATGCATACTGAGAGTGGTCCAGCTCTCCGCAAAGTAGTGAGTGGAAATCCACTCACCGTGTTTGTTTAACAGATGATATGTGCTGTGATGTCTTTGTTTAAAAGGAAGCAAGATTTGTAAAGTGTCAGCGAGGACATTGTTGAGTGGCCTTTTGATTGATTTGTTAATGACGCCAGGATGTTGCAGAATGTCAATAATGTGCCAAGAACAAGTGATTTAGGGGCAGCTCAAAAAACAGGTAAATACTTACAACTTCATGATTGAAGGGAACACAGTTTTACTTCTGTCATTTTACAGGTTTAGGCTATGTTCACACAATATACTTTTTACACTCGGAACAGTGGTGAAATTGGAGGGGGGGGGCAGGGGGGGCTGCCGCTCCTGGGCCCACATAGGCAGGGGGCCCCTGCCCGTGTTATAGTGGGAGGCTGCCAGTGGGAGTAGAGAAGTGTGTCATAATGGATTCCGCACAGGCTTTGCATACAGGAGAAGCAGCCCAGGCACAGCCCAGAGCTCCCCTACATAGCAGCCTGAATTCTGCCTTCTCCGACCCCTGCGAGTGGTGCTGGCTCCTGGCTCCGCCCCCTGCTGCTGTGCCGTGCAGTGGGAGAGCAGAAAGCTCCTCCCTCCTCCTCCTCCAGCAGTCCCAGCTCCCAGGGCCACCCCCAGGCTCTGCACATGGTGGTGAGTAAAGTCTATGCCACTAGTTATGTGAGAACCGGATGACAAGAATATGGGCTGAAATATAGGCCATACAGGGTTCTAGGTGTCCCCTGTTTCTAAGATAATAAGTATTCTGCCCCTAAAGCCCCATAAGTATTCTGCCCCTAACATCCCATAAGTAATCTGCCCCTAACGTCCCATAAGTATTCTGCCCCTAACGTCCCATAAGTATTCTTCCCCTAACGTCCCATAAGTATTCTGCCCCTAACGTCCCATAAGTATTCTGCCTCTAACGTCCCATAAGTATTCTGCCCCTAACGTCCCATAAGTATTCTGCCCCTAACGTCCCATAAGTATTCTGCCCCTAACGTCCCATAAGTATTCTGCCCCTAACGTCCCATAAGTATTCTGCCCCTAATGTCCCATAAGTATTCTGCCCCTAACGTCCCATAAGTAATCTGCCCCTAACGTCCCATAAGTAATCTGCCCCTAACGTCCCATAAGTAATCTGCCCCTAACATCCCATAAGTATTCTGCCCCTAACATCCCATAAGTATTCTGCCCCTAACATCCATGCTGCACTTATGTGAAGAACTGATGGGCTGCAGTAAGAACAGCAGAGCCTTAGAAACCCCAGCCCTCACTCAGCCCACATGTGACAGCTATATACTGCTAAGCTGTGGGGAGGGCTGCTGTCATATATTGTGAGACTTACAGGGGACCTACAGGGGACAGTGCAGAAGAGGGGGATCATGTACACAGATGCTTTAGTGGTGCTAGAACTGTAAGCTATGCCAGGTTAAGGGGTTTGTGTTATGAAGGATTGGTACAATATAGGCACTTTCTTACAAAATCAGCATCACCCTGGTAGTGTGTCGTATTAAAACGTGGCTCAATTCACTTCAGTGGAAATGAGCTTCAATACCACACACAGCCTGAGGGCAGGGGTGGTGCTGTTTCTGGATGAGAACAGCCAACTTTTTTGTAATTCTGGAAGTGATTATATGTAGAGAGCCTTTTAGATTGTTTTAGGCCCCCTTCACACGTCCGGAAAATCTGTCCGGATTTCCGGACCCATAGGACTACATTAGTCACGGACACCCTTCAGGATTTTTCCTGAAGTGTGTCCGTTCCAGAAAATAGGTCAGGATTCTTTAGATTCCGGCACGTACGCCCCTATAGAGGTCTATGGGAGCGCTGAAAAACAGGAAACTTTCCTGATTCACATCAGGAAAGAGCCTGGAGTTCCGGATTGGCCGGCCACCCAACTCCCCCAAACCCCCCTACCTGGCATCAGCGGTGCTGCCCCGGACCCTGGCAGGGCTGGATCCTGGGACCTCACCACTGCCCTGCTGGCCGCCCAACCTCTCCGTTCATCCACCCGGACCTGGGACGCTGCTGAAGTCCTGGAGGGGAGTCAGAATCCAGCGCTGCCTCAGACCCCCATTCCCCCCCCCCCAGCAGCTCTGCGCTGTACGGCCCCCGACCCCACCATCACTCCCCCCCACTGCACCTAGATGCCAGCCCCCCTTCCCTCAGCGGCATCCAGGTTGCAGAACTACAACTCCCATCATGGATTGCCATCAGGGCGCAATGGGAGTTGTACTTTTGCAACCTGCGGTCATCCAGGTTGCAGAATTACGACTCCTATCATGCTATTGGCAGTTCAAATGGAAGTTGTAGTTCTGCAACAAATTAAAGGTTGACACGGTATAGGAGGAGGGAGGCAGTGGCATACTAGAACTACATCTCCCATCATGGTGTGTGGTAATATGCAGGACTACATCCTCCAGCATGGTATATAGGGTAGGCTGTAGAGCTACATCTTCCAGCATGGTGTGTAATAATATGCAGAACTACATCACATAATAGGAGTTGTAGTTCTGCAACAGATAAGAGGATGTCACATGGTATGAGGGGGAGATGGTGACACACTACACAAGGGGGAAAGGGGGCATAATACACATAGTTGACACAGGGGCACGGTGGCACAGTACATGAGGGAGAGATGGTGGCATGGTAAATGAGGGGGAGACGGTGGTATGGTATATGAGGGGGAGACGGTGGAACGGTACGAGGGGGAGACTGTGGTATCGTATATGAGTGGGAGACAGTCCTGAATGCATTGCCTGATGGTTTCCTGTAGGTAAAAACGGATTACTGTTAGGAAATCCTGATGCTTTCCTGATGCCTCCTGATCAGGATTTCCTAACAGTGAAAACTGACACTGACATGGGAATGGGGCCTTAAATCCTTCACATTTAGAGTAATGTAGTAGAATATACCCTTTAGGCTGGGTTCACACACAGTATATTTCAGTCAGTATTGTGGTCCTCATATTGCAACCAAAACCAGGAGTGGATTAAAAACACAGAAAGGATCTGTTCACACAATGTTGAAATTGAGTGGATGGCCGCCATATCAAAGTAAATAACTGCCATTATTTTAATATAACGGCCGTTGTTTTAAAATAACAGCAAATATTTGCCATTAAATGACGGCCATCCACTCAATTTCAACATTGTGTGAACAGAGCCTTTCTGTGTTTTCAATCCACTCCTGGTTTTGGTTGTAATATGAGGACCACAATACTGACTGAAATATACGTAGTGTGAACCCAGCCTCATTATGCAGAAACCATTGCTGTCTGCAGTCATTCCCTATGTGTAACGTAAATGGTTGGGGGCCCACTCAGAGTTACTCGCCCCCCTTAGGCTGAACCCCTAGCTACGCCCCTGACTCTCAATCATCAGCTGTTGTTTAACAGCCAAATACACTGTGTGAACGTGGCCTTACAGTGTATTTTATATGGTATCCAGACAGATATTTTAAATGTTTAGGCCACATTCACACAGTGAATGGCAGCCGTACAATATAGCCTGTGCTCACAGTGTAAAGCATGGCTCCAGGTTTTACTTTACATTGTGGTCTATGGAAAATTGGAGCGCAGACACACCCAATTGTGCCCGCATTCCAATTAAAATAAAGTAATGTTCATCCAGCCAATACTGTAGTATCAGCTGGGTGAACATCTCAGACATCAGCCGTTGTTTGACCTGACCAGGTTAAACAACGGACAGTGTTCATACAACATATTTTAGCAGTGAACGGAGACTGAATAATCAGTTCAAGAGGCAGAAGGAGGGAGAAGAAGTTGCTAAAAGTTGAGAAAGAGGATTTTTTTTCTACAGTAAGGGTGCCATCACACCTACCGGATCCGCAGCGGATTTGACTAAATGAATGAACACAGCATTAAATCCGCACTGTAAAATCCGCTGAGGATCCGCTGCAGATACGGCTTGTGTGAAAGCACCCTAAGACAATATTTTAATATTAATTCATTCAAAGTTTGTTAAAATGACTAGGCTTGTATAAAGGGACATTCCCAGCTAAAAAAGATATTCAAAGGTTATGGGATAACTATCTACCCTGAGAATGGGGACATCCCCTATTCTGTTGACACATGCATGACAAATCGGGAAATGGGTAATAATTAAGAACACACCTTTTTTAGAAACATGCATGCATCAAAGTATTTTTCAAAGATTTTCAATAAAAGTACAGTTTTATACATATTTTATCGCTAAAATATTTTATATTTAGTTCAAAAATTATATGTGCAGTGTTACATGCCAGCCTTTGAAATGAATGTGCATCTACACT
Organism: Dendropsophus ebraccatus; assembly: GCF_027789765.1. Classification (NCBI taxonomy): domain Eukaryota; kingdom Metazoa; phylum Chordata; class Amphibia; order Anura; family Hylidae; genus Dendropsophus; species Dendropsophus ebraccatus. Next base: position 112,690,581 of record NC_091458.1, read on the forward strand.
ATGTTATGCTGGGATGGGTCAAGTCTACTAGAGTTGCTTTTTACGGCACGTTTTCAGCTAGCGCCTTATTCCCCCTATTAATTTGTATGGATAAAATAATAGATGTACACATCCACTAGTATCACCAGCCCCTCTTTAAAGCATTGATGTATGTGTCCTGCTTTAACATGTTAATTGTTTTGATCAGGTATACTGCATTGCAAATCTTGGCGTATATTATATGAAGTAAGGGTGGTGCAGTATTATATCTGATGGTATAGGGTAGAACCTCCTCAGACTTACAGAATGTGTTTCACAGGGTAATGATACAGGTGCAAGGAAATACTTAGTAATTGTATTTTATTCCAGAAGTGTGGGGCTAGGCAAGGCAAGGCACATGCTCTGGATGTGGGTACCATGAGGGCTAAACAGGCCATGTTGTCAATACAGAGCTAGGACAGAGAACTACATTTTTGCTCTATGAGGAAGGAATTTCTACATTTGACAATATCTTCATAAATAATATATACAATAGTACTAGTTGGGAGAATAAAACATAAAAATAGTATATTCTGATGTAGTATTCATATATTGGATAATGCTGCTGGCTGTAGTATCAGTGTAAATACTGTAGGTCACTTAATAAAAGATATTTCCAGACAAGTTAGATTCCAAGGATGTTTGTTACTCTCCATATCTAGTATATCTGATTGTCAACTTTATAGTAGTACCAATATCAGAGCTGACTGTGTTAAAGTAAACGAGTTAAGTTTGTCACATGGCAAGAGTGACGTAATACATTCCATGAAAAACCCCATTATATGACAATCTCAGCTCTGCTACATCAGATGTTGACAGCGCAATGAATAAAGCAAAATTATAAATCAATACAGTCAATGGGAGCTAATTTTCTAAAATCAGGAAATATTTGAAAGACACTATTTTCTACATTCAGCCGTCATCAGCCAACATGATCTATCGCCCCTTAATTTTATCCGTGAACTCTGCAAACTCATTTCCAATAATGTCTGTAACCACATCCAGAGGCGCCGACTGAAACAGTTTTCCCAGTAGGTAACAAATTGCCCTCCAGTGCTTTATTTAAGGAGTGAAATGTTGAGGTTTTCTCCTCTTAACATGTTGCACCGTATGAACGTCTTTCTACTCACCACAAAGGCCTCCAGACATTTCACATTCAATGGTGGATTTCTTCTGTGATAGGAAAGTTTGTTTGTTGCCTTTCCTCCTGGCACATCTCTCTATTTAACACGTTCCACGGGGAACGGTAACAACAGGAGACAAAGACAAAGGCAAGTGCAGGTAATTCAAAGGCGATAACCTTTCTGCACCAAAACAAAGAGGAATTCTATCAATCCGCTTAGATATCCAGTCATATTTTAATATCAGGCAAGCTGCCACAAGCAACAAGCAGATCCATTCTCGCACACAGCAGATGCCCCCCTCTCCCAGGAATAGTTTGTTCTTTTCAGCTCTAGCTTGTCTGATTATGTGTTCCTCTAATTGGTAATCCTCCTTGTGCAAGGAATAGACCTGTGTATTACTGACCTACAGTATCAGTTCTCTCAGCAACACGGAACAAATAGTGCACAGCTGAAAACCTTATCTCCTATTAAATTATGTCACCATACGGTGCCGAAACCTTTCCCTTTACATGGTTCTTTTAACAGCTTGATGGCTGGGACATTAACATGCTCGCAACAGAAGATTTTCTATTTTAATCCTGTCGTGTATGAAAAAAGAGAGCAATGCTGCAAGCTTTACACTGAGCTGGCTATTGCTAGGCATTAATTGAATGAGATGAAGTTTTTCTTTCAGATGGGTTTCCTAGAAATAATGGTTATAATTCCACTGATAAACAGCAATCGATCCTCTTATATCATTATATCATTGATTTTTTATTTTTTTTTAGGCAGCAAATGTGCGCCAAGTTGATGTTATTGAAAATCTAAAACAATGATACAAGGGTGCACTTTGAAAATTACGCCTAAAGGGAATTTGATATTTAGAAACTGATATAGATTTTCTTGTAAAAATTTCAATTAATATTTTCTAGCGGATGCTATCTATCCATTCAGCTATGAATTTATCTGTGTATTTATCTACACATACATAGCCCATAGACCCTCTATCACACGAGTAGATAACTGGTTCCAATGACATATAGAAAATAAAGTCTTTTTCAGATTATGTTTCCAGTTATGGTCTATTTTTTATATGTGTAATATTTATCTAGGTAGTTAGAATTTTATGTATTTTTTTGGAATATAAAAAATTTATATAAGAAATCGGCTGTACACAATGCAGAAGGCAATGCCACCACCTCATTGATAAAACCTTTAAAAGCTTGTGACTAGAGAGAGAGAGAATCATTTGGAGAAAAATTTGGATTGCAACATTTGCAAAATTTTACAGCAAAATTTGTGAACTTCGCAAGCCAAACTTAATAAATCTAGACATTTCTGTCCTTGTTCCCCTGGTGTCCTCCTCCATGTCTTCAGGCGTCTCCAGCCTAGTCAGACAATTACTAACTGAGGGACAGACTCGTGGCCAGTGATTGACTGAGCAGGCTGTCCCTCTTGCGATACAAGAGTGACAGCCTACTCAGCCAATCACTGCCCGTGGCGCTGCCCCTTTTCAGCCAGTCAGTGATTGGCTAAGTGGGCTGTCACTCTAAACTCACGCCAATCACTGACTAACTGAGAACAGACAGCGGCACAAACGTTTTAGGTAGATGTGGAAAAAAGAAAGGCACCTCACATGAGGGAAGTGCTTGATTGGCTTCAAATTAATTTTATTTATTACGTAGCAAGACAACAATCCAAAATCTACAGCCAAAGCTATCTGCAGTGCAAAGAAAAAAGCAGGAACTTATAATATGGCATGAACATTAATTTGATATTTGCACTAACAAGGTCCGTTATTCAATACATTATGGGGAGATTTATAAAAGGGTGTAAATATACACCTGGTGTAAACTGCCCAAAGCAGCCAATCACAGCTCAGCTTTCAGCTCTGGTAGAATAAAAGAGGAGCTGTGATTGGTTGCTGTGGGAAATTTTACACCAGGTGTATATTTACGCCCTTTCATATATTTCCCCCTATGTGTATTGGGGGGCCCTCATTCCATTGACTTCAATGCATTCCATTGATTTTAATTACAAATCTGTAATACCAGACATTATTTTTTTTTTTTTTAAATGTCTGGATGATGATCATAATGGGACGGAAAGTATAAAAGACTGTAAAAGACTGATATTTCTACTTTTTTTCTTTATCCACCTAACTTCAAAACTGCATCTCAAAATCTGTGCTAGACCTAAACACATAAGAGAATCCTGTCTGAACTTTCCAAATGTGTGTGAAGGTTTCCTGTACAGTAAATTAAACATAACAATCTGGTCAGCAAAACCAGAATGATATATACTTCAAATAAATATACATAACACCTTGATATGTCCATCCTCTAGAGCTTGACATACATCAATACAACACACTAAGAAAGATTTATGAAGAGTAAGAAACTTTAGATATGTTGACAGATACAAGTTTCCTTATATCTTACCCGATAATGAATATATTTATGTATTTTAAAAAAAGTTAGAGACAAACATAAACTCTTGGTCTAGAGTGCTAAATCATGTATTATTATATTTTTATTGTTTTTTTTTTTGTTTTGTTTTTTTATTGTATCTTCCCCCAATTCCACAAGGAGGAACAAAGTAGCAAGTCATGCTGACATAATCAAGACATGTTGACATTATGAACATTTCTCACTTTGACATGTTGACATAATTTCCTGAAGCATTATAAACTGAGAAGGAAAACTTGAGATCAAGGCTGAAACTTAATTAGTTATCAAGTTTGTTACACACTTTTCAGTGTAGAATTAAAGAGTACCTGTCATTAAATATAACTTTTCACATGTCATCATGCATGTCAAACGTTATTGATCAAAGCCGGTCTCAGCAGCTATAGTACTAACACATAGGAGTAGTGTTGGACAGAATCCTAAAAGCTATTTTTGTTTTCACAATCCAGAAAATTAATAACAGTGGCACTCACCACTTCTGAGTGAGAATGATGCTTTATTTTAGGGTCGAAATGGACATAACAGCAAGTACAAGTTCTTACATAGCATGGATAACGTGAAACGGAAGTTGCTCTGTGGATTGTACTTGGTGTTATGTCCATGTTCACCCTAAAATGAAGCATCGGGAGTGGTGAGTGCCACTGTTATTCATTCTCTGAATTGCAAAGACTTGATTGACTACTGCTAAGAAGCGTGCACTAAGTGGTGTGTGGTCTCCCGGGCAAGCTTGCAGTCCGAAGATGTGAGCGGGGATGATTATTGTCTAGTGCCAGCTTATACTCTGTCTGTTCTTATTTTTGTGGGACTTAAGGGGTTATTTATCAGGGTGGTGTGGTGCTCTCCCCATCATGGAGGCACCCCGTTGGCAACAGGCTAGAGATATCTGGCTATCCCGTGTTTTGAGACTCGTAACTGAGGCTCCACGGACTTTTGTTTTGCATATTTAAATTTTTGGGGGCATCAGTGGAGACTCTTGATTGAGTACTTCATTGGAATTTTTTTCGCTGTTCTCCTTGAGTTCAGTGATTACTGTGTTTTGTTGGTTGATTTTTCATTGCCCCAACTAGCCAGAATCCTACCCCACACTGACGAGGGGCAAAAACCCCGAAACGGCTGTCTGTGGGTGGAAGCCTGCCTTTGCAAGCCCTTGTCATGATCGCAATACTCGCACCTTGAGTTAGACATTGACAAAAGGGGCCACTCTGTTGTTTCCCTGTCTATGTTCCAATACTCGCAACCGAGTGGGACTTAAGGGGTTATTTATCAGGGTGGTGTGGTGCTCTCCCCATCATGGAGGCACCCCGTTGGCAACAGGCTAGAGATATCTGGCTATCCCGTGTTTTGAGACTCGTAACTGAGGCTCCACGGACTTTTGTTTTGCATATTTAAATTTTTGGGGGCATCAGTGGAGACTCTTGATTGAGTACTTCATTGGAATTTTTTTCGCTGTTCTCCTTGAGTTCAGTGATTACTGTGTTTTGTTGGTTGATTTTTCATTGCCCCAACTAGCCAGAATCCTACCCCACACTGACGAGGGGCAAAAGCCCCGAAACGGCTGTCTGTGGGTGGAAGCCTGCCTTTGCAAGCCCCTGTCATGATCGCAATACTCGCACCTTGAGTTAGACATTGACAAAAGGGGCCACTCTGTTGTTTCCCTGTCTATGTTCCAATACTCGCAACCGAGTGGGACTTAAGGGGTTATTTATCAGGGTGGTGTGGTGCTCTCCCCATCATGGAGGCACCCCGTTGGCAACAGGCTAGAGATATCTGGCTATCCCGTGTTTTGAGACTCGTAACTGAGGCTCCACGGACTTTTGATTTGCATATTTAAATTTTTGGGGGCATCAGTGGAGACTCTTGATTGAGTACTTCATTGGAATTTTTTTCGCTGTTCTCCTTGAGTTCAGTGATTACTGTGTTTTGTTGGTTGATTTTTCATTGCCCCAACTAGCCAGAATCCTACCCCACACTGACGAGGGGCAAAAACCCCGAAACGGCTGTCTGTGGGTGGAAGCCTGCCTTTGCAAGCCCTTGTCATGATCGCAATACTCGCACCTTGAGTTAGACATTGACAAAAGGGGCCACTCTGTTGTTTCCCTGTCTATGTTCCAATACTCGCAACCGAGTGGGACTTAAGGGGTTATTTATCAGGGTGGTGTGGTGCTCTCCCCATCATGGAGGCACCCCGTTGGCAACAGGCTAGAGATATCTGGCTATCCCGTGTTTTGAGACTCGTAACTGAGGCTCCACGGACTTTTGTTTTGCATATTTAAATTTTTGGGGGCATCAGTGGAGACTCTTGATTGAGTACTTCATTGGAATTTTTTTCGCTGTTCTCCTTGAGTTCAGTGATTACTGTGTTTTGTTGGTTGATTTTTCATTGCCCCAACTAGCCAGAATCCTACCCCACACTGACGAGGGGCAAAAACCCCGAAACAGCTGTCTGTGGGTGGAAGCCTGCCTTTGCAAGCCCTTGTCATGATCGCAATACTCGCACCTTGAGTTAGACATTGACAAAAGGGGCCACTCTGTTGTTTCCCTGTCTATGTTCCAATACTCGCAACCGAGTGGGACTTAAGGGGTTATTTATCAGGGTGGTGTGGTGCTCTCCCCATCATGGAGGCACCCCGTTGGCAACAGGCTAGAGATATCTGGCTATCCCGTGTTTTGAGACTCGTAACTGAGGCTCCACGGACTTTTGTTTTGCATATTTTTGTTTTTAGTTTGAAAATTACCACCAAAGTTAATGTTTCCCACTGCTCTTTAGTCCACATGTGTAGTAAGGGTCTAATGTATTTCTACAGCCCAGACAATGTCTATTAAAGAGTATCTGTCATTAAAAATAACTTTTGACATGTCATAAGGGCTTGTCAAAAGTTATTGATCACAGTGGGTCTCACTGCTAAGACCCGCTGTGAAAAGATATTGCCGGGGAGAGAATACGTCAGCTGTGCCATCAACTGCCCGTCCACTTGCTAATTCCAACAATGTAGCCTCATAGACTTACATTGTGGGTATTAACGGATCAGGAACTATAGTTGGGGAATAGCATAGCATGGCCGGTGTGCTCTCTCCCTGGCTATATCTTCTGATCACATCAGGTCTCAGCAGTGAGACCCGCTGTGAGTAATAGCTTTTCACTATGCCTGATATGTCAAAAGTTATTTTTTAATGACAGATATTCCTTTAACAGACATTGTCTGTTAACAGAGCATTAACTTTGGCAGTAATTTTTGAGATAAAAACAAATATAGCTTTTGGGATTCTGTCCAAAAATACTCCTATGTGTTAGTACTATAGCTGCAGACATGAAATGGAAATAGCCACAAATAACAATTGGTATCCCTTAAAGCCAAGGAAAAGATGTAAAAATAGATGGTAAACCAATAACCAAGTCATTTAATACAAAAATGGCTAAAAAGTTTTAGAGGGAATAAATGATATGTGTTCTCACTAAGGGTCACCACCAAGATGGACCCTGGACATATCAAATATGTTAAACTCACCCCCCCCCTTAAATCTGCATTTAAAGTAATCCCGATTCCCCCAGAGCTTATGTGCAGTGGTAATGTACACAAGCTTCTATTTAGTAATGCATAGCAGTCATCAGCTAACTGCTATTTACACAGCAAAAATCAATAAAGACACCATATCAGATGCCAAGTAAGACAACCGTTTGTGAATCCAACAGGAACAAATCTGAGCCAGATGATAATTGATTTTATTTTGAGAAATGCAAAATGTGACACATTCTTCTAAAAAATGATGCAACATTTCGAGAAAATGAGAGAATGCATATCATCAGCAAAATTTATTCTCACCAGATGTATATATTTCATCATGGATCACTTTCAGGGGAAGACATAAAATACACTGATAACACAGTGGGTCCAACTTTATATGAACAGACGAATCTTCCTATAATAAATTCAACAGACTTTTCCCTACAAATTAAAAAGAAAGTGCCATCATGTTTACACACACACATACACACACACACACACACACATACACACACACACACACACACACACACATACACACACACACACACACACACAGCCCAGCCGAATAAAAAGCAATGAAAAAATTCTGTTCCCAGACAACCATTTTAACATTGTTTGGGTGGAAATTAGAGCCCACATATCATTCCTGCTGTCAATGTAAATGATAGTTGACATTATCTTCAACTGTGATAAAGTGGGAGTACTTGTCACATGATGTTTTATTGCAAGATAAAATCTCCTGCTGCTATTAAATTAAATTAGACAGAGAAAACAAATCCATGAGAAATTAAGCTTAATGGCAAGGGATTGGGCCCACTGGAGCACCCTTTTTTGTTTTGGTGGGCCAGTCTGACCTTGACATGATATGTATGCTGCACCTGTCTGACGTGTGTGCACTTCACCTGTCTGACGTGTGTGCTGCCCCTGTCTGACATGTTTGCTCCACTTGTCTTGTATGTGCTGCATCTGTCTGATATGTATGCTGCACCTGTCTGATGTGTGTGCACTCCACCTGTCTGACATGTTTGCTCCACCTGTCTTGTATGTGCTGCATCTGTCTGATGTGTGTGCTGCACCTGTCTAATGTTTGTAGAACGTGTGAGCAGGAAGTGTGTATAAGGTATGTGTCTCTTGTGTGTATAAGGTATGTGTCAGTCCAGAACGAGGGGCCCCAATCAAAAGTTTGCTATGGGGCCCAGCCATTTCTAGTTACGCCCCTTATATATACATCTGTTCTCCCATAGTGTAGAAAAATGTTTGTATTCTCTGGTAGAAAAACTCCTGAATAGCTGCAATTGGAAATGCTTCCTCCCTCACCCCTCCCCTCCCAACTTGATTGACACCTGGAAGCTGAGTCCCAAGCAGGTTTGGGTATGGGAAAGCGGAGTAAGGAGGTGTTACAGCTTGCAGAACTTGAGCAGCTTGGATTCTTTGTACTACAAAATAAAAGCATTCTAGAAGCCCAGACAGATATATGGGAGGTACCATGTATCTCCTTGACCCAACAGTTATCTAACAGTATCAGAAGTTTGGAGCCTGAATTGCAGCTGACAGATTCCACTTTAAGGGAGGGGGGGCGGCTACACATAGCGATCCCTTTATGTCACTGACACTCCGATTAAATGTCTAAATGTATACAACATTTTGGAATACATGTACAAGATTTCAGTGGCACGATATGTCAGTGCCAGCTGATCAGTGATTACAGCTCTTATGGATGACAAGGGAAAAAGATTGTAAGAAACCAAATACAGTGTCTCTGACTGGTGTTGCATCATAGCTCTATGATGCTCATGATCAGCAGTGAATGCAATGATCTGGAGACCATGGTACAGCTTGTCATAGCAGTACTTACAACAGTAGATGTGGGCTAATCCTGTAGGATAAGCCTCATGCAGTATATGCCTATGCAGTAAATAACAGTGTACAAGGTACCTTAGCTTATAGATAATGTCTGCTAACATTTCATTTAACGGTATTGCCTGGCAATGCCTTGACAAAAAATAAAATAATGCGATGTAGAAATGCTATGTGCTTTTTATATGTTTCAAATATTACTTTAAAGTTCGTTTATATCATTTAGGTTATTAAATTCATATAAAATGATGTGGAATGCCTATGAATTGGAACAGATTCAGAATCAGTGTGACTCTTTATTGTACCATATACAGTTGTTTGCTGTGGTTTGGAGATCTGTAGGACGCTGTATTACCTCTGTAATGCATAATCAGTCCAATGAAACAAGCCACATTGTTCCATATGAATCAGACATTCTGTAAGACTCTGCATGGGATCGAAGCAATATGGAAGTACACCAATGCTCCGTACAACCCAAGGCCCTTAGTTTGTTAACACTTTGCAACATTGATATTGAGTTATTATAGGATTTCTGAAAAAATGATGAGAATATGACGAAAAAAAGAAGTGGATTTGTCAGCGGCGTCTGCGTGAAATATGTATGGATAGAGAGAGAGTCTATGTTTTTTGTATTTTAGCAACTGGTAGAGGATATTGATCTGCCTGTAGCTGAATGGACAGAATTTCCTTAATAGGAAAAAGAGACTCCTTTCTCCTTTACCACTGAAGATGAAACTCTTAACTTTTGACAGGCACATAAATCTAAACTACTAACTAGGTCATAAGATGTTAGAAAGCCTTCCAATCGAAGAGTATTGTAATACAGATATATTGCTTCTTTCTAATAAAGTTTCCTGCTTACAGCTATATCAGAAGCAGGAAAAAACTAGTTTTTTTTTATGATTTCTCCTTAGCTGTTCCTTTTCTGCCGACACCGCCTGTTCACCCTTGTACAACACCAAGCCTATTACAAAGTCAACAAGAGTGGACAACATTCTGATTTCCGTTCTTGTATTTGTATAAACTTGTAAGTTGTGATTATTTTGTACTGTGTGGATCCATTAAAAAAAAAAACACTTTTTTTTTTCTAGTAACATTGCCCATAGGCCAAGCTTAATAATCAAGATTTTATGTAGATTTACGTGAGTAGTGATGCTTTTTTAAATATGCATACTGTAGCATATGAACTTATAGGTCACTATCACTGGACTAAACTGGTCAATCCTTACAACTTACACTAGGTAAACTAAAGCAAGTTGTCCTTAAGTGGGAATTATACTTATGGATAAATAATTTTAAATAATTTATTTTAATTTATTTATTTATTTTTCTATATAAAATACACCGCTATACATCTGGCCACTGGGTGTCTCACTTTATTAAAGATTGCAGATAAGGCTCTGTAACTAAGGCCATTTGGTCTTAAATAACAGCAAAGATAGAGACCAAGTGCAGGAAGTGAAGTCAGTTGGCCAGGTTAAGGCCCTGCTGCAAAACAGTAAAGGAACTGATAAAAAAAGCCCCCCTACTGGCAACACCTTCAGGTTTTTTTTATCTGACCTTGTTTTCCTTCATGATATCTGGTCATTATGATATACATTATGAGACCCCTTGGATATTAATTAGACCTTAGAAAAATATACTCTCTCTCTCTTTCAATGTTCCCAAGGTCTCCTGCTCTTATCTACCCCGTTTTCTTTTAATTATTTTTATGAATTAGGTAAACAAAAAAAGCCTCACTATGTCTACTTATAAGGGGTATATAACTCTATATAGCTACACACTCTTTTAATCTATTCTTGCCTTTATTGTGACAATTCTCATATCTCAGCAAAACACAACCCACACTTTTCCATTCCTCCACTGAATGGCTGTGCTGCTTAAAGCAATATTGTATCCCATCCCCCCCCCCCCAACTGTTTTGGATGAAAGTAAGTCCTTCCCGACCATGTGTTTTAAAATGTGCCTGGTGCCTTGGTTATGGTAAAAAATAATATATTTTAGGCTGTGTTCACACGTAGTAAGATACTGGCCATTTCGTGATCATCCTGCAGTACCAGCTGGATGATCTTCACTGCCGCTTAATTCGGATGCGGGCACATAAGTGTGCACTTGCATTCGGAGCCGCTTGCTCCATTGTGTGTACTGACAGGGTTTCTGTATTCACTCCGGCCAGGATCCCTTGCGGCGCCACTAGGGATCCTGGCCGGAGTGAAAACTATGTGTATACACTCCGGCTGGGATTCCCTCAGATACAGCACTACGTAAGTACCGTAGAAATCATGGCCGTTGTTGTAAATCAGCAGCAACAGCCATGATTACTTCGGTACTTACATAGTGTGAACATAGCCTGAATCTGCAGCAGCCGAGTCAATGAGCTATGGCCTAGAGTTTCCATATCCTAGGCCTGAAACATCTCTCATTTCCTCCTCCTTCCCCTCCTCATCATTAGGAACACCCCCGGATTTCTTCTAGTCATTCCTTGTCTAAATGACGTTGACTTGGCTGCTAATAAAAAGATAATATTTTACCCTATCCAAGGCACCAGTTACATTTTAAAAGACATGAACAGGAGGGATTTGTTAACAACGGCTTGGGGGGGGGGAGTGTTAAAGGTTAAAGGTCTCTTTAACCTATAATATGCCTATTCTTATTAAAATATAGTCAGCGTTAACTAGGAAAATAATCAATTAAAACTGCACAATAAGTTACTAATAATAAAGAAGCATCAGTTCTAGATTGCACATTTGCCAGTTCTACTGAAATGTCACTTTTAGCCACACGCTGGCTGCCAGAACTAAACTATGTTCATGTTCATATAGGAGCTGAACAGATTTCTTTTTTTGAACAAACAAAACATCACTCACATCATTTGTTTCATGGTATGCTGGATTTCCATTGCAGTCAATCATATTGTCAGAAGCCAAATTACAATTTCTTCAAGATCCCAGACTGCAAATAAATGGGTTCAACATATACAGGTTTTATGACTACAGGAAAAGGTGATTTTTCACATGTGAGCTAATACAAAGTCTAAACCTGAGTCAAATGTATGATAAGGAATTAAACATTGAACCTCACTAAGTCAAGTTTTCTCTACAAGCCTAACTTTAAATAAAAGTAATTTTGCTTCTGTGTGCCAAAGCTACTCTATCCAGTGAATGGGAATAAAGTATGCAAATGCAACACGTCAAGAGAATCTTCTCTAAAGATTTCTTAGAATTTTACATGGTGCACATTATAAATGGATTGATGGCTGAAGTGTCCGAACTGTCAAGGAAAATGCTTTGGGATAACACTCGTGGAAATAAATAGCTAGGACTTTTGAAGACATTCAACTTCACATGCCCCACAGGTTCCAAAATATTGATTAGACTAACAATCTTTAGGATTTAGCAGTTCACTTGTCTTAGGAATACTGCCGGAGCATTGACTAAATTCAAGATGCTTTTAAGTAAAGCTGTCAAAGAAAGAGCACAAAGAGATTTGCAATGACTGCGTTCTGCATACTGAATCAAACTCCTCATTTCTTCTTGAGGATTTTTATTGTTAATTTGTGCATCTGTTCACTGAACTATGAAGTATTTCTATGTTTTTAAACCTACAAGAAAAGGCTGTTAAGCTATAAATACTTGCCACCATACTTATAAGTGTTTCTTCTGTGCCGATTAGGAGAAAACAAGGTCATCAATGGCGACAGCACAATTTTTTTGGTGCAAATTTTGTTCTGTCCATAAGGGAAGGGAACCCACAAGGGAACCAATCGGGGCATATATGGGTAAATAGCTAAAAATCTTACCTTCTACAGCATCCTGCAGTCATTCCTAACATATATTTCACTTATTTGCCCAGGCTAGCTATGAGCTAAAAACATACTATTATGTCCCATGCCACATGCAAATGATCTTAAACTAGTTATCTGAGCGTTCTTCTTCATCCAAGTAGCCACGGTGGGTGCTAGTACTGAGCTATTGGCTTGCCTTTCTGTGACATAGGAAGCGTCCTACATTACATAGAGGCAGACCCATAGCGTAGTCTTAGTGCAGATGGCATTTAATTCATGTCCAGAGAAAGCCCAGATGACTAGTTCAAGATCATTTGTATATAGCATGGGACAAAATAAAAGTATGTTTTCGGCCAATAGCTGGCCCAACCAAACAGATGAAATTTATGTTAGGAATGACCGTAGGATGCTGTATTAGATAGGATTTTTAGCTCTATACCGGTATAGGCCCTGATTGGTTCCCTTTAAAGGGATTGTCCAGCGAAAATCTTTTTCTTTTAAATCAACAGGCTTCAGAAAGTTATATAGATTTGTAATTTACTTCTATTTAAAATCTCAAGTCTTTCCATACTTCCATACTTATTAGCTGCTGTATGTCCTGCAGGAAATGGTATTTTATTTTCTGTCTGACACTGTGCTCTCTACTGACATCTCTGGCCAGAATAGGAACTGTCCAGAACAAGAGATGTTTTCTATAAGGATTCCCATAAAAAAATTCTCCTACTCTGGAGAGTTCCTGTCTTGACCAGAGATGTCAGCAGACAGCACAGTGTCGGACTGAAAATAAAACACAATTTCCTGCAAGATATACAGCAGCTGGAAAGTATGGACTCGAAAGTAAATTACAATCACTCTTAAACTAGAGCGTATTTTACCATAAGAAATAAATGCAGACAATTGGTTCCACACCCCAAAAATCATGATTTTTTTTCTGAACAACATGTAAAACAAATAAAACAAACATTAAGAAACAGCAGAATATGTGATATTATAAGTTACTGTACAGTAATGGAGAGGATGGGAAACACCAGGGTGGACAGAGACCGCAGGGAGCATAAAGGAATGAGCAGGACATATGTAGGCTCCAAGTTACAATTTTGAAAAACCTGTGAGCTCTCCTTGCTTCTTGCAAAATGATCTCATTTCAAGCTACTCTTAAACCAAGGTGCCACTATTATATATTTATATATATATATATATATATATATATATATATATATATATATACACACACACAATTCATAACGAGAATAAAACGGTTTTCAAACTTTCTTTGTTAACATGTATCTTTTAGGCTTCTTTTAGGGGCCATTAAGTCAGTCTTCAGCTCTGTTCTTTTGTAGCACTGATTTCATGACCACAGAAAGCATCTGCCTGAAGTTTATATGTTATCACAAGGCTTGCATAGATTTCTTTTGTGGATTCTAGTTTCCGCCAACACTCCAAAAGACAATAAAAGGATGATACAAACTTGTCCTTGGTACGGCATGTGTATGCAATAAGAAAATGAGATTTAGGTCCCACTGGGTATAGCTACTGATGTGATGCATTCTGAGTATAGGATGCTGCATACATTGGAGCAGCTAAAGCAATAAAAGACAAACCACTTAGTACTCTGTTCTGTTCTCCTATTTATAATTTCTTTATTTTAAGATTTTTTTTTTAACCATTTCAAGCATCAGCTATGAGGGTACAAATTATTTTCCAGGATTGTGGTTTGTGTTTGTAGAATTTGTGACAACAGCAGAACGCATTGGCCAGTTGTATTCTAAGTACCAGCAAATCAATAAAACTACAAAATAGGTGACTCATGTTACTCTCTAAAATGTTACCTAGCATATGTTCATATCTATTTCTAGCATAAAGCTGCTTTACATGTTAATAAAACTATTAACTGGCCATGACCTTGAGAACATAAAGCCAATTCCCACAGGATAACCCATAGGCACATGCCTCTTGTGTCTAATGGAAAATCTATTCCCAAGATCAAGCATTCTGCAGCTCTTCTAAACATCACAAAAAAGCACAGGAGATTAAAAAACTATTCCCTGTACCATTCTCTAAATATGATGGCAACTTGCCAAAGTTTTAGGAATGAGCTAGGAACCTCAATAATAACAGTTTCCATGGCGCTTACTCTTTTAGAGTTTAAATGACCACCAAATGTGTCATTTGTAAGTATTTAATACCAGTCTATATTTTATAGTAGATAGCCTCAGGTAATGAACTAATAAGCCAGTCAACTAAGTAGTAATTGGTGAAAAGAGAAATTTAATGGGAATTGTTACTGTTCACCTTTTTCAATTTAATGTGTTACCTTTGCATGTCATAAAGTTTTGATGGATCATAGTCTTATTGCCGAGACCTCCCTACCCATTAGTCTCTA
Source organism: Dendropsophus ebraccatus (assembly GCF_027789765.1). NCBI lineage: Eukaryota > Metazoa > Chordata > Amphibia > Anura > Hylidae > Dendropsophus > Dendropsophus ebraccatus. Next base: position 112,705,703 of record NC_091458.1, read on the forward strand.
GAGCCAAAAAACACATGGCTCTGCACTTCTCTTTCCAGCTCGCCTTATAATGAAATCCGTAACATGCAATGACTTTGAGCAAAAGCCAAGATGGAGAAAGAAGTGCTCAAAGTATGACATTATTTAAAAAAGTATTTTGTTATGTACACACATTTGATATATGTTAAATAATGCAAGTGTACATTTATGCAGGTTATCAATATAAAATCTTAAAAAATATGTATCACTCGCATCCATTTATACCTCTCCTCCAACTTCCAGTCATGGGGTATAGCAGAGGAGACATGTTCTGCTGTGATCTTATGCTTTTTGGTTTCTTGTTGTACACTAGTCTAAATACAGTTCTATTCCCTCTGCTGTGATAATTGAATTGCCACCACACCCATTTCTTTCCCCTGCTAAGCCTTCTCTTGCCTTAAAACAGTTAGGTTGGGTTTGCCTCTTTATTGACATCCTTTTCTGCTACTCTCAGTTCTGTTCTTTTCTTTAGCTGGGATGTTAGAGTCTGGTCCAATAATGCTTGGGGTGGGTTCCTGGCATCCCAGTGTTTTTCTATATCTATTACCAATTACCAATAACTGACTGAGACGGGACAGTACTGCAGTGGCGGCTGCAGTCAGTGCGAGACACCGAAAATGACGCATCAGGACACTAAGAAATATAGGGAGGTAAGTATAACATGTTTATTATGTTTTCCAACAGGGCAGCATTATATAAAAAAATTAATGCTGGATTATCCCTTTAATGTGCAAGGGTCATAAAATATCTACACTGTGCAACTCCTTTAGTAAATCTAGCCCTCTTTTTCCCTTTTCTTCATATTTATTGTGTGGAATTAAGTGTGTTACTCTAGGCAGTTCATTTGTACAGCCCACATGTAAAGCTATATTAGAGGTCATAAATCTTTTGGTAAGAAAATTAGCCTGTTCTCCGTTAGAAATTGCAAACAGCCTGTTTATTTAAAGCATGGGGTATTTCACAAAAATGTCTGTCTAGTAATTCAAAAATGATAAATCCCATAAGGAGTAGAGTACTGGGGAGGCTGTATCACCTTGTTCATTCAGACATTTGCTTTGCAATATTACATTAATATCTATTTTCAGCATTTCATTACAAGAAAGATCAAAGGAATCCACTATTTGTTTCCTGTCACATTCATAATTTCCACCTATGTTCCATTCTCCTTTCAACCAATATATTGTCAGAAAATGTATATTAGTGTGCCTAGACACTTAGATGAAGTTCTATTCTCAGTTTAATAGGTGTGCAATGTTTTTCTAAAGAAAATGGTTCTATATAATATAATGTTCTGTGTTATACTTAAAAACAGTGAAGCCTGGAGACAGAGGAATAAATGAATGAATATGGAGCAGCATGACCTTGAATGAAAAAAAAAAGAAAACTTTCCACTTAAAAAAAGAAAAGCAGAACAGCTTTTGCCAAGAAAGATTTGAAGAGACTGATAAGTAATGCTGCCAATGGTCTCTCCTTTACTTGATCTGACCTAACTTTACTTAAAAGTTAGCAGCTGGCTGAAACTTTCATTAAGAGAGCATTAATAAGCTGCAATGACAAAGTTCTAGCCTGTATAGGTTCTTAGCAAATATTATACTATAATATAATATACTACAATATCTTGCAGCACTGGGGACTAGACATGAGTTCTCATAAACGCAAATGACCAGCATTTGAATCCCGTGGCCATGAGGTAGATTCAGTCCGGGAACTTCCTGAAAACATGGATACTTTCATCATCTCTACTGAGGACCTGTGTATGAATCTGACCAGCATAGGATTTGTCCCCCTCCACTAGATGGTTATACCTCTGGATAATTTTGACTTCCTCCAGACTCTAAAACCATGCTTATAGGTCAATATATAGGAATATGGGTATGTTCACACTGAGCAAACGAGGCAGAATTCCGTCTGCTTCAGTGTCAGACGGCATCTCTATGGGAGGGCTCCCTTGCCTCCGCCCAATTACATGTCAATTCTTTGAGCACAGAGGGGAGGCACAAGAGCCCTCCCATAGGGATGCCATCTGATACTGAAGCAGGCAGGTTTCCACCCCATTTGGTCAGTGTGAACATACCCTTACTCTGGATAATTTTGGCTTCCTCCAGACTCCAAAACAATGTATATACAGTATATCTTTAAAAAATTAAAATTTGCAGGTGCCTGTGTTAATATATTTATGGTAATCATAAAACCATCCGTCATCTGTAGCTTCTGCACAATCTGGAGGAGTATAACTGGCCTGCAGTAGATTGCAGCATTGTATTACACATTCAGTTCCAAATTCATTCCTATTTTATTCCCATTTGTAGAAACTCCACAATGTATTACAAGTAGTGATGAGCGAATAGTGAGATATTCGAATATTCGATATTCGTACGAATATCCTAAGAATATTCGAATATTCAAAGCCATTAAAGCCTATGGGAACAAGTATTCGATTTGTGAAAAACATCTATTTGACCATTTGGATGGTGAAACCAGAAGCTGGGGGATTTGAACGCTTATCGAATATTTATCGAATATTCGTGGGATATTCGTACGAATATCAAATATTCGAATATATCACTATTCGATCGAATATCTATTCGATCGAACAGTATTCGCTCATCACTAATTACAAGTTAATAACTAAGTACATAGGGAAGTGTAAATGAAAGAAAAGTTGCTTGCACAGGTTTTCACAGCAAACTTCAAAGAAGTTTGGGTTTGCTCAATATTGAACTACTGCGTTTGATTACTGGTGGCTGGAGAATATGGATGCAGTCATAGGGAATCCTGGAAAACAAAAATACAATCATAGGCTATGTTCCCACTTTGGGAAAATAACAGCGGAAGTAGGGCATCTTGATAAATTGACAGACACTTCCTCAATATTTTCCCAAAGTGGGAACATAGCCTTAGGCAGTATGAATGCTTTACAGGACTTCCTACTGCTGCATCCGTCTTCTCCAGGGACTGGAAATAAAATGCAGAGAATTTGAGATTGAGCAAGCCTAAATTTACTAGGGCACATTTGTAGTTTTCACATAAAAGAGGTTATTGCAGATAAGAAAAAACAAGCTGCTTTATTCCAAACACAGTGCCAAACCTTTCACTGGGTTAATTGTGGCATTAAGACATAGGCTGCATACACACACCTGTAGTTGTTAAGAATTTGTGTTAGGGCCTTTATGTATTCTGGGAAAAAATGTCCAAGCACTGAAAAAAGTTTTTTTTTTTTTTTTTTTAAATCCTCGATAAACCCTTGTTATGTTTTATTGATGACATTACATAGTGTTTTATGTTAAATGCTGTTTAAACGCTATGAATGTTTTAGAATCACGACTGCCAAAGCAGTGTTTTGTTTTTTTTTTTGTCTAAAGTAGAGATTAGCATAGGGTGTACACTTTAATCTCAAATTTATCTGTTTTGGGGATTAACCAAGGCTTCCATATGTTTAACTAATTATAATGAAAGCCTAGCTTCTGTCCTAGAGTTACAACAAAATACACATTTCTGCTATTTAATACTGGAGGAAAGTAGATTTAACTAGATGTAACCCTTTCCAGAAAGTTTAGTCAAAAAAATTCTAACACTGTTTCTAACAAATATTTTTTTTATTTATGGTAGAATTTACTCATATAATTTGATGTGCTATACCCAGAGGCGGATTATAATGAGGGCAATCTGGGCAACCGCCCGGGGCCAAGGGCTCCAGGGGGCCCAGTGAGATTGCTCCCATTATAATCTCACGCCGCTGCTGCCTGCCGCCGCCCACCATCGGATGGATGAGTGCAGCCCCCCCCATATCACTCTGCTGCAGCCACGGCCATCTTAAGCTGATCAGGCGCACTGAGGTTGCATACGGCCTCAGCGCACCGCTGCTGGTACGTGCGCAGCCCTGCCCCGCCCACCTGTCAATCAACGCCGGCGCCAAGGGGACCTGGACATGTGGAAAACAGGGTAAGGGGGACCTGGAAATGTGGAAAACAGGGGAAGGGGGACCTGGACATGTGGAAAACCGGGGTGGGGGGGCTGGACATGTGGAAAACAGGGGGAGCTGGACATGTGGGAAACAGGGGGAGCTTGACATGTGAAAAATAGTGTGGGACATGTGGGAAACAGTGTGGGACATGTGGAAAACAGGGGAAGCTGGACATGTGGAAAATAGTGTGGGACATGTGGAAAAAAGTTTGGGACATGTGTAAAACAGGGGGGGGCTGGACATGTGGAAAACAGTGTCGGACAAGTGGAAAACGGGGTCGGGGGTGGAGCGTGTGGGGGCGGGGCAGGGGCCCATGGGATCCTTAATCCACCCCTGGCTATACCTAAAGCCCGAGCAGAGTATCAATAAAGGAACAGCAGAGCTGAATTGCAACGCAGTAATAAGAAAGCCAGATTTGTAGCTCCGAACATTCAGGTAGAAATTTAGATACAAGTCTACCAGTCATGCGGGCTCCGTGCCAGATAGGTTCCTCTGTTAAACCGGAACTTCTGATTTCCTTGGATACCAACACAAAATGGTGTCATTGCATTTCAGTATCCATGGAGACCAAAACTTCTGGTTTAACAAAGGAACTCACCTGTGATCTGGCATGGGGCCAGCATTAAAAGTATACTAGGGCTAGTGTTAAATAGTACCTATCACTACAGCCACTGCCAGCAGTGAATTTGACTTTGTACCCAGAAGTTTGGGTATCTATAGCAGTGCTTCTCAATTCCAGGCCTCACCAACAGGTCTTGTTTTGAGGAATTTCCTTAGTATTTCACAGGTGATATGATTATCCTCAGTGCATCAGGTATTATCAGAGGTGTTCTCTGTATGGGATATCCCCAAAACATGACCTGTTGGTGAGACCTGAGGACTGGAATTGAGAAGCACTGATTTATAGCAATAAACATGCTGTGACAGAAACACGTGCAACCCCCATAATATCTGAAGGGGGGTTATGTGCATTTCCACCACAGCATTTTCATTACTATGGATACTGAAACTTCTGGAGTCAGAGTTGAATTCACCGCAGCGGCTGTAATGACAGATAAATCTTTAACAGCATGACTCCCTTCTATGATGTCCAAATACCGTAGTTTAGTGGCAGGTGCTGTTCATATGCTTTTCATCTGAATCATTGTCTACATAGTATAAATTTCCTGTGAACAAGGACTACTGGGGTTTGTATCTAACCAGTAAAAATGAACAAATGGGCCAGTCAAGACCTGTTAACGCTACCTGTGATGCTGGTGCATTGCAGCTAAATATTCATCATATGTATCCCATCACATACTAACAAATTGTTATAACAACAATTAATCTGCGTACAAATAGAAATCTTTGGTAGAAATTGTATAAAAAACCTGATATAAATGTATTTTCACATACATTTATCTCTATAACGAAAGGTAACTTCAGGCTACCTGCTTTTACAGTGTGGGAGCAGATAGGGAAGGATGGCTGCTGCAAGCTCTGTGTCTAGATAAAAGATACAACATACAGTACTGTATTGGGAAGTACACTATGGCCTGGGCTTAAGTACAATGAGTGAGGACATTATGTTAGCCAAGGAGTGTTGTAATTGAGAGTATATGGGATCAGGGAAACAATGAGTTCTGACAAACAAAAGATCTAAGAAAAAGAAGACAGTAAAACAGCATACGATGAATTTAATAATTTACATGAACAATTCCAGTGCAGCAAGAACTGCAGAACTAACCTTTAGGTATTTTAGAAGAAACATTGTCAATAAATCTTAAAGGTATCATATACAATGTTATAAAGAAGTTTTTAATGTTTTCATGTGGCTATAATACTTCCACAAAAGGCGTTGGAGGGGGGGGGGGGGGGTTGGTTATTTTATGCTGTATTGATTTTTCTGCAAATATATTTTACAGTTTTTATTTCTGCCACCTTCAATCTAGTTATAATGGTTTAGTGTTTTTTTTTTTCTTTTTGTTTTATTTACATAACTTTGTAATGCCAATATTTTATATCCACTTTCCCTTTCAAATATACGTAGTTAATATAATTACCCCATCATATACACTTTTAGTTCAACAATATACTTTAAAGGGGAACTCTGGATAGGAAAAAAATCTATTAAAAGTACATTAAAGGATATATAGATGTTTCTATATAATGTATTACCATATCTGTGCGGTTCTGCCACACTGGCAGTTTATTGACATCAAGGAAGTGAAGAAAACGGCCCCTGTGCCCATCCACATTGTCTCCTGCTCCTTCTGCTATCCCCCCTCAGGAAACAAAGATTCCATGCCTCTGTCTCACATTGTGTGTGTTTGCTGAGCACAGGCTGATGATGTAGACAGGGGGCAGGGCATGATGTCACAGGAGGCTTGGCTGGATCTTATCTTCCACCCTCCTGAGTGATTCACCATGTCTGACCAGCCCATCCTGCCTACACCTGAGCAGGCAAACAGCGACTTCACTGATTGTGCAAAAGTCCACAGTGAAATTAGGGCTATGTCCACGTATGTTGGAGTTTAATTGCAGTACTGCAGCGTCTTCATAAAAATGATGAAGGAAAAACATTGATTATGTCATAATATAGATCACGCATCATCAAGTGTTTTTTCCAGTTATCAGAAGAGCCCCCTTGTGGCATGCAATTTAATCTACACCGTTTTTTTCTTATCCTTTTATGGGGTATCCAAAAGGGAAAATGGTAACTTTGTTTCAAACAGGATCCCTAAACACTGCCGTCCTGTTCTGGACAGAAGCCAGGACTGAAAGCATGCTGTGTTATAGTGTCAGGGAACTCAAATTTATGTTTAAACCATCTCCAGAGTAGGAGGTATAAATTTCCGTTCTATAGTGATCTGTAGATTAAGACATTTAACACCTATTGGCTTGTTGTCAGACTGATACAGTACATAATTCAATATTGTGATCAATAGGGCACTTACTTTTTGTACTCATTTCTAAAAACTGTCATACTGTATGTAATTCATTAATTGTTTTATAATAAAAGCATACACAATGAGAGAGACATTTCTATAAAGGTTAACTGTCCCTATACATGTTCATTAAACTGCCAGCTTTACAGCCAGACATTATGCACTGTGCTCCATTGCATTTGATGGGTAATATATCCCGTATATGTCAACTTAAACAAGGATATTTTATCCCTACGGAAAACCTTCCACCAGCTGCATGTAATAAATATTCTTATGGCAAACTGATAGTTTGTAGAATCACATATTTTGTAGTTCACATATCCTTTTCCTTTTTTTTTGCAAAATATTGTAGGAAATAATAAATGCATGTATTCCATTGATAGAATCAGGCAAATAGCCCAGTTTATTGTTTTCTCTGCCCTAATTTCTAACTTTCATGTTTATGTTTTATTCAAATAAATAGAATATAAATTGAAAGGTGCCAATTGTAAAATGCTTTGGAACATTTCCTAAATGGCCCTTTTTCCCCTCTCATATCACCTTACAGTTACTGGGATACTACTATAGAAGACATAATATCTGTCTACCACATACTGTATATAGTTATTCCAATGTAGAGGTGCATTCCCAGCAAAAAAAAAAACACAGTACATTTTGTCTGAATATACAGTATAAACAGAGCTTTCATCATGCACAGGTGGACTCCTGTACATTCACACAGCAAAATCTGCATCCAGATGAAAGGTGCATTGTACTGGAGTTTTCTCTGATGTCAGTTAGAACTTTAGAGGAGACAAGTGATATTTAACTTCTTCTTGATGCATTAACCTTGCTCTCATTAAAGTTAGTTTTCAGCAGTTTCTTTTTTTATAGTGAGATCACTAAAGATGGCTTTTGATACAGAAATTGTCTGGTTTCTGCTTCAAAACCAGAAGGTTTTGCCCATCTGAGTAATAGAGTTAATGCAGAAGATTAATATTACATATAGCTCTACATATAATATAGCTCTATAATGTAAGCTCTATATAATATAATAGCTAAATATGAAAATGAAAGTTAAACAAACTGCTTAAGGGTACAAACACACTGGGCATATCCGCAGCGGATTTCTCGCTGCAAATTAGCAGTGAGATCCGCTGTGGATCTGTGCCCCGTACACTCTATGGGCAGACAAACTCGCAGTGGGATGGACATCCAGCTGTGAGTATGTCAGCAGCCCTCCCTGTTAACCCCCCGCCGCCGGAGCATATACTTCACCTGTTCCCCGCTCCGTCTTGCTTCGGGGCTCCTGGCTCCTTCACGTCACGGTCAGCCAAACAGTGCGCTTCCCCGCTGCCCCGCTGATTGGCCAAGTAGAACATGGCGTGAACCCCCGAAGCAAGCCGGATCAGGGAACAGGTGAGGTAAAGAATACTTGACTGGCCACACAATCCAATGAAGAGACACAGATAGGCCTCTAGAGAGACATTTTGGATTGTGAAGTAAAGTGAACAGTGAACAAACTGTACCCATTAATAAAAAAAAAACCTTTTAAATGTCACTGGGATGTGTCAGAAGTTTTGATTGGTGGGGGTTTCAGTGCTAAGACCCATACCAATTTGGAGAACGGGTCCCTTTGTCCTGCTAATTACCATCTCCATCCAAGAAGCCCCATAGACAGCATTAAGCTGACTTGTCAAACCGTTCTCTGAATCTGAACATTCGTCATTTGATTCCCTGTACCCGCAGAAGTTGGATGCCAGGAGAACTTTGATACAGCCTAAGGCCATGTTCACATGGCATAAGACTCCGGCCGATGTCAGAGGAGATCATCCCGGCCGGTACTGCAGGCACATCTGTGCGCACCCGCGTCCCAATTTGCTGCTGCACACATTGGAGCGTGCAGCCGGAGCCGCATGCTCCATTGTGTGCATTGACAGGTTCTCTGCCGCCGCGTTTCAATGGATAATGCCTGCAGAAAACTGACATGGCAGTTTTTTGTGGCTTGGCAAGCGATCTTGGCAGGAGTGTATACTATGTTCATACACTCCGGCCAGGATTCCCTTAGCCTGCAGCACAATGTAGGTTCAGTAGTAATCACGGCCTTTGTTGAAAATCATCAACAATGCCTGTGATTACTACTGAACTTACATTGTGTAAACATAGCCTATGGCTGTATCAATGCTTTTCAGGACTCCCCAGGGGAGTCTCCACCTTTATCTGCAGCTTAGGGGAATCAAATGTCGAGTTTTGGTGTTCAGAGAAAGCTTTTTTCCCCTCATCCTAGATAAACCATCTAACTAATTACATCTCATGGGTCAAATGCCGTGCACCTGGTCCAGGGAATTCAGGACTGAAACTGAAATTTTGGTTGAATCCAAAAAAAAAAAAAAAAGTGTGCTCCCTGGATTTCAGTGGAACCTTACAAAATGCCCCAGAAGGCTCATTAATCACCCTATTACCCCATCACCAGTTGGCACTCGCCAATGTACAGTACATAAGGAACACCATATTGGACAGTTTAGGAAGTGCTCTGACCCACACAATTTAGACCTCATTAAACATACTTGCCAAGATTTACTAATGTGCCTGCACCCTAAAAAAGCTAAACTTCTTTGAAAGACGTAAAAGAGAAATAGTTTGCATAAAGCAGTGTAAATGCTAAAAAAAAGGTTTACATGAATGCTGTATCAATGCTTTTACTGTTGTAAACCTTCCATTTCCAGACGTATTGATCTCTGTGACCCACCAGCATGAAGCTCTGGACAAGACATTTATTATTTGTGACCTGTACACATTTGTCTTTAGACAGAGCCTACATACTGATATTTGTTCAGCTACCGAGGCTGAGCCAGCCAGCTTAAGCGTGATCTGTGAATAGTGTATGTGCATATGACTTACATTTATAGTTTTCTATTGATTTAATGGTAATGGCTAAATAGTATTTGATTGTTTTTTCATAAACATTATTGAATTTCATGGAAGGCAAAATACACTTGATCAAAGTTCACAGCTTCTCTTTAGTAAGCAGTGCTGCTCGGCTTTATGTGCTTTTTCTGCTGGATTTGTGCTCTGATGTTTCTTTACCATTTATGGAGCTGTAGTAAAACTGAACACAGTACAACACAGACTTCTGTAAACTCTCTCTCTATAATCGTCTTGTTAGAAGTAGCCGGAATGGAAACCCATAATAATGTTATCCCAGATAGAGGTTATGGTATTTATTAATTATGTATACAACATTATATATAGGAAAAAATAATTGAAGTGCATACATGCATGAATGACATTTTAATAGGATACATTCAGACTTGGCAGATTTGTGCAGAATTTCTGCAACTGTATTATTCGTTTGATTAGGGTTTAGAAAATCCATGTGCACACTGCAGAAATAGGCTCATTCACATGTATCATAAAGGTTTCCAGGTAAAGGAATTCCTTCGACAAATCTGCAGCCTACACAACCCTGTACAACTCCAAGAAGTTTCTGCACAAATCTGTTTGCTGCAGATTTAGTTTAGGTAGACACACAGCATTTTGGTTCTCATTTATGTCATTTTGGTTAGTATGTTTACCAAAACCAGGAGTGCATCCACAACCCAGATAAAGGTGCAGCTCCTTCCATAATAGTATTTTTCTGTGTCAGTTCCACTCCTGGTTTTGGTAAACATACAGGAAGCTTCAGTGGGCACACTAGTCTCTGTTTACTGGTAATAGACACAGACCAAGGCAGCCAGTCAGCTGCTTCACTACTGATATCACCATCCAGCAATAAGCCATAATGCCAGCGCCTGGTGTGTGACTACTGAGGCCACTAATTGGCTGCAGCAGTCATGTGTTGGATGTGAAGAAACAGGGCCTGGGATACCCACAGAAGCAATTGGAAAAGATTAGAGATGAGCGAATAGTGAAATATTTGAAAATTAGAAATTTGATTTGAATAGCCCCAAATGTTTGTATATTCAATCGAATATAGAATCCCATTATAGTCTATAGGAGAACAATACTCGGGAATTTGAAATCAATATGCAACCACTTGGAGGTCACCAAGTCCACAATGACACCTCAAGAAATGATGGCAAAACCTTTGGAATGCATCTGGGACACCTTTCTGCTGGACAACCCCTTTAAAGCTTTTTTTTTTTAAAGTCCTGCCTGTTCTTAGTTCCTGTCCCCCCCCCCCATCTCCGCCCCCTCAATTTTATTGGCTGGAAAAAAGCACCAGGGAGGTGGGAGGGCAAATCAAATCTTTACAGCGTTTTTGTTCGAATATTTGAACGAAAACGAATAGCTCGAATAGCGCCATTCAATCGAATACTATTCGCTCATCACTAGATTAGTAAAGGATTTTATGTTATTTTATGACATTTTGGCCTCTCATTTTAATTTTTTAATTGGTGAATAACCCTGTTAACCACTAAAATAACTAGTGGGAATTTTCTAGTCCAGTAGTAGTAGTAGTCGTCGTCGTGTATTTTCAGTGTAAGACTATGTTGTATAGTTCATATTGAGCCAGTGTTATCTAAAAATGTAACTGGTTACATCTTGCCATTGTTTCATATTCACTTTTGCAGTCACTTTTAAAGGCAAACTGACCTGCTAATATGTCCCTGTAGCCCTTACCTCCTTTTTCTAGCCCCTCTCTTGTTATCTTTTTATGTCCAGCATTTTTAAGTAGTTGAATCTGAAAGAAAGATGTAAATGAGCTCCTTGGATGCATTAGGGCGCTAGTGCTTTGTTTAGCACACCTGTTACTGCCACACCTTCTTATGCACATTCAAGTATGCATAAGCAGGCCGGTCTTTTTCACACATGCGCAGAAACAGCAGCCTGTCTCCATAAAAGCACTGTTAAAGACTGACCTGCTTATGTATACCTGAATATAGATAAGTAGACGTCATCGTAGGAGGCAGCAAGCTGGTTGAATAGGGCACTAGGGGCCAAGGAACACCACAGTGCACCTAAGGAGCTAATTTACATATTTCATTTGGATTAAACTACTGAAAAACTGTGGGAGACACTATACCAAGATAACAAGAGTGGCACTGAAAAGAGAAGGTGGCTACAGGGACATAGCAGGTTTATTTGCACAAACCTGCTGAAAGTTTCCCTTTAATGTATTGCTCAAATGCATGTAATAAAAATCTAACGTGATGTTAAAAGCTGCTGTGCATACTTACGGTATGTGTCTCCAAAGTTACAGAGCCTACAAACTACTCTGTTCCTTGTATTCTCTCTTCTTCTCTCTGTGTGTTGGGAAAATGTGGGCACAACTGCATGGGGAATTTACTGTATCTCATGCACCACATTTTTTCCCTCCATTTGGCTCATGGTGGGTACACATCATTTACTTTACATGTATTGTACACTGCTCCAAAGCAGCAACAAGATACCCGTGATTTACTACACCTAAGAGTCCTCCACTGTCTCCTCTGTTTGTATGCACCAGTAGTGCTGGTACTGTGACTTTGAGAGACAATATTAATCTTTGTAATGGTTAGTCATTGATTGATCTTTTGTGGTCATAAAAAGTTGCATTGATTATTTCAAAGTAACAATGTATTTAATGCAGTCTGTCATTAGATCCTGAATTAAAAAAAAAAAAAAAAAAGATAATTCTTTGCTCATCCTATTGTCACTGTTAGCATTTCTTTAAGCAAATCTACTTATACAGTAAGTTGATTTGCTAAAAATTCAAAAGACAAATGTGCTCTACTTATTCACATAGCAACAAAGTTTGCCAGGAAAGCCAAGTCTGTCAGGTCCAACTTTTACTACTTTCTAACTGCGTCAATTCAAAGGATCAAAATGAAAGAAAAGAAACAAATAAATTTGGCTTACCAATTAGGATTTAGAAAGAAAAATCTATTTTCTATTGTTGTTCCTGGGTAACTGACTCGGCATGCATATTGGGTTTTCATGCTCATTCAACTTATTGCTCTGCTGACGAATCACGATAAATGATTAAGCTACAGCCTGAGGAAACAGACCTCTATAAAATGGACTTTGGAAAAAAATATATAAAAAATATTGAAGCCTCTCTTTTGAGAAAATAAGAAACAAACAATATGTTTTGTTGCTCGATACCTGCCCGCTCATCCAGCCTGCTGGTTATTACATTAAGGGTGATTGTACTGGGTATAGAGAGCTATGTTGCTGTCCTTAGGCTCAGACTTACTAAAAAAAAAAAAAAAAAAAAACTGGTAATATCTGATTTTATTCTGTTTGTGAAGGAAAGCTTTGGCAAGCTGGGTGAAATCCTTTGAAGAAGTTGTAATGGGGTCGTGTTGACTGTTAACAGAGATGTATGATTCTGTTAAAATCACTTTTTTTTTTGTCTTTTAATGCAAAGGTACTAATATAACAAAAAAAAAAAAATCATAATTTAAAACATAAAGAAGTATGGTAGGAAGAGAATATGTCAACTGCCTTCTGCTTAAGCAATTTACAATCTGGGACACCAACAATTTTCTCTGGGGCACCAGTATGAAGAAGACCCAGTGGAAATTATTCATGTTCTATCAGTCATAGTAATAGGGCTAGGTGAATTATGCTGGTGAACTCTAGACTAATCATTATGTGGGAGGCTTATTTTTTTTTTTTTTAGATTGAAGAAAGAAGGAATTACCTTATTTTCCCATCCTGAAACTTCTTCTGTATACTGTACAACTGCTGGCAGTCAGATACGTTGTTAAGCAGTAGTATGAACACATTTGGGTCATGTAGTACAATATGTAAGGGCAAATAAAACTATTCTTTAGAAAGTATAAATCTTTTCTAATGAGCAATTATTATAGGAAATTCAATGTTATATACACATTCTATTAGAGGAAAAGATGTATAATTTAGGTCTATGAAAACCTATTGCTTTAGTTTTCAGTGTATTGTCGTTTAAGCTTTATACTATAGTAAATGTTTCAAATGAGAACAATTTTCTATTACATGAATATAGAAAATGCGATTATATTTTCCTGACAAAATGGTAAATTATTGCAATTAGAAGTGCAGGCTTTTGGAAAAATTGCTGTTTCTATGGCAAGTGACAGAGTTGCTACTGAAAAAATAACAGAACTGAGAGTTTCTGATCTTTGCCAGAAGGATATTAATTTGTACATAAAATAGAAGGGAATGTCACTGCAGTGTGTTTCTATCCTGAAGATAAAAAAACATGCTGAGATCAGACTTAATCATATTTAAATATGTGTCAATCATAAGCCTCTTCTCTGCTATAAATATCCCTCTTGCATTACCAATGTGCATAATCTATAGCATGTACATAAATATTTACACACCATCTAAAAAAGGGATTTCACACACCTTATTTATCCAAATGAAGTAAATGGAGACTCTAAAGAGGAGAGCCGTGGAAAATTCTCAAAGGTCGTCATCAGTATAATGACATTTGCTATTTAGTAGAGTATGTGTGGATCCAAATATACCAGAATTTACCTCCAATCCTGGATTTATGTTTGAAAATTCAGAAATGTGCCATAATGGATGAAAAAAGAGCATATATATACTGAGCTAGATATTTAAATATACCCATGTTATTCTGGGACAGTGTAGTATCTTGAAGCTCCTAGGTCCAATGCAAAATATAACAAAGCCTCCAACCATCTATGTGCTATTAATGTATTGGCATCTTCATTTATGTCCTGGTGGTTTCTAGTTACCACATTGTTTTCAATGGGGTCCTATACTCGACTCGAGTAACAAGCTCTCAAGCAGTTTAGCACTACTTCAACAGTAAAGCAGTAGAGCCTGGGTGAGAATTCAACTGCTGCATCCCTATTGTCTTGATATGGAGATGCTATGGCTTTCAGCGTCCTGGTGACAGAAGGCCCTAAAGGACTTTTTTGCATCTTATGAGGCAACTAATACAAAATGACATAATAGCTGTTATAGATTTTGCATTGGGGCCCAGGAACCTCAAGTTATGCTTGAAGTCCAAGATGACTATACTGCATTAGGTAACCGATTACAGAGCTGGTCTTTCTGTTTGCAGCAAATTCTATATGCGCTGAATTTTGAAGGCACAGCGCCATCAACATCTGACTATCACACTGACAGCTTAGTACTTTGCTCTGACAGGGAACTGAAATAATCAGTCTCTCAATAAAGGTCTTATTGCACCACCTAATCCTCTCCCTCGCCATCAACGTGGCCTCCCTAACCTCTGTATTAACATTTACGAAGTGTGGGAGCAATTGCCTTGTGAAACCTCTGTGCCTAGCAGTGACCGTGGTCTCTCGCTGTGGAACATGACACGTTATAGCCATCCCACAATTACATCTCCACTCCTGTAGCTCATCACCCTTGTGTGAACTAGCATATACTCAACCCTACCCAACATAACCCCCCTCACCCCAGACTACTACACATACTGTAACAGTAATACTGGATATTTTTAGCATTAAAAGGGGGTTTTCCAGTAAAAAGAAATCTTTTTTTAAAAATCAACTATTGTCAGAAAGGTATATAGATTTGTAATTTACTTCTTTTAAAAAATATCAAGTCTTCCCATACTTATTAGCTACTATATGTCCTGCAGGAAGTGTTGTTTTACTTTCAGTCTGAAACAGTGCTCTCTGCTGACATCTCTGGCCGAGACAGGAACTGTCCAGAGAAGGAAAGGTTTTCTATGGGGATTTATTACTGCTCGGGACAGTTCCTGTCTCGGCCAGAGATGTCAGCAGAGAGCACTGTGTCAGACCGAAAATAAAACAACGCTTCCTGCGGGAAATATAGTAGCTTATAAGTAAGAGATTTTTTTTAATTGAAATAAATTACAAATCTATATAACTTTCTGACACCAGTTGATTTGGAAAAAAAAAATCACTGGATAACCCCTTTAAATAGAAACAACTAATAAAGTTCTTACAAACAAATCTTGGAAAATATTACTTACTATATGACTATAATTACAACTGCAAATACTACTACCACTAACAATAAGACCTTAACAACACACTGGCACACACTTACTTATTTTTCTAAGTGATTCCCTGTGTTCCTTCTGCGTATGCTCTGTATGAGCTATACACTCACCGGCCACTTTATTAGGTACACCTGTCCAACTGCACGTTACCACTTTATTTCTAATCAGCCAATCACATGGCGGCAACTCAGTGCATTTAGGAATGTAGACATGGTCAAGACAATCTCCTGCAGTTCAAACCGAGCATTAGTATGGGAAAGAAAGGTGATTTAAGGGCCTTTGAACGTGGCATGGTTGTTGGTGCCAGAAGGGCTGGTCTTAGTATTTCAGAAACTGCTGATCTACTGGGATTTTCACGCACAACCATCTCTACGGTTTACAGAGAATGGTCCGAAAAAGAAAAAACATCCAGTGAGCGGCAGTTCTGTGGGCGGAAATGCCTTGTTGATGCCAGAGGTCAGAGGAGAATGGGCAGACTGGTTCGAGCTGATAGAAAGGCAACAGTGACTCAAATAGCCAACCGTTACAACCAAGGTAGGCAGAAGAGCATCTCTGAACGCACAGTACGTCGAACTTTGAGGAAGATGGGCTACAGCAGCAGAAGACCACACCGGGTGCCACTTCTTTCAGCTAAGAACAGGAAACTGAGGCTACAATTTGCACAAGCTCATCGAAATTGGACAGTAGAAGATTGGAAAAACGTTGCCTGGTCTGATGAGTCTCGATTTCTGCTTGAACATGACAATGAGTTCACTGTATTTAAATGGCCTCCACAGTCACCAGATCTCAATCCAATAGAGCATCTTTGGGATGTGGTGGAACGGGAGATTCGCATCATGGATGTGCAGCCGACAAATCTGCAGCAACTGTGTGATGCCATCATGTCAATATGGACCAAAATCTCTGAGGAATGCTTCCAGCACCTTGTTGAATCTATGCCACGAAGAATTGATGCAGTTCTGAAGGCAAAAGGGGGTCCAATCCGTTACTAGCATGGTGTACCTAATAAAGTGGCCGGTGAGTGTATATTTCCTCACAACAGCAGGCTACTATTCTGCCCCATGAGGCAAGCAATAGAAAGGTCACTATTATTTTATTTGAACCTTGTACTCTCTGCCCTAAGTTCAACAACTATTGTGTGTTATGTTGAGCTAAACAGTCAGACACTTGTTGCTAAAGATTTTCAGCCTAAAAGACTATAAATGTTTGGCAGTGTATCCCAAGCAATCGGATAGATAGAAACAAAACATAGATAGTAAAGTCTATCTTAATTATGATAAGCTATTAGTGTTTAATTGGTGGGAGTTTGACCTCCAGGACCCCAGCCAATAATCCCATTGAAAAAGCCACCTTCATTGTTCACCTAGGTAAAGAAGCTTGTCTGCTCTATGAGTTTTATAATCCTGCTCATCCCATTCACTGTTTGGCCTTTTGCTGACAGCAGAGAAAAATAGCAGCAGTTTACTAGTCAAATCATATAAATCTCATCCTGTGGTATGGATTGGTATTGATTTTTCTAAAAGTAGATTAAGTAGAAAATCCCTTTAAACGGTTTAATTGTAGAACGGTATGTGTATAACAGAATAATATTCGTTCTACTGCACAGTTCATTCAATCAGGATGCCTCTAAACATATTTTTAAAGTGATCTAATTCAAGTTTAGTCTTTGCTTCACCAGAGGCTGATTCAGTCGGTTGTTCTAGCCATATGTGTGAATACACTGGGTTAGGGTATGTTCACACAACGTCCAAGAAAGGAAAAAGGGGTCTGCTTTTTGTTTTAAAAAAGACGTTCCGTTATTGCATCATTTTTAGTGACTTCAATGAATTTAATTGAAGTCTATGGAAAACGGATGTCTTTTTCATACAGTGTATTGTATGACGTCCACCTCAAAAGATATCCATCATTCAATACATTGCGCAAAAAAGACTTTTTAGGACAAAAGGCGGACACCTTTTTCCTTTGTGAACATTGTGTGAACATACCCCAAGGCAGAAAAAATGTTGGTGGCCCCCTTTGCACCTTGCACTTTGAATGTAGGCTTGCATTTATTCACAAAAGCATCACCAGAAATCCTATCTTTAAATAAAATAAGTATTGGAAATGATGACATCCACAGAGTGAGGTACATTCAATAAAAAAAAAAAATAAATTACAAATATGAAAATTAACAATATAGAGGCTAGAAGAAGCACATATATAAAAATACCAGGTTTTCTTTTTTTATATACAAATGCTTCTTTTGCAGAGTTGTTGCAAACCAAGGAAAACTCCAACACATCTACTACGGGGGGAAATAATCATTGTTTTATGTATGTCTTTTGACATAAGTAAATTTATAAAGGCGCAAAAAGGCACAAAGCAACTCCTGTCAAATAACAGCACGTCCATTGTATAAAACAGTGTGTCTCCAACGTTGGAAGAAATTCCTGATGGCCCATGTGCCATTTAGATAAATTTGGGGCAAGGAAAAGACACTCATACAGCCAAAGGCTATGTTCACACAACGTCAAAACAAGAGAAAAGGCAGCCGTTTTTGTTATTACAAAAAGACATCCGTTTTTGCTGCGATCTAACTGACTGCAATGCAGTGAAGTCATTGGAAAGACGGACGTCCAATGCACACAATGGGGGACATTTATTAACCCCTTAAAGATCAGACCATTTTCCATTTTTGCGTTTTTGCTTTTTCCTCCTTGTGCAAGGATATGTAACTTGTATAACTTTTATTTTATTTGATGGCTTTAAAAATTAAAGCCTTTAAAAAAAAAAAATATATATATATATATATATATATATATGTTCCTTAATATCCCTCTATTACCATGCTTATAGCACTTTAATCCTTTGGTATATGGGGCTCTGTGAGGTATAATTTTTTACGCCACTGAACTGTCACTAGCGATGGCACTAACCGCACCAGGTAGCGGAGTCTAAGGGGCCGCTGGTTTTCACCAGAGCCCGACGCAAGGCGGGATGGGCTTGCTGCGGCAGGCGACCCCCAGCTTGGTTGCTAGTGACAGCAGGCGAGGCGTGGCAGGAGCAGTAGGCAGAAGAAGAAGTAGTGCAGGCAGAGGTCTGTAGGCGTAATCGCAGGTGGCAGACAGTACTCAGGAACAATGGGTAAAGCAGCGGACAGGGGCTAGGGACCGGGTCAGCGGACAGGAACTAGGAACAAGGACTGAGGTCAGGAACAACAGGGGGCTGGGCCAAACGCTATGGAAGCATGTAGAGGCTCCAACACCTGTGGTGGGGCAGGGCTGGAATTTATAGGAGAGTGAAATAGTGCAAGAACCAATTAGGGGCGGACTGCCCCTTTAACTCCGAGACAGCCGGCGCGCGCGCCCTAGGAGGGGGTGCGGCGGCGGTCCGGAGCGCGGGACGCCGCCGCAGCCCTGACAGCTATGATCTGTACTTTCTATCGGTACCTTGATTGAGCATATGCGACTTTTTAAACGCTTTTTATTAAAATTTTTCTGGATTTTATGCAACCAAAAATGCACAATTTTGCACTTTAGATTTTTTTTGCGCTTACGCCATTTACCGTGCGAGATCTGGAATGAAATAAATTAATAGTTTGGGTGATTACGCATGCGGCGATACTAAACATGTTGATTTATTTTTATTTATTAAATGGAAAAAGGGGGGTGATTCTGACTTTTATTAGGGGAGGTGATTTTTTATTAATAATAAAACACTTTTTTTTTTTTAACACATATACTAGAAGCCACCCTGGGGGACTTCTAGTTTAGCCACACTGATCTCTCATAGAGATCTATGCAGTATAGTAATACTGCATAGATCAATGAGATGGGCATTCTATTGCTTTCGGCTGCTGAAAACAATAGAATGCCGAGTCAAGATCAGTGTCATTATGGCGCAGACCCCTGCAGGTTTACGATGCAGGGATCGCTCCTCCGCGACCACTGCATTTAAAAAGCTAATTAGCGGGCGCGGCGAGCTAATTGCCGCAGTCCCGGGCTGCAGAAAGCACCCAGGAACGCGGCAGTTCAGAGCGGAGTCGCCACTCTGCCCCCTCTGAACTCCCTTAACGACTCCTGGTCGTTAAGGGGTTAAGTCCGGCATTTTTTACGCCGGGCTTACAAATGTCCCCGCAGCTATGGAGCTCAGGGGATATATGTAGAGGCGCACTGCCTTTACATAAATTGCGTGCACACCGAGCCCGTCCGTGCAAATAAATTAAAGTCGGTTTAAATATAATTTTTCCCCCAGAAAAATGATAAATGCGGCACACGCAGAGGCCGTGCCCTCTCTGCGAGTAGCCGCACCCCCCATAATACCCCCTCTCCTCCCCACTGGCACAGGAGGCGCAGATCGGCCCGATACGAATATAATATATACGAAAATAGACCATTTGCGAAAATTTTTACGCCAATCAGACCCATATGCGCCTAAAAAAGGCATTTTAGCCTTTTAATAAATTTTGCCCAATGTATTAAATAATGGAAGTTATCTGCACGGACATCAAAATAATGATCATGACAATTATTTTCATACTTCTTTTACAAACAGCGGACGTATTTTATTAGTTGTTCACACACAGTTTTTCTTTTGTCAGCGTTCTTTCTCCGTTTTTGCTATTAAATTCAATGGGAAGGCTGTCCGTTATTTTAGACTTAAAATGATGGAAGTTATTTTAAACACAGCAGAAAAAAACGTGTGAACATAGCCAAAAGGCATAATTTGCCCCCCCCCCCCATGTCTATTCATTTGCATTAATTTCTGTAGTAGAGCCTCTAGTTAATATATGATTAAAAAGTGCCAGACAGTGCATATGTTGTGTATTCTGTAGAACATTGTGCAGACAAGAAATGCTTTGAACAGTTTCTTCCAATCTCTCAGGAGTTCTCAGCTGTCAAGAACAACCTGGCTGCTCATGGACAGCGGTTAAGTAAATATACAACTGCTAGGAATACAGCCATGGAAAAAGAAAAAAGAGAAAAAAAAAAAAAAAAAGATAATGTAGTATGTTACTTCCCACCTGCTGTAGATTAATGGCAAGTATATGTTTTTACATTTTACATTTATTGTTACGTTGATGTTACCATTGAGGCCTAGGGTTATAAAAATATTACAACTATTCTTTAACTCTGAACATACAAAAACCATCCAATTGTTCAGAAAAGCCATCTTGACAGGAGTCACACTGTAGTTACCTTTGTTCTGATGAACAATTATTTTTCTCATTGCATTTTCCCTCTAAATGATTATACCTGTAGAGAGATGTGCCCTCGAGTGTCAAGCTTTAGCAATATGTCTGCCTTTCCTAAATACTAGAAAAATGATTTAATAATATGCTTGTAAATTACTTAATGGAACACTATGGGCAAAACTGTTACATTATATTATGGCTATTGAGGGGCCCAAGGGTGCAGTCTTTGACTTTGCTTTTTATATTAAAATAATTATAACATAATCCTTAAATCTTGCATTTTATATTCTGGCTATTAAATGGGTATTGCAGTAAAAATTTACTTTTCCCCTCTACATGGGATAGGAGAAAAGTAAGAGATTGCAGGGGGTCGGACCCCTGAACCCTCCCAGCGACATTGTAACGGACCCTGTCGGCTCTTTTATGAAAAGAGCCCTGGGTCGGCACTATTTATTCCTATGGAGCGCCGTAAAGAGCAGAGTACAGTCTGACATAGCAAGGCAGCTCAGCATTTTTTATTAGGGTCAAGGCACATAGCAAGACATACTGTACATCATAAGACTCATCTTCTTTGATTGTATGGTGTCTCTGCGAGAATATGACTGTAAGTTGACATATAGTATAGCATGCCATGGTCCTTTTCTTATGAATTCTATATCAAGCCATAAATGGAAAAGAAAAAAGAAAAAAAAAATGACAGCTCAGTTGTTAAAGTTTAAAGTCATATCAAAGTACAATATGGGCCATCAGATCTCTATAGAGTTGTATTATGGCCTAATGCATGACCCTCATATGCAAAAACAAAACAAAAAAAAAAAAGCCCCAAAGGGTTAAATGACAGATTTGCTTGTGCTTTATCTGTATACTGATAACAATATTTAGTTTAATCATTTTCATTTTGTAAGCAGTAGAACAAGCCAGCCATAAATTTGCTGAAGTACTTTCCTTTTTCATTAGCAAAGAATTCATAATGTATTTGTCTCTAAACCTTTGCGATATTTAAATGATGTTTCTCCCAAACTATATAAATGCTGTGCAATAGAGTATAATTTATCAGGAGCATATTGTGATTCTGTTGATTAAATCTAAATACCCTGACTTAAAATATAGTATGCTATAAAGATAAAATAAGGAAAAAAAAAAATAATCAACTTGTGTGCTGCTGAATACTGTCACCAGATGAGCTGTCACTGGGAATGCCAGGAATTGTATTTATTGCCTTTTATTTACAGTACTAATGGAACTGGCATGGGTGGATTAACAGCTTATTCATATCTTATTATGTGGCAAGGGTTTACAATCAGTAGCTTGGGAGCCACATGTGGCTCAGGACCCATATGGTGAAACTGACAATAGACAATATTGTAGTCATATTCTAACCACAGAACACTGGCAATTAGGATGATATAGGATTCAACAATAGGGGGAATTTATCAACGTCTGTGACTGGTGCAGCAAAAGGTCACTCATTTTGTCATACACACAGATTTTAGCAAAAAGTTTGGGACATTTTGCCATTCTGTGATGCACATGACAAGTGGGTGGGGCTTAGCAGAAAGGAAGCATAGTTTAGTGTGAAGGGAGCATAGTTAATAGATTATGATTTACACCTGTTAACTCAGACCTAGCATAGATTTCTAATGTTGTCACACAGGCAATCTTAGGTGAACTTGGATTTATCAAATAAGATTCCCTGTTGATAAGTCCAACGTAATTGTACACTGGTGGGGGTTTAATTAAGGTACCTGAAAAAAAAGCAAAGTGCGTTGTTAGGATTGGCCGGCAGCTTGTCAGGCAGCTGGCTTTGAAGTCTGTGCCGCTCCGGTTACTGGGAAAAGCTGGATCCAGTCCTGGGAAACTTCTTTCAGTTTCCTAGGACTGGATCCAGCTATTCCCAGCACCCAGGGAGGAGCAGCACAGAGTGGCACAGACTTAAAAGCCAGCAAAAAGACCATGTATGCATTTTTAATCAGTAAAAGAAAATCAAGGCAACACATTCCCCTTAACTGCCATTACAGATAAGCAAATTTGCAGTAATAATGAAGCAAATCGCTGATGATTTCTTTAGGCCCAGACCTAAAATCATCAGCCGCCGACCGCCCATCACTATGTGTAACAGCAATGAGCAGCTGATAGCTGACTATTGCCAAACAGTTAGTACTTAACCTTTCCTTCTCCTGGGCTGTGTATGCGTCTCGGCATAGCGCACTGTGGGTGAGAGCGGCCTGTCTGAGCTGATAGGCTGCTCAGCCAATCACTGGCCAGGATCACTGCGGTGAGTAATTAAATGAGTGGCCTGTCAGGTCACAGAGGAAGCGTGGATAGGTGAAGAATTAACTGTTTGGGCAAGGGCTGCAAGGACATTGCTAACGATGTCCATGCAGCCCTTGCAAAACAATTATCGAGCTGTTTAATGGGCCCAGTAAATGAGCACTGATCTAGCAGATCGGCGCTTGTTTACAATATCTATCAGGCCTTTATTGAATCGTGTAAAAGGACCCTTAGGGTGCCTTTACACAGAGAGATTTATCTGACAGATTGTTGAAGCCAAAGCCAGGAACAGACTATAAACAGGGAACAGGTCATAAAGGAAAGACAGATTTCTCCACTTTTCAAATCCATTACTGGCTTTGAATTCAAAAATCTGTCAGATAAATCTCTTTGTGTAAAGACACTCTTAATTCCAGTAATTGATCATTTCATTTAACATGTTACTTTAGTATTTAAAGGGAACCAATCAGCCCAGCCCTGGAGCACTGTATAAAGCCCATGTGCATCTCGTGGCACGTATTGGCCGTGGCTGCAGCAAAAGCTTTATACCGGAGAAAATGAAGTTTAATCCCCCCACGTGCGGCAAGGAGAGGTACGGAAAGTAGTCATCTGGGCAACTCCCCGCCGTGTCTAGTCACCTCTCTCTGCCTGTCAGCACACTTGGCAGAGAGATTGACAGGGAGAGGTGCTAGTAACCTTGGGAATTAAAACATTTTTTTTTAGGGTATAAAGCTTCTGCTGCAGCCGCGGCCAATACATGCCACAAGCTGCACAGTAGCTTTATATTGTGTTCCAGGGAACTAAATCAGCCCAATGGGGCTGATTGGTTCCCTTTAGGGTGCCTTCACATGTACTGCTGATTTCACGCTGGGAATCCTGGTACTGTGAAGTTCAATGGGGTTACATACCCACAGTGGAATTTTCATTCTGCTGCCAGTATGTAACCTGGCCCCTTTAACCCCCGCAGCTCACAGCATACATAACCTGCTTGGCCCTGCGGTTGCATGCAAGACTTCAGTCTCCTGTTGGTCCCCATCAGCCAATCAGTGCTGCCATGCACTGATTGGCTGATGGGGACATCCGGGAGCCTCACATGCAGCCTGGGTGCCAAGCAGCTAATGTATGCTGTGGGCTGAGGGGGGGTTAAAGGGGCCGGGTTACATACTGGCAGCAGAATAAAGTTTCCACAGCGAGTATCTAACCCCATTGAACTTCACACTACCAGGATTCCCAGCAGATTTCTCTGCAAACTCGTAGCGTGAAATCCGCTGCAAATCTGGTACATGTGAAGGCACCCTTAATCATTTAATTGCCTCCCAGCCGTTCTTCTTTGCAATAATACCATGGAACTCCATGTGTGAACATACTCTGAGCCAGTCTTTAAAGGAATATTCATTAACAGGAATCCTGTTTTATCTTTCTCTTTTTAACATAAAATAAATATATGAACACTAAGTTTATGTCTTTGAAAATACCACTGAGATATGTTTTTCAAAGGGAAAGGTTGAGAAACAGTTGGAAGACCAGCTGTTGGCTCAATTACCTGCAGAAATGTTCCCCGGTTTGATAATAAATCAGTGGAACAATTTTCTGAAGGTAAGATAAGTATGATTGTTTCAGAAGAAATATAACCTTGCTGTGCACGATCTTATTCCAGTGTTTACATTTCAAATGCTTCTATTGCTGTGTAGAGATCACATCCATATAAGCCCACTCCTTCTCCACAAGAACTTGCAGAGTGTGTTCTTCAGCCACCATTTAATCTCTATGCATCATACCTTGTGCTACATTTTCTATTATCTATGAAAACCCACATACTCTATATGCCAAAATTGTTTCCAAATTTATGTTTATTGAACGTGTCCTCCACATTTATTCACATATTGGGAAAGTTAATGTGTTCATGCCGTTCATATAAGCATATGCCTTGGTACATAAATTTATCTTCAGATGCAGTAACAATAGGTTTATAGTCAGATAAAGACAAACTAATAATATTTACAAACAGAATAGTCAGTCCTGTGATAATAACCTACAAGTAAATACTTCAAAATAAGTCTTTTCTTTTAAAGTAATTCTTTCAGCTACAATTCACTTTTCAAACTGCTGACACTGCTATATCACTGCTATATCCATACAAGTTAGTTTTTAAACTCTGGTGCAAAGTGTCAAAGAGGCTTTCCCAAGAACCTGAACTGCTGCAGGCTAGAAGGCCTTCTTGCTCCCCCTCCCATCTCTAGCCCTGTTTCATTGTCAGTCAGTGTAAAGCTTTGTAGTTTGTACATTATGGAAGCATAGTTGGATATATAAAACCTCCATGATTCAGACAACTGTAACTTTTCTTAGGGTGAGATATATATATACACTCACCGGCCACTTTATTAGGTACACCTGTCCAACTGCACATTACCACTTAATTTCTAATCAGCCAAACACATGGTGGCAACTCAGTGTATTTAGGCATGTAGACATGGTCAAGACAATCTCCTGCAGTTCAAACCGAGCATCAGTATGGGGAAGAAAGGTGATTTGAGTGCCTTTGAACCTGGCATGGTTGTTGGTGCCAGAAGGGCTGGTCTGAGTATTTCAGAAACTGCTGATCTACTGGGATTTTCACGCACAACCATCTCTAGGGTTTACAGAGAATGGTCCGAAAAAGAAAAAACATCCAGTGAGCGGTAGTTCTGTGGGCGGAAATGCCTTGTTGATGCCAGAGGTCAGAGGAGAATGGGCAGACTGGTTCGAGCTGATAGAAAGGCAACAGTGACTCAAATAGCCAACCGTTACAACCAAGGTTGGCAGAAGAGCATCTCTGAACGCACAGTACGTCGAACTTTGAGGCAGATGGGCTACCGCAGCAGAAGACCACACCGGGTGAAATTGGACAGTAGAAGATTGGAAAAACATTGCTGGTCTGATGAGTCTCGATTTCTGCTGTGACATTCGGATGGTAGGGTCAGAATTTGGCATCAACAACATGAAAGCATGGATCCATCCTGCCTTGTATCAACGGTTCAGGCTGGTGGTGGTGGTGTCATGGTGTGGGGAATATTTTCTTGGCACTCTTTGGGCCCCTTGGTACCAATTGAGCATCGTTGCAATGCCACAGCCTACCTGAGTATTGTTGCTGACCATGTCCATCCCTTTATGACCACAATGTACCCAACATCTGATGGCTACTTTCAGCAGGATAATGCGCCATGTCATAAAGCTAGAATCATCTCAGACTGGTTTCTTGAACATGACAATGAGTTCACTGTACTCAAATGGCCTCCACAGTCACCAGATCTCAATCCAATAGAGCATCTTTGGGATGTGGTGGAACGGGAGATTCGCATCATGGATGTGCAGCCGACAAATCTGCGGCAACTGTGTGATGCCATCATGTCAATATTGACCAAAATCTCTGAGGAATGCTTCCAGCACCTTGTTGAATCTATGCCACGAAGAATTGAGGCAGTTCTGAAGGCAAAAGGGGGTCCAACCCGTTACTAGCATGGTGTACCTAATAAAGTGGCCGGTGAGTGTATATATATATATATATATATATATATATATATATATATATGAGATTGGTGCACTGCTGGTAAAGCATTTCAAATTTTGGCAATAACGATCGCATTTAAATGTTAATCGGCTTGTGTAAACACAGTGAACAATCAAGCGGCGAGCAAGAAATTATTCATTTATATATTTCAACATGTTCTCAAATCGTCGTTGGTCGTTTGCTAAAAAATTGCAGATCGGAAATAACAACTGTTCACACAATGTAATGTGCAGCTGCGGCCGCACATTACATTGAAGTTGATTTGCGAACATACCCCATGGTGCCCGCAAATCAATAGTAAAACAAATCACATTCCTGCAGCCGAAACAGAGTTATTGGCTGCAGGAACGTCCTAAATGCAGCCTGGCAGCCAGCAGTTTACGGACGCAACGGTAGTGTGAACATAGCCTAAAGCTAAAAGAAAATCCATAAAAAGGCTTAAAAAGTGGCCTTAAAAATTAAATAAAAATGCAATAGTGTGTTTTCATTAAAGTCTATGGAGAAGCAGCCATTAGTGTACACATAATATATAAATGAAGAGCGTAAATACTATTGTTTTTTTTTTTTTTAAGTGTGTGCAATGAAAACAGCTTCAACAGATTTATAGCTTAAAAAAAACACATACACTTTTTTCTCTGCCAATTTTACAGCTTTATTTATTTTTTTCATTTTAGAGTATGTGAACCTAGCCTAAAAGGGAAGCTTTATAGCCAATAGTTGTATAATACAATGCTTGTACAATACAGCTACATGTTTCCGTTACTCTTTTCATATGAAAAAAAAAAAAAAAAAAAAGATAATAGCTATACTATAGCCTAAAAATATGCTATGTATTGTCAGCTTAATGTGATATGGGGCCTTGTCCACTGGGTAATGGATATATAATAGATACACTGTATTATTGTGTAGGTGGTAATATCTGCCAGGAACATTTGTCAGCACTATAAAACAATGAACTGCTTTATTACTCCACTGACTAAATCTCTATATTGTAAAAGTAAGTATGTCGTTCTTGGAGACCATTAAAAAGTAGTGTATTTAACCAAGCCAGCTTCAGACTAGTCTTTTCTTTATTCTGCTCTTTTTATTTATTGTACACATATAAAACTACTTCTGAGCAAAATATTATATTTAAGCGGTACATATTCTGAATATACTGTATGTAAGTAGGGTGGCATAAAGCTCACTGTAATTTTAGTCACTTGCCATACCTTGACTTTATTGTGTGATCACGCTCCTGAATATGAATGCCTGGATGGAGATTTGCCATTGTGCTTCTTCTGTTACTAAGACTGAATGCAATATTAGGACATGTTCACGCATGGCAAAACAGCGGCTGTTGTGTTACACAGCCGTGTCACACAGTGGCCACTATCTGTGATGTTTGCCCAGCCGGCTGACTGGGTGAACATCACTTCATATTAATTTGTATGCGGGCACATTCAGGTGTACCTGCACTCCAATTAGCCATAGCACACAATGTAAAGAACAGCTGGGAGTCTATTTTGTGCAGCCGGTGTTAACTGAATAGCGGCCGCTCGAAATAGACATGTCAGTTTTTTGTGCGGCCGCATAGAACACTGGCCGTAGTGTATACACCGTGCCCGGTGTTTTATATACTTCAATGTAATTAAGCACTGTTAACAACAGCCGTTGTTGCAAAGCTGCAGCAATGGCCGTTGTTTAACTAAACCATACAGTGTGGGAACAAGGCCTTACCCTGGAAAACCCTGACACACTTTTTTTATTTTATTTAAATAATTAATAGGCAAATGGGATGGAAATTTCACTGCTGACATTAAAGACAATGGTAGGTGGAGGATGTATGTAAGGGGATGTTTGCACAAGGCCGAGGTGCTGTGGATGTTTCTGCAGTGGATTCACATGCAGACTATCCGCTGCGTATTACAGTAGCAGCAAAGTGGATAAGATTAGAGATGAGCGAGTAGTGAAATATTCAATTTTTTTTAATGTCGAGTAGACCCCGATAAGAATATCAAATCCCAAATCCCATTAAAATTTATGGGAGAAAAATGCTTGAATCTTGGAAATCAAAATTTGACCACTTGTAGGTCACCAAGTCCACAATGACACCTCAAGAAATAATGCCAACACCTCCGAAATGCAATGGGACAGCAGAGGAAGCATGCCTGGCTGCATCTAACTCGCCGCAAGTCGCAACATTACGCCACTAATCACAGCATCTTAACAATCCACTCCAAACACAATGTAAAGTGGAAAAATACATGGAAACCTTCTTTCCTTTACAGTAGTATGGACAGAAAGCCACATTTTAAGTCACACTTTAGACAGATACACTGCAGCCTATTCCTCACAGTGAATACACTCCAGCAGTCTGAACACACCTTTGTTCTGCTAGCTGTTTTAATAGCAGTACATCTTTAGATAAATGTGTTCTTTCTATAATTTAGCCCTACAAATGGCTTTTGGGGGTCTCTCCTGCCTTAAATCACCTAATACCTAACTCATTCTGCTACACACTGTCTCCCTGCCTAGCTCCAAGTAGTATCTGAAAACAGATTTCAAATTCACTATTCTATTACTGTGAAGGTCACATGGTTTAGCCAGCCAATGAATGCCGATGCTTTTTTTGTGTTTTTCAGCTGTATTTTTGGATGGACATCATTTTCCCCCTAAAAGCTAGGCATCTTTTTTTTTTAATTACAGCCAAAATTAATTGTCATTATTCGAGGCCGTAATTATTAAAAGAAGTCTGTCTTTTGCCATCAAGAATAGCATATTTTGCTCCAAATCCACACATCAAGGCCATGTTTACAAACGGTATATTTTCAATAAATAACGGCTGTTGTCACAGATTGCAACACTGGGCACTTTATCGAAATGTGAAAAAACTATCTTCTATGGAACAACAGCCGCAGTGCATACACTCTGTATACACTGTGGCCCCTGTTCTGTGCTGCACAGAAAACTCACATGTCTATTTTGTGTGGCTGCTATTCAGTGAATAGCGGCCGCACTTAATAGCCTATGCACACAATGTAAAGTATGGCTCCAGCCAAACTTTACATTGTCTCCTATGGTTAATTGGAGAGCAGACACACCCAAAAGTGCTTGCATTCCAATTAACATGAAGTGATGTTCACTTGGCCAGCATGCATTACCGACCGGGTGAACATCACAGACAGTGGCCGCTGTGTGATACGGCTGTGTCACACAGCGACAGCTGTTTTTACAGTGTGTGAACTCAGCTTTGATGCAGATTTGCGAATACGAATTTAACTGTGGAAATCTGCAGATTTTCCATTCCATGTGGTCTTACCCATAAAAAATAAACTTCTGGCTGCTTGCAGTCACCACTAGCAGGGGCTTAGAAGTTTACTGCCTACTGCCACATTATTGACTTCAATGTATAAACAGTATGTAATTATTTTCCTTCTAATAAAAGGTTAATCACTACAGGATTCCAAACCAGTTTACATATTAAAGTACATTCATGTGAGTAAAGTAAAATCTTGGCTACTACAACATAGAAGAACACATTAATAGTCCTATTAGGCAGTACAGGAGATATAAGACCACAAGTGATAATATGTAATAAAAAAAATTAGATAAAAAAACATTAATATTTGTAACATTAGATAAGATAATTACAATATATATGCACATTCCTACACTACTCCTATGGAGCCCTGTCCATTACCTACTGCTGACAATTCATTGCTTGACTGTGTGCGGTCTGTGGAAGCCTGTTGAAGCAAAGAGTACAAGGAAGGCTTTTTCAGCCCAGAGAAACATGCGAAAACTACCACTGGTGCCATGCTTGCCAGACTGAAAGAATTATTTATATGATTACTAAATCAATTAGAATGTTTGGTCGTTTTGGTGTTGTTAGGTTTTAGAGCAAAGTCCCTTCCTTGTAAAGAAGAGAGTAATAACACAATAGAGGTAAAATGATAGGGAGAATGATTTTGGAGTGAGCTGCAGATATTAGCTGCTAAAAATACCAAAGCAATACAGTGATGTCTGACTAATATGGCCTCTAAGGTTAAATCATACGGTTACATAATAATGTGGTTGCCTACAATCTAATATAGTAGCCAAGGACACTTTGTTGCTAGGCTGGTATATTAGTGCATTTCATAAACCAGTTCCTTCCCTGCAGAATCATTTTTTCTTCTTCTTTTTTATATATAAGACAAGCAGCATGTATAATAACAGCTCATTTACATGGAGCAGTTTTTTTTTTGTACAATTCCATGAATAATAAACAGATGTAAAGATAATTTGCCACATAAATGAACAATGCAATCATTCATAACTATTTAAAGCGTTGTCTATCATTCATCAAACAGAATGTTCATACATACAGATCTTATATTGGTCGGTCTCTTTTATTAACTGCCATGCCATGGTCCCAAAGCTATCATGTAATGCATGGCAAATAATAATAGTATTCACGGACCTTAGTTTAGAACAGTCTTGATATGTAGATAGCAATGATTTAATAGTTAAACTGCAATGGATTCTATGGGGTGCTACAATGTTGTACAATAAGAAAATAATGGTAAATTAATTGCTAATGACTAATACATTAGATCACAATGTTCTTTTTACATATTTAGAGTCCCTTCACGCATATCAGATCCGCAGTGGATTTCATGCTGCGATTTTGCAGTGAAATCTGCTGTGGATCTATTGCCAGTTCTTTTCTATGAGAATACATAATCATAGCAGGATTGACATCCCGCTACGAGTACTGTATGTAACTTAACCCCCCCGCCAGCCACAACATACATTACCAGCTTGCTTCAGGGGTTCCCAGCTGGACTTCCCGCTCAGCCAATCACTGGCTGCGACAGGGCAGCGCACTGATTGGCTGAGCGGGACGTGCAGACATCGGGATCTGTTGTCATGGGACCTGCATGTACCTGTTGTTATAACTCTGAAAATCTAATTTAACAGCAGACATAATAAAAAGCAAGTTTGCAATTTACATCTATTGTTTAATGTTATTTTGTTTTATGAACTTGTCTAAGTCTGTTTTGAAGCTCTACACTGGTTTCGCTGTGACAAGATCCTGAGGGGATTTTACCTGGAACATCCCCCCCCCCATATTTCTTGTAGGGGCCATTTATATATGTAAATAAATTAATCATATCTCCCCTTAAACGTCTCTTCTCAAGACTGAACAAATGTATTTCTTTTAATCTCTCCTCATAACTAAGATACACACTTTTGTACCTTTTCTAGCTCTAGAACTTTCTTTCTATAAATTGGTGCCCCAAACTGGACAGCATACTCCAGATGAGTCCGCATCAAAACTTTATAAAGCGGTAATATTGTATTCCTGTCCCAAGAGTCCTGGTATATACAGGACAATATCCTGCTGGCCTTAGAAGCAGCTGACTGACATTGTGTGCTGTTCTGTAGTCTATTATCTACAAGTACACGCAGATCCTTCTCCATCAGTGACTCTCCCAGAGTAACTCTCCCCAGGACATATGATGCATGCGGGTTATTAGTACCCAGGTGCATAACTTTACATTTACCCACTTTAAACCTCATTTGCCTTTTTAAAATTAAATGTTTTTGCCCTCCCAACACGTATTTGCTTTCTACGTTTTAAGCCAAAAGTCACTATATTGTGATTACTGTTAGCTAGATGTTCATGGACAGTGACGTTCCCAATTAGCTCTGTGTTGTTAGAAATAACTAGATCCAACAGCGCATCACTTCTTGTTGGCTCCTCCACAAATTGGCCCAGGAAATTATCCTGCAATAGATTAAGAAATTCTCTCCCCTTTGCAGTTTTAGCTGAGCTGTGACCCCAATCTATATCTGGACAGTTTAAATCACCCATTACCACTACTGTTCCCTCCTGGGCAGCCCACTTTGTTTGTGTATGCAGATGACCATCAATCACCTCAAGAATGTTGGAGGATCTATAGATTACACTGAAAATAATTTACCTCCCTCTGCAGTTCTACCCACAATGATTCCACATCCTTACAGTCATCACCCACTATTGAATGTAAATAATTTCTGACATACAGAAATGCTCCACCTCCCTCTCTGCCCAACCTGTCCCTTTGGAACAATATAAACCCCTGAATATTGACAGCCCAGTCATGTGAAGAGCCCAGCCATGTCTCACCTACTACATAAATATGTTCCTCCAAAACTAAGAGCTCAAACTGCCTTGTTTTGCTGACTAGATTGCTGGCCTTGGTAAACATACATTTTGTATATCCAAGTAGTTTAACACATACAGTTTCTGGAATGTAATTTCTTAAAGTGCTGTGGGTACAATCATTTTCACTGCTCATCAAATGGGTCTCCTTATCCATTGCTCTGATCTCCCCCCCCCCCCCCCCCACAGTTACCTTCTCCTCCCACTTCAATGTTCTGTCTCCTATCAGCCACTTTATTATATACTTCACCACATCCTTAGTTTAAAAACCTTTCCACCCTTCTAGGATTCTCTTCCCCAGCACAGCAGACCCCCTTCATTTTAGGGGAAATTTATCTGTGGTAAATAAATTGTACCCCATGGATTGTCTCCTACACCATGACTCTGCTGCGCTACGTGTGTCACAGGTAGTATTCCAGAGAATACAACCTTTAAAGTCCTTCCCTTCAGCTTAGTATTAGATGAATTAGGGGTAAGATAAATACTGTGTGGCACACATGTTCACACACTGTATTTTGCTTAGTCTTTTGGCCAATCTTTTTTTCAACCAAAACCAGGAGTGGAATGAAAACACAGAAGCTGTGCAAATCTTCCCATTATAATTTTGTCCTTTCAGTTCCAATTTTGGTTTTGGTTGACTGACCAAGAGACTTAGTGAAGTACTGTGTGTGGGAACATAGCCTATGCAAGAAAAGTGCATGGAAAATCATGTTACATCACAGTTTTATGCAGTATTACATTTTGTGCACTAGGTTGCTTTAACCCTTACCCTATAGAGGTTGTAAATTGTACCTCTCTGTAAAAGATACAGAAACCATAATACAAAATGAACTACTTTATATGGAATCTATAAAATATTGGCTATGTTCCCACTTCAGGAACATAGCGGGGGAAGGTGGATGAATTGTAATATTGAAGGACATCAATATTATGAAATGGCTGTTTTTCCCAGTTATGTTCTCGATGTGGAAACATATCCTAAAGCAGTAGCTGAAGGTTACTAGAGCAGGAAAGGTGTAGGGAAAGCTAATTTCCTGGGATCTCACTGTAGTGTGCAAACCTGCCGAAAACTTCTTTGTGAAACTTATCACATACTTTCTCAAAAATATTCATGAGTAAGAGCAATAAGGTTATTTTCCATTCATCTGCCCTTCGGTAGTTATGTTACTTTAGCATAATATAGCCATACACTTTCAATAAATGACAGCTTAAAGATCATTATCTCTCCCGACAAGCCCCTATCCTCCCCATACACAGGAACTTTCGGCACTGCCGAGCATTCCTGTGTTCTCTATGGCGAGGAGTAAGCTGAAGAGAAAGAGCTTTTGCTGTGGCTTATCTCTCCCAAAATAAAGGGGTAGGATGGTGATTTTCATTCTGGTTCAATTAAATTCTCCAAAATCCCCTGGAAGAAAATTATTGAGGTGGGTAAATATTTTAAAATATAGACACTCTGAGGGTGTTTGTAATGATAAAGCACTGTATAACACCTGTACTGGCAGTATGGTGTCAATAATAATAAGTAGAAAACATAGGCCTCTAGAATCGCTCTAATGCATTTCAGGTCTTGTGTTAAGTGCAAACAAGATGCTAAAAGTATATAGAGTATGGCTCTGCTCCTGCATCATGACAAAGACTCACCAACGTACATTCCTGTGCTTTTCTGCCCTTCTTCTTCTTTAACCCATTACCACACAGCAGTTTGCTTAGCGTTATTTCAGCAGCAGTTGCCTCAAACAACCCCCACTGCCACTCTCTTGATCTCCGCCTTTATCTAGTTCCCCTAGATCAATATATTTGGGGTAAATTTTTAAAAAGTAGTCCCTACAATGTACAATGATGTTGGAAAATCAGCCACAGAAAAAATAGGCCTCTAAAATCCAGAGAAAACATTTATAGATCCAGGATCCAATGAATATGTAAAGGATTGTACACCTGTCCCCACATACAAAACTAACAAAACTACACCAAAATGTTATATGGAAGACCTCAATGTAACAGGACAAATGAATCTCAAATAGCAAAAATGAATTTTTATTGAATCAATCACAGAAAAACAATATTAAAAACAAGACCTGGGGAGGTGGGGAAACCATGCTGCTGGGCAAGTTGTTTAAAGTGCCAGTGCATCCATACACATAATATTGTAAACTATATAATATACTACATCCAGCATAAAGTGCATACTGTACAATAAAAGTGCTAGTGCCAGTAGCTACAGTACGCTGATAGGAATCACATACATTTAAACAAGTACATATGGATGACAGTTAATGTTTACCGGTGTGCAACACAGGTCCCAGTCCACTGGTCCCCCCACCTCACACTCCAATGCCATTCCGCTCTCCTAGCTTCGTCTAAAATCCAGAATGTGCTCTAGTAATTTCTGGTCTTACGGTGAGTCCAGTCAGTAGGTAAATTACTCATCACCCATAATATAGTACAAGTAAAAAGATAAAGTTTCAAGAAACGTTAAGTTTTAAATGTATTTTTATAGCAAAGAAAAGTATATATGTAAGAGTGAAAAAAAAATCCGTTCTTACCATCTTTTTTTGCCATAACTGTATTAAAAAGAAAAAAAATCCAATGGGTTATTATATATAATGTCAATTATATGTACTACAGGTTAATTGTAGTTAAACAGGCCCATGGCTAAAAATGTAAAATTGGTAATAAATCCTCTGGCAAAGAAGCAGTTAAATAAACATACAGGGTTATGTAAACATTATGTAGCCCATGTTGAAGGTCAATACAAAGTGACAAGTACAAAAGCCTAAGGTAATGAGTGCAGAATAAAATGAGAGAATTATCGCATTTCCAACATACACCACAATCTACTTACATGAACCGCGAAATGATTTAACACAACAAGTAACTCTGCGCTTCCCTTTCTGGGCTGATTTGTTTTACATATACGATAAATACAATGTATTTGAAGTCTCTTAGAAGAGAGATCTAAACATGATTCTTCCTCATTTTTCTTCGGATAAAACCATGCATTAGCAGCAGATCTATCTCACAGACAGTCATTCCAGTCAGCTTCAATATCTTTCTGTTGTGTTGCTATGGTAACAAGGGAGGCCGCAGTTAGAGAGAGGAAATCATATATTGCCCGTCATTGCCATTTTCCTTCTTAATCCTTCTATATGATTGAAGGGTAAGAATGTATGAGAAATGAGTATTTCCTATCAAACCTCTTTGACTTCTGCCGTAGATTTATTCCCTATATTCTTTCTCACATGGGATATTAAACTTCACAGATTACTTATAAATGTTTGTTAAGAACTTTACACTTCTATGTGCCACAGACCTTTTGGTTGTATATGTCATCAAATAGTTTTAATGTTTGGCTACTGAATGTATCAGTGTACATAGTAAGCTGTATAGGCCAAATACAGTGTAATCCACCTTTCTATGCCTCTATTAGAAGCTACTGCTGCCATCTCCAGATAGAAGTTAGACTTCTTTTCATACTATGTTAACCCCTTAGCAACCAGGGGAGTACATTTACACCTCTGCAGGCTGGGCCTTAATGCAAAAGGCAGTAAATGTACGCCCCACCGGTGGGCCACGCTATGAAGCAAGGTCAGGAGCTGAGCTCACTCCCTAGCAGGTGGGGACTAGAGATGAGCGAACCGTTGGACTTTTGGTCCGACGGCATCTTCGCTCTATTACAATGCCTGGGATGCCTGCAATCCTGGGAGAGTAGTTGCGCTCCCGGGAATCTGTGGGCAGGATCTTCCAGGGAATTCAAGATACATTCCGAAATTTCCGCTCATCTCTAGTGGGGATCGGCTGCAACCAGCAGCCGGGCCCCCATGTTAACCCATAGCTGCACCAGGACGTTATTTAACGTCCTCGTGCCGCTATGGGAGTTCAGAGGGGGGTCGCGCGGCGACCACCCTCTGAACTGCCGCGATCCCGGGTGCCGCGTGTAGCCCGGGCTCGCGGCTATTAGCGGGCACGGTCCGATCGCCGTGCCCGCTAATTAAGTACTTAGAAGCAGCTGTCAAAGTTGACAGCTGCTTCTAAATACTTGCGGTTATACATCCCTGGTGGTCTAGTGGGGGGATCGCCCCCCTGCGGCGCGATTGCGGGGGGGCGATCCCTGCATCCATACCGGGCCGGGGTCTGCTCCGTAATGGCGCTGATCCCGGCTCGGCATTCTATTGCTTTTGGCTGCAGCAGCCAAAAGTAATAGAACACCGATCTCATGGATTCATGCAGTATAACTATACTGCATGGATCTCTATGAGAGATCAGAGTGCATATACTAGAAGCCCCCCAGGGGGGCTTCTAGTATATGTCTAAAGTAAAAGAAAAAAGTATTTTTAATAACACAAAATCCCCTCCCCTAATAAAAGTCTGAATCACCCCCCTTTCCCCATTTTATAAATAAAAATAAATAAATTAATTAATAAACAAACATGTTTGCTATCGCCGCGTGCGTAATCGCCCGAACTATTAATTAATCACATTCCTGATCTCACACGGTAAACGGCGTCAGCGCAAAAAAATCCCAAAGTGCAAAATTGCGCATTTTTGGTCGCATCAAATCCAGAATAATTGTAATAAAAAGCGATCAAAAAGTCATATATGCGCAATCAAGGTACCGATAGAAAGATCACATCATGGCGCAAAAAATGACACCTCACACAGACCCATAGACCAAAGGATAAAAGCGTTATAAGCCTGGGAATGGAGCGATTTTAAGGAACGTATATTGGTTAACGGTTTGAATTTTATACAGGCCATCAGATACAATATAAGTTATACATGTTACATATCGTTTTAATCGTAACGACTTGAGGAACATGCATAACAAGTCAGTTTTACCCCAGGGCGAATGGCGTAAAAACACATTTCCCCCAAATAAAAGAAATGCGTTTTTTTTTTCAATTTCACCACACATATAATTTTTTTCTGGTTTCCCGGCACATTTTAGGCAAAAATTACATCTGCCTTAGC
Source organism: Dendropsophus ebraccatus (assembly GCF_027789765.1). Taxonomy (NCBI): domain Eukaryota; kingdom Metazoa; phylum Chordata; class Amphibia; order Anura; family Hylidae; genus Dendropsophus; species Dendropsophus ebraccatus. Next base: position 112,743,660 of record NC_091458.1, read on the forward strand.
AAAGTACAATTAGTTGCGCAAAAAATAAGGGCTCATTTGGGTCTCTAGGTGGAAAAATGCAGGCGCTATGGCCTTATATACACGAGGAGGGAAAAACGAAAACGCAAAAATGAAAACTGGCTGTGTCCCCTAAGGGTTAATGATGGGCCACTGCTATTGAATGGTCGCCCACCATTAACCCCTTAAACACCGCAGTGTTTAAGTGTAAGTGACAGGAGCATATCCTAACACTTACCAATCGTATGGCCTGACTGCCGGAGGTATACTCCCTACCTTCGTGTAGTCTGATCTTCTGAGTCTGAGTCTGCCACAGGCTGGCTCTATCAGAATATCACATCTAATGTAATAATCTAATCTAATGTAATAATGTAGAAGTCCCCTAAGGGGACTTAAAAAGTGGAACTAAGTGGAAATTAAATGCCCCATAGCCCCTCCCCCAATAAAAGTGAAAACCACCCCCCTTCCTATTTTCTACATAAAAGTAATAAAGTTAATTAACATATAATATACCGTAGCGTGCGTAATTGTCCGATCTATTAAAATAAAACAATATTGTTCCCGCATTGAGAACGGCGTGAACAAAACGTGTTGAAAAAACACAGAGATTGCTTTTTTAAATTGCCTTTTATGTATAAAAAAATTTATAAAAAGTGATCAATACGTCTGATCTAGAAAAACAATGTTATTAATAAAAAATAGAGATCATGGTGCAGAAAATGATGCTCCATATGACCCCGTAGATGAAAAAATAAAAGCGCTATAAGAGTCTCAATAGGGCCATTTTAAATATACCCATTTGCAAAAAAAAAAAAGTTTTACTGCTAATAAAAATAGTAAAACGTTAGAAAACATAGTAAACATGCATATCGCTGTTTTCAGACCGACCTATATAATAAAGAAAAATGTCTGTTTTTCCTGTAAAGTGCATTACGTAAACATGGACCCCCCCAGTCACATAAATGATATTTTGGGGGTTCCGTCATTCATTTTATGGCAGATGGAAAGATGCCATTACAAAGTACACCTGTTCATTAAAAAACAAGCCCTCACATGGCACTGTAGGTGGAAAAGTAAAAGAGTTATGGGTCTTAAAAAGCGAGGAGGAAAAGACGAAAACACAAAAGTGACAATTGGCTCGGTCCTTAAGGGGCTAATACTACATGTTGGAGGTATGTCAGAAGTGTTTCTCTAACAATTACTAGGTTTGATGCAAAGGCCACAGCATCTTGGTACACTGCGCTATCAAGGTGTATTGTAGTCAAGATGGTTGGTGCTACTGTACATCTATAGGCTGCGTTCACACTACGTATATTTCAGTCAGTATATGTATATTTCAGTCAGTATATTTCAGTCAGTATTGCAACCAAAACCAGGAGTGGATTAAAAACACAGAAAGGATCTTATCACACAATGGTGAAATTGAGTAGATGGCCGCCATATAACAGTAAATAACTGCCATTATTTCAATATAACAGCCGTTGTTCTAAAATAACAGCAGATATTTGCCATTAAATGGCGGCCATCCACTCAATTTCAACATTGTGTGAACAGAGCCTTTCTGTGTTTTCAATCCACTCCTGGTTTTGGTTGCAATACTGACTGAAATATACTGACTGAAATATACGTAGTGTGAACGCAGCCTTACAGTGGTAATTTGCCACAATGCAAAAAAAAAGTCTGTATAGCTTACAGTTTAAAAATTTTAACACTTGTCCTTTTTTTAAAAATTGCTCTGCATAACACCCTGGCAGAGGCCAAAAACTAAGTGTTTTGAAAAACACAGGGAAAGTAAGAGCATCGACACTGCCTTGTATGGACACTTGAAGTGATTCTGTAACAAGGTTTATTCCACCTTAAATGAGGGCAACATAAACTAGTGACAGAAATGCTGAACAGATTGGTGTATTACTTACATAATTTGGTTCAGCCAATCTCCTAATATGCAAGAGAATAGGATTCTTGCCTCACCTCTGACCCTCCACCACCACCCTCCAGCTGCTGATTGACAGCTGGATGCCTACACACAGCATGGATAGATAACTGCCAATCAGCAGCTGGTGGGCAGAATTTTCTGCTTCTCATGAATATTGAGGACTACTGGGCTCATGCACATAATGGAGAGGACTACTTATTGTTCATGTCATTCTGTAGGATATCTCTGGAGGAGCTGCACAGAACAATATAAGTGATATATCATTCTGTTCAGCTTTCCTGTCACTAGTTTATGCTACCCTTAGATAGGACAGCCTAAACCTGCTGACAGTGTCTCTTTAAGGAGTCTGGATGTTTATGGAAAGGAAAATAGGTCTAATTCTTGCAGTCCATGCAGTCCATGAACACCAAATCCACAGTAGCAGGCATACTGTAGATCTCAGAAGACCTCACTCATTGGCCTACAATGAACCTGCTCTTATTAAAGGTCCTGTGGGTCATGAGAACAAAAAGCTTAGAAGAACCGTAAACAAGCAGAAAGGCTGTTTCACTGTCTACCTCCTCTTCATCATACATCTTCATCACAGTGTGTAACATAGCCTTAGTCAGCTTTGGTAAGATCATACCTGAGGTTACCGTAAGACTGACTATATGCTTGTCTCCACTATTTAAATCTCTACAGCCAACATTGTTTAGTAAACATTTATTACATAAGTAAAAGCAAGCACAATACATACAAAAATGTCCATTTACACATTTCTTGGCAGAAGGTGGACCACAAAACTCTCCACTGCACCATTTTTAATAATTGTACAGTATTTGCTTTTATTTATTTAAAACTTTGAGTATCTATAGGATGTAGAGATATAGCCATTCTCCTGCCTTCTCATATAGTAACAATCTCCCAGGTCTCCGAGTTGGTTGTGCTATGACCAAACCGTAGGGATGGTCCGAACCTGCCGAGTTTCGGGTTCGTACAAACCAGGACTCTAGGCAATGATTCCTGCTGTCTTAAACCTCCGTGCAGAGGGTGGATACAGCGGGAGGACCGCCTGGAAAACCAGGATACAGACACAGCCATAGGCTGTATGCCAGTTTTCCAGGCGGTCTTCCCGCTGTATCCACCCTCTGCACGGAGGTTTAAGACAGCGGGAATCATTGCTGAGAGTCCAGGTTCGTACGAACCCGAACCTCGGCAGGTTCGGACCATCCCTACCAAGCAGCCACCTTTCCTCCATTACCCCAATGTGTATGCAGATTTCTTACATACTCCACATGAGCACATGGTTTTCAGAGAACACACTCTTGTTTTTATTTCTAGTATAACGATGGTTGGTAGTTCTATATGCATATGTCTGCATCTGATCTCTCTAACAAGGAGAGGCAGGGAAAGACTAACTGTGGGTGCCCTGCAGAAGGAGTTTGTAGTCTGGAAGAACATGTTTAAGGTTCTGTCATGTGATGATCGTAGATGTCCTAGGTAGGCTTTAACGAACATCGGAAAAAGCTGGGTTCGATAGATAGGTTCTGCATTTGATTGCTGATGTCTTCACGGTCCGTGTGGAAGGAGGAGACATCCCGGGAACCGCCTGAAATTCCAATATTCAGCCTAGGTAATAGACTGTATCCCGGACTTCCAGGCGGTCCCCGATGTCTCCTCCTTCCGCACGGACCATGAAGGCATCAGCAATTAAATGGGGAAGGTCTGGATAGGTTCGAGTTCGATTTAACCTAGCTTTTTCCGATGTTCAATCAAGCCTAATCCTGGGAAGATGTTGTCCTAGGTTTGTTAGTGGTGAAAGAATCCACTGTGGTAAGATCTGAATGTGTGCTATTGGTACAGGGTTAAACTGATCACCTTAAAGAGGTCAATCACAACTGTGTGGGGAAGGGCTAAGGGGCATTGTATACTGGATAAGAGGAGGCAGAAAATGAGCATCGATCAGCCATACCAGCACCCATTTAGAGAGCCTTTAAAAGGCAGCTCATTTAAATGACTTGTTATCAGCTCCACACTTCCTATTTAGACAGAGAGATGTGTGGCTGATAATGATAATTTAAATGGGTGTACACAAATTTCAACTAGTCCCTAGTAACCAATTATAAGCAATAATTCCAATGCTTATAACAGACTAGTGTCATGCATTTGTAAGACACGGATCTGTTAAATTGGCGCTTTGCTGGGCAGACTATACCAGCATATCAGGCATAGCAGGCTTGACATAATTGCTTTTTGGGGTGCCACTAAAACCACTGGACCAACAATGCTGCTGGATACTGTAAAAGTTATTGATCATAGAATCTATACACACAAATGACTGTCATTTACAACAATGGTTATGCACGTCATCAGCCGTTAGCGTCCAGCGCCCATCAAGTATGCTGTGGGCCTAGCTCCAGGGCCTGTCTGCAACTCCCTTGTACTTTTACTTTCTTGAACATCAGGGGTTTAAAAAAGGGGTTAAGGGTACATTTACACAAAGTGTGTTATGGATTTCACACTACAGATTTCATGCTGTTAAGTTTATGCTCTGTTAATTTAAAGAAATGACTATACACAGCATAAAATTGGCAGTAAACATGGTACTTGTGAATATACCCTAAGGCCCATTTACACTGGTACGATCTGCTCATATGTGAGAAATTATAATGATTATTGACTAATTAAGCTAAAGCAGTTTTCTGGTCTTTAACAAAAAACTACCAAGGAAAAAGAACAAAAGTAAGTATGTAATAAGGGCAATGGCACACCAAGAATAGGAGAGAAATAAAAAATTCCTTTATTTAACAAACCATTGAAACATACAGGAAAAACACTTGAAAAAAGTTAAAAGCACTTAAAAAACAGAACAAGAGACCATGAACGTAATCATGTGCTCAGGGCCAATAGTGGAAAATTATATACTCCAGAAAAATGTCTCATATCCCATCCAGAAGCAAAAATCTAGTCCCCTCACACCAGAAAAAAACTAAGTAACAAATCAATGAATATATATACAAACAAAGTGCAAATGCATGAGAGAATACAACACCCTATATGAGCCCCTACAAAAGGTGTACTAAGATTCCCTGGTATATCTAAGTGTAAATGAACACCATATCCTTCAATCCTGGAATAAACACATACAGGGAATCCTTGCAGGGATAAACAATGCCGATGGCAAATAAAGAGTAGGGGAAATAATAAACAGAGGACATGCAGCACCTAAAAAAAGTACCTAGATAAAATAAGGTACAAGAGACCTAGGGACAATGATGGTAAAAAACAGAGGGGGGGGGGGAGAGACAAATAACCAATGGCTATGGCCCACAGATGTCCCACGCGTTCCAACCTGCTCCCAGGACTTCCTCAGGGATGAATGCAATGTAGACAAGTGCTCCTTTTATACATATAGATCAATTAACATATGAAAAAAACCATTAATAATATGCAGGAAATGACCCAACAGACCTCTTGCTGACCGAAGGAGGACTCACTCACACATGTTGCACCAAAAATGGCCGACACGGCGTGCGAACATACGCAATGCGCATGCGCGAAGAGCGTAATAGACATAACAAGAGTTCATGACGTCATGCGGATGCGCGGTAGTAATACAAATCCAAAATGGCCATCACGGCATCAATCACACCACATGCGCATGCACCGACACACACAAGGACTCCTGGAACACTGCACAGGTGCTAGAATGACACAGGAAAGCCGCCGGGGCTTCTACTGTTGAGAGCCACCAGTGCTTCTACTGATGAAAGAGGTTAACTTATGCTGCCCAAAAAAAAAAAAAAAAAAATACCAAGGGGCAGGGATTGGGGATAGAAATGAGAAAACATGGATACAGACATAAGCTGTGCCTAAGTCAGCTCACAGAAAAAGTAGACTAAAAAGTAACTTGTATTAAACTGCCTAAAAACAACAAAGAGAAAATAAGCACATTTTTACAGGGTACAGATACAAAATTTCCAAGTGTAAAGTATAAATATTTCATAACCTGTACCACTTCACGACAAATCACAATAATGTCCTTCTAAGGTAGGGTAGAATTCAAGACAGCATAGGTCGTACCTAGAGATGAGAGAATCTCCAGCACTATCGGGTTTGTCCAAAGCCGAACGCGCAACATTTTATTACCTTTGTCTGCAGAATTTTAATGGACCCCTTGGGCTGTATGAAAAACATGGACACAGCCTTAGGCTCTTTTCCAGGACTCCCAACGGACTGCAACAAACTTCTTCAGCCATCGGTAATCAAAGGCTGCACACTTCGGATGAACCCAAGCATGCTTGAGATTTGCTCATCTCTAGTCATACGTTAATTAGATAAGTCTTAGTAACCTATTCCACGGGCTGAGCAGGGCCCAATCAACAATGTAAACAAGCGCCGATCTGCTAGATCGGTACTTGTTTACTGGGCCTATTCCACGGCCCGACAATCATTAGCAAGGGCTGCAGGGACATCATTACCTTTGTCCTTGCAGCCCTTGCGGCATACATTACCTAGCAGGGCTTCTCCTCCGCTCCGTCTTCCTCCCCGGGTCCCGCGGCGCAGCATCAACTCCAGAGCGGCCTGACTGAGCTGTCAGTCCGCTCAACCAATCACTGGCTGCGGCGGTTCCGGCCTGAGATGGGCTGAGCATTCTAACAACTGAGTCAGGCCGCACTAAAGCTGATGCTGCACAGTGGGACCCGGGGAGGAAGACGGAGTGGAGGAGAAGCCCTGCTAGGTAATGTATGGTGCTTCTCAAATCGTCAGTCGTCCGCCGCGCACCGCTATTCCACGAAGCGATGCGTGGTGGGTGACCGAGGATTTTAGGTTTGGGCCTAAATAAAGTTTTACGTTTTCTATATTCCACCAAGCAAAAATCGGCCGAATCGGGCCGATTATCGCTCCATGGAATAGGCCCCTTAGGCTTAGAGAAAAAAAAAAAAAAAAAAAGAGAAAAGGTGTCTGCTTTTTCTTTTTAAAATATCATCTGTTTTTAACGCATTTTAATTGACATCAATGAAATGCATTAAAGTCAACGGAATGATGGCCGCCTAACGCACATGGTGTATTAAATACCAGACATTAACACATCAAAATAATGATCATGACAATTATTTGCTAACGTCTTTTGCAAACAATGGATATTATTTTTGTTTACAAACACTTTAATCTTTTTTCACCGTCCTTTCATTATCCTTTCTATTAATTTCAATGGACTTTTGAAATAAAGACACACCCAAACAGCAATCAGTCCACCTAAACTAGAATAATGTACCAACAGCCGTCATTGTAATGACGGGCGTCCAAAAACATGAAATGACTGACGTAATTTTGAACTCAAAATGATAAACGTCATTCAAAGAAATAATAATGGGACAAGAAAAAACGTTGTGGGAACATATAGTGTATATGAAGTTTTGTAGAAAAAAAAAAGTCTTTGCATAGCACCCTGCACAAATTCCTAATCCTAGTCAAAGTTAACACCCTGATAAAGGCAGCCCCATACTGTAACCTAACCCTGCGTCTCCTGGATAATCTTAGGGCCACATTACACCAATCGCTTAAGAGGAGGAAGCGAACATCGACCTGTCCTTCTCGCTCACCACTCGCTGTCTGTGCTATCACACTGAGCGATGTGCAGCAGACCATAGCTATTGTGATGATCAGTCGACATTGTGCATGTGCAGCTGATCATGGCCTTTTAACAGGCGCTATTACAGCAAACGATTATCAGCCACAATAACCAGCCATATGGTGTAATATGGCATATGGTGTAATATGGCCCTCATGCCAGGTGTTATTGAAATAAATAACCAGCTAGCTATTAAAACTAGCTGTACATTGAACACTGCAAATAACTGTAATTTTCTTACCTTCAACTGTAGCACAATTTTTACAAAATTTTCACTTTAATTATTATGTAAATTAGGCGCTTTGGTGCTACGGGGATGGCCAGAATGTACTTTGCAAATATGTTGTCCAATAGACCCAGATTTATTAATTGTGTAAAGCAAAAACTGGTGAAATTTACCCACAACAACCAATCATAGCCCCACTTTCATTTTACCAGTGCTTGGCAACATGTGACACCTGAGCTGTGATTGGTTGCTGGGGGCAAGTCATACCAGTTTTTGTTTTACAGATGTTGATGAATCTGGGCTGTAGTGTCTTGTTTGGTTTTTCTTCATCACTATCCTTTAGCAAAGTTATTTCTTTTGTATCTATATAAAGGACAATAACTGAGTTGTATTTTTCTCTTCCCAACTTTTAACTAACCTTTTTTTTCTATACAGAAATTAGAGCTTGCAGAGGACCCCTGCATAACTCTATTATATACCACAGACAACAAAGGTATAATCTTGAAATATTTCTAAAATAAAGTTGAACATGAATAGTTAACAGGAAATCTCAGTGCTGAGCAGGTCAAAAGGCTAATAGGCATCAGAGCATAAATCTTTTCATGAAAAACTGGTACAGTTCTTCTAAGATCCTATAAGGGAATAGTCTTTTTTCTTTTCACTTCAACCCGCGACCTTCAGAAAAATAAGTTCCACTCTGAGCGAGTTTCTTTGATAACAGAATTCAAGCCTCCAAGGACTAGTACAATACTATGTGGAAAAACGGTCGCTTTATTCAAAATCCAATCAAAACCTCAATGAATAATAATAAAATGAACCAAGGTCATCATTACTTCCTTTCATTCTTACTCATCTTGTCTTCAAATGTTTGTTTGGTGCATATAAAACAAAAGGTGTTTTATTGCCTCGCTAAACTCTCATATTCTGACAGGCTAAATGGTGGATACGTCAAGTGACAATTGACCGAGTTGACGATTCACCTTGCAAGAAATAAGCATCTAAAAACCTGGTTGACCATAACAATTACCTTGTTTCCTATAATAAGTATTCACCCCTAAAAAATTTTATGTTCAGTTATGTAACAATATTAGGTCTTGGTGGGTGTAATTAACAATTATTAACAATTACACCACATTCAACAAAACAAAAAGAAAAAAGGCAGAGCGCCTCCATAGGGTGATAAGCTTCAATACCCCACAAAGGGAAAATTCCAGGAGACTGCTCACCTTGGTAGGTTGTGTGTAGCCACAACAACGATTATTAGCACAAATCCGTAGTAACCAGCCGCAGCAGAAGTATGACACCGCATACTACTCGAAGGTCTGGAATAAATTGCCAAAAGGAGGGAGAAAGAAAGGGTCCTTCTGCGCAGGCCGTTATTCACACACACTTTATTGGTCCTTACAAATAACAAAAAAGTACATCATAAATTGCTGGATATTAGGCTAAATGGCCATGTTTACCCATGTGCACTGCCAAAAATGAATATATGTGGATCAGGAAGGTTACCCGGTTTGATGAATCCAATTTTTTTCAATGGTTATTTTATACATACTGTATATTAATAACTACAAAAACTCTCTTTTAGTGCAAGTAAACCCTTTATAGCAAGTTTGCAGCAAGCTTTTCATAGCAGGCTTTCAGCAATATCATGTACCCTGTCATACTACATGAATTGTTCAGGAAAGGTTTAGGGAACCTGACAATAAGTTCAAGGTGTTACTACACAATATAATGTTTTAAGGTTATGGCTGAGCGTAGTATATGTATGGAGAAATGATTATAAAAGGTGTTAGAACTGTCATACATGTTCATCTGTCTGTCATGTAAGGAAATGCAGCAGTTTCCCCAGCTCTATGCTGAGTCACTCTGTCGCACTGCAACTGTGCTTGTCAGCTGCCTCCCTGGACCCCATGAATAGGCTGCCGGCAGCTAATCGCCAGCTGCACGGTCATGTGCTTTCTGCCCTGAAGATGACTTCAGATTGTAATTCAAGATGCCCACAAAGAGAATGAACAGAATGTCATCCAGCTTCTATGTGATACAAATTAGGAACTTAAAAACTAAAACAAGAGTTCTGTGTAAAAACCAGACAGGTGGATAGAGGAACGATAGCATAAAGCATAAAATAAATGCCACTGTGATTGTCATAAACTGTACAATCTCTTACTAGTTTCTCATATATGACATCTGTATTTTAACATACAGTGCAGCAATGCTTTATTCCCTGCAGAGTAAGTACCTATATGGACTAAACTACCCACAATGAAAGAACATGTACATAAGTAGGTCTCGCTTGTGTATATATTTTAATGGTTACGTTAACTGCACCAATTTGACAGATATTGACAACGGGAATCCTTTATAACTTAAAGGTCCTAGAAGAAATTATTTGCTACTTGAGGCCTTATGAGAATATCTGTAGCCGCTGTTATCAGCAAGACATATCTACATTTAATATTTTTGGGTATATATATATCAAAATGTCAGACTCCATAAAACAGCAATCTGTGTCATATTCACAAACAATGGCGCTATGGATAATGCAGTAATTTTTCAAGCTTAAGTCTACAAAAAGCTATGTAGAAATATAGGAGGATATGATATGAAAGAAACATTGTGTGTCATGTGGCGCTCCCAATGCAATAAAAACATCAATACAATGTAACCAAAACAGTCTGTGAGTGACAAGGCTGATAGATAGCCCCATCATACATGTTATTTTCAGTATATTGTGTACTCACAACTATTTGTAACACCATCACATGCTCTTCTGTATCCTTCATAAAGAGGTTCGATAGCAGCAGAGGTATGTACTCTACTATAAGGTATTAGCTATTGTATATTAGAAGGAATGTTCAAAGCCACCTTGGAGTTCAGTGACCAGTATAAAGCTTTTTGATCGTTATTGTCCCCTTACAATAGTGTTAGATTATCTCATACGTTATTGCTTAATGACATATAATGGGGACTGCAGTATGTATTGCAATGCCTTGGCTGGGATTAGGACTTTTTTGAAGGTGTACCTCCTGTTACCATACAAACAAACCCAAACATTCAAACTCCAGAGGAGGTTATTACTACTACTGTACATGTCCATACAACAGAAATAGCAAATAACAGAAAAAAAAAAACAATAGAAAAAGAGGATGCTTAATTTTATGAGTATCTTGACAAGTTCTCAATTTAAGACAATATAGTGGGTTATTTAAGCTCAGGTCTCCTTCATCAGCATGCACAGTAACTTTTTACGCACATGTTCTAATATGGCTCTCATCAATAGTACAAACTATTTGGAAAATAATTAATAAAAACAACTACTGTATTTACATAGCATCTATACATACAATAGTAAAGATGCTATTATTTATATGTAGTTATACAACTGTTTAATAACTTAGTTGCCATTTGCTAAGCAGGTGCATTCAGAACAGAAAAAGTCTCATGAACAGTTATACTATTATTTAAACACATTCCCTAGTAAAAATGACTATCCACATGACAAATATTGACTTATAATCATAGCTCATATCTTTACAGGGATGTCAAACAGTAAAGTAGCTGCAGAACTCGGCATTACCTATTACTTCTAATTACTCCTAATATCTTTCTGATTATGTCTAGCGGTAGAATACTTGCCCTTTAATTCTTTCTCACTTGTTTAGTCATTGAATACTTACAAGACTCTTCCTCTTCAGAGCACGCCAATTCCATCAGAATACCTGAAGGGTTAAATATCCTTGTAGAAAAAGTATCTGCTGATTGTTAAGAGCAAAAAGGCAAACAGTAGGTAAAATCCAAGAAAAAGTTCTGTACAGGACAACAGAAAAAATGAGTCTGTCTCTTCTATTTAATTACTATGATGACAACTAGAAAGCTTCAGAAGTCTTCTTCCCTGCAGTTGAAGTGATTGTTATATCCAGTGAGCTACGAAAGTAACTGATGCCAGAGTTTTCTAGAGGCCAGTAGATATTTGACATTCCAGTACTTGCGCACAAGCTGTAAACAAATCAGTTCTTCTACTAGAAAGGGCTGCTAAGCATACATATATGGTTTTCTTTTGAGTGGCATATAGAATATGGTTACTATGGATATTAATGTTCATGGTTCAACAAGCAAAATCTCAAATTTACACTCATTTTCTTCAGACATTCATTTTTTTCTAACTTTATTTTCTTCTGCAGGTGCTCTGGTGTATTATTATGTTTCCAAAAAGTTGGAATTACAATCTGTAAGATGCGAATGAATAAAATGCAGAAACCACTGACACAAAAATCACCATATCATTCACCACTCAAAGTACAGGAGTAGACAGACTTTTGACAGGAGTCCTGTAGGTTCTTTAAAATACACCATATGTCAAAAGCATGCCTTGTAAAAAGAGAAGTTGATTTTGCCTACATCTGTATGAAGGGCATATAGTGGGGACTCACATTCAAGACACCTCTGTCCTGTCTGTCCATGGAAGACATTAGTGGTTTCCAACCAATGGTTCCCTGTCTTGAAGGAGGCATGAGAAACATGCCCCCCACCCCGACTGGCTTGGTGCAGTGAGGTTGCCTTTCCCTGTTTCTCTATGCTTCCACTTGGTTCATTTTCTTAATATGAGAATTTCGATTTTATAGTAGTTTTCCTCTTTCCTGAAGATGTCTCTGATATGTGTAGAACAGTGAAGCGAGGAAGGGATTAAACCCCCTCCCTACACTTGTGCCTCCTCCTACCTAGGTCTTTTATGACATGGCCTACACACATGCCCCTGTAATAAAGTCAGATACATTTCAGGAGTGGCCTTCTTACTTGCTTGGGATCCCTGCATAGGCAGCTTTCCTGCCCCTATTGTGTTTTTTCTTCACAGTTCTTGTGTGTCAGTTTAACTTTGCTAAAATACTGTTACTTTGTTCTCTTTCAGTGCGCTGGTTTTTACCCTGCTTTTCCATTCAAGTCACAGCTGGAGGTTAGGTCCAACAGATCTGTATAAAGCTGGAGTATTGACCTGGAGACCATTGGCTGGCATGTCACATCGAGAAACATGAGAATTAGTGTCCATAGTTATCTACAGTTCCTTATAATAAATATGCGACCAACTTTCACCAAACAAAAGAATACTTATTTCTGTGTCTGTTATTTCAGGTTTGGGGATGGGCCAGTAGTGTTGTTTCTGTTAAATGTACATGGGCTTGATTATAAGTAATGACTATATGCACTGACAGAATTATATATTTCTTTAATAAGGAACAGTAGAACAGTGCCAACAGAGACGGTATAATATCTTTACAAGGTTGATAAGAAAAGTTGATATAAAAAAAAAAAAAATAGGAGTCAGTCAAGTTCAACCTATAAACCTTCTTTGTTGATCCAGAGGAAGGCATCCCCATGCTAGGAGAAAAATTATTTCATTACTCCAAATTTGACAAATTAAATAAATCCTATGACTTCATCCCTGATAGTTGGTAGCTGTAACCACAAAGAGAGGGCATTCTGTGCCTCAAGAGGAAAAAAGGTTTGACCATAATGACAGACTGGGATTTTATACTGTAAGAGCAGTGAGACTAGGCAACTTGGTAATTGTGTGGTTGTTGATTCATTGAACAAGTTTAAGAGGGACCTGGATTCCTATTTTGAAAACATAATTTTACAAGCTATGCTGACTAGACTTCTGGGTGATCATCCTGCTAACTCAGAACTTTGTTTCTGGCCAGTGTTATAACTATCATTTCTCTAATATAATTTAATGTTTCTGGGCAAATCATACATGTCATACATCATTGTAAAGAGAGAACTTGTCAGTATTTAAAGTTGCCTGTAGTTAAGGCAGCATGACACTGATGCCAGGTTCCATTTAGGTGTTTAAATATTTTCTGTGTCTTGCAAAGCTGAGTAACTACCAATATTGTGTATATAAAAGCAATATAGAGCACATAGGGTGCAGAGGATGAAGCTAAGTTTCTGTATACATTTTTGTGTAATTTTGGGTTTAAATAAATTAATTAATTTAATTTAATTTAAAGACCCCGTGCTGGGGTGACAAGCTCCCGACCCCCTGTTACAGCCCCCTATACTCACCTGATCCCGCGGGGTCCCACTTCCTGATCCGGTCGGGTCACGAAGATATGAGCGCCCGAAGCCCGGCGCGCGCGCTCACAGGAGAGTCCGATGCCCATAGAGAATGACGAAGCATCGGACTCCCCATTCATTGTCTATGAGTGTCGGACTCTCCTGTAAGCACACGCGCCGGGCTTAGGGCGCTCATATCTTCGTGACCCGACCGCATCAGGAAGCGGGACCCGGCGGGATCAGGTGAGTATAGGGGGCTGTAACGGAGGGTTGGGAGCTTGTCACCCCGGCACGGGGGGTAACAGGTCTCCTTTAACTTAATTTAAATATATTATTGAGGTGGTTTGGTGCACTGGTGGCGAGAATACAGCCCTCAGTGCACTAATCTGGCCGGTCTGCCCCTTCTAATAAATATTCATCTGGCACTCTGCAGTGATGAGCACCGGAGTGATGTCACTGCAGAGCACTGCCCCAATACTTGTTAGATGAATATGGATTAAACAACTATACAAAAACAGCGCTGAGGATGAAGGTAAGAAGAATCCCGTGCGCTATAGGGTATATATCAGCAGGTTATATGCTTCTAAGTTGCTGATTGTTTCCCTTTAAATGAACATTACTAGAGATGAGTGAACCGGGTTCGGGTTCGAGTCGATCTGAACCCGAACGTTCGGTATTTGATTAGCTGGGGCTGCTGAACTTGGATAAAGCTCTAAGGTTGTCTGGGAAACATGGATACAGCCAATGACTATATCCATGATTTCCACATAGCCTTAGGGCTTTATCCAACTTCACCAGCCACCGCTAATCAAATGCCGAAAGTTCGGGTTCGGATCGACTCAAGCATGCTCGAGGTTCGCTCATCTCTAAACATTACCTTTAAAATACATTTTATATTAATTACTATATCATATATAAAAAATATTGTATGACTCATTGTTCTATTATCATAACAGTGAAAATACTACCAATGCTCACGAAAGGCAATCAGTTTAAGAAATGTATGGAATATATACCAGCTGACAACCCAAAATAACCGTTAACAAATCTCTGGAGACAAGCTTATTCTATATTCTAAGCCACCAATATCACAAAGCATAATACTAAACAAATGCTCCACCTTTTGACCAAGATATTAAATAAAAATAATTTATAGATATGTTACTTATTGCAAGGTAAAATAGGGATACTATACAGAACACAGGAGTTTGTTGAGTGCTAAAAAGTAATAGAATTTCCTTGTGCTTTACAGACATTCTGTTAGGGTGTGACATACATAAAAGCTATGCAAGGTTACAAGAGATGGAACATTGGCATAATGGTTTAACAGGAGTTTATGTATGGGTAATAATATGTTTATGGCCTAACCTGGCTTCATTTAATTAAACCAACATAAAACATTTAAGGTATGCAATAAGGCTTTACAGTATGTTCTGATATAAAGCATGTCCTGTATTATCCACTAAACCAACGTTATAAAACCTTTATTGTTGTATTACCGTCTTGAGGGCACTTTATAAATATGTCCTACAAAGGTCATTAAAACCTAATAAAATCTAATAAATTAACTGTAAAGTGAATAAAAAAAAATAATTTCATGTAAGAAAGTATACCATGAAGCACATTGCTTTTCTTCCAGATGAAACCATTTGATATTGAGCTTTTTTACACCTTTTTTTCTTATACTGCAGTATTACAAGGGATGGCACATAGTGTGCAAGCAAATTGCTTGTCGAGAATTACCCTACATTAGGCTATGTTCACACAATGTATTTTTTAGTATTTCTACGGACGTTGCCGATAGCAACATCGACCGTAGTTAATGCGACAGATGACGTTGGCCGGGTGTCTATGGGATCCCGGCCGAAGCGTATACACATTGTATACGCTCCGGCTGGGACACCTAGTGGCACCGCAAACCACTGACGTGTCAGTTTTCTGCGGCCGCTATTCAGTAAATAGCAGCCATAGAAAACCATGTCCATGCACACTATGAAGCGAGCATTTTTTACCTATTGAAGGTAGAAGTGACATTGAGACAAAGTTGCTGGTTTTGCAACTTTGAACTCAACAAAACATAACTTAAAGTTAGCTGTCATCAACAACAATGCACCATGTATTCAATGTATTCAGAAGTTTATGGAGCTGTAAATTAATGCCAAGAGACCCATTAACTTTTCTTTAAAATCACATTACTTCATGTCTCTAGCAATGTTACAGGGATTAGCCTAGTAATTTACTCAGAGAATGAGCAGTATGGTCATCTGTAAAATACAATTTGGATTTTATATTACTTTAAAAAAAGGAGTTTTGTGAACGGTATAATGCAATAAGCATTTTTCGTCAGTGCTATTCGCAGTGCTAGAAAGGTTGTACCTTCTCAAAGGAAAACATTGAAGTTGCAGTTTGTCAATGGCAATTTGTCTTTTTAACTCATGGTTAAAAATGAACAAATTTTCATTACGAACGAAGCAAAGCACTTTGCTCTTCGTTCTGCTCCCTTATGCTTCAGCTCTGGTGCATGGAAAAGCTGGATAAAGTCCTGGGAAACTTCTCCCAGTTTTCCAGGCTCCTCTTCTGTACATATTTGTTTAACACCAAAACAATGGTCCCACATACACTAGGGACACTGATTCACACCTCTGACACTCACACACATCCCTACCCTATGAATTGCTTAAGCTATAACAATAATATTTTAAATGATCTATCAAAGAAAACAAAGTCATAACTGATATTTGGATAGAACCAACTCAGTATTAAAAATTGGGGAAAATTGGCTGTATACATATGTCAAAATCATTGATGTAGGCCTATACAGTTGCGTCTTATATTAAATGGGTGCTTGGGATATGCCCAGATGACTGTTGTGTATTAAATCTAAAGATAGATACATAGATAAATAGATAGATAGATAGATAGATAGATAGATAGATAGATAGATAGATAGTTGTCTCCTTGCAGTCTTATACTTCCAAAGGAAAAGAAGTTTACCATTGTGTTATAGTAAGGCTAATTGGTGTTGGGATATAGTGAGATATGGGGATATTGGGGTGTGGGGAACCTATATGAGTAATTTTGCATGACTCCGTCATCCAGATGGCATTGCACATGAAGGCTTCATAGTGTAAATCACCCAAATGATTTGACATTAGAGCAGCAATCGTCACACTTAGGATCTGAGAACCCAGTGGCTCAACTAATTTGCACAAAACCTATAATTAGGATCTATAACCCTAATCACTATTTGTCTAAGGGCACCTTGATATAACTACACCCCACAGAAAAACCCTTTATGCAACCATAAATACCAAAAATTCATGTCCAAAAAATGATCAATACTTTATTAGTTCATAACAAACAAATATCCCATAAAATCAACAAGTACACAAAAGACATTTAAAAACAGGGTGGAGAGGACAATTTCATAGTGTAAAGATATCACCCATAACTGAAACACAATGGAACTACATGTATAGTAATTGATAATACGACTCCAATGTCCTAGCATATATAAAATAAAGTGATGCGTGCACTAACAATAAATACAGTACTGAACAGTTCCAACAACATTACCGCAGAATATGGCCTAATTGCCATCCATTAGACCTCGTTCAGACCATTACTGAAACAAAGGATTCATGTCCCATATGAGAATGCCCCTCCACCTTGCCCTCACATGTTAATTTCATGGGATATTTAGGCGTTATGAACAAATTTTTGGTATTTATGGTTGCATAAAAGGGTTTTTGTGTGTGGTGTAGCTCAACTAACTCACTGTTGTGAGGAACAAATTATCTTTAATTGGGGTCTACCAGATTTCAATTAAGGTTCGGGTATTTTTGCTAGCAAAAATAGTTGAAAACTCTACTCTGAGGCTATGTTCTCATAATGTCTTTTCATGCAAAACAACGGCTGCTATTTTATAATAACGGGCACAAATAATGTTCATTTCACCTAAAAAAGATGTTGTGTGAACATAGCCGAAAAAAAGATATGAGCAGAGCCTTATTTGGATTGTAGTAGTAAGATCCATGCACACGCACAGGAGCTTTTGCAGATATCAAAGTGACTAAATGACTGAACACAGCCTTAAATCTTTTGAGGCCAAATAATCACACTTATTTGCAGAATACGGCCATTATCTCTCCTCAAATTTGGACAGATGTCCAAAAAGATAGACCTCAAACATCCAAAAAGAAACATGGTGGGAACATAGCTCTAGGCTATGTTCACACACCATTTTTTAAAGTAAAAACATGGCCGTCCTTATTAAATAATGAGTGTTATAACAGAAAATTTTTTTTTTTTTTTTTCATTTTAAAGAATGGTGTGTAAACATAGACTTAAGCAGCACTCTGTAATGCCTTTGATTAAATAAATGCCCAATTTACTTTACCAATAGGGTGCTGCAGTATCTTCTGAAATCTATCCAGCGGACCCCTGATCAGGGTTACATCTCTGTCTGCACCCACTGACCTTTACACTTGATATGGATGTGATGTTCTCCTAGGATCAATCTATCTATCTATCTATCTATCTATCTATCTATCTATCTATCTATCTATCTATCTATCTATCTATCTATCTATCCATCTATCTATGTTAATTGCTAAAACAAATTTTATTAAAAAAAGATCATTGTTGAGTATGTTACCATACGTGACAGCTGTTTACAAATGTGTGATATAGATGCAATGTATTTTGAGCTGCTGATTAGGGTTGTATATGCGTTGTATATTTTCTTTGCTTGACCTTCATACCACTATTCAACTAAAATGGAAAAGTGCCCATGGTCTCTCTGGCAGGCTCATTAAAAGCTGCCTGAACACACAAAATAGCATAGACTAAGGAAAAACACCATGAATGCCTTTAGAGCTGACCTACAAAATAACATTTTCTTCAAAGAGAAGAGCTGATGAAATAAGATTCATCAATCTCTATGAAAGTTTTTTATTTATTTTTTTTAAAGATAAACATGAGACATCTCTTTTCAGAAAGCTACAAGACACATAAAATAAATGTATGAATATAAGTTAAACTAGATCTTGAAAACTGTACCATATACCACATCTATCAAGCAAATAAATAAATATAAAAAAAAACAACAATACGGAGTGACAAAATTAGGAGTGGCTTAGCATATACAAATTATGATATGTAGTCCAATAGTAAAAACACAGATATTAATAATGAAATAGTAAGGCTATGTTTAGACAGTAAGGGTGGGTTCACAGTACGGAATTCTTGCAGATAAACTCCGCGGAATTCCGTCGTCTGTCCGCCCGTATGGCCGCGTGGCATGTCACTTCTTTTGGCGGATAGCGGAATTCGCCGGCCCATAGAATGGTGTCTATGGAGCCGGCAGAAAGGCGCACGTCCGTGCGCGCGTACATACTGTGGAGTTCCGCGGAGTTTAGCCGCGAGAATTCCTCAGTATGAACCTACCCTAAAATATCAAAATATGGCCATAATTTTGAGTAAAATAAAAAATTACCTCAATGGAGCACATTATAAGGCTATGTTTGCTGATGGTACATTATTCTAGCTTAGGGGGACTAATTGGCCTTTGGCTGTGTCTTTAATTGAAAAGTCCATTGAATTTAGTAAAAACGGAGAAAGGACTGTGAACAAAGAAAAACTAGTGTAAACAATAAAAAGATAACGTCCAGTGTTTGCAATAGACATCTGAAAATAATTGACATGATCATTATTTTGATGTCTGCGCACACAACGTGCATCATTTTATATGCTGTGTGCATTGGTCGTCCGTCATTCCATTGACTTAAATAATAGACGTCTTTTTAAGTAGAAAAAGCAGACGCCTATATGTGTAGGCAACATCCAAATGTATTTAACATGTTTACTAAAAATAAAATATAATGTGTTCATATGCAATTCACAAGGTATATAGTCTTGAATGTTGTTTTTTTTTTTTTTTTATTATTACTTAGGGAATGCCAAGAAAAGATGAAGGGGCACTTATACACTACTGATAAGAATATATTATATACAGAGGAAAAAGTTACTTTTGGGATTCTATGAATTCCTTTTGTGCAGACATCATAATAAAGTGTCAGTGGAATCTATTTTATCAACAGCTGTTGTGCTGGGATACAAATATATCTTGTGTCACCATGGGGAACAGCAACACTTAGCTGGTCCTCAGCTTTGGCATGAATAAATAAAATATGTCTTCTCAAAAAGTCTGCCAAGCATTTTCAAGTAGATTACAGTCTAAGAAATATTCCATATCATTTCACTTACTTTTTGTTTCTAGCAACAGATACATGGGGCATCTTTTAATATTGAGAGTTCTAACTTCTATATAATTTAAAAAGGGTTCCTCAGTATCATCCCGTATATAATAGAGGCACAAAATTGTATAGGCAGATTAATAGAGCGGGCAATCATTATCAGAATTATTATTCAATGTGCTATAGTATTTGAGGCTTCCACTGTACATATAAATTAGCCAAACATCTTTACGTAAAAAAAAGGAAACAAACATACTATGTCAAATTATGTATAAAAAAGAAGCAACGTAAGACTAGAGATGAGCAAATTTACAGTAAGTTCGCGTTCATGCAAACCTGATGGCTCTGCATTTTAATTTTAGGGCTGCCTCCATCTTCTTCAACCACCGAGAGGCAAATGCTAAGTGTTCAGGGTTTTGCTAATGCAAACCTACTGTAAATTCGCTCATGTCTACTTAAGACCTTTTTAGATGGGTTGTCTGTGACGAAATAAGGAGCTCTGATGTAGTTGACCAGCACTCCTCTACAGTGCCTACACATGGTTTGGTTAATCATGTTGCCCTTCAAATGCATCATTTCCACAGCGTTCAGATCACATTCCAAACACGTGTTGAATCCCGGCCACAACATGTGAAACATTCATTTATTCTTTTGCCTGATAAGCAGCCTGTATAAAATGGCATGTGTTTTGTACTGCATACTTCATTCTTGCTTCCATTGTATACATTGTATAACAGTTCACTTTGAGAAGGGCTGTAGTTTAGGCAAGCTGACGGTTTACAAAGCAAGGACAAAATGTCTTTGTCCATAATAATGTAATGAAAGTAAAATTAGAGAAAAAAAAACTGAAAATGGAAGCATGTTAGAAAAATATATGATTCAGTATGTCTTTCATTTGTAAAAAAAAAAAAAAAAAAAATGGGTGGTTTATTCAATTTAAAGTACTGTTTAGAGATGAGCAAAGCGTGCTTTGCTGCCATTTTTTATGAAGCAGTCTGCTCGGTTTTTGAATCCCGATGTCTGGGCGCTCTATTGAGAAGGTAGAAGTAGTCCAAGGATCACCTGGAAAACATGGATACAGTTGATTCTCAGGCTGTCTTGGGCACCTAGACCATGGGTCTCCAAACTGCGGCCCTCCAGCTATTGCAATACTACATTTCCTATCATGCCTGGACAGCCAAATCCAAAGCTTTAGCTATCCGGGCATGATGGGAATTGTGGTTTTGCAAAAGCTGGAGGGCTACAGTTTGGAGACCCATGGTCTAAATAATGGGATTCAAAAACCAAGCGGCCTACTTTAAACAAATCAGAACACAGCACACGCTGGTCATCTCTAGTCCTGATTGACTTCAAAGGCCAGAAAAACTATACATCTATATCTAGTATAATGTATCTAATGTACAGTACTATATACAATTCAGCCTTACAGTGTTCCATAGGACAAATTTTAAATGGTTCTAGATTTATTTATTTAGGCCTTCTTTTATATTAAAATATGCAAAAATGCTATTAATTTAAACATGTGCAATTTAATGTTAAATTTTTGAGATTTTGCTTTCATCAATTTACTGTAATGATGGATTCTGGTCTTACAGATACTAATTATTGTATTGTCTATATTCTTATGCTATCAGCCACTGCAAATAGAGAAATACCATGTGTATTCTAACGCTCCAAAAATATTATGTTTGTTCCTTCTGCTTGTTGGCAAGCATTTACCTCCAGCTGTATTATACAGGAGGTGTGTATATTACACCATTACACCTGTTTGACATCACATGCTAATACAATTACAGTCTCTCACTATGATATGGCTTCTCAATTTCTTTCTTGGGGAATTCCTGATTATGATGTTCCTAAGAATAGTTTCATTTTGAAACATTTTTGACAAAAGAAATATAGTACTGCATAGTGGTAAATCATACTCTTGCCCTTTGATAAAAACAGGCAGAAATTTTTATTGAGCTGAATGCTCCCAGATAAGACATTTGTGAACTTGGCACATTTGTTCTATATTTGCATCTACCAAAAATAAATCACTGAAATAAATAACATTGAACATTTCAGTATGGGGCACCACAAGTATACAAAGCTTCCATACAAATGTTCCAGTAAGTAGCAAAGGTGTGTGTGAACATTGGCTTTAAACCTGTCAGAGCAAGTGCAAATCATACACTTACATGGCACCTAATAAATTAAATGGCACAAAAGAAATGAAATGTCACCTTTTACTCTGGCAGCACATGACATTTGACCTTGGGGGGAAACTTTTACAAAGTAGAACTGGTTTTGACAGCACACAATGCCACAAATGTGATCTATGATATTTAGTATCATGAGCTTGCCTTTTTGGTTAAACTTGTCTTACAATTTTATAAATATTATTATTATTATTATTATTATTATTATTATTAAAGAATAATAATACATTATTATTTTTTTATTATTATTACAGTATTTTGAAACCATATGTTAAAACTACATGCTATGACAATAGAAACAGAGAAAAATGTCAGTAAAAAGAGGCCACCTGATCCATCTAATTTGCCCTTATAGTATTAATATTTTTTTTTATATATATCCTAGGATAGATATACATTTATTACAGGTATGTTGAAAGTTCACATTATGCATTTTTGTTACCTTTTTAAGCAATATTTTCCCCAAAAATGTTAGTTGTGACTGAATGGGGAAATAGGATTATTTCACCTTATTGGTAAGCACAGGGAGTGTGGCAGGTGGTGTAGCGCAAGGCTAACTGAATGCAACAGTATTTTGTTGTGTCATGTGACAGGGTGGTGCGGCTAATTCAATGTCCCTGATGCAATTCTCGCTCTTTGTCAAGAAGCTGTTTCACGGATATATAGTGCAGGCAAATGAATTCTGACAATAGTATCTGTGTGAACAACTGTAAAAGTTCTTGTGTAAAAATCCAGCAATTATATACTCTTTAGAAAGGTAGATCACAGGAGAAAAAAA
The DNA here is from genome assembly GCF_027789765.1 of Dendropsophus ebraccatus. Lineage (NCBI taxonomy): Eukaryota > Metazoa > Chordata > Amphibia > Anura > Hylidae > Dendropsophus > Dendropsophus ebraccatus. The sequence continues at coordinate 112,766,723 of NC_091458.1, forward strand.
AAATAGTTGATCACTGTTCCATCAGGCAGATAGCAGATAGAATGGAGAATTTGGCTCTAAGGTACATGTAGGGGTATAACTTGGTTGGTATAGGTTACTGATATACTTAAAAGGAACTCATTGCACCTAGAATAGATTAAACTCTGCTTATCTGCATAGATATATTCATAAACTCTGCTTATCCACAATCTTCACAGATTGGCTGACTGTAGTTAAGAGTTTGTATTTATATTCTCAAAACAACTCTGCTCATCTACCATGTATCATCTACCATGATACCCTGAGGGATGTATACTGAAGCACAATAATTACTGACATGGCTGTTGATAGAATTGTCTCATATGGTCCTTTTACACGGGACGATTGATCGTTCGTTTTTGCACGATAACGGTCGAATTTAAACAATAATCGTACGTGTAAACGCAGCGAACGATCAAACAACCAGCAAAAAATCGTTCATTTTGATCTTTCAACATGTTTTCAAATCATTGTTGATCGTTCGCAAAAAATTTGCATATCGTTCCGTGTAAACATTCTTTCAGCGATTTCACCTATGTGTGAGATAGGTTTAAACGATCGCAAAACGATCGCATAGAGAATTTTCCGTACGATGTATCATTCCATCTAAACGCTGATCGTTATAAAAAAAACATTGTTCATTCAAAATCGTTAATCGTGCGATTGGGCAAATTATCGCTCCGTGTAAAAGTACCATTAGGCCTAGATAGAGACCCGTTAATTAGAGATGAGCAAACCAGCCGGATTTCTGGTTCGCATGAATCAGAAATCTCGGCGGCTGACTCCTGCTGTCTGCCGACTTCGTGCAGGGGGTGGATACATTGTAAGGAACGCCTGGAAAACTGGGATACAGCCAATGCAAACGGTCTTAGGTGTCTTAAGCAGTTTCATCTTTACTCAATGGGAAGAGAAAAAGAAAATAGTGGAGCTCCCTGGTGCAATATCAAAGGTGAGCTTTCTATAGAGTGTGCAGATTGTGTGGACTATCCCACTCACCTGAATAGGTTGGGATATATATAACTCTATAGAGCGCTTGGTACATGGATGTCAATGCAGCTCCACCAGGGACACCACTGCAGGTTCAGTGGTATAAGCAGACTTCTGAAAGTAGATCCTGGCAAGGATCCATGGACCAAATAACCCACTTTGTGGCTGAGCACAGGAGACTTCTTATTCAAATGTCGCATGGATCAGATCGCAGTTGTGGCCGAAGTTATAGACACTACTAAAGTGTAATACCATAGATGGGCTTTATTTAACGTATATAAAGCGTTTCTCAAGCATAAAAACAGTGGACACAAGGCTGTCTAAAATACTCTCCTAATCACATTCATTTCCGGGTTGGCATTAATCAAACGGATCATAAGGTCATAATGATCATCAGTAACATATGATCTATTTGATGAATGCAAATCCGGAATATTTTTTAAAGCCTTGTGTCCACTGTTTTTTATGCTTGAGAAAGGCCTTTTTGCCCAGGTACTTTTTCACGGATTAGAGCTTTTTTAAAGAATCAGCTGTGTTATCCGTACTGTTATGCAATAAATATGCAAAACAGGGTCAGTGGAGCCTCAGTTATGAGTCTCAAAACACGGGAATAGCCAGATATCCCTCCATAGAAAGAATGCCTAGTTGCCAATGGGTGCCTCCCAGTGAGGAGTTCACCAAACCAACCTGGTACATAGCCCCTTAAGTCCCACTCGGTTGCGAATTTTGGAACATAAAACTCCTCGAGTTCAGTGATTGCTGTGTTCCATTATGCAATAACATTGCTTTAAGAAAAAGTTTTATTACCATCTTAGTTTTAGAACTGTATATTGTTACCTGAAACATACCTTGAGAAAATGGTGGAGTAAAGATTTTATTTGGTTGGTTAAAATATGAACATAAATTCCTTTGCTATTAGCCTTAGTATTTATTAGTCCTTGTTAGACAGTTTCCCTGAAAAGAAGCCTAGCACATGCTTTGTCTGCATTCAAAGTCAGACTCCTCTGGGAGTTGAGACAGTAAATTATTTTTAGTTTTTAGTTAATGTTTGCTTTAGAACAATGCCATATGTCTGTATGAACCAGCATCATGGCTTATGTGATAAACTGCAACTAGATGGAGCTTTTTCACATTGAGGTTATGTGCCCACAATATAAAAATAGATGCAAATAGGTACAAAGGCTGTTGTTGCAAAATGATGGTAGTTATTAAAGGGTAACTCCAGCGAAAATTGTGTTCTTTCAAATAAACTAGTATCAGAAAGTGTCAGAGATCTGTAATTTTTTTTCTATTGGAAAATATCAAGTCTTCCAGTACTTAACAGCTGCTGTATGTCCTACATATCTATGTCTAAATCTAGACATACAGCAGCTGATAAGTACTGAAAGACTTGAGTTTTTTTTCTTAATAGAAGTAAATTTGTATAACTTTCTGATACCAGTTGATTTGAAAGAATAACATTTTCGCTGGAGTTGCCCTTTAATGATCATGAGTATCAATAACCGCAGTAGTTTTGCAACAACAGCTATTATTTGCACCTATTTTGACATTGTGGGAACATAGTCTGGAACTTTAAAAATATTTTAAAATTAAAGCTAGGATATGGTCACACACATTGAAATAAAAGGCAAGTAGGAAAGAAAAAAAACATCTATAAAATGCAGCTGTATTTTTAATCTGGTAATGTGTCACATTAAAGTATGTAGAAAAACAGCTGTCTGTGCACACATTGTAAAAAAAAAAATTTGAATTTTTTTTTGTTGCATGGTGTACACAGAAAGTGAAGTAAACTAAGGACTGTTGTCACCAGGCTGCTCTGTAGTAGCCATTTTGTGACAAGGACATCAAGAGGGAGGCGGGTCTAAGCCCTGTTAAGGCCAGCCTCCCTTTGTCAGATACAAAAAAGACAAAAAAGAAGAAGGACAGAGCTCCATGGCGAGGATCAAGCAGATAAAACGAAGGGGAGGAAAAAACAAGGTAACCCTCACCTGGTAAGGTTGTGCTCAAGTGTGACTCTTGAGAAAGGAACCGGAGCGCGTCCGAAACGCGTTGAATCTTTTAATAACTTTTATACATATATTTTATACATATTTTTTATTTTAGTTTAGTTTTATTATTTTTTTTGTTGGAGGCATGGAAGATTTGTCTCCTAAGGGGGGATTGCAGAAGGAGCAGGAGACAATGTGTATTTGCAAAGGGGCGATTTTTTTTTTACTTCCTGGATTTCTATCAGCTACCAGTGTGGCAGAACCGCACAGATATGGTAATACATTGTATAGACAAATATAATTAACTTTTAATGTACTTTTAATAGAAAACTGTTTTTCTTATCCGGAAATCCCCTTTAAGAAAGCCTCCCTGACTGTTCATGCTATAGAATACAAGCATTTTTCTACAATCTGGGAGCATAGATGGATATATGAACCATGTGTCGCCTTGCCCTAACAGCTATCTAACATTGTCAGCAGTTTAGAACATGGATTGCAGCTGACAGATTACCTGTGTGTTAGCAAAGTAGCCTTTAGAATTTTATATGCCTTTTTATTAGATGTTTGCAAGTGGAATTGAAATAGAAGTAATTTTCTTTTACCACCTGGAAATCAATTGGGTGTCATAATTAAGTTTCCATTAGACAACCTTGCTTCTCACCCCTGTTTGGAACTCATTACATAGTGCACTGTAGAACCATAGTACTGTTCTTCCAAAAGAAGAAAGTTTCCAATAAACTAATCTTCTTTGTAATTCTGATACGATAAGAGTATTTTCAGTTCCAGGATTACTTCACCATACCCTCCATTTAGGGATTACATTAAATTAGAATTTTGAGACATGATGTTTGAGTTTGCATTGATATTAAAGTGTACCTGTCGTTATAACTTTTAAAATCTATACCAAAAGTAAATGTGATATAAAGCAAGTTTGAAATTTACATTCTTTCTTTCTTATTTTTTTCAATTATCATAGAGAACATGGCACTTCCTGTTTTGTCTCTTTTTTTCTCAAAGAGCCAGAAAACAAGTGGTCCATTGTTTCCCAGGTCATCTGAGCGCTCACAGAGAGAAGGCAGTCATGTGACTGATGGACACATTGAGCTGTGACTCTCTTTATTGACGGAATTCCTGTGTTTAGTCTATTTTTCAACCAGCACAAGTCAGAAAATCTGCCTTCAGGAGACCGGACCTGGATTTCTGGTAAGTTCAGCTTTGTTTTACAGCATGATAACAACAACAACAACTACTACTAAAAAAAAAACCAATGAGTGTATATGGCAAACTTGCTTTATATCATATCTACTGTAGATTTAAATTTTAAAAGTTATAATGATAGGTACACTTTAAATTGTTTTGGGTTCCTATTAAATACATGTATATGACCATAGTAAATTTGATCTATGATCTGGTAATAAATCTGGTAATAAAGAGTAGATTATTCAGGACAGATGAGATAAGATTTGAAAATGAAATGATCAGGCTGCTCCTCTGAAGGATGGGCTTCTCATTGGACTTTGGTGAGCACTATATATAAAAACAAGGATGCTGTTGAAGAGAAACTGAAGTATATATATATGCCAGTGAAGAAAATGTTTTCTTCATGCAAAGCATAAAATATGAATAACACATTATTTAAAACATGTGCATAGCCTTTAATTCATTAATCTCAATGCAAGTGCTTCCACATCTTCACAATGAATGCAGAAGATAGTCACAAATATCATTGGACTGTATTCAACTGATGCAGTACCATTTACTTTCAATAAATGCATAAAAGCTTAAATTCTAAAGAATCTCTGCAATCTTCAAGTGGTGCTTTTTAAATTATGAAATCTGGCTCTATTTATAGTTCATCCTCCTAAAGGAACCTTAGGTGGCTTTATAGTTAAAATTATATTTTTGTTGTTGCCTAGCTGCTCATTAACCATCTACTATCCTCCCAACCACCTTATACACATTCAAGTTAGACTCAGATGAGTGAGCATATGTTCTCTATAAGGCAGAGAAATAATCCATTGTCATAAACAGTCTAAGGCTATGTTCACACAACGATTTTCAACAGTCGTTATTTTTAACACCAAGCAATGACTAATTGACATTCTTTGGCTGCCATCATTGCAAAGACAGTTCTTGGTTATTTAAGTTTGTTTTGAATGATTGCTGCATTCAACACCCTTTGGGTGGGGTTGTTTTTAAAGGTCCATTAGTTTTTGTTTAAAGATGATGAAAGGAAGACCCAAAAATTAATCAGTGTGTGAAGAACTTAAAATAACAGCAATTGTTCACTAAATAACAGACAATAATAAATGTCTTTAAAGTGACTCTGTACCCACAATCTGCCCCCCCCCCCCCAAAAAAAAAACAAAAAAAAAAACACTTGTACCTTCGGATAGCTGCTTTTAATGCAAGATCTGTCCTGGGGTCCGTTCAGCAGGTGATGCAGTTATTGTCCTAAAAGACAACTTTTAAACTGGCAGCCCATGCTCAATGGTCAGGGCTTACATGGTGTATGCATTAGGCTGGCACAACCTCTCTGTCTCTTCATCATTAGGAATGCTCCAGGCAGATTGTCTCCTAGTCCCCATCTGTGGCAGCCCGGCACATGGACTGGATCGTTAAGCACATGTATAGCATGGAGAAAATGTTTCAATGGCATTCCTAATGATGGTTGGGGAAGAGGGACGGAGGGGTGGTGCAAAGTTAGGGCCATCAATATTATCAGATGGATGGCATTTCCCGCTGTGATCCTGTAGTAGGAACTACACCATAGCTCAACAGTCTGCAACTCACATTATAACCATTGTTTGTTTTTATGAAGATTCACATTTCATCTTTTTTTCTTTCTATGAACTATATTTGCCTCATAACCTGTGGAGTGAGTGCACCTAGTTATTTCCATATTTTTGTATCTTGTGTACTGTATGTTCTTATCTGCAGCTTCGTACAACTCATCATGGACATCCACTCATTGTATAACGGGTAATGTCACACCTCTCCAATTTAGTCATTGAATCCCTTTAAATTTCTCACTGTTCATGTTTCCATGTCTGCAATTTAGCAATGCAGGCACAACAGTAAAGCCCTGAATATGTTACCTAGTTTCAAATGAAATGCTGGTTATGTGCATTGATACATGCAACTGACTGTTCTATTCTAGCCTGAAAGATGGAGCAAGATGATTATAATTGTAAGGAAGGGATAGGGGAAATTATTAGTCTTTTCCCAAAAGTAGCAAGTAAGCTTTATGCCACCTACTGCTGAACCACATGTACCCGGACCCCTACAAATATAATTAGATTCCCTTTTCAATCCTATTCAATCACCTTTCTTTTTTCAAGCTTTTTCTATTACAATACTATTCCATGGTTTTGTTCTCTTGAGTAACATGAGCTAAGATACAGAGATAGCTCAAAATTTGCTCCTTTCCAAAGTACACCTGAAGTAGCAGTAAAGCATGCTGATACTGAAGACTCTAAAAAATAAAGGATACATATAGACATTTAAAAAGCAAAAGCAAATAAATGCGAACACAGATTGGTTAAAGCACTTAAACTGAACATCTAGAAAATCATGGATTAAAAAGTGCAAAGCTCTTGGTATTGCAGACATTCCTACTGGTGGGCGAAGTTTAATTGCCCGTCTGGCTGACTCCCAAACCCTGCTGTTATTTAAGCACAGAGGAATCAGGTTGCTATAAAACGCTTTATATTTAACATGTTATCCTGGAAATTTACAATTAAAATTTGTCTGCATTTCACCTTGTAAAAAAACATTCTATAATAGAAATTTAATTTTTTTCCCTTCAATTAAATATTTAATATGTTTTTTGGATTGATTTTGTTATATACTGTAAAATGGTTGACAATATCAGATTTAAAACTCTTAGTTTGTCAACAAATTACAGACCTAAGACCCTGTTGAGCACACAAATTACTGGGAAACATGGATTAGCTGCTACATTAGGGAAATATATCTGAGGATGTGTACACAAGCATTACACCAATTTCCATACAGCTAATCAATCATGATAACTTACAATGTAATGCAAAAATAGAATGTACACAATAATATAGACATGGGTATAGAAGATAACAAAATAACAATTATTTTTATTTGCAATAGCATAAAGTAATTAATTCATTAGTTTGGATTTTAAAAGATTAAGGGAAGGTTTTGCAGAGGTTTGTACAAGTGTGTTTTTTGAGTTTACTTCCTGGTCCTGTATTTCTTGTCTGTTTCTTGCTACCTGTTTGTGTTATTAGGTGGAGGGTGTCAGGCCTAAAACATATCAGAAAAGACTGAAGAATTTGAATCCGGATAGTGTGTTGGAAAGAAGAAAAAGGGGGGACATGATCGAAACTTTTAAGTATGTTAAAGGGCTAAATAAGGTTCAGGAGGGAAATGTTTTTAGTAAAAACTGAACTCAAGAACAAGGGGACACAGTGAGAGGTTAGTTGGGGGCAATGTGAGAAAATATTACTTTACTGATACTGAAAGAGAATGGTAGATGCTTGGAACAAACTTCCAGCAGATGTGGTTGGTAAATCTACAATAACAGAATTTAAACTTGCCTGGGATAAACATAAATCTATCCTAAGAAAAGAAGAAAAGAAATACTGAAAAGGGCACGTTAGATGGACCCAGTGGTCTTTTTCTGATGACAATCTTCTATATTTCTATGGCAGTTGGGGGCAAATAAGGATGGCAATATCTGTCATATAAGTTCAACAATTAGATCTCACTACATGCAGGACCTAATATGACCAGCCTGTCAGTTTCAGCTCTAGCTTTAGTCATCCAATGCCATCTCAATCTAAATGAGTTGTTCAATGTGAGTATTTTGTTATTGATGCATGCTTGTATTACTTTCCTTGCGACTAGAGATGAGCGAACTGGGTTCGGGTTCGAATCAATCCGAAACCAAACGTTCGGTATTTGATTAGCTGGGGCTGATGAACTTGGATAAAGCTCTAAGGTTGTCTGGAAAACATGGATACAGCCAATGACTATATCCATGATTTCCACATAGCCTTAGGGCTTTATCCAAGTTCAGCAGCCACCACTAATGAAATGCCGAAAGTTCGGGTTCGGATCGACTCGAGCATGCTCGAGGTTCACTCATCTCTACTTACGACTGCTGGCAGGTCAAGCTAGTAAGTCCTTACTAGAGATGAGCAAACCTTGAGCATACTCGAGTCGATCCGAACCCGAACTTTCGGCATTTGATTAGCGGTGGCTGCTGAAGTTGGATAAAGCCCTAAGGCTATGTGGAAATCATGGATATAGTCATTGGCTGTGTCCATGTTTTTCAGACAACCTTAGAGCTTAATCCAAGTTCAGCAGCCCCAGCTAGACAAATACTGAACGTTCGGGTTCGGATGGACTCAAACCCGAATCCAGTTTGCTCATCACTAGTCCTAACATAAGTCTTATGGATATCTGACTAATGGGAACAATTGCTAGGATCCAGGTAAGGGAATAGCTATAAGCAAAGGAAAATTCTGCAGTCTAGTGACCTGCCAGCATTGTTGCATGCAGTTCATTAATATTGTGACCAACACTTCTATTGTAAGTTACAAACCTACATTTTCATATTGGGTTATAAAATGTTATGACTAGAGATAAGCAAATCGCTCGGAAATTCGCTTTGTGAAGTTCGTGATTATTCATGCAAATAGCATACTGTACAATGAATGTTAATTAAACCAGGCAAAGTATAGTGGCTTCAGTAGTGGGACTATTACAGGGTAGAGATTTTTTCAACAGCTGTTGCTGTGACACTGTCAAAATTGGAAAACTTTTCAAAAAGTCAATCAGCCTAGCAATCATTTAATTTCCGCCATGGACAGTAGTGGACGTTTGTGGATCAGCAGCGTAATTTCAATTTTCTTACAGCAGTAGACATTGTTTAAATGAGCACCCAGTGAGGTATTAAGATTGACACTGTGTTCACTATAACGTTCTATAATGCACACCCAGTGACCTGGTATAATGCACACCCAGCACCCAGTGACTTGGTATAATGAACAACAGTCACCCAGTTACTTGGTATACTGGACAATGTCTTCACTACTTTCACAGACAAACATCTACAATCCACCCTCCTCACCTCTCTGTATTTCTCTCCCTGCTCTAACTACCTTCTGCAACTTGCTCTCCACTATACACAGCCGACTCACCGCCTCCAGGAAGCAAATCACCTTATATGGGGGGGGGGAAGGGCGGGGTTGCTGAAATCACAGAGGGGCTTACAGGTGATTGGACGGGCGCTACTAATTATGGATAATCGCTTGCTCGCACAAAAAGACAGCTCTGTAAGCTAACATGTGCGGCTGCCATTGCAACCGTCATGTTTAGTCAATTTGTGAAGCCGATCTGGCGAATTTGTGAATCACAATGAAGGGAATTTAATGCTTGATTCGCTGCAAATCAAAATTTCGTCAGATTTGCTTCACTCATCCCTAATTTTGACTTCTCATTAATATGGTTTTCATTAACAAACATTTAAAAAAAAAAAAAAAAAAAAAACAGTCTTGAAAAAAAGACAATTTGTATGTAAAAGAATGCAAATTCTTTAAAATGCTTTTTAAAGAATTGTAACAGGGCTTCAACCTATCTGTGTGATCAACAGTGACATTGAAATGAGTGACATATATTTAAGGACCAAGAAGAGCCATTCACAGAGTGTCATACTGTGAATTCAGAAAATGTTAGTTACCTTGGCTACAATAATGAAGTTGCCTATGTAATTGTATTCTATATTAAATATTACAATTGGTACACGTAAACGTGCTTCATGTTGTGTAATTATTTTCTAGATCAATATAGATACTATTACATTACTAGCTTGGCCTTCCCTTGTGATTAATTTTATATTCTGTGTGCATTGGTGCCTTAGATAGAGCATATTGCAGTAAACTGCTTTGAATGTGCACATCATTACGGATCTAATTTCTGTGCAATTTTTTTTTTAGCTAATAGAATATGTAGTGCTTTACACTAGATGAGATATAATACTCATATGAAATCAATGTCACTGTTTTCAGATGCAACAGACAGTGGTTGCAGTAAAAGATGTTATACAGGATGTTTTACAACTAACAATAAAGTAGAAAATATACAATACACTTATTATGTAAAAAGTAGCTTTGCTTAAACAAAACATTAAAAGCTGATTTAGAGAATTAAAGAATGATTTACCATTACATTTTATATAGAATGACCTGGACACTTAGGGGGACATGTATCATCCAGTGTACGGATGATTTTCGGCGGAAAGTGCCGATTTGCGCATTATTTTATTCGCAAAAGGCCGATTTGTGAATAAAATATTCGCAAATCGACACTTTGCGCCGAGTACGCCAGGGGGTGGAGAGGGGGTGTGAAGGGGGCGGAACGGAGGGCGCTGACACACCATCCGTTCCGCCAAAAGATACGCCGAAAACCTACTCCAGTCCTCAGCTGGCGTAGGTTTTCGGCTGAGCGCACAGGATTTATGTAGAGGCAGTCCGCCTCTACATAAATCCCCGTAGCGCTGGAGATGCGGGGACATTTTTAAGTCCGGCGTAAAAAACGCCGGACTTAATAAGTGTCCCCCTTAGTGTGCATTATACCAAGTACAGTAACTGGGTGCTGGTTGTGCGATATACCAAGTCACACGGTGCTGAGTGTGCATTATACCAAGGAAATGGGTGCTGGAACTGCATTATAACAAGTCACTGGGAACAGTAAAGACAATGTGCTTTAAACGTATTCACTGGAAGTAGTGAAGACAGTGTACATTCTAACAAGTCACTGGAAGCAGTGAACACAGTGTGCATTAAACAAATTCACTGGGAGCATGTTCACTCTTTGAGTGGAGAGCAGAGGCGCACAAGAAATCCCATTGAAGGCACAGGACAGGCAGAATTTCAAGAGGAATCCAACACGCCCACTCTGCTCATAAATTCCTCCTCTCTTACTCAGTGTGCCCTTATAGTACCACTATTGTAGCTACTGTAGTTTAGCTACTATAATATGTTTTAATTAGATTTGTTTGCATGCGATTCGTGAACATTCACGACTCCGAGCCAGTATTTGCGAACCTCGCTAAAAATTTTGAGTGCTTCAATCATCTCTAATTTTCACGCAATGGGAACATAGCCTCATACTGTCTTAGCTATTATACACCCTCATCTAAATAGAACTTTAGAACCCTATCGCTTCCTTCAGCAGCACCTCTCACATTCCATGCACTTTTAATCTCTTTGTTGGGTAGCTGGCACATGAAGATTTTCATACAACAACATCAACAAGAGAAAAAGGTAGCTAACCTTTATATTTAAAAAGACGTCCCTTATTGCCGCAATGTAGTTGACTTCAATGCAATGCATTGAAATCAATGGAATGACGAACGTCTAATGCACACATTGTATAAAATGACTGATATTGTCTGCACGGACGTCAAAATAATGAACGTGACTATTATTTTCGGAAGTCTTTTGCAAACAGCGGCAATTATTTTTAGTTTGTTACACACAGTTTTTCTTTTTCCACTGCCCTTTGACTGTTTTTACTGCCCTTTGATCATTTTTACTAAAATTCAATGGACTTTTCAATAAAAGACACACCCAAAGGCCAATTAGTCTACCTAAACTAGAATAATGTACCAACAGTCATCATTGCACTAACAGGTGGCCAAACAGCGAAATGACGGACGTAATTTTAAACGCAAAATGAAGGACGGCATTTTTTAATTTTCAAAAAAGGAGAAGAAAAATGTCATGTGAACATAGCCTTACTGTTAATTTTCCATTAATGAGCAGGAATTTCATTTGTTTTGTTGTTACTAGTTCTTGGTTTGTTCCTCTGTATGGTCTGTTTTTGTTCTCTCAGTTTTTGTAGCACTAAGGAATAAATTAGCATCTGCAGTCATGGAACAACAAAGCTGCTCACTCAATTACAAGAAATGTATTTTGTTTCATTCATGTTGCATTGTATTATGATTAAAAATATTTATAAAATCAGAAAAAAGCAAAACAACATATTTGTCCACCAATTTTAGAATATAGGTTAAAGGTTACATTTAGATAAAAACAGAGGGAGAAAATAAAAGCTAAGACAATAAATGTCTATAGCAACCAATCAGAGCTGAGATTTAATTTTATAATAAGCCTACTGAGTTTTTATTTCTTCTCTTTTGAGCATCCTAAGGCTATGTCCACACAACGTAATACAACGTCCACTCTATTACGAGTGTGGAGCAGAGGTATTTTAGGTTGTAGCCTAGTTTGAGTAAATGGGTTTTCAGGTAACGTTTGAAGGTCTTGATGGTGGATGAGAGCCAGATGTATCAGGATAGAGAGTTCCAGAGTATGAGGGAGGTTTGAGCAAAGTCTTGGAGGCAGTTGTGGGAGGTGTGAACAAGGGGGGGGGGCACACAAAAGGCGGTCGTTGAAATATCAAAAGTTGTGTGAGGGAGAGTAGTAAGATATTAGGTCAGAGACACTGTATATGGTGGGGACTAAAGCGAATCGGGTTCAGGTTCGATCGATCCAAACCCAAACGTTCGGTATTTGATTAGCTAGGGGCTGCTGAACTTGGATAAAGCTCTAAGGTTGTCTGGAAAACATGGATACAGCCAATGACTATATCCATGTTTTCCAGATAGCCTAAGGGCTTTATCCAAGTTCAGCAGCCACCGCTAATTAAATGCCAAAAGTTCAGGTTCGGATCGACTCGAGTATGCTCGAGGTTGGCTCATCTCTAGTGGGGACAGGTTGTGGATTGGCCTTGTATGTCATGGTCAACAATTTAAAGTGAATATGTTGGGAAATTGGGAGCCAGTCAAGGGATTGGCAGAGAGGAGAGGCAGAGGCAAAGCGAGGGGGAAGGGGAATTAGCTGGGCAGCAGAGTTAAGGATAGACTGAGAGCAAGGGTGTCATAGTGTATGTGAAAATCTGCTTAATTGTTGACACATAGCATCATCATCATCTTTGTGATGCAACAAGACCATGGGGGAAATTAATTAAGGGCTTTGCGCCTATTTTTAGGTCAATAATTTTCCACCAAGTTTTATTTATCAACCAGTATTTGATGAGCAAATATTTTTTGGATGCAATTTTTTTTTTTCTTGTCTTGAATATTCATCCAAAAATTCACATAATCCAGGATTTTCAACCCAATTTATCATTTGCATTTTTAAAAAAAGTCGCACAAAGGGGTGAATGCGTAAGTCTGGTCAGCACCAGGTAAATTTGCTTGAGCAAATTGAGAATATACTATTCACAAATTTATGAAAAGTTTATTAAAAGTCCTATTCGACTGGATAAAAAACAGACAAATACTTTGTAGAAAAATTGCACAGTCACTGAAATTCATCCCGGCCAGTATTGCAGATGAACTTTATTTCTGTTGAATTGGGAGGCGGGCGCATTTGGGTGCACGCGTTTCCCAACTAACCATAGCACACAGTGGAAAGTACTATGTGTATACACCCCGGCTGGGTTTCCTCTGACTTCAATGCAACGTACATTTTCTATTAATCACAGTCGGTGTTGCAATTTGCAACAATGGCCATGATTAATAGAAAATATACGTTGTATGGGTTTTGTAATCTAAAAAAAGTAGTATACTGAGTGGGAGAGTATGTGGAAGTTTTATAAATAAATTAACTATTCTCTGTTTAGGGAATGAAAAGAATTAAGTGGGTAAAATTGTTAAAAAAAATACATAAAATGAGTATTTTATACCCTTTCATATTTAATAGAAAAGTTTGCTTTCAAAGTGTCGAAATATCCTTTCAAAGTGTCGAAATATCTGTAGGGCAAGCTTTAAATATCATTCTGTAAGACTGTGTAGTCAAACTATAAGTGACATAGTACTCTAATGCCCTTTTGGTATTTCATATTTTACAGCAGCTGTGGTCAACTAAAACTAAAGTACAATAAATCTGCTATCATAGTGCAATGCCACCTTAGAGAAAAATAAGGTTCTTTTTATTGAGAGGTTCTGTTTTCTAGACAGAAGATCCATAAACTGATGCTAATTCGTGTGTTTTGTATTTGCTATAACTTGAGAGCTATAACTTCTAATGTATCCTTGACTGAAATGCCAGCACTTCTCCATACATTTCTATACACACGGATATCTAACACAATGGACAAAATATATATTAGGCTTTAAATGTTAAAACAGTTTGGAAAAGAATAATCAAATAACCTTATTGTTCAAAGCAACTAGTTAAAGTTTAGTTTTGGGTTCTCTGAGATTGTAATATGGCCATAGGATCTAAGGATCTGACCTTCATGACCCCCATCTATCAGTAGAATGAAGGGGCCCTGTAGGAGGCTATACAGAACTCAAAACACAAGCTAAAAGGAACCTCTGGACCAAGGTTGAGGCATGGCAGGGGATTTTAAAGGAAAGTATATCATCATTTAATATTTTAAACCACAACAACCTTGTGTTAATTTTTTTTAAAAACAGAGACATTTTTTCTGTTTACTGTACAGTATATCAGAAGCATATTACTAGCTAAAGCATAGCTGTAGGATATTGACTTTCAAATGTCACTGTTCTTTTAACTTTCAAAATCTAAATCAACAGTAGATGTGAAGTAAATCAAGTTTACAATTTACTTTCTCTTTTTTGTTTGTTTGCTTTAGTCATCATGGAAAACACAGCACTTCCTGTGTTTCGACAGGAAATAAAGAGTCTAAACACAGGAAGTCCTGTGTTTCCCGAGTCATCTGCACACTTATAGAGAAGGCAGTCATGTGAATGATGGACACTTTGCGCCTTAACACTCTGTACTGGCCCTTAAAAAAAATAATAATAACTTGCTTTATATCACATGTACTATTGATTTAGATTTTGACACAGTGACACTTTACGAATATCCACTACTGTATATGGTTTTACAACCCATTTAATTTGAATATCAGGTAACAATAAAATATATTAAAATATATGAAATAAAGTTATTTACAGTGGGATACTTATCTAAGTAAATAAGCAATGGATACACATTTAATTATGTAAAAATCCATTTTATAGAGGAACATTCTTCTTCCTCCATCCTAAAACAGGGATCACACATTCTTCTTCTACAAGTGCTGCCAGAGATCAGTCCCAGAGGCTTACATCCCTCTACCAGTTGAAATGACTATGAATACCTGTTTAATTGGAAATAGCTAGCTTCTTATTCAAAAGCCATTAGGCTGAATAGATCAGTATAGATCTACCACGAGGAACAGATTGTTTTACCTTCCACTGGACAAGTTATTTAGGTCATATCTCATAATATATGATGACTGCTAAAATATGGTGTTCAGTGGCCATTATTATAAGTAAAGCTTTTGTGCTTTTCCCAACACCCAGGGTGGAGTGGCAGGGAGCAAAACAGAGATGAAAGGGAGGCGGCTGATAAGGCTGGGTTTAAACTACGTTTTTGCAATCCGTTTTTTGCAAATGGATGCAACTGTGTGCATCCGTTTTGATCCGTTCTTCCATTGACTTCAATTTAAAAAAAAAAGATCTGTTTTTTTTATGGACACAAAACGCGGTCAAACTAAAAAAAAAAAACAGATCTCGTTTGATTTTTTTTTTTTTATAATGGAAGTCAATGGGAAAAAAAATTATCAAAACAGATGCACACACATGCATCCGTTTGTTTTCCAAAAAACTGATTGCAAAAACGTTGTGTGAACACAGCCTAAGCCGCTTGCCGATGCAAAAAAACTATTTGCTACATTGAGACTGGTGATGTGCTCATTTCTAGTCTATAGTGAAATGGGATATTCTGCAACAGCTTTGGGTGGGAAACTTGCAGGAGTGCTGTGGGAGGGGAGTATGCAGGGTGAAAGGGCAGTGAGGGACAGCTGAAGGGAAGCAATGCATTCTGGGAATTGTAGTACTGAGCATTTGCTTAACCACGAAGTACAACCACAAAATTAAGTACCCCAAAACTGGACAAATAGGTAAGCAATGCTATGTTTCTGCAGCATGTCTCTTTTTTTATTTTTTATTCTGATGTCAGAGTCCCTTTTTAAGGGGTGAGTAAGGCATGCTGCCATCAGCAAGAGCAAGCTCATTTTCCTTCTGGAAGAGTGCTACTTTGTATACTTTTTTTCTATAGAGCATTTCATGGCCTATATCAGTCAGCCAGCATCTCTCCTCAATAAGACACACTCCTCACTTATACCCTATAGGATTGCAAGAACAATTTTGTCATAAAATGCATATACAGGTACTTTAAAAGCCCTTATAAAATGTAGCTACTTGTAGTTACCTAAAATAATAGTATCATAAATAAAATAAATATGGGAAATATAACAATGTGTATATAAAAGATGTCTTTGTATTTCTGTGTCTACAATGTGGCCAGAACATCACAAACACACACACACACACACACACACACACACACACACACAGGCTTTGGCTGTATGTCTGAGCTAGAAATCAATATCCAGCATTTTCTTTAGTTGGACTGACGAGCGACTGTTTATTTTTAGTTACACAGATTTGGAAAGTGTCCCTGTCTGTAACATTTCATACTAAATAATACATAACAAACATAAGGGATTTCAAAAGTTGTCTAAAAACAATGGTGAACAAACCAAATGCCCAAACAACCAAAAATATCATAACTCATTATACCTGTGATTAGTACAAGTGGCGTGCATGACACACTGTAACAATAAACCGTAATTTGTAAATGACTGTAATTAATCATTGCATTCTCTACAAGATCCATTTATAAGGCACATGCTGCTTTGGATTTATTCAGAAATGCATTTTAGCTTTCCTGTTAGATGATTTTGACATGTTTGAAAAGTAATAATTTTCTTACAGAGAAACAACAACAACAAAGTGAAAGATTCTGTTGCTTTTGACTATCGGCTAAATATAACATAGGCATATAAAGTAACAGAAAAAACATTGAGCTGTAATGCAATGAATGTTAAAATCTGCTAAAAATAGCCGCTGCTGGTAATGATGTATATTGAAACCCTGCTTATTTGACTTGGTATTCTATCTCTGTAATTGAGTGCATCATTGAAAGTATTGATATTCCTGTATAAGTGCTTCATTAAGCTTTTATAACGTAGCCATACATCATATACTTTGTGCTCCTTTTCCAGCTGTCTACTTTACGGGACAGGAGCATGGCTTCTTAAATATCTAAGTGTACCAACTCTCCTATGTTTCTATTGAATAATTGCCAGAGAACAGTACACCTGCATTGCTGTATTTTATGAATTTGTCTAGTATAGCACTTTAATAGATAGTTGTATTAGAGGTGAGTAGGGATTTGCTGCTTGCTGCAAGGCAGATTGACTTTGTTCTGTATCGTATGTGTTAAACAAAGAAGAAAAGCTGACTGTGATGTTGGCAATAATCAAACAGAGGTTTAAACTAGTCTGGCACAAAGATAGGAAACAGATGAAAATGGATTGTTTACTGTTGTTTTCAGAAGAGGATGCCTACCTTTTAATTTAAAGAAAAAATAAATATCAGTTTCATGCGACATGCTATAGCTCTAACGGCAGGCCGATTTGCTTTGAAACTGCCATCTAAAAAAAATTTAAGGGATGAATCAATGGCTTCCAAAATTGGCTCTTTAGTTATAGTACAAGCGACTACATTCACTACCTATGCACTGTATGAAAGAGAATCCCTGTAAACAATCATGATATAGGCAGAACTTCCCAATATACAAATTTGGTGGACATTTGGAGAACATTTTAATAGATTTTTGTTTTTACATATCTATATTTAAATTCTAATTTGAAGGGATAATTCTCCTTGAGCCCTCTCTTATTGTCAGATGGTAATAAGCTGATAACATAGTTTCCCACTTCTGGGACTTCCAGCCATCAGCTCTAATCTGTAGAGGAATCTGATAGTGTTCAATTTCCCTGTAGTTCTGCTACAAAGGAAATTATTAACATTACACAGTTCCCATTGAAAATCAATGACCTTTTCCATGTATTGCATGCATATGCCGGATTCCCTAGGCTGTGGGATGATCTTACTATCCACTCTTGCTAATAGCCGAGAACTCTCAGAGCAGGTCCATTATATTAACCCAGAATTGTTTAGTAGCATGTATTGGCCCATTGCCTTCATTTTCATGCTGTGCCTTTAGATTACTGCTTAACCCCTTAACGACATCGGGCGTATGTGTACGCCCCCGCAGCGTGGTACTTAACGCAAACGGGCGTACACATACGCCCGATGTTTACCGGATCGCTGTGTGTAAACACACGGCGATCCGGTAACGATGGCTGCTGTAATACACAGCAGACCATCATAGCTTGTCAGCACGGGGGGTGGATTACACCCCCCGTGCAGACGATCGCTGTAATTGGCTGATTTATTCAAATCAGCCAACTACAGCAATTTTCTGGTTCCCGGGTCATCGGTGACCCGGGGCCCCGGAATTTAATGGTGATTGGTGCTGTACGAGACAGCACCAATCACCATTACTGTGTATACTGGAGGGGGCCATGGTGCCACCCCCCAGATTGGCCGGCCAATAGCGGCGATCAAAGTAAAAATAAATATTATTACTTTTCTCTACACCCCTCAGCTAGTTAGCCAAGAGGTGCAGAGAAGGTGTGTGTGGTGTGTGAGGACCATACTCACTGGATCCCGGCGTCCGGACGGAAGATCTGTGGTCCCGCGGCGTCCACGTGATTCTCCGTCATCTCCGCTCAGCTCCTGTCGGTTTCGCTCGGCTCTCGTCGGCTTTCGTCGTTTTTCTTTGTAGATCTTCGTCCAGGTACTTGTACTGCCCCCTAGCGGCTGACTAGTGTATATAATACACTAATCAGTGGCTTTGGGGTAAAGAGGTAGCTTTTTTTTTTTTTTGCGCCCTTCCGCCGCTGAGTGCTGATCAGCATCGCACGTAAGTGCGCCGCTGATCAGCAACTCCTCTTTTTTGGCGTAGGGGTTTTTTATCCCCCCTCCCCCCCTTTTTTTTCTATATCCTACCGCCACTGTCTGCTGATAAGTACCGCACATAAGTGCGGCATTTATCAGCAACTCCTTTTTTGGCGTAGGTTTTTTCCCCCCTTACTGTGAAAAACACGTATAAAATACTACATTACACTACACTACCCCACATTACACATTACACTACTTGAAATAAAGTTTTACACTACACCACATTACATTTACATACCCCCCATACACCAATCCCCGAATAATGTCCCAGAGAGTGTTTTCGGTGGAGGAGGCATACGCGCTTATTGCCTCCGACACCGAAACAGCCAGTGAGGATGAATGGGGGGATCCTTCTTTCCTCTATTCATCCTCATCATCATTATCATTATCATCATCATCCAGTGATGATGACTTTCCACCTAGGCGTCCAAGGAGGACGCCTCGGGCTGCCCGCCCGACACGTCATTTCATCCCGCCCCCTGCTCCCCAGACAGGTGACCCCATCCCATCCCCTGCTCCCCAGACACGTCATCCCAACCCACCCACTGCCCCCCAGACACGTCATCCCATACCGCCCCCTGCCCCCCAGACAGGTGACCCCATCCTGCCCCCCGCCCCCCAGATAGGTGTCCCCATCTGGACCCCAGACCCCCAAAATTATCAGCCCTGGATTCCTGGCTTTATGGCAACGGCGGGAATGCAAATTAACCCCACAGGTCTCAGAGAAATAGACTTTTTCAAGCTCTATTTCTCTGATGACTTTGTAAATTTGATGGTGGCGCAAACAAACTTGTACGCGCACCAATTCCTGGCCCAGAACCCCTCCTCTTCTTTTGCTAGGCCCATGGCGTGGACCCCTACTGATGCAGCCGAAATGACAAAATTTTGGGGGCTCCTGCTGCACATGGGCCTAGTAAAAAACCCGACAATTCGGCAATACTGGAGTGGGGATATTATTTATAGTACCCCACTTTACAGTATGGCTATGGGACGGTTTCGATTCGAAGCCCTCCTAAAATTCTTGCATTACAATGACAATGCAAGGTGCCCCCCACGAGATGATCCCTCGTATGACCGACTGTACAAAGTACGGCCGGTCATAGAGCACTTCTCAGCCAAATTTACTGAGATGTATATCCCAGAGAAATACATCTCAGTAGATGAGTCCCTCCTGAGCTTCAAAGGAAGACTCCATTTCCGCCAGTACCTTCCTAACAAAAGATCGCGGTATGGCGTGAAACTATACAAACTCTGTGAGAGTACCTCAGGGTACACTTACAGATTTATAGTATATGAGGGTAGGGACACCCAAATCCAGCCCCCAGAATGCCCCCCCATCCTCGGAGTTAGTGGGAAGATTGTTTGGGAACTGATCTTCCCACTGCTGGATAAAGGTTATCACCTGTACGTTGATAACTTTTATACCAGCATCCCCCTGTTTCGGTCACTCGCTGCCCGAGCTACTGTAGCTTGCGGCACGATCCGAAAAAATCAAAGAGGCCTCCCAAGTCACCCTGTTAGACAAGTAATGCCGAGGGGGGAGAGCAAGGCCTATGCCTGTGACAATATGTTGTTGGTCAAATATAAGGACAAAAGCAATGTCCTTATTTTGACCACAATTCACAGGAATAGCGTCACCCCTGTCACTGTACGTGGTACCACAAACGTGGTGAACAAACCTGATTGTGTTCTAGAGTACAATCAGTATATGGGAGGAGTTGATCTCTCAGATCAAGTCCTGAAACCATATAACGCCACGAGAAAAACCAGAACATGGTATAAAAAGGTGGCCGTATATCTGGTACAGACAGCGATGTACAACGCTTTTGTGCTGTACCGATATGCCGGCCACCCGGGAAAATTCCTTGAATTCCAGGAAGCAGTGATCAAAGCCCTGATATTCGGCAGCCACGGAGCGGGCCCCAGCGCTTCTGGATATGAAGGACCCCGTATCGTACAGGGACAACATTTTCCAGGTGAAGTCCCCCACACTGGAAAAAAGGGGAGATCCCAAAAGAAATGCAGAGTGTGCCGTAAAAGGGGGATCAGGAAGGACACCACTTACCAGTGTGACACCTGTCCTGATCACCCCGGCCTCTGCATAAAGGATTGCTTCAAGACGTACAACACGTCATTGGAGTTCAAAATTTTCTAAATTCTGTCCCTTATTCCTATTTCAGGGGTCACGTTGATCCAGGGATTAGTCTGATTGCCAATATGGAGTCGGAAACGAATTTTTCCCCTGTGATGAGGCTACTGTCGTCTGCCTCACGAGGGTTTTTTGCCTTCCTCTGGATCAACACAGGTTGAATTTGATGGACACCTGTAATTTTCAACCTTATAAACTAATAATTGGCCTAAAATCCCCAAATTAATTAAAATTGTCCCTTTTCCCCAACTAAATAGGCATGGCCCTCATTCCCATTTGAGGCGTGCTATGATGCAATTAGAAAGCCTCTGTGCGGCCAGGACAGTACAAACCCCCCACAAGTGACCCCATTCTGGGAACTACACCCCGTAAGGAATCTAACAAGGGGGCATCGGGGATATGGCCCCCTGGTGACGGCCACATTTGGACGTGAAAATGAAAAAAATTGTATTTTTCATCTTCACAGCACATGTTCTACATATGTGCCCGTCACCAGTGGGGTCCATATGCTCACTGCACCCCTTGTTAGATTCCTTATGGGGTGTACTTTCCAAAATGGGGTCACTTGTGGGGGGTTTCTACTGTCCTGGCAGCACAGGAGCTTTGTAAATGTGACATGGCCTCCATCCTCCATTCCAGCCTCTAAATGGCGCTCTGTCCCTCTGGTAGCTTGCCCTGTGCCCATATGGCACATTATATCCACATGTGGGGTATTTTCGTACTCAGGGGAAATTACCCTACACGTTTTGCATTTATTTTCTCTTTTAACCCCTTGTGGAAATGAAAAAAATTAAGGCTAGACCAACATTTAGTGTAAAAAGAAATAAAAATTTACACTAAATCATTGATCTAGTCTTTATTTTTTCTTTTTCACAAGGGGTTTAAAGATAAAAAAAACACTAAATGTGTATCGCAACCTCCCCCAAGTATGAAAATACCCCACATGTGAACATAAAGCGCCAGGCGGGTGCAGGGTAAGCCTCCGAAGGGAAGGAGCGCCATTTGGCTAGAATGGATGGTGAATGCCATGTCGCATTTACAAAGGCCCTGTGTTGCCAAGATAGTGGAGGCCCCCCAAAAGTGACCCCATTCTGTAAACTGCACCCCTCAAGGAATCTAAAAAGGGGTGCAGTGAGCATATGGACCGCTTGATGACTGGCACATTTGTGCTGTGAAAATGAAAAATGGAAATTTTTCACTTTCACGTTACATTGTTCCCTATTTGTGCCCGTCACCAGTGGGGTTTATATGCTCACTGCACCCCTTGTTAGATTCCTTGAGCGGTGTAGTTTCCAAAATAGGGTCACTTGTGGCGGTTTACCACTGTCCTGGTAGCATAGGGCCTTTGTAAATGCAACATGGCCCTTGAAATCCATTTCAGCCAAATCCAGCCTCCAAAAGCCAAATAGTGCACCTTCCCATTGGAGGCTCGTCTTGCGGCCGCATGGCGCTTTATGTGCACATGTGGGGTATTTCTGTACTCGGGACAAACTGCTCTACACGTTTTGTGGTTTTTTTTCTCTTTTAAACCCTTGTGAAAATGAAACATTCACGGCTAGGCTAATGTTTTAGTGTTAAAAATTTTATTTTTACACAACATCATTGATCTAGTCTTGACATTTCTCATTTGCACAAGGGGTTAAAAGAGAAGAAACAGAACAAAACTTGTAGAGAAATTTCCCCCGAGTACGGAAATACCCCACATGTTGACCTAAGGCGCTATGCGGCCGCAAGACAAGCCTCCAATGGGAAGGAGCGCCATTTAGATTTTTGGGGCTGGATTTGAGTAGAATGGATTTCGAGGGCCATGTTGCATTTAAAAACTCCCTGTGTTGCCAAAACAGTGAAACATCCCCACAAGTGACCTCATTATGGAAACTACACCCCTCAGGGAATGTAAAAAGGGGTGTAGTGAGCATATGGACCCCACTGGTGACTGGCACAAATGTGGAACATTGTGGCGTGAAAATGAATTATTAAATTTTTTTACACTATAATGTTGGTTTAGCCTTGAATTTTTCATTTTCACAAGAGGTTAAAAGAGAAAAAAACACACAATGTTTAGAGCAATTTCCCCCGAGTCCGTAAATACCCCACATGTGGACATAAAGCGCCATGTGGGCGCAGGGCAAGCCTCCGAAGGGAAGGAGCGCCATTTGGATTTTGGAAGCAGGATTTCACTGGAATGGATTCCAAGGGCCATGTCACATTTACAGAGCCCTCGTGCTGCCACAACACTGGAAACCCCCCACAAGTGACCCCATTCTGGAAACTACACCCCTCAAGGAATCTAACAAGGGGTGCAGTGAGGATATGGACCCCTTGATGACGGGCACTTTTGTGCCATGAAAGTGAAAAAATGAAAATTTTCCCTTTCACGTCACATTGTTCCACATTTGTGCCCGTCACCAGTGGGGTCCATATGCTCACTGCATGCCTTGTTAGATTCCTTGAGGGGTGTAGTTTCCAGAATGGGGTCACTTGTGGGGGGTTTCCAGTGTCTTGGCAGCACAAGGGCTCTGTAAATGCGACATGGCCCTTGAAATCCTTTCCAGTGAAATTCAGCTTCCAAAAGCCAATTGGCGCTTCTTCCCTTTGGAGGCTCATCCTGCGCCCCCTTGGCACTTTATGTCCACATGTGGGGTATTTCCGTACTCGGGAGAAACTGCGCTACACATTTTGTGTCTTTTTTTTCCTCTTATCCCTTTAAGAAAATGAAAAATTGAAGGCTAGAACAACGTTTTAGTGTAAAAAATATTTTTTTTTTCTTTTTTCACGCCATAATGTTCGGAAAATCTGTGAAGCACCTGTGGGGTCCAAATGCTTACCGCACCCCTTGTTACATTCCTTGAGGGGTGTAGTTTTCTAAATGGTGTCCCTTTAGGGGTGTTTTTTAGGTTTTGGCACCCCAGATCCTCTGCCAACCTGAAGTGGTACAGTCAAAAATGACCAAATATAACGGAGGCATTGAAATTCACTAGGCGCTCCCTTATATCTGAGGCTTGTGGTTGCGTCAAATAGCGCAATAGGGCCACATATGGGGTATTTCTATAAACTGCAGAAACGGGGCAATCAATATTGGGGTGCATTTCTCTGCTAATAGGTTTATAATTATGAAAAATATTGGATTACAATAAAATCTCTGCACAGAAAATTAAAGTTTTCAAATTTCTTACACACTTGGCTTTTATTTCTGTGACTCCCCTAAAGGGTTAAAACACTTTCTGGATATGCTTTTGCAGAGTGTGGGGGTTCAGTTTCTGAAATGGGGTGCTTTGTGGGGCTTTCTAACATACAGGCCCCTCAAATACACTTTAAACCTGAACAGCTCCCTAAAAATATCTGATTTTGAAATTTTACTTAAAATTTGGAAATTTGCTGCTAATGTTTTAAGCTCCCTATTGTCTAAAAAAAAAGAAAGATAGTTTAATAAATGCCGCCAACATAAAGTAGACATGTTGCTAATGCTATTAAATATATAATTTATGTGGTATAACCACTTTCTGTATACGCAAAAAAGTTTCTAAGTTGGAAAAATGCATTTTTTCACATTATTTGGGGTTTTTTCATAAAGATTCGTTATGAGTATCGACTCCAATTTACCAGAAATGTAAAGTACAATATGTCACGAGAAAACAATCTCAGAATCAGCCGGATAGGTAAAAGCATCCCGAAGTTATTAATGAATAAAGTGACACTGGTCATATTCATAAAATTTGTCTCTGTCATTAAGGCCATTTCAGGCTCTGTCCTTAACCCTTTAAGGACATGGCCCATTTTCGTTTTTTCCTCCTTGTGTTTAAAAGGTCATAGCACTTGCATTTTTCCACCTAGAAACCCCCATGACCCCTTATTTTTTGCGTCACTAATTGTACTTTGAATTTTTGCATAAAGTACACTGCGAAACCAGAAAAAAATTCGAAGTGTGGTGAAATTGAAAAAAAAAACGCATTTCTTTTATTTGGGGGAAATGTGTTTTTACGCCATTCACCCTGGGGTAAAACTGACTTGTTATGCATGTTCCTCAAGTCGTTACGATTAAAACGATATATAACATGTATAACTTATATTGTATCTGATGGCCTGTAAAAAATTCAAACCGTTGTTAACCAATATACGTTCCTTAAAATCGCTCCATTCCCAGGCTTATAGCGCTTTTATCCTTTGGTCTATGGGGCTGTGCGAGGTGTCATTTTTTGCGCCATGATGTGATCTTTCTATCGGTACCTTGATTGCCCATATACGTCTTTTTGATCGCTTTTTATTACATTTTTTCTGGATTTGATGCGACCAAAAATGCGCAATTTTGCACTTTGGGATTTTTTTGCGCTGACGCCGTTTACCGTACGAGATCAGGAATGTGATTAATTAATAGTTCGGGCGATTACGCACGCGGCGATAGCAAACATGTTTATTTATTTATTTATTTGTTTACTTTTATTTAAAACCTGGGAAAAGGGGGGTGATTCAGACTTTTATTAGGGGAGGGGGCTTTTTACTATTAACAACACTTTTTTTTTTTTTTTTTACACATATACTAGAAGCCCCCCTGGGGGACTTCTAGTATATACACTCTGATCTCTCATTGAGATCTCTGCAGCATAGATATGCTGCAGAGATCCATGAGATCGGCACTCGTTTGCTTTCGGCTGCTGCAGCCGGAATTAAACGAGTGCCGAGCCGAGGACGGCGCCATCTTGGACGCGTCCCCGGCCGGCATCAGTAACGGAGATCGCTCCTCCGGGACAAGGTCCCGGAGGAGCGATCTCCCCCACTAGACACCAGGGAAACGTTGCCTCCGGTAATCGGAGGCAGCTGTCAACTTTGACAGCTGCCTCCGATTAGCTAATTAGCGGGCACGGCGATCAGACCGTGCCCGCTAATAGCGGCGGTCCCGGGCTACACGCGGCACCCGGGATCGCGGCACTTCAAAGCGGGGCCGCCGCGCGGCCCCGCTTTGAAGTGCAAGTGAGGACATAGGACGTACCGGTACGTCCTATGTCCTTAAGAGGTTAAGGGGTTAATAGAGATGAGCGCACCTCGAGTACGCTCCGGCTTGTCCAAAACGAAAAACTCTGCATTTGTTTACTGGTGGCTACAAAAGTTGGATGCAGTCCTAGGGAGTCCTGGAAAACATGGATACAAACTATGGCTATGTTCAAACAATGTAAAATTAAGTGCAAAAAACAACAGTTGTTGCAAAACAATGTCCATTATTAATGTCAAAGTTCATTAATAATTGCCATTGTTCTGCAACAATGGTCATTATTTGCACGAATTCTTACATTGTGTGAACTTGTTTTCCAAGTAGCCTTAGGGCTGCATCCAATTTCTTAAGCCATTGGTAATCAAACGCTGAGAGCTTGAGTTCGGATGAACTACAGTATGCTTGACGTATACCTTTTTCCTCTGTATATATATATACAGTATATATATATATATATATATATATATATATATATATATATATATCAGACATGCTCTCTTGATGAAAAGGGAGCTTTTCTGGATCCATCAATTGGGGACATTACATCCAAAAGGTTTAAATGTTGAATACATTGTTAATAAGTCTATGTTCAGATAAGGACAACCCTGTGCCCTAACGTTCTTCACTTGGTACAGGCGAGTATGGGTATTTGTGAACTTCATAAAAACGCATAAATGCATTATTTATATGAATATCATTTACTTATATATATATCTTTACCTCTGCAGATTATGTTATGTATGGAGAAAAGACTCACCGAATCAGGAAGTACGCCACGCATTGCCCTTCACCCAATATCCTTAATCCTGCAGAAGATTGGTTCATATCCGGAATTATGGTGGGGAAGTTGGGCCCAGTTCACACGGCCGTGCGGATTCCGTGCGGTATGATGAGTCCTGGTCCCTGGGATGCTGTTCTCTTTTCCTATGGAGAGGGATAGGTTTCGACCCCTAGCTTCGGAATGACCGTGATGCAGGTGCCAAGACAGCGTAACAACAATTTTTTTTTTTTTAATATCTGATCGTATCTACCCCAGTGGCGTTTCCCAAGACATTCGGTGAGCAGATTCTCTCTTTGCGTATAGTTCTTTAATTCTTAACATACATTGGATTTTCAAGTTGTTCTAAGAATAAATTCACATTACACGTTTTGTATTGCACTTACACTGCACCGAGAATGCACATGATGTTGCCTGAAGGGTGGATCATCTGGATTCAATCACTATTGATGGACTGCCTTGTCCCTTACTATGATGGACACATCTTTACACCAATCACTGAGAGATTTGAAATGTGATTGACAAGAGTATAGACCAATTATTTTGCACTACGTACATATATAATGATGTCATAAAGTTCACTGTTTGCACTTGAAAATGGCGAGTGTACCGCCGAAACGTCGTGTTCTGCTGTGTTGCACCATGTTATTGTTTTTTTGAATAAATCATCAGTTTTTTCATCTCATTGGAGTGCCGTGGATCATCACTATTTTCTTAATGGAAGGTTCGTGGTCTGAACGACGTCTACAGGCACCCGAGCGGATTTTCTGTAGTGCCACTCAATATCCTTTGTTTTATATATATATATATATATATATATATATATATATATATATATATATATTAGAGATGAGCGAATCGGGTTTGGGTTCGAGTCGATCCGAACCCAAACGTTCGGTATTTGATTAGCTGGGCTGCTGAACTTTGATAAAGCTCTAAGGTTGTCTGGAAAACATGGATACGGCCAATGACTATATCCATGATTTCCACATAGCCTTAGGGCTTTATGCAACTTCAGCAGCCACCGCTAATCAAATGCCGAAAGTTCGGGTTCGGATAGACTCGACATGCTCGATATATATATATATATATATATATATATATATACACTGTATATAATGAAATAAATGATTCAGAATGAAATTCAAGGGAAAAAGTCCATACGAACCATGTCCTAAAAGTCTCTAAGTTAGGAGCGGTGGGGGAAGGTAGAAACTGTAATTATTATGTAGGTATATTTTGGTAATAGAATGGTGGTGTTATTCACATATTATATGGAGGTATAATGTTGCCATTGTGAGGTGATAGCACTTGTCGCATGTATCCAATGGCATTACATGGTGTATGAGTCTGGCAACAACTCCATAATCAATTTTGTTTAAAGACTACCCTCCTTGAGAAAATCCTGAGTACGCCCCTGGGTTGAAATAAATGAATGTTTACAGTTACAGTAAAAGCCTCAATAACGCTAAATTATTTAGTACTATCCACATGGCATGGTAGAAGGCTGAAACTAAGATAAGAATTATATCAATTAGTCTTTTGAATGTAACACTGTATATAAAGCACAATTATTTTTTTTCTCTAATCCAGTTGTCCCGCAGTCAAAGGATTAAAGATTCACAGCATGAAGCATTCTAAATATAATTTAAATTTTTTTGGTTCCCCCCTTTGTTTTTGCTGCTGCTCAGACTGGATAGATTAGCATTAATTGGACTTTGTTGCTTTGTTGATTAGGGAAGCTGTTATTCTTTATTCTCGCATTAGTCGCATTGTGGAATATGCAACACACAAAGGCAAGTCATTGCGATTTTTACCTTTGACTTCTAACTATGCATTTAGTGTGTGTGTAATATTTTAACATTATTTTAACATAATGCTTCTATGAACTGATCAGAATTAAGCAGGGAGATTATAAAAAATTTTTTAAAGGTAACATGTCATTATAAAGTCCTATAGTTTATTTAGTATTATTATAATACTAAATAAATTATAGTATTATAGTTTATTATAGCATTATTTACCACCTGATTTTGCATAATATAGCTGGGCCTTAGCGCTAGGCCCCCAAGAGACATTTCTTGGCTTGGTTGTTCCTTTCCGGAGGAAGGTCTGGTTAGTTCACGGACGTCGAGACATGTGATGGTGTCTCTGCAGTGTTCTTTTGCATATTTGATTTCCCAGGAAGCAATGTTCTAGAATACACTGACGTTGAGACGTTGTGATGGTGTCTCTGCTGTGTTTTGGTTGATCTCCCTTAAGTCAACCAGCGTCCTTTTGCATGTTCTAAAGAAGAGGACAGAATCAGACCTTAGGTGGTCTGGGACTTGGTAACTTCAGCGGAGCGGGAAGGTTAAGTATATAGTCCTGTTATGTTCCTGGTAGCCCCTGCAGCATTATAAAGTAGTAATTTACACTGGATAACCCCTTTAATGTCCCAGCTTTCTGTCCCAGAAGGCTATAAACCCAGATAGCTATATTTATAAATTGAGCCTTTTACATATGTATGACTATAATGGAAATAACTAGTTACCATTACCTGTACTCATTAAAAATAATTCTGTTTATAACTAGATGTAGCATTGCGCGCAGACTTAATTACATTTACAATAAAGAATGCTAGAAGAAAACATCACATTTTATAATCTAGCTTCATTGCAAATTCAGCCATGCCTAATACACATATATTTTCCAACACAGCAATATAAAAATAGAACATTTATGGCTCAGATAATTCATCTCATATCACAGTAATATCATCATAATTATATTGATGGTGCTAGTCTGGAAGGTAGCGGAGGCATAGAAAGCAAGAAATGTTTGGATTCCTAACATCTTCTAGGCCACTAGCTAGCATTGGGGTTTTTAGGGTTCTATTCCACGGGCCGAGCAGGGCCCGACCAACTATGTAAACGAGCGGCGATCTGATAGATCGCCGCTTGTTTACTGGGTCTATTTCACGACCCGATGATCGTTGAGCGAGGGCTGCAAGGACATTGTTACCGATGTCCTTGCAGCATCATACATTACCTGTCCAGGCTTCTTCTCCGCAATGTATTCATCCCCGGGTCCCGCGCTCTCTATCTTCAGAATGGTCGGTCAGCTGACAGGCCACACTCAGCCAATCACAGGCCCCCGGTGGGGGCTGATCGTTCTCTCTATTTCACCGAACGATAATCGGCCGAATCGGGCCAAATAGGGCCGATCCGGCTGATTATCGTTACTGTGGAATAGGGCCCTTAGTGACCCTGATTCCTAAGCTCTAGTGTTAAGAGGTAAAGGGGCACAGATTTGTCCATTACTAATGTGTTTTTGGACTCAACATATCTTGAGCTTTAAGACGTAAAGGTGCCATTACACAAAGATATTTATCTAACCGGTTTTAGAAGTCAAAGCCAGGAATGGATTTGGAAAAAGGAGAAATCTCAATCTTTCCTTTATGACCTGTTCCCTGTTTATAGTCTGTTCCTGACTTTAGCTTTAAAGATCTCTTTGTAAAGGCACCCTAAGACATGTTTTGTGAGATATTCTGTAATTAAGACAAACACACAGTGTTTGTCTATGTGTGGATACCTCGGGGAAGATTTATCGCCCCTTTTCCATTGTATACCCTCACTCGCCTGATTCCTTCCGCCCCTGATTTATGAAGGTTTATGCCTGGAAACAAGAGAAACCAGGCAAAAATCTACACCCGCTTCAGAGCAGTTATAGATTTTGGCGCAATGCCTGTGCCGGGTGCAAGACAGGCCAGCTGTACTAAGAAGCGTGCACCTCTTTTTAAATTTGGCAGGAGAAAAGAGTATGGGGTCTTATTTACGATTGGCATACTGGTACGCCAGTCTTGATAGATACACTTCCCCCCCAAATGATTATGTAAATAAAGCCTTTCCTTTAGGAACAGACAACATCAGTATAGTACATCAACTGTCTAGAATGTACACGTACACTGGTATTGTTAACATAATCAATTTCTGCATATGAAAGCATAGGAGGAAAGAAGAAAGTAACAAGTGAACAGATAAATAAGAACGGATGAACCATTTCAGTTGCACATGCCAAACACCGCATAACATTAGGGTAGAAAATGTAAATGAAGCCTTTAAAATGCTGTGATAGCATATTGTGATGTTTTATTGAATGGGTTTTATGGAAAACTGGAGTCCTTAACTACTCTAAAGAAAGTATAAAGGTGGATGCATATGGCCCCAGTGGGACTTCAAGGCCCTTTGTCCCAAGGAACAATAAAAAAACTATAAATGGCACACTGTAAAAGGAGATGGCTCAGGATCAGTGTAGACGGTTTCCTAGTTTAATGACACACGTAGTTGATGGATTGTTCAATATTTGTGAACAGCTGTTTAATACAGTGCAGCCCACCAATTACCTACATGTTCTACAGCTTATCATGTCTTCAGGATTATATATATATTAGAAAATCTGATCATCAAACAATAATATATGTCAACCTTTCTTTATCTTGTGCTTTAAAAGGAGGTTCTATTCTCGTAAGCCTGACATGAATTTTTGGCACGCTTCTGTGCAAGTTTATGATAAACAGGCACTTTTTTTTCATCCGATGCTCTTACTAATTGACTGCTCACTAGACTGGAGAGGTGACATGATTTAAAAGCGAATCATTTCAGTCAACTAATTTATCTTAAGATAATGAATGTGCTTAAACTCCTCTGAAAAGAAAGTAGGGCATTGTTGTGATCCAATTTCTTACAGCAAACCAACTCTAGCAAATGATAAGGTCTTTGTTGAAGATGTCTGTGATTTGAAGAATTTAACATTAACAATAAAAGCTAATTGTAGACAATCTTCAATAATTTAATACGATTTTTAGATTTCCTGAAGCATACATATTTTATCCGAGCAATTACATTAGCAATGTTGACACATTTGTAGCACACTTCAATTTTCAATATCAATGTAATTAAAAACATTGCCAACTATGGACTTGATCCACACATGAGCTAGCTTCTTCAACTTTTATTTTTTCTAGAATATAGTACAAGTATCAAAGTTTGCCAAATCTATACACTCAAATATAAAATCATAGTTTATATGTCAAAGACTATGGGGAAGATTTATCAAACTGGTGTAAAGTAGAACTGTCTTAGTTGCCCCTAGCAACCAATTAGATTTCACTTTTCATTTTTCACAGATTCTTTGAAAAATGAAAGGTGGTATCTGACAATTCTACTTTTCACCGTTTACATTTGATAAATCTCCCCCTATGTGCTACTGACAGTATAAGTCTATGCCCATTATGTTCACAGGTGAATGAACAAATCACATTTAAAATTACTGTATTTATTGTTATTCAACTTGGGGGTCCATTCACATCTTCAGCAGATATTTTTTTTTGCATATTTGAAGCTGCAGATTTGTGTTTAGCCATTTAGTTACATTTAAAGCTGCAGCATAAAATCTGTTGAAGATCCCTAAGTGAATGGACCCTTAGGGTGGGTTCACACATACTGGATCGCAGCGGATTTTACACTGCGAGTTCTGCAGCAAAATCCGCTGCAATTCCAATTACTGTGAGGCTGGGTTCACACACAGTATATTTCAGGCAGTATTTGGTCCTCATGTCAGGTCCTCATAGCAACCAAAACCAGGACTGGATTAAAAACACAGAAAGGCTCTGTTCACATAATGGTGAAATTGAGTTGATGGCCGCCATATAACAGTTAATAACTGCCATTATTTCAATACAACAGCCGATGTTTTGAGATAACAGCAAATATTTGCCATTAAATGACGGCCATCCACTCAATTACAACATTATGTGAACAGAGCCTTTCTGTGCTTTCAATCCACTCCTGGTTTTGGTTGCTATGAGGACCTGACATGAGGACCAAATACAGCCTGAAATATAGTGTGTGTGAACCCAGTCTCATTTTGTATGGGTTTACATACTAGCAGCAGATTTTTTATTCTGCTGGGAGTATGTAAAGCCTTGTTCCCCTTAACCCACCGCTCCCTGTTTAATGCTTTATCCATGTGCTTTGGCCTGCTTCTGCAGCTCCCTGCAAGAGGACGGATGGGTAAAGTATCTGTGAAATGAAAAGTCCGCTGAGAATATGTAAACCCTTACAAAATGACAGTACCGGGAATTGCATCAGATTTTGCTGCAGAACTTCCAGCGTGAAATCTGCTGAAATCTGGTACGTGTGAATCCACCCTTAAAGAGTACTATACCGCCAACTGTAAAGTCAGTTTCTTGAAAAATGACAGGACTGTCATTTTTTAATATAGTTTTGAATTGTCTGAATATGTTTCAAAGCCTCCATCCTCCCTGCTGCACATAATTATGTATTAGGAAACAGAGCTTCCCACTCCATCCCCATAGCATCCATCTCTAGTGCGAGATCTAGTGTCTTTGAATTACATGACACTGGGTCTCATGTAGTTCTGGATACAGGAGCTATGGGAAGAGTGGGAAGTTCCATCTCCTGATGCATAGTTATGAGCAGAGGGAAAGACAGGCGCTCAGTAACATGTTCTGGCGGCAAATTCAAAGCTGGTGTCCAGATGTAGCCACGGTTAACATTGGTATGGTATGTTAAAGGGGTTGTCTGGTGGTCGGCCTTTTTTTAATATATTCCTGCTGCTGCATATAAAACAATAAATATGTTATCCTTACCGGTCCACGCTCCCTCGGTTTGTTCCTTTGGTATCATCAGTGTCTGCCATTGACTGCAGAGCCTTATCTTATGAGACTAACTTATCTCGGGAGTGAAAAACCACTCAGCCAATCACTGGCCATCAGGCTTTCTTATCTGTGATTGATAGAGTGGGCTGTTACTCCCGCAATAAGTTTGTCTCAGAAGTGGAGAGTCTGCAGTCAGTGGGAGACACTTAAGATACTAGAGAAGCACACCGAGGAGGCGTGGATCGGTAAGGATAGCATGTTTATTGTTATATATGCACCAGTAGTAATATATTTTAAAAAAGGCAGACCACTGGACAACCCCTTTAAGTCAATAAGAAAATTGAGTTAGATGTGTCATTGTGATAACGTTAACACTGGATACATCTATATATTAAAAAATATATATACTATCTATTTACTGCCAAGGTAAATTTGCAGTAGAATTCTGGTATTGCATTCTCCTAAATAGTAATCCACAATACCAGTTGCAGCCTATACATCAGAATGGCAATGTTTTGAGAAATAATAGCATCATTTTTTATTGATGTCAGTTTATGTAGCTCAACATAACGAACTTTGCTGTATCTGTATATTTTTAAAAGAATAATGTGGAAAAACTGAAGAAAAAAAATCCATCTTTGTTTTTTTCTTGAAGCAGAGCAACTACACAAAATCATCACTCGATATTTATCCATACATTCTTATAAATAATTTAGTTATGTTTCATCTATGTATTTAATAATGTATGTGCTAATGGATAGACATAAAAAATAAGAATAATTTCAACCACCTTTGATATCATCAGAGCTCTTTCTGCCTACAGTAGCTCTAAACTGAATGTTCGCCAGCTGGTCAGTTTCCATCTATATGAGAATAGAATCTGAGAATATTATGTTCTTAATTCTGAGTATAAAGAGCAGTTTATCTGACAGAGAAAATCACTGGCAAACAGAAAAAGAAAGCTCTTTAATCTGCTAGTGGAAAGAACATAAGCTCCTGATGAGGACAAATACAAGACAATATTCAGCAACAGACATCTCTCTGAAGTGTCAATCACCAGTTGCTTGTGTAGGACTTGTAAAGGAGAATTCATGATTGATAAAGTGCATGGACTTTGTCGGCAGAACTTTACATTCAGCTTGGTAGGAAATGTCATGCTGTTATCAAAGAGCATACAATAAGATTCCTTCTGTCAAGACAAAACAACTAAGTGTAACTGTGCCGAGAAGCATTGCTTTGTTTGTAACAGTTAATGTGTAGAGCAGGTTCTCTTTTCAGGTGCTGAAAATTGATCACGCCATGCAACTTTACAGCTTTGAGGGGGGAGAAAAAAAGAGTGCATATAGCTTTGTGAACCTGCTGTGGAGAATTCAGAAATCAATTAGAAATGCCAACTGCACAGATTGTTTTAAAAAATATACTGAAAAAGATTCAAGTTCCCTTGCCTATTCGTTCAGCTTGTACTTTATTGCAATGCCAAGAATACAAAAGGACAACAAATCCCATTGCCCGTTTCTAAGTGATACATAAAAGTTAGCTTTTCAAGTTTGCTCTGCTCATTTCATCAAAAATCTATTTTATATGTAACAAGTCCTGAAAAATGCAAAAGACCTGTAGGCTATGTTCAACAAACAGTAAAAAAAAAAAAAAAAAAAAAAAAAAATTAATAATAATAATAATAATAATAATAATATATATATATATATATATATATATATATATATATATATATATATATCATGTCATTTTGAGTGAAAGTAACATATGTAGGTTATAATTTTGAGTGAAAATAGCATAGGTAGGCTGCCCGAGTGATCACTGAATCGTCTGGGCAGCCCTTGGAAAACAGCGGCGGTCTGCTGCCACTGCTCCTGTCCAGATCGTTGGTCTTTCAACATGTTGAAAGACATTGAAAGACAACAATAAGCTGACATTGTGCACGTTGGCTGATCATTGCCTTTTAATTAGACAAAGTGATTATCGGAATGGCCAGTAATAGCTTTGTGTAATAGGGCCTTAACTTGCTTATTGAAATCACTGCTTGTTGAGCTTGTTGAGTCCACATTTTTTTTATCCCTCCCCCGTTGCACATAATATTACCAAGGTTCTGGGGCGCAGCTTCAGCCTGGTCCTACAGCACTCTCATAGAAATGCATTGGAGACCCTGACTTTGAGCCTTCAATAGCCCTGATGTCACCGCCCATGGGATTTGAATGGCCCTGTAGGACCGGAATTAGGCTATGCTGCAAGAAACCGATCATCATTGGTAAGTACTGTATATGTGTTAGTGTGCATTGAGTGCATTGAATGAACAGTTTCACTCAATGATAGGATCACTCACTGGACTCTTTAGCATGGAAACATCAGATATTTCAGTTAATAAATTACAAATTATGTTAAATCTTTTCCCGTTAAGATATATATCAATCTGCTCAGCTCCTGCTCTATAACATGATGGCAATAACTTAGGAAGCATAACCCCTGCTGTCTAGGCAGGGTATAATCTTCTGGCATAAAAGGGATTGTGACCTGAGCAGGGACTTCCCCTTTTCTAGAAACTACTTAGCATATACAGTATGGGCGTGCAATACAGTATACTACTTTTCAAGGTATTTGCTCTGCCATTATACAGTTTGACCACCAGATGTCCCTGTACATTGAATACAACATATATTACTTCTGCATATAATTTTGAAAATGAAAACAGTAACTTGAAACTAAATAACAGTACAGCTATATTGAAGTATTGGTTTTGAATAGAGTGACAATTAGGAAAGATAATTAAGGAGACCATAAGTCTGAACAAGCCAATCATTGTACCATTTTTCATTATCCACCTTATTGGATTCTCTTTTTCTAAGCATAACCATAGACATTGCACCAACTAAATATTGCCACCCATGGTTTTAATAATACAATACATCTGATTTATGTGTAAGGCAATGGAAAGATACAGGGAGAAAGTCTAAGGCAAGTATCCTTGCTTCATTTTAATTTGCATTGGTAATCAGCGAAAGAAGCTGAAAACACAATAATTAACCTGATGCCCTAGAGAATATTGTTGAGAACTGTTTGTACACTGTTCTAAAGAAGCTACAATGTTCTATTCTACATTATTAATCCATTGTTCAGTTGTATGACTTTCATCCGTGAGTCTACATTTTTCTTTAAAGTTTTTTCTGCCATCATCGAAATAAATGGTACAGCGTATAGAATAGAAATACCAGCACTGACCAAAACCATTGAGCTATTAATACAAATCACCAGTCTCCAACTTTCTGTCCTTATTTATCAAATCTCTATAAAAACATATCTTGATACGCTCCCTGAGTGTGTCATGAGCTAACAATGACAAATCTTGGAGGCTGCTCAAGGACTGATTCATTTATACGAATTGCTTAACCCCAGCAACATAGTAAAGTTGTAAGGCAAAGCTTGTCTGGTAGTTCTAGCTTTGCAGTTTGCAGTGAAGTAGACCCAAATACAGTAGGATTACGATTTAATCTACTAAAAAATAGAATGCAATCTTTAAAAGAATAATTCCAGGAAATTATTAATATGCTAATTTAGGAATCCCATTACCAATAAGGCACATACTTTTTTTTATCTATTCAGTATGATGTAGATACTTTTAAATGCTACTTTTCTTATTCTATGGAAAAGGCATCAAATTTTTATATGTTTCTAACACTATTTTTGTATGTTTCTAACTAGAGATCTGTGTACAATCTGTAATGTAAGGTGAACAAGATCTTTACACTCAGTCAATAATATACAAGACAATGACAAGCATACCATGAACTATTGGAGTAATCTAATCACAGGCATGACACACAAAGCTCTTTAGGTCACCATTACCAGCAAGGCTTGCCAATGGAGAGAAGATTAGGTAATGTATGTTTGACCTAACTAATTGTACTTTTCTTGCTTGGACTTGTGTTTTTAACAAAACTTTTTTTTAATAATGTAATATAGTGTTTACTTACAGGGTGGATGCTAATTATATCTATTGTTAATGCAATGCAAATTATTATTATTGAAAATTAAAGGATATTTCTGAAATCCCCCTTCTCAAGGAATAGATTATGTAGCTAAAGCAAGGTGGTAGTCAAATGAAGACTAGATAGGATCATGAAAGAAGGTTTGCAATTGCCACCATCTTGCACTGTAAAGGAATGGTTACAGGACCGCTATTGTCTCTATAGGTGGAGGTACCAGGGATGACACCCTTCAGCCTTTTATTGGCATATCTTGTAGTTATACTGCACATTTGATTGGTAATAAAGACACTTAAAACTAATTATTTGTATTTTTATCCATGGTAGAAACTAAAATGCATAGTAGTAAGATTTTTCAGTCAAGCATAGCAACAAGTTAGATTCCATCAGTTAGCACACATTTGTATGCAAATAGGATGTCAAAGCAGCAGGAATTATTAGACAAATGAGTTCTGGTTTTGCCCTTGGGCATTTATGATTTTAGTTAGTATGGGCTAGACTTTTGCTGCATCTGTTTGTGTATTATTTATTTTTACTTGTGTAAAACATAATCCAATTTTTTATTTAAGAATGCACAAATCACATGTTACATTTAGAAATATATTAGGGTAAATATACATTATTCTAAATTAACTTGACTAAAAATCAGAGCACTGTCACTTTAATATACTTTGAAAAGATCAATAAGATGAGCTGATATAAGAAACTATAATACATCTTATCAGAAAAAAAAATGCTTCTTGCTCCTCGTATCAAGATTATTTTCTTCCCCAACCCCATTTACTATGAAAATCAAGCCAATTCCATGTGTTTACAAGACAGACCTGCTCCTCACTGTTGCATGTTGCAAATTAAAGTTTTTAAGGTTGATATTCCTGGAGGTGTTAGCAATATGGAAAATGATTTAGCTTTGCTAGATAAGCTATCCAAACAATGGAAATTTTTGTTCAATGTTTCCAAATTTGAAACAATGCACTTGAGGAGGAGGAGGAATCCTCTATTTAAGTACCATATAAGCAGTTCTGTGTTGGCAAAGACTTCTGAGGAGAAGGATTTAGAGTAGTGATTTCTGACAGTCTTAAAATCAATCACCAGTACAACCAGGCAGGGGGAAAGCAAATTGTATGCTGGGCTGTATAGCTAGAGGTATAACCAGTAAGAAGAGGGAAATTATGATCCTGCTGTATAGAGCTCTAGTGAGACCACATCTGGAATACTGTGCCCAGTTCTGGAGACCTCACCTAAAAAAAGGATATTGGTAAAAGATAGGCTAAAAATGGTGGAGGGTGTCAGGCAAAAAACATATCAGGAAAGGCTTTCTTCCAGAGACAGACCCAATCTTGTCTCCATCTTGGGCGGGGTTTTGCTGCTCAGTTCCATTGAAGTGAATGGAGCTTAATTGCAAACCACATCTGATCTGGAGACAAAAGTAGTGTTGTCTCTGAAAGAAAGTGGCCATGTTTTTGTAGTGCTGGATAACCTCTTTAAGGATTTGAATCTGTATAGTCTGGAAGATTGATGAGAAAGGGGGGGGCATGATCGAAACTTTAAATATGTTAGAGGACTAAATAAGGTTCAGGAGGAAAGTGTTTTTAGAAAAAACTCAACAACAAGAGGGTACAGTGAGATGTTGGTTGGGGGAAAGATCAGAAGCAACGTGAGAAAATATTACTTTATTTAAAGAGTAGTAGATGCTTGGAGCTAATTTCCAGCAGACATGGTTGGAAAATCTACAACAACAGACTTTAAACCTGCCTGGGATAAACATATACTAAAAGGGCAGACTAGATGGACCAAGTTGTCTTTTTCTGCCAAAAGTCTTCTATGTTTCTATGTTTTTGGGAAAGGGAGGGTGAAGAAAGAGAGTGACTAAAGAGACCAGAGAATAGAATGTGACAGCAAAGAGATTACTCAGTCCGGACTGCTTACATTCCATATCCAAAGTGCAAGTAACAGCATCACAAAAAAGAAAAAAGAAAAACTTTATTCTGGCATGGCTCACATAGCAATGTTTCAATCTCCACAGTCTTTTTCAAAAAAAGACTCTGAAGGTTGAAACGTTGCTATGTGCGCCATGCTCCACCTGTTTGGGATGCTGTTACTTAAACTTTGGACTTCATAATTGTTTTGCCATTAGGACACTGGGATTGGTAACTATTGCATGCTTTTTTATCTGATTATTATCCATCTACTGATGACTGGAGGGTTTATATGGGAAGTGCTATAATAGTAGTATTTTCTATTTTTGGACTGCGTGCATTATTTGCAGGTCATAGGGTCAATGAAGTCAGTGGTCTATAGCAGAAAATAATAAACTGTATGTATAGTGTATTGTAGAAACAATAGATATTAAACTCCACCCACTAGGGCAGGGACAACTAAATAGGCAGATGCAGCTTTGTTTAGTTTTAACCACAAGGCCTTAGGGTGGCTCATATTTCCTGTCATGAAGAAAGAAAGCCTAAGCATATAGCTTTGGAAGCCATTTTAGAGGTAGTAGGTATTAGAAGAGTTAAAGTAGTAAGA
Source organism: Dendropsophus ebraccatus (assembly GCF_027789765.1). Classification (NCBI taxonomy): domain Eukaryota; kingdom Metazoa; phylum Chordata; class Amphibia; order Anura; family Hylidae; genus Dendropsophus; species Dendropsophus ebraccatus. The sequence continues at coordinate 112,806,752 of NC_091458.1, forward strand.
ACACAAAAAACACATTATAGTTTAAAAGGTATTCTCATCTAGGCATGTTATCTCCTATCCACTGCATAGGGGAAAAAAACAGGCCCGATGATCCTGAGAATGTTAAAAAGGTATTCCAGAAAAAAATTCACTTTCCCTCAGGATAGGGGAAAATTAGGAGATTGCGTGAGGTCCAACCTCTGTACCCCCGCTGATCTCCATATCGGGCCTCACAACCTCAGATATGAATAGAGCTGCGGGTATGGCTTGTGATCTGAGTCTCTAGTCATTTCTATGAAGCAACGGAAAGAGCCGAGTATGCTGGCGTACAGAGCAAGGGGGGCCCGAAACAGAGATCGGCAGGGGGTGCAGAGGTGGAACCCCCCACTGCGATCTTTTACTTTTCCCCAACAAGTGAATGGGGGAGGGGGAGTGTATTTTTCCTGGAATACTCCTTTATATGTGAAAATAAAATGTTTGAAGAAGTGCAAACAGGTACAACAGGTTGTAAATAATGAACATGTTGATTATTTGTACATCCCTAATTAATTAGAGTAGTTATTCTTTATTGTATGCACAGACGATCAATTCCCCATAGACTTCAATAGAACACATTATTACAATAAAAATATGCCTGCATTTTGCTTTTATTTTACTGTGTGAACATAGCGTCAATATTTAGAGAAAAAAAATTAGTTACTGATTTGTGCAAGTGGAATTAAGTCACTAATAGTGATGAGCGAATAGTTAAATATTCGAATATTCGATATTTGTACGAATATCCCGCTAATATTCGAATATTCTATCGAATATTCGATCCCATTAAAGTCTATGGGAACAAGTATTCGATTAGTGAAAAACATCTATTTGACCATTTGGAGGGTGAAACCGAAAGCTGGGGCATTTGAACCCCTATTAAATATTTGTCGAATATTTGCGGGATATTCGTACGAATATCGAATATTCGAATATATCACTATTCGATCGAATATCTATTCGATCGAACAGTATTCGGTCATCACTAGTCACTAACACCACTCTTTCAAAACATATGCAGGGCCTAATATGAGGGTCCGAGTCTATGTCACAACATAATTTCTATAATTTACACTGGTCTATGGCACACAGAAAGTTAAAAATGGGCCAAATGTAATTCAGATAGATATGATAGATCTCTTAATACATCTAGCACACCTTATCCAGACAATCTTCAATTTAATACTTCCATAAGATATTCCAGTGTTCATAAATCTGCTGCTTAATGTCCAAGAAATTGTCAAGTAGAAAGTGATAATTTAGGTAGAACAAATATTTGTGTAGGAAGATGACATGCACTGATCAAGAAAGACTATGGGACATCTTTCAATAAATTCTAATTCACATGCTTTTAAGGGAAAGGCATTACTGTTCCATTATTCCCACTGAAAGTCAGTTACATTTTAAGACATAATTGATAGGGAAAGTCTATTTGACACAGCCAGCAATACATATATTAATATTAAATGTTTCTATAATTGCATATTAGCATGTGATCCAGCATTAAAAAAAGATACATGGCACCATCAAAAAGTAGTAAAAAATAAAATGACAGTACCACATTAACATACAATAGATAACAGTTTAATAAATACAAGTACTTGTACAGTACGTACTGTATTTATTAACCTCCTCCTGCCACTGCACAAAAAATTAACATCGCTGGAGCCTATTCCCAATGCTGCAGCAACGTTAATTTATGATGCAGGATGAAACAGGCACATAAGCTGTCTGTGTTACCCACGGCAGGTCCTGTCTGTCAGTGATAGCCGGGCTCCAGTGGTGACAATTAACCCTATAGCTACTACGGTCGGTACGACCGCAGCATCTAAAGGGCTTCAGACAGAGAATTCTCCCTCTACAGAGGGAGAATTTTCTGTGTGGAAACCATTGGGGCTCTGTGATGTGATCGTAGAGCCCCGATGGTAGCCATGGACACCGGAAGCCTCATACTTCCTGTGTTTTGGCTACGAAGGCCAGCAGGGAAAGGAGGTAGGTAAGGCCAGTGCGTGGCTGTGAGCTCTGCCCTCTCCCCTACAGGCTTCTAACAGCGGCAGGGGACAGAGGAGAGGGGACAAAGTTAGGGACTTCAGCTTATGGGTTCATTAAGATCCCATAAGCTGAAGTCCAGAACAACCTGGGCATTAAGGAATCAATGAACATTGGTAGTCAAAGGGTTAATAAACAATATAAAAGTATCATTTTTTATTGTTGTTAATAAAAATATAGATAATACTATTATTATTATTACTACTACTACTACTACTACAATAGATAGCCAGTAGACAAGTGAATCTCCCAATGTTCCTTTTGGGAAAATTCCCTCGAATTGTCCATCAGATTCTATATAGTTTTGATGGCTGATTTGGATTTGTACAGGAGCAAAGTCCATTTTCCTTTACACATTATTCCTTACAGCTTAGTTAACTTTTTCTGGCTTAGGTGCAGACTATACACCATTGCTGCTCATCTCTAGCAGGTGAACTGATTCGCTGTGCTCTGCTCCTGTATGTTCTTTCTGTTATGCCTGTGCTCTCAGCAGAGGGTGCCATGGGATTCATATTTCTTAGCGACAAATCTGAGGTTTTGCTTGCTAGAGAACTTCGAGAAGCGCTCGCTAAGCACATTCTCTCCTGGCTCTGTACCACATGACTGAGACAATGTCATAATGCAAGTCTATGGAACTATCTTGGTCCCATAAACAGAGAGCAGGGGGAACAAGTTGCCTGCTTTTCCCCTATTCATTCTAGGGATCAATTGGGGCAGGGGCATAGCTAGGATTCATGGGGCCGGCCCCATAGCAAGACATTTTAAGGGGTCCCTCACCCCTAAGCACAACACAAAGCAATATAATGCTCGGTCACGTGTCCAAAACATAAAATCCCTTGTGGCCAGAGGAAGAATCCTGGCCGCAGCCACAAGAGTGACTGGCAGAGCAGAGAGCCAATGGCTACTTTCTATGACAGTCTACTGTTTTTACCTATAAGGGCCCATTAGGAGCCCTTATGGTAAAATACATAGGTGCATGAGCAGACTACCTTCTGCTTAACCACTTATTTCCTGCAGTGTGTAAGTGACCCAAAGTTCCGAAGACAAGGAGACATATGCTTTACTGCTGGTGCACTGATAACCCCTGACCTCTGCATGTAGCTCTGCACATTTTCCTTTACCTACTTTATTGCACAGCTTGAGAACAGAGATCAGAGGTTATCACTGCAGTGAAGCAGAGATCTGTCTTCTGCTTGTTAACCCTTTTTTTTGTGTTGCAGCATGTAAGTAAACATTGGGTCACTTACACACTGCAGTACAAAAGGGGTTAAGCAGAAGGACACATCCTCTTACCTTCATCCCCGGGCCCCCTTCCTGCACTGGCCCCTTAGCAACTGCCTACCCCGCCTCCATGGTAGCTACAGCATTGGATTGGGGTCAGAACACTCTTTTTCTACAATTTTGTAGAAGTGTTGAGCCATTTATTGTAATTGATACTTCAGGTGGAGGAAAGGCTAATTGAGATGGGGAAAAGAGGATTTAGTCTAGAAGTCTAGTAGACAAAAGCCATTCTGGAACCCTGGGTTGGAAAGAGATAACATCTGGAGCAAAGAGGTAAAGGTAAAGTGTGATTGAAAATCAGCACCTGAACCCTTTGTTTGGGAGAGAGATAAGCCAGAGACCTCCACAGAGCACAGGGTCGCTTGGCAGTGCTTAAGATTCTGTGTATGGAAAGGACTGATCAATTGTTTGGCCATCAGTTATTGAAGGTTTATGGCCACCTTTAGGGTGCCTTCACACAGGATGGATCTGCAGCGTATTTCTTGCTGCAAATTTGCAGCGAGATCCGCTTCCCTGATACAACACACTGATTAGCTTAGCGGGATGTGCACCTAGGAACCCCCGAAACAAGCCAGATTGCGGAGCAGGTAATGTATAAGCTCAGGCTGGCCGGGGGTTAATGGGGCGGTCTCCCGACATACTCGCAGCGGGTTGTCTATCCCGCTGCGAGTATGTCTGCCCATAGACTTTACAGGGCAGGCATCCACAGCGGATCTCGCTGCCAATTCGCAGCGGGAAATACGCTGCAGATCCGTCCTGTGGGAAGGCACCCATAGATTGGTAGTAAAAGCCATCAACAATTTAGGAGCTGTCCCAGGTCAAAAGCATAAATGGAGAAGAGTGGGTGTCTTAGGGGAGAATATTTAGGGACACCAACAAAAAGGAAGCAGAATGTGAGTATAAAAAGAATAAACACTGTTTAGTACATAGAGTTGGATATAGCAGTAACATAACTGCATAACATTTTATTTCACACTATTAGAAATTCATCTTTTACATCTTCAGAATGTGCATGGCAAGTGCATTTAGAACAGGTTGATGTTGCTTTACATTTTCTTTAGGCTCTGGACTAGAAAAAAAATCAACATAGGTTTTGCTTCATGTACTGTATAAGATGTATCAAAGCTTTTTTTTCAGTCAGGCTTTCTGGTGTGTTTGACAGGATATATTCCTACTAATGTGAGAAAAACAAATATGTGAGACATGATAATCATTAGGTTTGGCTACAGCTTATTTTGTGACTAATGATTTGCTATACACATACTGAGAAATTATGGCCCTAACCAATGTCAAAACATCCCCACCACTGTTCAGAAAGTAAACATAACTGGCAGGCCTATTGAAAGGTGAGTAGGGCAATGTTATAGGGACAATAAACCTAGAAATTAATGATTAAAGTTATCTGTAGATTACCTTACTTACATTGTTAGGGCTCTATTACACGATAATCTGCTGAATAAGGCCAATTTTGGAGATTATTGCTCTGTGTAATAAAGAAAACGATTAGCCGGTGAAAACCATTATTGGCTGATCGTCTTGTTTACTCAAAAATCACCAGCCGCTGCACGCACATTGCTATGTGACGAATGTGTTAAAAAAAAAAAATTCAATTAACTTTAGACATATGTGTCCACCTTTTCAAGTGTTCTTCTTGCTTTAGACCGCTCCCCACGGCTGCCGTTCAAAAGTTTCTTAAGTGAAAGGGCACTAAGCCAATCGCTGGCCGAGGTGGGAAAGTGGCAGGGGCAGTGATTGGCTGAGTGGCCTGCCACTTCAGAGACAGACTCAGAAATTCCAGCAGCAGCTGAGAGAAACTGGCAAAAACTAGAAGAACACCAAAAGCGTGGACAGGTATGTATAAAGTTTATTATTTTCCTCTTAAGGCAAGTGCTGCACGGACATCACTAACCATGTCCGTGCAGCCCTTGCCCCACGATAATCGAGCAGTGTAATAGGCTCAGTAAGTGAGCACTGATCTAACATATTATTATGATGATGATTCGCTAGATACAAATCTAGAAGTAAAGCATAATACACACTTTACCATAACCATAACATACACTTACACTTTGTGTATGAAAGTTAATAGCAGAAAACAAGCATTTTTCAAAAGAGACACAGGGCAAGCACATGTGTAAGTACAGTGTACAGGATATGCAGCTATAGCCGCTCTGCAGAATGAAGCAATCTATCAGACCTGAACTGGTTGGGGACAAATTGTGTAGCAATCAGGATGTTTTCAGAGATTTACAGGCACTAATGGTTTGTTAATCCATGTGATATCTTGAGAACTTACCAAGTGCCCTGTAAAACGTGTCATTTTCCAAGATTCATAGTAGACTTGAGATCATTCATTTTAAATGGCAGCAGAAGTACAGAATTGGGCTCTTACAGAAGCATAATTGCATTGCCCTAGTTGCTGATCTTTCAGACAAATACCATGTTTAAAATCTCCTACAAATATAAATGTCAGCTAGCTATTTAGACATCAATAATAAATATGTGTTGTTGCATTTATAAGTAATAAGACTATGGCTACGCGACACAAAGATTATGCAATACCACACCTAATGTTAGTGTATAGTATGGACTTGCGACTGCGACATACAGTAGAACGACTACAATGCTACAGTCATAAAAAATCCATCCTGGAAGGCTTTTTGGTTGCTGGCTGTGAATTGCATGGGACTTTGCTACCACAGACCTCAATGCAAGTGGGAAGTGACTACAACTTGCTTGCCAGTTCACCGAGACCTGGTGATTTGTTAATAGCCAAGTTGTAACCCCAGCCTAATTTTGTAAATTGTTTTTCACAATAGTGGAATTTATCCATCTATTACTGCTGTATTTTTTGTTGCAAGTTTACATAATAAGAACCTCAACCGTCTGTCTAGGCTGCAATGTGATCAGTCTTACCAGGCACATCCGATTGTATTTTCAAGTAAGAATGGTGCTAAATCCAATTTAGTTAGCTGGTGGTTAAAAAGCTCAATCTAAAAATGCATGCTTTTTTTAAATACATTATTTCCCAAAGTATTTTCTCTGCAGTTCTGAAATATGGAAACAAAGCTTGTAACTCTTATATCGATGTCACTTGTATAATTTTCATCTATAACTGTATCACTTCATTATATGGGAAAAGGGATGTGGGTGCCTGATAATTACACATGCAAGAGCTTATTGGAGATCTAATTCCAAAATAATAGACATTGATACAGAGTTGGGCTCAGGAGTATGGCAAACAATCCCAAAAGCTTGGAGCAATACAACAGGTAGAAGGCAGCCAGAGCCATCTTTACTATTGGGCAGGGTAGGCGGCTGCCTGGGGGCCCATGACTTATAGTCGGCCCCTCTGAACTGACTGTAAAATACTGACTCAGAAAAACAAAGGAGTGATGACAAGCAATTTGCTCCTCTGTCTGTCAATGTCATTCTCTCTTGTAAGAATGGAGCCATGGACCATACCACAGGGATCTGTCCCCCCCCTTTTCCTGCCACATTTACTGGAGGCTGCGCTTCATGCATTTCTGCGTCGAGAGGCTGATGGACCCATGCACGACACAATTACATCATCGTAATCACTGTGTGTGCGCCAGGGGGGTCCTTAAAAGCAGTGAGATAGAGAGTACAGATTTGGCTGGGAATGTAGGAGGGGTCGCAAGGTTGGGTGGTCGTGGGGGTGTGGTGATTAGCGGGGGAGGGGGGGCAGTTCACAACTCTGCCGGAGGAGCCCATAATGCTGTTAAGATGGCCCAGGCAGCACTCAAAAAAGTAGTAATAGAAACAGTTTCTTTGTTGCTCATAAAGCATATCTGCCACTAATATGTCACCTTTGACATATCCTAGGAACATGCAGAAAAAAAGTTTTATTTGGTCAGGGTCACTCAGTAAAATGAGTCGAGATCAGACTGAGCTTCTGCACACTCCATCCCCTGCTCTGTGTCTATGAGACCCGAGGGGCCTATTGACTTACAATGGAAGACCTTCCATGTGACACAAGATTTTTTTTTTTTTTTTAATGACAGGCATACTTTAAAATCTCAGTGGTGCAGGGCAGAACCATGCAGAAGGCAGCAAGAATAAGCCATAAATAAGTTGTCACTAACACTGTTTTCTTCGAGTGCTGGCTGTTACCTTTTGTACTACTCTTCACACTAAGCTCCTCCAACCATATCATTGCTGACCCTCTAACGAATGCAGCTGAAACTCATCTATTGGGAGGGGTTCGTGCATGCTTTTAGCTAAAGAATTCAGTTTCTCTCTCTCTTTATATCTGTATGCATACAATTTGCAGTTATTCTAATAACAGATATAATAATCCACAGTAATGTAAGCTAATATTGTGTTAATAGACAAGTCAAAGTGGAGGGTTTTGTAAGATATTTATTTTACTGTATATGAATAATTTAGTTTTTTCCTGTTGCATTACAAGCCTAATTGTCATTTCATAGCGAGATCGCAGCAACCAAGGAAACTGTCATTATGGAAAGGCTGGAAACAAAGGCAGTTATTACTGGCTAATCTGGATCCTATACAGAATAAATTATTTCTGTCAGCTACACATTTCTAGTAAAATATGGCAAACCCAGTTGGTGTGCCTGTTATGTGGAACACCTGCTATGTGGAATGCCTGTTATTATAGTGATCCTTCAAATGCATCCTCGGTGCCCTCTCAAACACAGAATTTGCCAAAAATAGAACTTGCTGATTGCAGGTGTCTCAGGCATTTGAATAGTAATCCTGACTATAGAATACATCAGTGATCTCCAAGGCAGCTGTCATTCTATCTACATTACTGTAGTGAATGAAGCTAAACATGGCACAGGTAAACATGTCATTCATATATTTCTATAAAATCTACAGTACATACTAATGAGTCCAGAAGCTTTATAGACACTGATCAGACATGTACATTAACCTAAACAATATTGTCAATTGAATAAAAATATTACAGTTTTGTCATAGACTAAGACTCTATTCCTGGGAGTCCCTGCATTCAGACCCCATTTATCTTAAAGGAAAAGTTCAGCCCAAAGCATTTTTTAATATGTTACTAGTTATGGAAAGTTAGAAAGCCCCGGTCTCAGGCCTTCTTCCCCCCTGAGACCGGGGCTTAAATTACAGCAGGGGACCCTCCTGTAATTGAGGCCCCGGTCTCAGAGGGGAAGTAGGCTTGAGACTGGGGCGTGCTTCCCCCCTGAGACCGGGGCCTCAATTACAGCAGCGGACCCATCGGACGTACGAGTGAAAGCAGGGGCGGCATCGGCGGCAGTGATGGGAATAGCCCTGGTACTACTTCCCAATAACAGGGCATATGTGGTGGCAGCGGGGGGCCGGATTGGGGATGGCCCTGGTACTACTCCCCCATCATCTGCTCAGGAGCAGATGATGTGGGAGTAGTACAGTGTATATACTGTATGTGCAGACTGACCTGTTCCATAAACAGCCATTGATTCCAATGGAGTGTCCAGCAGGGGTGCACTATATAAAGTAGTAAATGGTACTCATTGAATTCTATATATAGTGCGCCCCCTGCTGGAAACTCCATTGGAATTACACCCTGGTTATTGACGTCACAGTATTTATGAGAATTTGAAGTCTCTGTGATCTACTAAATTAAGGGAAATAGCAGTAAATGTGCATTTCCCATAATTAATGTACATTACGAATTTGTCTAACTTTCCATAACTAGTAACATATTAAAAATGCTTTTGGCCAGAGTTGTCCTTTAAGAACACTGGTTTTGATTCTCCTATCTGAACTGAGCAGCAGTCATGCATGCACACTGCCTCTCCATTCATTTTCTGTGTGACTGCCATAGAAAGCCAAGCACTGTACCCTTACCACTGTACTATTCTTGGTAGTACAACCCCTTCAAGTCATTGGTAAAATGTAGCAACTCAAAATTAAACTTTTTAATGTACCAACACTGATGAAAGAGTGTAGTTTAAGGGTCCATTTACACAGAAAGATTATCTGACAGATTATCTGACAAAGATTTGAAGCCAAAGCAAGAAATAGACTATATACAGAGATTACGTCATAAAGGAAAGCTTAAGATTTCTTCTCTTTTCAAATCCATTCCTGGTTTTGGCTTCAAATCTTTGGCAGATAATCTGTCAGATAATCTTTCTGTGTAAATGGACCCTAATGCTGGGTTTCACACGGAACGTTTATCGTGCAAATTTACACGATAACGATCGAATTCGAACTATAATCGTACGTGTTAACGCAGCGAACGATCGAACGACGAGTGAGAAATCGTTCATTTTGATCTTTTAACTTGTTCTTAAATCATCGTTCGTCGTTCTCAAAAAATTCGCCGATCGTTCCGTGTAAACAGTTGTTCACTGATTTTTCCTATGTGTGAGATAGGCTTAAGCGATCGCAAAACGATCGGAAAAGGAATTTTCTGTACGATATATCGTTCCATCTAAACGCTGATCGTTCTAAAAGAAAAAACGTTAGTTAGAAATCGTTAATCGTACGATTGGGCGAATTATCGCTTTGTGTAAACCCAGCATAAGAGTGGTGGTTTACTATAAGATACCTTTACAATGCATATAAACATACAATTTTACCGTAGATACATAAATGCCTACAAAACAACAGCACATACCAAGCTGTTAGATGTAAGAACTGCTAAAGTTGCCTAGTGACAAATAGCATAGTAATGAAGACTTCTAAGTGTATGATATGCTTTCAATGGATAGTTCATTGTTGCTTTACAATTAATCATTTTCTGAGAATGATACATTACAAGGCTGCGTTCACACTACGTATATTTCAGTCAGTATTGCAACCAAAAACAGGAGTGGATTAAAAACACAGAAAGTATCTGTTCACACAATGGTGAAATTGAGTGGATGGCCGCCATATAACAGTAAATAACTGCCATTATTTCAATATAAAAGCCGTTGTTTTAAAATAACAGCAAATATTTGCCATTAAATGGCGGCCATCCACTCAATTTCAACATTGTGTGAACAGATCCTTTCTGTGTTTTTAATCCACTCCTGGTTTTGGTTGCAATACTGACTGAAATATACTGAATGAAATATACATATACTGACTGAAATATACGTAGTTTGAATGCAGCCATATACTGTATGTATGAAGCTCCAAGAAATGAAGCTATAAATGCATGGGGTAGATAATGTAACTTGTAGCATCCATATAAGTTTCTGTATAAAGCCCCTATTACACAGCTCGATCTTCACAGCAAGCAAGCGCTGACCTGTCAGGTTGGCGCTCGCTTGCTCCTGTGAGCGTGTGTAATAGCAGATATGGGTGATCATTAGATTAGACCATAGAGAAGAGTGGCAGTCTGCAGCCACCACTCCTACCACATGAAGCGGCGCCAGCAGATCGTTGCTATTGCGGTAATTTCAGCAGCGTTTCAGCAGGATTTCTTCTTTAAAGAGGATGTACCACTAGGTACATCCTCTTTAATCTCAACCCACAAATCGAACGGCGCCGTCACGGGGAAGCTGGTGCCGCGGTCCGTGCACTGGAGGTAGGCCGGCCCGCCCCCAGTGGGAGGGAATTCCCTCCCCTGTATGACGCGGCTCCATTTATTCTAACGGTGCATAGAACGACGCTGTGCACGGGAACCGGGCCACAGTAAAAAAAAAATGGACCGTGGCACCAGCTTCCCTGTGACGGCGCTGTTCGATTCATGGGTTCAGATTTAAGAGGATGTTCCTGGTGGTACATCCTCTTTAAGAAGAAGGGAAAAAAGCTGCATGACTTGTTACTCCAATACTGTATGTAATCAAACTTAAGTTGGTGGAGAATAGATATGGAATGATATTTCTAGATTATTAGTTTAGATTTGTAGTCTGATAAATTGGATATCACTCTTTATCTTGAAACCATGCTTAAGGAGTCCTAAAACCAGGATTATCAGCACACTAATTCCCAATAAAACTAAAGCTGTCATCTTCTATTTGCTGGCAATATCTCCCAAATAAAACTTTCTGAGAAATACACTATATTGTAAAGGGCATCTGTAATTGCTTAAATAGGTTTTACAGGAATACATTGGTAAAGATCAAATAAAACAACATTAAACATACTCTTATTTGCTAATATACTAAACACTGATTTCTGGTCTTGGTACTACAGGTGGCCTTTTGGAGTGTCACATATATATAGACAAGAGTTACCAATACCAACTTTTTAAGACTAGTGCAAGAAAAAGGGATTGCAGCACAGAGTATATTACAAACTCACCATCACGTCTAGTGAGAAGTTTTATGTGTATATAATAGGGATGGCCTAAACCTGCCGAGGTTCGGGTTCGTACGAAACTGGACTCTCGGCAATGATTGCCGCTGTCTTAAACCTCCGTGCAGAGGGTGGATACAGTGGGAAGACCACCTGGAAAACTGGGATACAGCCTATGGCTGTGGCTGTATCCCGGTTTTCCAGGCGGTCCTCCCGCTGTATCCACCCTCTGCACGGAGGTTTGAGACAATGGGAATCATTGACAAGAGTCTGGGTTCATACGAACCTGAACCTCGGCAGGTTTGGACCATCCCTAATATATACTGTAATCGTTGAGATTGCCTTTAAAGGGAAACTAACAGCATGAATATGCATATATCTGTGCTGTCAGTTTCCAGATGCTGATCACACAAGCATCACATATATACCTTCAGTGATGCTGTGTGATCCGGCATCTTTGGGGAAAAACATTGTTACAGCCTGACAGCTTCACCCCCGGCTTGACAGCTTTTGTGTCTTAAGATTGCTTCCCACCTCCTCCTGAATGATTGACAGCAGAAGGCAAGCTGAAAACACAAAGTGACAAGAGAGTGCGAGCGGGCTAAGGCTGTGCGGAGCAGGCACAGAGTCACAGACACACCTCTAAGTTAGTCCGGAATAAAGGACTTTTTCCCTGAAAATGCCAGATCACACAGCATCACTGAAGGTATGTATGTGATGCTTCTGTTTTCAGCATCTAGAAACTGGCAGCACAGATATATGCATATCCATGCTGTCTCTTTTCTTTTAATCAAGTTTCATGTCACCTAGGTACCAGGAAATGAACAAGAACAATTTTAGTACAAAGCAATTAAAATGATTGTAATAATGTTGACTTAATATTTAAAAAAAAAATTTCAATACCGCAAAAAAGGATTAAACCTTTGTAAAGTACAATACTGTATCAACAAAGATTCAAGATGGGATGTAAATTAAAGAGATTCTGATGATCTGCCATAACACAAATGAAAATCAATATGATGTAGCAAAGATAAATCTAGATAAAAGTCCATACTTTTCATTAAGAAAACTGCCAAGTGCGCAAGTATAATTTTTTAAAAATGCGACAGGTATCTTCTAATAGATGGTGGGGAGAATCTATCTTTAACAGGCCTGTACAAGTTTATAGCTATATAGGCATATCTTCTCCCCATATATTCTCATACTTGACAAGACAAGTTATATCTATTTGTATTATGGTTTATGAATGTGATTGAAGACAACATAATTCTAAACTAAGGTTAACACTGAGCAATTGAAAATAGATTGGCATATGATGTCTGTTTTGTGTGTAGATTTGACTAGGAATATTGTAAAACTCTAAATTAGCCTACTGACAAAAGCAAAATATCACATTGGGTCTAAAGAAATGTTATATAGGCTATGTGCATATCAAAAACCGTAGAAAAGATGATCATGTGGCACTCACCATATCTTCATGCATATTCTTTTATTTAATTCATAGTTAAATAAAACTCAAGTGCTGTACAGGTTACATGGCAGGTGCAGGTGTGCTCCACTAGAGTGCTCCACTCCACGATGGCCGATGGACGTACTTTGAATTAAATAAAACAATGTGCATGAAGATATGGCGGGTGCCACATGATCATCTTTTCTACGTTTTTTTTTTTTTATATATATACATAGACTTTATGCTATTACATGCAGAGCACCACAATAGCCATTGTGCTTAAGAGACCCAAGGTGAGCGATCTCATTGTTTACACGCAGATTGTGAATGTTGTGAGCAGTGCCAAATGTCTTTCTATTTTTGCATAGGCTATGAGTATGTTCACACAATGTCAAAAATAGAGAAAAGACGGCCACATTGCGATTTAAAATAACATCCGTTATCAGGGCTGTATTAAAAGCTGCTGCTGCCCTAGGCACTAAACCTGAAGACGCCACAGTTTTGGCCACATGCATTTCTCTACATGGGGAAACATTGTCCAAATCACATTTTTCATGGTTTTTAACTGCTTAAAACAAACAAATTTCCACATTGAATCAATGATTATGGCAGTCTGCATATTGTCTGAAATAATTGGTAGATTATAACCCCTCCACCTACCCCCAAAAGACACCAGATTTACTGGCAGGTCTGAACAGTAGGTGGGAGACTAAAAAAAAAAAAAAAGAGTTGTTTCTTTCCCCCTGCTCCCTGGTGCTGCCCCCCTGCAAGGTGCTGCCCTAGGCACCAGACCACGGGTGCCTAGTGGTAAATACAGCCCTGTCCGTTATTGCCACAATTAAACTGACTACAATGTCAATAGAAAGACGGAAGTCCAATGTACACAATGTATTGAATAACGGACGTTTTTACCGCAGACATCAAAATAATGAATATGATCATTAATTTCGGACGTCTTTTGCAAACAGCGGACATTTTTTATTTATTAGTTGTTTACACACAGTTTTTCTTTTGCTTCTTCAACGGGTCAAAGGATCAGGCCTCTTGAGCACTTTACAACTCGTAGATTGTATAAAAAACTGCAGCAGTAATGATGTGAACTGGGTTACATGAACATCTACAGTAATTTGAATGTCATCATCTGTCAGTTTTCGTAAATTCATGAAATGTAGATCCTTGGCATCCCCTACATGTTTTTATCACTTGTTTATATTTCCTGACTATGCATATTTGCAGGATGGCTGGCTGGTATACAAGAAACAGCTGAAATTCTTATATGCCTTCAGCGACTAGCGTGTTATTTATGTATTTTGTGCAGGGAAGATTCTACATCTCATTTTTGAATACAGTCCTAGTTTTAACCTTAGAAATTGCAATACAACAACATGCGGAAAATCCAATTTACATGGGCCGATTTTTGGCCAGGAGCACTGCTTGAAACACTCCTGGGGCCAATAATAGGTCCATGTAAAAGCTACGCTGATCAGCTGAGGACGGTAAAAAAAAAAAAAAAAAATCCTCGGCTGATTGGGTGTTTAGAAAAGGCTTTAAAATTTATCATTGTCGGCTACACATCTACCTGTGTAAACAAGGTAATGTGAGCCTGATAGTGATTAAAGAAAACTTATAGCACAGATATGTATACATCTGATCACCAGCATCAGTGTATATCTACATCTGTTTTGCTTGTGATCCATTATCCACGTCTCCAGTCCTCTGGACGCTGATGCGTCTTCAGTTGGAAGCCAGAACACAGGAGCCCTGGATAACGAATCACAACTGCTGCAGTTTTCCGAGCTGTACAAATGATACAAGGATTGTTTGTGCAGCCCGGCTACTAGATTTATTGGGTCATGTAAACTCACTGAAAACTAGTGCTGATCTTACTGATCGGAGCTCATTTGTGGCCCTTATAACTGAAGAATCTGTTGGTCTAAAATGCCCCTTATACATCCTCAATCCAATTTTGTTGTTGTTGTTGTTAAGTTAGACTTATACGATGAATACAGGTACCTAAATGAAATTATTTAAGGTCTAACACCATGGCTAATAAACAATCATAAAACTTGATGGAATTGCATGGCTCTTTTAGACAGTGGCAATAATATAAGATTTTTTAATAGGCTGCTCATATAATACTGTGCAGTTGTCTTATCATACATATCACAGAATTCTTCAATTACATTTAATATCATTTATGAAGAATGGTGTCCTGTGGCCATGGCAGTGTGTGCCCTGCATTGCTTAACACAGTACTTTTTGTGCGGAATGCCATCCACTCTATTCAACAATGTCAGGTTGATGGATCTGACACTGTTCGCTAACAATTTTTTAGAGAAGAAAAGTGGAGGAGAATATTTAGTAGCCGCCTCCTCACCAATAAGTGACATGAAATAAAAAGATGTTTATGTTGGGAATAGTGTTAGGGGGCTTTATAGAGATGGTATTCATGCTGAGCAGCATGTTCTGGAAAGAATTACACTAGACACTAAAGAAGCATTCCTTTGAAAAACCAGTAAATTGAAAAATAAGGTTATTTCAGGAGAAGCGGTACAGAACAGTTAAGAAACAGTCCATAGGGTAAACATAAGACCTCTGTGAGATCATGTCCCAGTCGTTGATTACAAGAAAAAACAGAGATGAGTTTTCTTCATATGGGAAAATAATTTCAGTTTCAGTGTTTCCGTTCGTATTTCATGGTGTTTTGGTGCAGTTTTACTATTAATTTTTGGTTAACACTTTGCAATCGTTTTTTTTTTTTTTCTGGTGATCAAGAGGGTACTATTTTAGCCCTGGTGACAAATCTTCAACCAGTCTACACTTTTTATAGCTGATTTTTTATTTTTATTTTTATTTAAAAGCCTCTAAAAAGTAGACATTTATGTTATAAACAAATTGTAAAAACAAAAGTCTGAAAATAGATCTGTGGGTCATATAACAATTACCATTATCCAAGTGCCTCATTGTGTGTTACATAAATAGGACTTAACAGACCTCAGCATAATCATTGCCTTGACCAAACCACTTCTGGGATGAGAAGATGTTATAAAACTTATGAATAAAAGATGAATAATTGTGATTTCCAATTATGTCATTTGCCTCATAGTACAGAATGTTAGAGGAATACAAGTATAAATACACAATGCATTTGTGAAATACTGAATGAAGCATATGACATTTTAAGCAACCTAAACAATAAAAGTTATGTCCCACACTGTATTTTTGCTCAGTATTTTGCAACCAAAACCAGGAATGGAGTGAAAACACAGAAAGACTATGGGGGAGATTTATCAAAGGGTGTAAAATTTAGACTGGTGCAAACTACCCACAGCAACCAATCACAGCTCAGCTTTAGGCAGTGCTGAAAGGAAAGCTGAGCTGTGATTGGTTGCTGTGGGCAGTTTGCACCAGTCTAAATTTTACACCCTTTGATAAATCTCCCCCTATGTTCACAATTTTTTTTAATTGAGTGGATGGCCGCCATTTAATGGCAAATTATTGCCGTTGTTTTGAATTAACATCCGTTATTTACAGTTAAATTTGTTTCACTCAACTCCACTTGTTTCCTTCAACTCCACTGGTTTCGGTTAAAAAATAGTGACCAAAATACTGAGCAAAAATACTGTGTGAGAACATAGCCTTAGGACCTTATTACACGGAACGCTAATCCTCCGAATTGGCCCGATTCAACCTATTATCACTCAGTGTAAAAGAGACAATGATCAGCTGCAAAAAACAATTATCTACTGATCGTTTCTTTAGGCCCAAACCTTAAATCATCAGGTGCTGACCGCGCACGGCTACGTGTAATAGCGATGCATGGCCGGCAGCTGACGATCCTACCAACAGTATATTATACCGTGGCCTTCCTGGACAGTGATTGGCCGAGTGGCCTGTCAGCTCAGACAGGCCACTTTGAAGCTGCAGAATGTAGGATCGGGGACAAAACAGAGCACAGGAGCAGCCCTGGAGCATGGATGGGTAATGTATGCTGTTTGGACAAGGGCTCAAAAAACATCAGTAGCAATGTCCATGCAGCCCTTGCTAGACCATTATTGGGACATGTAATAGGCCCATTAAACGTTTACAGTATTCATCGGGCCCCCATCGGCCCGTGTAATAGGACTCTTAGTGTGTTTTTAACACAGAATCCTTATATCCATGTACACAGAATCCTACAATATCCATGTACATTGTAGGATTTAAAAACTGAAAAGCAGTAAAACGGAACCTCAGTATTAGACAAAAAAAAAAGTACAAAATGCAAATAACTAATGGAACTTGATTGTAGAGCTCTCAAAAAATGATCTTGTGCCCCTTTGCGGCTAGAGAAGAACATTTTTTTAAGCAGCTGATTGATATTAGTCAGATGGCACATGCAGTCAAGTTGGGCTACACTTAGCATTTCAGACACAATAGTCTGTTTTCTGCATAGTTCACATTGAAAGATAAACTGATTTCTTCAAGGTCACAAAAAACTGAGATCTTAACAGGATTCGGGGTATTTCATTCAGATTAGCTGTCACCATATTCGAATTTCACCAAGTTTCCTTTTATTTGTGTTTGAACAGATCTCCTAGAATTTACAATAATACAGGCATCATTCAACAAGACAATCCATTAATTACCTTCATTGCTTAGAATCTTAAAATACTGCTAAAGCATCAACAGTCTGTCTAGTGCTATGCTAATGTGTTTCTCAAGGTCGCATTGGATATATAGCTTACAGAATTTTGCATTAGAGGCTTTCTACATATGCTGCAATCTATTATTATGGAAGTAATTCTGTTGCTTGGGCATGCACTACACTTGTACTTCATATTAATTTTGAAAGTTATTATGAGAATAAGAAACTTGTCCACTCTGATTTTCACTGTGCTTTGCAGCTCTCTTGAGAGTATTTGAATTTATAGTCCCCATATTGTGCGGTAGATGCTCACACTAGGCACTTTCCATATTTGCTATTCACTTCAATGGAGAATGATAAAGATTGTTAAAAAAGCCAGAATTAGCCACAGTTCTTGACAAATATATTAAAGCTTTTTTAATTAATATTCACCATTTCTTCTTTACCGTTCAGCATATTTTGTGCTGATTCATTTCATGATAAATGAATAAAGTGAAGAAATAAATAACTCATGTCATAATTTGATAAATAATATCATTGTAGCTGCATCCTCTTCAGATGGAACATAGAGTTATTGTACATTAAAGCGACTCTGTACCCACAATCTGCCCCCTCCTAACCTCTTTTACTGTAAGATAGCTACTTTTAATCTGTTCTGTCCTGGGGTCCGTTCAGCAGGTGATGCAGTTATTGTCCTAAAAAACGACTTCTAAACTTGCATCTCTATGTCAGATTGGCGTGGCCTAGAGTGTCTGTGCCCAGGCTTGCACCGCCTCTCTGTTACTCCTCCCCATCTTCTTCACCATTAGGAATGCCCCTGGGCAGTTTTTTTCTATTTATCACTTGTTTGAACACTGCACAGGTGCCTTAACGATCCAGCTCATTTGCAGTGTTCTTACAGGTGATGAGTAGGAGAATACCTGCCTGGCTGGCTGGTGCAAGTCTTATGCACAGACACTCTAGGCCGCGCCCTTTTGCACAGGGCTGCAAGTTTAAAAGTAGTTTTTTTAAGACAATAACTATCTCCTGCCGAGCTATAAGAAAATACAAGCGGTTTCTGGGGGGCAGATCGTGGGTACAGAGTCACTTTAATGAACAACTTTTTCCCCCCATATATGTAGAATCGAGGGAGCCACATCACAGAAGGGAGGGGAGATCGTCACACTGGGGGCCAGCAAGCCCGCCTCCAGTGCTTCATGCTTGGAAATAGACTGGTGCCATGCGTGGGAACCGGGTGGCAGTTCAAAAAAAGGACTGTGGCTCTGGCATCCCAGTGCCGTTCTGTACATGTAATAAACACCAAGAGATGTACCTAGTTGGACATTCAATTTAATTAGATGTTAGAAGTAATGTTATAATCATGCAATTAGCTCATTACAAATCATCTGAATTATCCATTATATCAGCTAGTTACATCTGAGCTAAGCACAGTACGTAGTTACACACTAAAAAGATCTATGGCTGCCTTCACATCCACACAATTTTGCGGACTTACAAACGGTGTCCTGGATTGTTGATACATCATAGCGGGCGGGTTAACAATACAGCACAGGCATTCATCATCCGTAGGTCCCCAAAATATATGGACCTGTGAATGCAGCCTATGTCTCTAATTTTATTCCATTTGCATTGGAGGCAGTTTATTTCTCTTCTAGCTAGGATATGATATAATATATATATATATATATATATATATATATATATATATATATATATATATATATAATTTTTTTAATCTGACTCTGTAGAGATATTTAATTTAGGATGACTGTCACTGACTTGTGGCTTCTGTGATATTCTTTGAAAGTGTTTGATCTGGATTACAGACAGATCATCTTTGGAACAGTGGCGTGCAAATCATTTTGGACAGCTTCATATGTTGCAAAAAAATCTATATCAAATAGTTTGAAGAACTTCAGTGATTATGTCTTTGCAAGTTTAACATTTGTTGACTCCTTAGAATGTAGGGAAACTACACATTTGTTCCAAGTAGTAGAGAACATTGTGTTATGATACAGAACATACATAAATAATCTTCAATAGTTTGAAGAGTTCTGATATTCTCTATGGCAATCTCACAAAACTTACTGACTGAAGAGCTACAGTCTTCTATAACTATTATTGTGACTACTATTATTCACGGAAATGTTTAATGGACCTACTGTATACAGAATAAATGCAGTGCTGGGGACATTTTTTCCCTATTCTCGAGAACAGTGGCAGTTTTTTTAGGCACTTTTGAGGCCTACAGGAAAATAGCATGTGGGAGATTTATCAAAGGGGTGTAAAGTAAACATGTATTAGTTGCCCCTAGCAACCAATTTCCACTTTTCATTCCTCACAGATTCTTTGAAAAATGAAAGGTGGAATCTGATTGGTTACTAGGGACAACTCTGACAATTCTGCTTTACACCAGTTTGATAAATCTCCCCCATATGCTTAGAATTAGACTGAACACTGGTTTGGTTACTGTATTCAGTCCATTAAATACAATTGTTCTAGGCATGAGTGTGCTGTAGTAAATGTCAGCATAATATTTGATCAACAAAATATTACATGTAGATTCAGATGTGGACCTATCCTTTCTTTTATTTTTGTTTTCTCTCATTAGCATGCTTCAACAGGATACAAAGAAAAAAATAATGACAGTGCTCTCTGCTGACATCTCTGTCTGAGGCACCGCGTCAAACTGAAAAGAAAACATTTTCTGCAGGACATACAGCAGCTAATAAGTATAGCAAGACTTGATATTTTTAAATAGAAGTAAATTACAAATCTGTATAACTTTCTAAAGCCAGTTGATTTGAAAGAAAAAGATTTTTCTCTGGATAACCCCTTTAACTAAAAGCCATTAGAATTCATTTCTCCCTTACTTTTTGCTTATGTCCTATGGAGTGGTTTCAGGTCACACAGGATTCTACAGCATGTTGTATAAGTGTACATTCATTGAGCCTAGTCAATCCCGTAGTCCTTTGTAAGTGTGTAAGTGCAGGTGGTAATTATCTAACTTAATTGGTGTCTTCATATTCATATTAACTAATTTATGCAACCTTGATTTGATTAGTTTTACATAGATTTTGTTTTGCATTGCATTATGAAGGGACAGACACATACTGTAGTATAATTGTTGCACATGATTATTCATGTAGTTCTGCAATTAACATGAAGATTGTATAACACGTTGAACATTGCAGAAAACATTAACATTGTGATTCTAAATAGAATCCAGAAAAATAAACAGTTGGTAGCTTAGATTGGCTTGATGTCTGTGGACAGTTGGCGAACGTACCCTGCAAGATGGCACAACATAGTCAGTAAATTGAAAGTTTTTACACATTAAAAAGTCCTCACAGAAGCACAGTGTCTAGAAGTTCTAAAGTCTGTGCATGCATCCGTCTAATTACCTTTCAGCATACAGATATTTTTAGTATACGTATGTGTTCCATGCATAGCAACGTCTAATCCCTGTCTGTATTCTAATTTAATAATAGCAACTTCCAGAGGTTATATATTCCATACATAAACAATAATATATGTGTCATAAAATGAGTAGGCGCATAGAGAGAGCAATGTGCATTATTCTGTATTCTGTACGTTAAATGAAAATAAATGTGGCATACTTGGTCTCCCTTATGAAGTACTGAAAGAAATTTTTTGCATTTATTTGGTAAATATGGTGACTACCCCTTTAAAAGGTGTGGCTAAAAAAGATTACTGCATGTTTACAAAAATTGTAATAAAATACTGATCATTAAAGGGGTTATCTGATACTAGGAAAAGGATCTGCTTTTCCAGAAACTGCTCGACTTTTCTCTGGTCGGGTTTTGCAGCTTATTTCCATTCAAGGAATGGGCTGAGCTACGATGTAAGACACTGCCCACAGACAAAAACTAGCCTGTTTATGACAAATAGCAAACCATTTTTTTTTTTTTAAGTTCTATATCAAGTCTATCCTCATATGGTACTGTGTATGAGTAAGGCTATGTTCACATGCAGCATTTCTGTCAGTCTCTTTTCAACCAAAATCAGAAGTGGAATTGACAGGGTAATTGATAGATTTGCCCAGTTTCTTTGTTTTGAACCCACTGCCGGTTTTGGTTGAAAAAGGAAAAAGGCTGAAAAAAGATTAATGGAAATGCTATGTGTAAACATAGCCATACTCATACACAGTAGCCTAGGAGGATAGGTACTGATCTGATGAAGAGTCCACGCCTCAAAACATGTTATCTACACAATAAAGTGAATTGTTTGCCCACTACTAGGACTCCCATCAGTTTAGTAGTGAAAACTTGCCATTCAGCATTCACCAGTAATTGGCTGGGCGACCTGTAAGCTCAGAGAAGCTGCAGAACAGTGTCGGGAAGAGAGCAGAAGGCAGGAACTGACCGGAAATGTGGACAGGCAATGTACGAACAGTTTAGGGCAAGGGCTGCACGGACATTGGTAATGATGTCCGTGCAGCCCTTGCTAAACGATTATTGAGCCGTGTAATAGGCTTCGTGAGCAAGCATTGATCTAGAAGATTGGTGCTTGTTTACATTATTGTTTTGCCCGCCATCGACCCGCCTAAGCACATTGCACAAACCAGATTGAAGCAGTGCTGTAGGGAGATACAGTAGGTGGAAAAGACTCTCTCCTACCAACCAGGCTGTTCATTTTACTGATGGGTTATAAAAAAATAAGAACTGGAATCTTTTTACAACTATCTTGTTTTTGCCTTTCCCTCCTTGTGACAAATCTCTCCCAGAATTGAGCTGGCGGCCTAGTATCATAAATTCACCATTAAAGTAATATTCCTCATAGCATCCAATTTGACTTCCCTTTCCATTTTGCAACTGAATTAGTACAAAAGGCAGAAAATTCCAATTTGATACCCTGCACAGCATGTCTTTCCTGCAGATTCACCTACAAAACCGTGAAGAGCAGAAGCTGTGAATAGCAAAACTAGACAATGCCAAGAAAAGCCAACATTAGCTATAATTATTGAGATATCTTGCAGTCTCATATCCACCTTTGACATGCAGACACAACTAGGATTAGCTCAATGACAAAACATATTTGAAGTCCAAAAAGTTTTCATAAATTTCTCACATTTTCAATTTTACATAGCTACATAGTTTGCAGTGTTGAAAAAAGAAACATGTCCATCAATTTCAACCAAGGAAGGGATGGATGAAGGGAAGGGGTATGGATGATTGATAAATTCCAAATTCTGCACATATGCATTTATGTTATTATGGTTAAGAACTTGTCAGAGCCTGGTTTGAAGCCCTCCACTGCTTATGCTGTGACCAGCTAGGTAGATTGCTAATAGGTAGACCATCTAGGTAGATTGTTAAATAGATTCTTGGCTGTTATGGTAAGGGAGGCTTGTCGCCTCAGGAGAGTGATTAGTTCTTATTCCAGGTGGAAGTAGTGCCCCTTTGTCTTTAATGTAGCACATTGTTAGGTCAGGAAAATGGTGTGTATGCTTCCCTGGATCCTGATTTGCTAACAACCTGCTTAGCCAATCACTGCACTGTCCCAACACAGCCAGTGATTGGCTGAGTGCAGTGAGCTGAAACCAAAGGAAACAGACGGTACCTTGCCAGAGGAACGGTGAGCATGGTGTTTATTATTTTTACCAGCCCGGTATTGAAGTAGTTAAAGCTGCCACTACATTCATGCAGGGCTATAGAGTCTAATGGTGACAAATCCACCAGCAGATTTCACCAGCACTACAACTCCCTGCATGCATAGATACCAGGTCTTAAATCCACATATGACCAATTTAGTGGTGCTCAGCTTGATTATAGGAATAAGTAAAGAAAGTGAATAAGTAAAGAAAGATAATGTCTAGCAGCACTCACCATAAAACCTTGATCTTTATTCAATATGCAAAAGACATACAAAAGGGGAACATGGAAACACCTCACCCCACAGCCTCTAGCCTAGACGGTGTGGGACGAGGTGTCTCCACGTTCCAAATTTGTATGTCTTTTGGATATTGAATAAAGATCAAGGTTTTATGGTGAGTGCTGCTAGACATTATCTTTCTTTATACTTATGGTAATGAGTATCAAAGCAGCTTTGCTGCGACATGCACAGCTTGAAATCTGCTTCAAATTCATTACGTGTGAATCTACCCTAAAAAAAAAAATCCCTTCAAAGTGGTATGTTATAGAGGTGAGAAGATAACAATGGGGAAGCACTTCTCAACTCTAGTCCTAAAGTATCCCCAACAAGGATACTTCATGCAACAAGTATGAACACAGATGTTCTCTATATGGGATACGCTCAAATTATGGCCTGTTGGGGTAGTTGAGGACTAACTGTACTGTGCTCACTACACAGATATGGTGGTCAGGTGGAGATCACTTGGTCCAACACTCATTTCCATGGCCCCCTAAATTTATTTGTGCAGGGCACCATGGAAATTCCACAGGGGTGCATAGATTACTGTCAATGACAGGTTTCCATGCTCCTTGCAATGCTATACTAATAGCATAGGACACTTTGCAACATATCTAGCCTGCCAACTTTAAAGTTACTACTGAGCAAATCTTTATTACACTTGGGAAGAACCCTACTATCTCACCTTAAGTGTGTTCAACATTAGAATGGCTAGGTTCACACATCATTTTTTTTAGTTAAGAACGGAAGCTGATTGCAATGGCCTCAGCGTCCTTTCTTTACTGCAGGGGCGGCATTGCATTGAAGTCAATGCAATGCCACCCGCTGTGTTCACACATCATTCTTATAATGCCTGTTCTTTAGAACTGGCTGTTCACACAATGCAAATGGCTAAGGTGCCCCAAAGGTGCCCGAAAAAGCAAATGAGTGCAGCCCGGCAGCCGGCTGTTTAACAGCATCTGTTGCTATGCAACAGACGCCGTTAAACAATGTGTGAACATAGCCTAAATCTGACATTGTATTTGCTGATTTTAAATACATTGATTTGTTTTGGTGCAGAATCAGTGCATATTTTCTGCAGCAGACCTGCAGCGTGTAAACATGCAGTACCCTAAAAGTTAACAGACGAAGTCTTTTTAGATCACTTGCCAGCTACATTTATTTGAGTCATTCTAGGTATTTAGTTGAAAATAAAACCTACAGTACAGAAACTAGTGTTTACAGCAATTGATACAAAGAACATTATTAAGCTTTACTCTTAGGAAACCAATGCCCATTATCGCACCAAAACATTTGTTGACACCAGAATACATCTATATTAGGGCTGTATGAATCAATAGGGCTTTTATGGGTATGCCATATACATCATAATAAAAAGAAAAGTCCAAAAAGCAGGTTTTTTTTAGAATTTGTTTGTTTAGAGAACTGAAAACTGCCGACAACTAGCAGCCTCTAGTGGTTTTTATGCACCTGGAAAATGAAAATGAATTAGGCCACTTAAACCTAACAAATGTTAGATTTTCTGGGTCAAGAAAGCTTTTATAAAGTACTAGGTGTTCTTCATTACCAGAGGAAATTGGTTTAGCAGTGCAGGAAAGCAAATTCTTAACAATACTAGATCAATGCACAATAAACATGAAAAGTGATAACTAATGGCTGCACTTTAAATGTGGTCAAAGATTCATTTTGACAATTAGGCATGGATTTAACCACTTCATTGATGTGTGCTTTGCAAGACCAACAAGGTGGGGGGTGGGAGGGGGCGTAAGAACAAGAAAGGGGAGGGGGCATGTTCTTTGCTTAAATGAAATCAATACTATTTAAGCAGCTTTTGAGAGAGAAAGAGAACATTTTGTCAGTACTTAAAAAAAAAGAAAAGAGCAGATGCTGAAATTCTGACATGGTTACCAAGCATTTAGAAAACAGCATAGTAAAAATACTGTATGTGTCACAATATTTTATCACTCATTCAAAGTTAGCCAAGACGTGTTCATATGCTGCATCTGTGATTACGTGATCGCTATTTGGTCAGTCAGTCAGTTGAGTTAGAGAGAGAAAGTAAATTAATAATAAATGAACTGCAAATGAGCAAAGCCATGCTAAAGGTTATTTACAAGACAAGTCAAGGCAAACAAAGCTCAATCCAATGAGACTGAAAGAAAACAAGAAAATACTCATAAATTAGCCTAGAGGTCACAAATTTCCATCTAGTATTATATCCCTCTGCCAGTATCGACAAACACATTAAAAGTAGACATATAACAAGCACTGGATGCTTTGCACCAAGTAATAAAGCAGTCCAGAATAGAAAGCACACCAGCCCACGTAAGTGTTAAGTTGTAGAGCGTCACGCCAGCTTAAAATCATATAGTTGGCTGTAAACTGTGTCATTTGCTGCTCAGTGGTTTTACGTCGCCATGACATTATAATTACTAGTGTTATATTAAAACTCGGCTCTCGATAAGTTCTTTTATAAATGATCACCTGTTGTTACATATCAAGCCTCAAAGAAAAGAAACCGCATGGGAAATTGGTATCTACTTCTCTGAGCATTTTAAAAATTAAATCTTACGGAAAAGCCCATTTTACACACTAAGAGGTTCACATCAGGAGCAGCACAGTCCTAATCCAAGAACTTAGGCAGATCCAATAATCATCACTCTCGATAGAAGCAACACAAATGGATTCTAGGGAACATTCCATCGTCCGTCCATCATTATTATATTTGATACAGTCGGACAGACGTAAATTAAGATCCTTAATCAAGTGAGTAAAAAGATGGAGCAGCTGGGAAGACATCAAGTTAGCTAAACGTGAATCCAGTTCAATAGATGAGACAGATGTTAGAGTTGCTGGGGAACGCTGCAGGAAGCCACTGCTTTATTTTCCTATATAATACTGCTCTTAACAACTGAGTAATGGCTGAACATAGACAGAATAAATCAGAAGGGAAACCCCGGATGCAGCTTAATATTGTGACAAGTGGGAAAAAAAAAACAAGGCAGGGGGTTATTGTTCAGGAGCTCAGCATAATACAGAGTTCTTGTGGATTACAACATGTACATCATTGAAGAATTCCTCCTAATGGCTTGTATTATCGTGAGCAGAGGCTGCTGTTTCTTCACTAGATGAATCTGTTGACATTTAAGCTCCAGCTGCCCCTACACCCACTTTTAAGACACACTTCTTAACTTAACCCCTTCACGGAGAATACCCTGAGTAGACTGTGGCAGCTCGGCGAGAGACAAGGGTTAACACGCAAAATAAACAGTCTACAGAGTTTATCTGCCATCATCTACTATGAGCGTGCAGAGCATTTTAACATAGTCTTTGTCACAGTCAGTTTCTTATTACATTCATAATGATAAGATGACTTTGCTAATCCTACCTTCCATGCCAGCTGCTTTTTGCTTGTCACTCCATCATGCCAATAAGTTGGCTGCTGTAACAAATCAAGATAGTGCAAAACAGCATCTTTTCCCTGCATCTGTCATCTTCCACAAAGCATTCTATTACTGCCGACTGCTGGGAACAAGAAAGTCTATTTGAATTCCAATAGCTCCCCTCACGCATGATTCAAGTTAGGTTAGGTGAGCATGCCTAACATAATTCTCACCGTCATTTATTATGCAGCTGCTACACCGTCGGTGTGGTAACCAGTGACTTAATCTGATACGTAGAGCTCACAAAGCTAATTCTTGCTGCAAGCTCACATGAGAAAAAAAGAAGCAGCGTTCATTTAGGAGCATTCCTCCTGTCGGAACCACACAGGCACTGCCTCTGCAAATCTGTTTTAAATCCCACGATTCTTCCACTTCTATTGGCTGGCATGACTTGGAGCTTTTTAATTTTTTTTTTTTTTCTTTGTAAGAGGAGTGGCTTCCTGTCTTACTTGCTTTAACAGACAGATATACGCCGAACTACACGGTGATAAAATCAGGAGTCATCACAGATCATATGATGCTGGATTTGCAGCATCCTTGGGAGATGTTTGCGTTTTTTTGGTAGCTGAGACAGGTCTTCATAATCAGAAGAAGAAGAAAGATCGCTGGCAGAGGAAAAGGCTTTGCAAGAAATCAGGGCTGGGATGTGATTGCAATATGTTGATGCAAATGTAAAGCAGAATAAAGGTTGAGTGTCATACATCCCTTGGACTCGGAGAAGCAGTGAGTGGCAGGAGTGACAGGCAAGACAAAATGACCAATTAACATTCCATCAGGACGCAAAGCAGTAAGCACAACTGCCGCTGACCGACATGGTCTCCAAGAACAGCCACTTCTGCCATTTATCATTCATTTCAAGGAATTAATAGATATGTTTCTAATGCCATCTATAGAAACTCTGAAGTATTGAATGTGATAAGGGTCAAAAAAACAGCAAAGAAATATATATGTTATATTATACAGTAAATCCCTAGATTGTCTAAAAAATATGCTTTCATGTTTTGTTTTGTTTTTAGCAGAAAAGATATTATTTTGTACTGATTACAAGAATATTACACGGACTGTTTCCTGAAAATATTGCTGTCATTCTCACTTGCAAGGGAATGGTTAAAGCTGTAACGTGTTGATAGTTGGAGTGGTTACATGTACAAATGAGTGGCATGGAGTATGGATAAGTGGTTTGAAACACGCTCATTAGAACAGCTTTAGTCCATTTGATACACTTAAAAGGAATTATGCACTTTATGTACCGCGAGGGCTGCACACTATTTTTTAAAATGAATTTAAATGCTTGTAAAAAAAAATAAAAAATCAAAAAGGTGTTTTTATTATTATTTTTTGACATTTAAAGTTATTTGACATTTAAATGTACCACTAGTACATCGCTTTTTTTGTTTTTTACATGAGTAGACATGAACTGATGCAGGGATGCCAATGCCGTAGTCCTTTTTTTTTTAACCATTGCTCAGTTCCCGTACACAGCTTCAGTCTATTACCAAGCAACGGCAGAGCATTAAGAACTGGAGGCGGGCTCATCGGTGCGTCACAGGGAGGTGGGGGATTCATCACACTGGGGCTGGCCAGCCCACCACCAGTGCTTCATACCCGGACGGTGCTCAGTGATAGTCCAGCGACATGCATGGGAAACTGACATTGATTCAAAAAAAGCACCACTGTATCGGTATCCCCGTGCCAACGCCAGTCTATTCATGTAAAAAAACAAAAAGTGATGTACCAATGTACTCCTTTACCACATTTAAAGGGTACCCCGGAGATTTAAAAAAAAATGTTTGCATTTATTATTTTATATTTATTACTTTGTAATAAATGTACTTAAAATAAATGTGTAGTTTTCTATCTACCATTCAACCTCTGTTGAGTGGCAGTAATAAGTGGTGCCGTGGTTCCCTCAGCTACCACCCACATTTGTGTTGGGAACTGCAGAGCTATCTAAGCATTATACAGAATGGAGTCCCATTACCCCATATACTCATTTACAGTACTCAGGAAGGAGGCTGCCCGAAACGATCAATGTGTGTGGTGTCCTCTCCATAGCAAGCCCTGATTGCTAACACTGCTTGCTCTACATTTATTTAACATTGTGAGGAAGTGTAGTTATGGAGCAGACTACTGAGCTGGGCCTACTACATACACAGTGTCTCTCTGCTAACTGATACCAACACCCAGCATTTCCCTCCAGGATCAGAGATAACTATGGCTATGTTTACACTGTGTGAAAAAATGTCTTAATACTAAATTCAATGGACATTCAAAAAGAACCACATCCAAAAGGGCTTGAACTAGAATAATACGCCAACAGTCCTCATTGAAATGGTGGGTGCCCAAAAGGTGAAATGAAAGACATCTTTTCAACTCAAAATGATGGACTTGATTTAAAGGGGGAAAAAAAGGGACAGAAAAAGTAATGTGAACATAGCTCAAGAATGATGCCCTCATTCAGAGTGGAATGTTACACAGCATCCAACCACCTAAGGACATCTAGGAGGATGTCGCTAGGTGGTTGGGTATTGTTTAACATTCTTCTCTCATTGGTCCACCCCCCAGGCCCCCTTCCCTAATGCAATCACATGGTGCCAAGCATTTTGGATTATTGATATCATAGTACAATTAGGGTGTACGAAAAGAGAAGTCAAATTTCAATACAATGCGATGCAATACATTACTACTGCTGTGTACTATAGAAGTGATTAAGTGATACCATAATTGCATGGTATCACAAAAAAATTGGGGGGGGGGGGTCTTAAACTATGACAATGCAAAGCAATTTAAACATAATTTTATAGTAGTATAGCTGTAAATATATTGAACCACATTATTAAGTTGATATATTATTTTATAGCTAGACAGTTGTATAAATGAAAACATTTTTATAACATTTAGGTGGAGATTTATGAAAGGGTGTAAGTATATACCTGGTGTAAACTGCCCACAGCAACCAATCACTGCTCCTCTTATATTGTACCAGAGCTGAAAGCTGAGCTGTGATTGGTTGCTGTGGGCAGTTTACACCAGGTGTATATTTACACCCTTTCATAAATTTCCCCCTTAGAGACTAAAAATGTATTCAGTTCTAATACTTCTTATGTTTCCGAGTTTGTAACAAATTACCATGCCTTGGTATTGTTTGTGAGCTAAACAGCTTATCTGGCTATACACATGAAGATTCTCCATAAACACTAGATCAGACAAAGAGTTTTCTTACAAAAATGTATTGCATAAATTTTCTTTACTGATTAGAGCCAGATACTAAAACATGTTTTTTATGTATCTGTTTCCTGATTGTAGTTTTTTTGTTTAATTTATTTGTACATTGGTATGGTGGCAACCATCTACCAAGCAAGCCCCATAGACACAACAAACAATGGGCAGGATCTGTCCTATTTCACAGGGAAGAAACAAAAGTATCAGGCCCCTTAAAACACTATGGGGGGAATTTATCATTGTGCGTGTATGTACATCCATATGAACTTGGAGACATACAGAGGCACAGTAGATGCCCAATGCACCTGTTTATTATAGCTTTATACAAAACAGAGAAGTTAAGGCGTAACTGTCATTTCAGGGCCATTTTTCTGAAAACATTAAATATCAATAGTACAAGCGATTTTAAGAAACTCTGTAATAGGTTTTATAAACTAAAAGAGTTTCCTTCTGTACTGAAAAAGCAATCTCCCAGCCTCCCCCCTCACATCAGATGAAGCAGGATTTCTGTGTCCATTATGTGGCTATGGAGAGGGGAGGGGCTGTTAGGAGTGACTGAGCACGGAGGATTTCTGCAAAGCACAACACCCTGCAATCTTCTCTCAGTAAGTTCATAGATAAGCACTGACCTTTCTGACCTCAGAATCCTGCGGTTTAGGTGCCCAGAGAGTCTACAAACAGCTGACCTTCATGTCACCTCTTCCTGCTCCCTCATCTCCCTCGGCCCCTCCCCCCTTCATAGGCTTACAATGGAGAGAGCAGAACCCGTCTTCACTGGCTTCTCTGTAATGAAGATGTGTTTGCCTGATAATGCACAGATAAGAAGTCAGGGGGGGAGGCTGGGAGATTGTTTCTTGAGTACAGAAGGAGGCTTTTTTAGCTGATAAAACCTATTACAGAGTTTCTTAAAATCGCTTATACTACTGATTTCTGCAATAAAAAAAAAAAATGGCAGTTACGCTTTAACCCTTTGAGGACCAGGCCCAAAATGACCCAGTGGACCGTGCAAATTTTGATCTTAGTGTTTTTCTGTTTTTCCCTCCTCCCCTTCTAACTTTCAGTTTTTTATCTACAGGGCCATGTAATGGCTTGTTTGTTACAGGAATAGTTGTACTGTGTAATGGCATCTTTCATTTTACCATAACATGTATGATGGAATTCCAAATATATTATTTATGAAGATATAAATAGGTGAAATCGCAAAAAAGAATGCAATATGGCAACGTTTGGGGGGCTCCTGTGTCTACGTAATGCACTGTATGGTAAAAGAGACATGATACTATTACTCTATAGGTCAGCCCGAACACAACCACATGCAGGTTACACAGATTCTCTAATGTTATATATTTTTTTAAATGAAATCCTTTTTTTTGGCAATTAATTATAAATAAAATGGGACTATTGTGACGCTTATAATGGTTTTATTTTTTCACCTACGGGGCTGTATCGGGCGTCATTTTTTCCGCCATGATCTCTAGTTTTTATTAATACCATATTTGTGAAGATCGGACGTTTTGATCACTTTTTATTACATTTTTTTATATATAATGCAACATAAAATCGGTAATCCGCGCACTTTTTCCCCTCTTTTCGTGTACGCCGTTTACCATTCGCAATGACGCTTGTTATATTTTAATAGATCGGATAATTACGCACGCTACGGTATATTATATGTTTATTTTTTATTTATTTTTATATGTTTTATTTATATAATGGGAAAGGGGGGTGATTTCAACTTTTATTGGGGGAGGGGTTTTGGGGTAGTGTGTTAGTGTTTTTAACTTTTTTTTTTTTACACATTTGAAGTCCCTTTGGGGGACTTTTACATACATTAGTTTGATTTCTACAAACAGATGCACAGATGCACACTGCGGGGTCCCGATTGGTAAGTGACAGGGGACTCCCCCTGTCACTTACACTTAAACGCCGCGGTTGCGCCGCGATCGCGGCATTTAAGGAGTTAATGACACGCGGCAGCGCAATCGCTGCAGTGTGTCATTACCGGTGAGGTCCCGGCTGCTGATTGCAGCCGGCCCCCACCTGCTATGAAGCGCGCTCCGCTCCGGAGCACGCTTCATAGCGGGAGAAACACCCAGGGTGTACAGTTACGCCCTAGGTCGTCTGGGGACAGACTTCCATGGCGTAACTATACGCCCTGGGTCATCTAAGGGTTAATAAGATGTGTTTTATGTTTATTTTCAAATCAAATGTCTTTAAGGGTACCCCTTGTAATAAGCATGAATTACTCAATTTTTAAAAAAAATAATAACAAAGCTTTATTAAATCCATCACAAAAAAACCTAAACAAAACATAAAAACAAGACCTGGAAGGTGGGAGACCCCACTACTGGGATAACAATGGTATGATAATCTTCTGAAGTGCATGTGCATATATGTAAACAACTTAGTAAACTCCTTCAGAGTGTCTGGAGACACCGGGAGCCCCTGAAGCAAGCTCGAGGGGGAACCTGGTAAAGAATGTACCACGGCCGGGGGGTTAAGGGCACTGACTTTGACATACTCACAGCAGGATGATACGTGTGAATGTACCCTATAGGGGTTTTCTGTGGAGTGGAAGCCAGCTTCATGGCACTCACTTAGCTTTTGCATGTGGAGAGGTTGGCGAATATCCTGATCATCGCCTACAGGTAATACCACACCTGCACAAAATGTCCAATGGCTACACAATATGCCCCCACCCCTTTCCATGGCTTTGAAGGCTTACTGTTGAGACATGGAAAAGACTGAAGGGAGTGCCAGAGAGCAAAAGGTTTCAGCTATTTTCCATTCCACGGAAAACCCTGTAAGATAATTAGAGATATGATAGGCACTCTGGCTAATGCACCCTGATCGCAACCATCAGACATAGCACAACCCCTGCATGATACGCTTGAGCCTGAACATACAGGTGTGTTCTCATTACATTGAGGTGGTGCTGATTTTCTGTTTCCATCTTCTTAATCATAATTAGAAATATACTTTCACTGAACTTTGAACTTTTTACCAAAAAAAAAAAGAAACAAAAAATTTTCCTGCTAGAAAAAACCTTAGCTGATGCAGGAAATCGCATAAACCCTTATTAAGTGGCTTAGACCATTAAGTCATAGATCTGAAAAGGTGTTTCTATATTACTACTGGCAGTTGGACAGTTCTCTTGATCAACATTCTAGATTATTACTAGTAATCCTGTAAATTTTATTTCTCAAAGAAAATGTCTAGCCCATTCTTAAATCTATTCAAACATTCTGCCAAGTACAAACTCCCACGAGAGCTTTTTCCATCATTTTACAACTCTAATGGTAAACTAATGCTTTTGTATTCGAATAAGTCTTTCTTCCTATTGCTACAGGGAGAGCAGCCTGCAATATTGTTTTTCAATTCCCCATTAGCATACAATTATGGATGGAGCATGAGGGAGCAGGTAGAAAATATTCTAACATTTCTTATCTATTCTTTCAATGTTAGATATCAACTTAGGCCATACCCATAGACTGTCAGCACTTCGGATAACTCACCACAAAAAAAAAAAAAAAGGAAATAATAATAAAAAGTTGCATGACTAAGAATATAAATGAAAGGGAAGACAAGTGACATGTCAAGCTAAAAATTTGATGCACTAGAGCAGAAAATGGGGTACACATAAAAGATACATATAAAACATTGCATCTTTACATCACACACAACTTTTTTCTATGAAATAATTGCAGTCTTTGAATAAATAAATGAATATATGTACACCATATTATCTAGCAGCTACTGGTTAAAACAAAACCAGAACAAAATAGCCTTTTTGATAGACTGGCTATATAGTTATTAAAATAATATAATAAACAAAAATTCAAGAATCACGTTTATCACATTTTTCTTAACTGGCCAATGTCATAAAACAAAACCTTTTGATATATCCCAGAAACACGTCAAATATTTCTATAGGTGAGGTTTTCATTGCTGAGACCCTTGACAATCTGGAGAATAGGCTAGAGGTTGGATGTGGTGGCACTTTTGATTCTTTGACTCACAGCAATCTCCTTCCAGGCAGCTCCATTGTGAGTCTATGGAGCTGCCTAGACAGGGATGTCTAACAATGAGGAAGTGTAATGCACTGTGTCACGATCCCCGTGACTTAGGCTCTGGCTAGTAGGCAACCGGGCTCACCTCGGACCGTCTTGGATCAGCTACCAACCAGAACCTACCACCAAGCTACACGTTTTCTGCTGCCACCACACGTCACAATAAGGCTGACGTGACACCTTACCCTTATGCACACCTAAGGCAACTACAAATTACGTCTATCACAATCTTATGGTAATCACTTACCCCTGGTAACGTTTTACTTCAGAGACATAGGGCCTTTTTAGAACACAGGAAAGCTCTTATTAAAGTGAAATTTAATATCAAATAAAAAAGGACAGTGCATACAGTACAGGTCACAATAAAAAAAAGAGATGGTACAAAATAAACAGACACATACATACACAGTAAAAACAGTTCTTAAAATAAAAAGGAGAAAACCAGAACCTACTTTGCTATCGGGCTGTTTGGAACTGGAACGCTATGGGGATTAGCAGGAACGGCGGGCCAACACACTCATAACAAGTTCCCCAAGTGTTGAACACTCTCCCATCATACTCCCTGCCTTATCAAGCATGGTGAGAGCAGTTGTCTCCCTCCCTCCTCTGACCTCACAGGGGGGGTGACAGGGACTATGCTAATGAGCTAATGGTCCATCTTTTATGACCGGAGACGCTTGCCTGAAGATTTTCAAATCCTCATAACTTGGCAGGCGCGTTTCTGATCAGCATTCCAGGGGCATCAAACTACGGGGCATCACCTGCCGGTCACGGGCATACCAACCATGGGTCTGGTGTGTACCCGATTAGGGGAGTTACAGGTTTCCCTTGGTTCCCCTAGAGCCACTTTCTTGCTTTTACAATGGTGGGTCCCTCTCCCTACCCTGCTGACCTGTAGCGAATCTCACCTCTGGAATATGACAGCTTATCATCTTTCTGAAGAGGTCAAATATCTCCATAGACGTCTACAGTGACCTCTGTTTGTCTCCTGCGTGAACTCTGGATGCATATTGCAGCCAGACCCCTTGTCATAAAGCCATTACGCCATGAGGACGTTTTATTGCGCCCCCAGTCTGGTAAGAGATAAGCGAACCTGTTAATATCCAGGACTCTCACTATATGGCCCCAATCCATCTAGCCATGACATCTTGTGCCCAAAGGAAAACAGGACACCAGCTTCAAAAAGAAACAAAAAAGGTGTGTGTGTGTGGGGGGGGGGGTGAGGAGCTTTGCCAAATATGAGTGATCAGGGATATTTTATTCAAGATCGTGAATATATATTGATCATCCTCACACCTCCCCCTTTGAGATATGGCACGGGACTATTGATCCATCCATCAATATCCCACGCCATCCTCGACCACTTCGCCCTGCCGGGACAATCCGTCGGCATTACCATGATTACTTCCCTTCTTGTGTTGAATGGTGAACTCATACTGCTGCAGCGCCAAACTCCACCTCAGCAACTTCCCGTTGTCACCAGCTACCCGGTGTAACCAACTCAGAGGGTTGTGATCAGTAATGACCGTAAATCGGCGCCCATACAGGTACGACTGCAACTTCTGCAGGGCCCACACGATGGCTAAGCACTCTTTCTCCACCGTGGCATATGCTACTTCCCTAGATAGCAGTTTCCTACTCAGGTAAAGTATGGGATGCTCTTCCCCTGCTGCATTGACCTGACTGAGCACAGCGCCTAGGCCATATGCGCTGGCGTCAGTCTGGACGATGAATTGGCGGTTAAAGTCGGGGCTTTGCAAGACTGGTGCGCTTGCCAGGGCCCGCTTTAGCGCCGTTAGAGCTTGCTCACAATCTGGGGTCCAACTAATCACTTGTGGCAATCTCTTTTTTGTGAGGTCCGTTAAGGGTTTTGCAAGAGTGCTATAGTTGGGAATGAACTTCCTATAGTACCCTGCAGTCCCTAGAAAGGACATCACCTGCTTTTTGGTCTTGGGGTGGGCCAGGCTACAACAGCCTCCACCTTACCTTGTTTGGGTCTCAAGGTCCCTCCCCCTACTCTGTGTCCAAGGTACTGGACCTCTGTCATGGCCATCTGACACTTTCCAGGCTTGATTGTCAGCCCGGCTGTTTGGATCCGCTGTAGCGCCTGTGACAGGTGGGACAGGTGATCCTCCCAGGTCTGACTAAACACAGCGATGTCATCCAGGTAAGCTACTGCAAACCCTTCAAACTCCTCGAGCAGCTGGTTAACCAAGCGCTGAAATGTGGCAGGGGCATTCTTCATGCCAAAGGGCATGACGACATACTCGTACAGCCCAAATGGCGTGATGAAGGCTGACCTCTCCTGGGCTTCTTTGGACATGGGAATCTGCCAGTATCCCCTACTTAAGTCCATAATCGTGATGTATTGGGCACCGGCGAGCTGATCCAGTAACTCTTCAATGCGGGGCATCGGATACGCATCGAACACCGTGATGGCATTCAGTTTCCGATAGTGCCCACAAAAACGAGTTGTCCGGTCTTTCTTAGGGATAAGAACAACCGGTGAGGCCCATGAGCTATGGGATCTCTGGATAACGCCCATGCCCAACATCTCCTCTATCTCCCTCTTCATGTCCGCCCGCACCTCTAAGGAGACCAGGTAGGCTGACTGTCGGATAGGGAGGTGCGCACCCGTGTCTACATGGTGCACCGCAAGGCTAGTCCTCCCTGGTTTCCCCGTGAACGTGGACAGGAAAGGGTTCAGCACCGGCCACAGCTGGGACTTCTGGGTCTCTGTTAGCTGTGGGTTCAGCTGGACCTCGGCTAGGGTCCCCTCGGTCTTTGCATCAGCTACGACGTCAACTAGACTGTCACTCTCCCCTTCCTCTGGCAGACTGCACACTGGCATGACGCACGTGTCACGCTCCACATGGGCCTTGATCATGTTAACATGAAACACTTTGTGCTTCTTGCGAATATGATCAATAGTGATGACATAGTTCACATCATTCACCCGCTGGTGAATGGTGTAAGGACCTTCCCATGTGGCCTGCAGCTTGTTTTGAGGCATGGGTACTAGTACCCACACCTTTTGTCCGACGGCGTAAATGCGCTCTCGGGCATTTCGGTCGTACCACCTTTTCTGACTATCCTGCGCCTGGGCCATGTTCTCCTGAACCAGGCCGGTCAGGGTTTCCATCCTCTCCCTGAATCTTAGTACATAGTCTACGACCGAGACGTCAGGGTGACCCACTTCTCCCTCCCAGGATTCCTTGATGAGATCTAGGGGACCCCGTACTCGTCTTCCATAGAGGAGCTCAAACGGAGAGAACCCAGTGGATGCCTGAGGTACTTCTCTGTAAGCAAATAGCAGGTGCGGGAGGTACCGCTCCCAGTCCCGTCCGTGGGACTCCACAAGCATCTTGAGCATCTGCTTGAGGACGCCATTGAACCGCTCACACAGACCATTAGTCTGTGGGTGATAGGCACTGGCGACCAGATGCTGCACCTGTATTTTCTTGCAGAGGCACTCCATCAAGTTAGATATAAACTGTGTTCCCTGATCCGTCAGCATCTCCTTAGGAAATCCTACTCGGGAAAAGATGGTGAGAAGTGCATCCGCAACTTTATCGGCCCTGATGGAGGATAGGGCAACTGCTTCTGGGTACCTAGTAGCATAATCTACCACGGTCAGAATGTAGCTTTTGCCAGAACTACTGGGTACTGCTAACGGTCCTACAATATCTACGGCCACCCGCTGGAACGGCTCATCTATGATCGGTAAAGGGATGAGGGGAGCTTTGGGAACATGCCCAGGCTTTCCCATCCTTTGACAGACCAGACATGACCGGCAGAAGTTAGCCACTTCTTTTCCCATACCCGGCCAATAGAAACGCTGTTTCAACCGGTCCTGGGTCTTGCGGATACCCAAGTGGCCTGCGAGGGGTATCTCATGGGCCACTTGCAGTAGTCGCTCCCGGAATGGACGAGGCACTACCAGCTGCCTACTCTGCACCCATTCCGGTTGATCCTCGGTGGGAATCATCTGCTTATAGAGACGGCCCTGATCCCAGGTTATCCGCTCGGTATCCGATTCAGCCGGGGTGCTATCAGCCAGCTCTCTCAGTTTCTGTAACGTCCCATCAGTCAGCAAAGCTGCCTGAAATTGGGCCCAGTCACTTTGAGAGTTGCCAGACATCACCTCGTCTGCTCTGATGCCTTGATTCAGCTGTGAGCTGTCAGCTGACCCTCCAGCTGCTGGTATACACAGCGCAGGGGGGCTTCCACTCACTGTGTCAGAGTGGCCCCGCCCACTACGCGTCACCACAGCTATGTACTTACAATCTGTTCCGCCCACCTGCTGAGGATCAGGGGTGAGGGGGACAGATGGAAGCCTGGTACAGTCCTGGTTATATACATCAGATTCATTACCTATGTAATTGGCATCAGGATTAGTACTCATGTTTATCACATTTAAAGGGTTAGTACAAACAGTGAGGTCATCTTTATAGACCTCCGCACTAGCACCAACCAATGAGGGGGATTCACACAAAATGCCAGGAACCTGTGAATCCTTCCTGACATCAGCAGGTACATAGTGGGAGACTAAGGAACCAAGATCAGTGGCTAATAAGACATCCGTGGGAATATGATCCGTCACTCCCACCTCCCTTATTCCACTCCCAGCCCCCCAGTCAAGAAATACCCTCGCCATGGGCAAAGCGGGGCTCACTCCTCCAATCCCAGTCACAGTTCGTGTTTTCCCAGGGATTAAGTCCTCTTCGTTCACCAGTTCCGGGCGAACCAGGGTGATCTCCGCCCCAGTGTCCCTCAAGCCCATCGTGATTTTGTTACCCACGGTAACAGCCTGCATGTTATCACTGAGCTTCCCTCCCCGTCCACCCACGAACAAAACAGTAGATGGGGAAATCGGTGATTTGGGCACAGGGGTTGGTTTCTTCCTCTCGGGACAGTCTCGACTAATATGTCCCCCTTTGCGACACATAAAACAGATGCGCTTATCAGCAACAGGTTTGGTGGGGACCACAGGGGTAAAACCCCCAGAGGGTCGAGTAGCAGGGACAGAGTTGGTAGAAGTCTGCTTACCCCCTTTCCAGCTGGTCACTGACGGCTTCTGCGGGGCCCGATTGGCGGTGTACGTGTCAGCCAGCTTGGCTGCTTGCGCTGCATCTCTGGGTTCTCGGTCCAAGATGAACTGACGAACTTCTGCGGGACACAGGTGCAAAAACTGATCCTTGACCATCAGGTCTTTGAGATCCTCAAAGGTGTGGATAGACAGTCCTTCGATCCACTGGTGAAAGTTGGTGTTCAATCCATCAACGACATCTGAGTAACTGTCATGAGGTCCACGCTGCATAGCCCGGAATCGTTTCCGATACATCTCTGGCGAGAGATTGTATTTCTGGATGAGGGCTTGCTTAATGGCCTCATAGTCACCGTCCTTGTCTCTGGGCAAGGAGACAAAAACCTCCAGGGCTTTGCCTCTCAGTCCTGGGGTCAAGTACCGCGCCCACTGCTCACAAGGCAACTGGTACTGTCTGCAAATTTTCTCAAAGCCTCTGAGAAACATGTCCAGGTCCCCATCCTTCTCCATCACCGGGAAGTGATCTAAACGGGGTTTAAGGTGTCCCGTCTCACTGGACTCACGGTTGGGTGGGAAATTACTGGACCTCTGGGCACAAGCTAGTTCCAGCTGATGCTGCCTCTCGGCCTCTGCCTGTCGTGCGGTGAATTCTCGTTCAGCTTGGCGTTCGCGTGCTGCGAATTCTCGATCAGCCTCCTGCTGTCGTGCTGCTGCTTCTGCAAATTCCCGTATAAGCTCCAACCGCAAAGCTTGGTCGCAGTCGGTCATCTGTTGGAGAATCAAAGGTAAAGGAGAGTCCGTACCATTCTGGGGACTGGCGCTACCGGTACGTTGGTGCCCCATGGATTCCAGAACCGGACCCTCTGCTGCCTCCGATGATGGTGTGGTGACCACAGGCTGCTCTGGCCGGGCATCAACTTCCATCAATGCTTGGATCAGCTGTTCTTTACTGCGATTCCCTCCTTCCAGACCTCTTTGCTCACAAAGACTGCGTAGCCCATCTCTCGTGTAGTTTCGATATGCCTCCGCCATTTTAGCAGGGATTTGCCAAATAAAAGATAGGATAGAAGAACAGAGAACAGGGGAGGGGAAAAACTGTTTCACATATATATATGTCTGTTATAACCAAGTGTATGCACTGAGAGCCTTCCTGTAGACTGAGAAAGTCTGCTACAGATAACTCAGCCCTTAAGTGTACAGAGCAATTTATTACTCCACAGACTTAATGTTCTAAGATATCCCACCGCTGCCACCAATTTGTCACGATCCCCGTGACTTAGGTTCTGGCTAGTAGGCAACCGGGCTCACCTCGGACCGTCTTGGATCAGCTACCAACCAGAACCTACCACCAAGCTACACGTTTTCTGCTGCCACCACACGTCACAATAAGGCTGACGTGACACCTTACCCTTATGCACACCTAAGGCAACTACAAATTACGTCTATCACAATCTTATGGTAATCACTTACCCCTGGTAACGTTTTACTTCAGAGACATAGGGCCTTTTTAGAACACAGGAAAGCTCTTATTAAAGTGAAATTTAATATCAAATAAAAAAGGACAGTGCATACAGTACAGGTCACAATAAAAAAAAGAGATGGTACAAAATAAACAGACACATACATACACAGTAAAAACAGTTCTTAAAATAAAAAGGAGAAAACCAGAACCTACTTTTCTATCGGGCTGTTTGGAACTGGAACGCTATGGGGATTAGCAGGAACGGCGGGCCAACACACTCATAACAAGTTCCCCAAGTGTTGAACACTCTCCCATCATACTCCCTGCCTTATCAAGCATGGTGAGAGCAGTTGTCTCCCTCCCTCCTCTGACCTCACAGGGGGGGTGACAGGGACTATGCTAATGAGCTAATGGTCCATCTTTTATGACCGGAGACGCTTGCCTGAAGATTTTCAAATCCTCATAACTTGGCAGGCGCGTTTCTGATTAGCATTCCAGGGGCATCAAACTACGGGGCATCACCTGCCGGTCACGGGCATACCAACCATGGGTCTGGTGTGTACCCGATTAGGGGAGTTACAGGTTTCCCTGGGTTCCCCTAGAGCCACTTTCTTGCTTTTACAATGGTGGGTCCCTCTCCCTACCCTGCTGACCTGTAGCGAATCTCACCTCTGGAATATGACAGCTTATCATCTTTCTGAAGAGGTCAAATATCTCCATAGACGTCTACAGTGACCTCTGTTTGTCTCCTGCGTGAACTCTGGATGCATATTGCAGCCAGACCCCTTGTCATAAAGCCATTACGCCATGAGGACGTTTTATTAATATCCAGGACTCTCACTATATGGCCCCAATCCATCTAGCCATGACATCTAGTGCTCAAAGGAAAACAGGACACCAGCTTCAAAAAGAAACAAAAAAGGTGTGTGTGTGTGTGTGTGTGGGGGGGGGGGGGGGGGGGGGTGAGGAGCTTTGCCAAATATGAGTGATCAGGGATATTTTATTCAAGATCGTGAATATATATTGATCATCCTCACACACTGCTCCCTGCTCACTCTCCTGATTGGTTGGGGTTATGTCAAAAGTCTCTCTAAAAATATTGTACAGTAATTTAACGACTTATTTTAACAAATAAAAAAATATAGAAAACTGCCTACATGTGTACAAATGCTCACTAGATCATACCAACAGACTATAGAGCCATACAGGAAACAGATCACTAATCTCAGGGAGACCAGTCAACGATAACACTGTTGGCTGCTGGTTAAAGTTCTCAATACAGTGAAATCCTAGGTGCTTTGCTTACTGGGAAATATGAATATGCAGAAAATGCTCTACAGGCTCTTTTTTGCAAAAGACCATAGAAGAAGATATTGTAGATATTGTTGTCTTGCTCACTGTGCTTGCTGACAAGTGGTTGAAAATAAGTGGAGTTTAAAAAAGGAGTTGAAAGAAGGAGTTACAAGTTCTGGTAAGTGCTAAATCTCTTTCTTTTTCGCTGTTTTTGTTGCACTGAGGATGATGGCTAGCGAGATGGAAGGATTCATTCAGTGCGCAGTCTGCCGCATGTACGCACAACTGGAGCAGGTGTTCCAGGGTGAGTACCGCTGTGACAGATGTGAGCATGTTGCCCATCTAGAAGCTCGAGTTAGAGATCTGGAGAAGCATATTGCAACACTGAGGGAACTTGGCCACCTTGAGAGGGAACTTCGGCTCACTGAGCAGGAAGTTAGTGGGTTAGAGATGGAGGGTGGTGATATAGATCAAGAGGCCCAAGTAAGTAGCTGGGTTAATGTAGTTAGAGGGACCAGTAAGGGATCAAAGAAAAGGAAGGCCACTTCTCCTACTATATGCCCAAGCAAAATTGCCAAGTTAGGTGATGATGCAAGGGCATCCGTGTCAGAAATGGCAGCTCTAGTGGAACCTGTTCTCTCTAACAGCCGGGGGAACAGTCCAACTAGTAGTGGGCGGGATGGTAATGTAGGTAGGCCTAGACAGCTAGTGGTTGTAGGGGATTCTATAATCAGGAAGACGGATAGAATAATTTGTCGCCAAGACCGCCTCAACCGAATGGTTTGCTGTCTCCCTGGTGCCAGGGTTCGGCATGTGGTGGAAAGGGTGGATAAATTACTTGGGGGGGCTGGGGATGACCCAGCTGTCGTGGTCCATGTGGGAACCAATGACAGGATACAAGGTAGGTGGAGGTCTATTAAAAATAATTTTAGAGAACTAGGTGCTAAGTTGAAGGGGAGGACCTCCAAGGTGGTATTCTCTGGAATACTGCCTGTGCCATGCGCATCGCAGGAAAGACAGCGGGAGCTTAGGGAGTTAAATGCATGGCTCAAGTCGTGGTGTAGAGAAGAAGGGTTTGGGTTTTTAGAGCACTGGGCTGACTTTTCATTGGGGTACAAACTGTTTTCCGCAGATAATTTGCACCTTAATGGAAGGGGGTCCGCTGTGCTGGGGGAGAGAATCCTAGAAGGGGTGGAGGGGTTTTTAAACTAGGGATGTGGAGGGAGGACAATGTAGTGTGTACTATAGTGGTGGATAGGTTAGAGAGGGGACAGAACAATGAGGAGGGAGGAGAAGGGTCCTGTGGGGGGAGGATAAAAACAGTGCATAGGGAGATCCATATGTTGCGGATGAACAGTGAGGATGATTGTGGCCACAGCACAGTAATAATTCCCATTTCTTATAATGAAGCGGTTAAACTCAATGGTAATATAAAGTGTATGGTAACTAATGCCAGAAGTCTAGCCAGCAAGATGGGGGAGCTGGAGGCCTTGGTTCTGGAGGAGTCCATTGATGTGGTTGGTGTGACTGAGACATGGCTGGACTCCTCACATGACTGGGCTGTCAATATTCAGGGATTTACGTTGTTCAGAAGGGACCGGGTGGGCAGAAGGGGAGGAGGAGTATGTCTGTATGTCAGAAATGATATTAAAGTGAGTGTAAAAGATGCAATAGTGGGCGATGACTGTGATGATGTGGAAGCATTATGGGTAGAACTACAGAAGGAGGTAAAGAGTGAAAAAATTATTCTTGGTGTAATCTATAGACCCCCCAACATTACTGAGGAGGTAGATGGCCAGTTGAATAGACAAATAGAGCGGGCTGCCCGGGAGGGAACAGTAGTGATAATGGGGGACCTCAACTACCCAGATATAGATTGGGGTCACGGTTCAGCTAAAACCACAAAGGGGAGGGAATTTCTTAACCTCCTGCAGGATAATTTTCTGGCCCAGTTTGTGGAGGAGCCAACTAGAAGTGATGCCTTGTTGGATCTGGTTATTTCTAACAACGCTGAGCTGGTTGGGGATGTCACTGTCCATGAACACCTGGGGAATAGTGACCACAATATAGTGACTTTTAGCTTAAAGTGTAGAAAAGAAAAACATGTTGGGAGGGCAAAAACTCTTAATTTTAAAAGGGCCAATTTTCCTGGGTTAAGGGCAGAACTTCAGGGCATAGACTGGGAGCGGCTGCTGTCACATACGGATACAGCTAATAAATGGGAAATCTTCAAATCCACATTAAATAACTGTACTGCCAAATATATTCCTATGGGAAACAAATATAAACGTTTAAAATCCAATCCCACATGGCTTACAACCGAGGTTAGAAGGGCTATAAATGAGAAAAAAGGGGCATTCAAAAAATATAAATCAGAGGGGTCAGCTGTAGCATTTAAACATTACAAAGAAGTCAACAAAACCTGTAAAAATGTAATAAAAGCAGCAAAAATTCACAATGAAAGGCAGGTAGCTATAGAAAGCAAAAGAAACCCCAAAAAATTCTTCAAATATATTAATGCAAAAAAACCAAGGTCAGAGCATGTAGGACCCCTAAATAATGGCGACTGGGAATTAATAACTGGGGATCAGGAGAAAGCTGAGTTACTTAATGGGTTCTTCAGTTCTGTATATACAAAAGAGGATGGAGCTGTGGTGGGTGGGGCCAGTACTGAGGTGGGTGGGGCCAGTGCT
This sequence comes from Dendropsophus ebraccatus, assembly GCF_027789765.1. Lineage (NCBI taxonomy): Eukaryota > Metazoa > Chordata > Amphibia > Anura > Hylidae > Dendropsophus > Dendropsophus ebraccatus. Next base: position 112,851,525 of record NC_091458.1, read on the forward strand.
GCTAACACATGTAATGTACTGAACTGGTTTACTATAGATATGGTCCAAGATAAATTAAACAAACTCAATGTAACCAAAGCTCCAGGGCCTGATGGATTGCACCCCAGAGTTCTTAGGGAACTCAGTTCTGTAATTTCACTACCCTTGTATGAAATATTCCGTGATTCTTTGCTTACTGGTATTGTGCCGAGGGACTGGCGTAAGGCAAATGTAATGCCGATCTTCAAAAAGGGCTCTCGAACTTCCCCAGGTAACTATAGACCCGTAAGCTTAACGTCCATTGTGGGGAAACTATTTGAGGGGCTTATAAGGGACTACATCCAGGAATATGTAGTGGCTAATAGTATTATAAGTGATAACCAGCATGGTTTTACTAAGGACAGAAGCTGTCAAACCAACCTAATATGTTTCTATGAAGAGGTAAGTAGAAGCCTGGATGGCGGCGCGGCTGTGGATATAGTGTACCTGGATTTTGCAAAAGCGTTTGACACAGTTCCTCATGGACGTCTGATGGGTAAGTTAAAGTCTATTGGTTTGGAAAATTTAATGTGTAACTGGATTGAAAACTGGCTTAATAATCGTACCCAGAGAGTGGTGGTCAATGATTCCTACTCCGAATGGTCCCCGGTAATAAGTGGTGTACCCCAAGGGTCAGTACTGGGCCCTCTTCTGTTTAACTTGTTTATTAATGATATTGAGAATGGAATTAACAGCAATGTTTCTATCTTTGCAGATGACACCAAGCTTTGTAGTACAGTACAGTCTATGGAGGATGTGCAGATGTTACAGGATGACTTAGACACTCTGAGTGTTTGGGCGTCCACTTGGCAAATGAGGTTCAATGTGGATAAATGTAAAGTTATGCACCTGGGTACTAATAACCCGCATGCATCATATGTCCTGGGGGGATTTACTCTGGGAGAGTCACTGATGGAGAAGGATCTGGGTGTACTTGTAGATAATAGACTACAGAACAGTACACAATGTCAGTCAGCTGCTTCTAAGGCCAGTAGGATATTGTCATGCATTAAAACAGGCATGGACTCTCGGGACAGGGATATAATATTACCGCTTTATAAAGCTTTGGTGCGGCCCCATCTGGAGTATGCCGTCCAGTTTTGGAACCCGATTCATAAAAAGGACGTTCTAGAGCTGGAGAGGGTACAAAGACGGGCAACTAAACTAATAAGGGGAATGGAGCATCTTAGTTATGAGGAGAGATTAAAAGAATTACATTTGTTTAGTCTGGAGAAGAGACGTATAAGGGGAGATATGATTAACTTATTTAAATATATAAATGGCCCCTACAAGAGATATGGGGAAAAGATGTTCCAGGTAAAACCCCCTCAAAGGACAAGAGGGCACTGCCTCCGCCTGGAGAAAAAAAGGTTCAATCTCCGGAGGCGACAAGCCTTCTTTACCATGAGAACTGTGAATCTGTGGAACAGTCTACCACAGGATCTGGTCACAGCAAAAACAGTAGAGGGCTTCAAAACAGGGCTAGACAAGTTCTTAGACCAAAATAATATAGATGCATATGTATAGAACATATCACCCCTCCCCCTTCCCTGTATCCATCCCATCCTTGGTTGAACTTGATGGACATGTGTCTTTTTTCAACCGTATTAACTATGTAACTATGTAACTATGTAACTATGTAACTATGTATATAGCTATTTTGTTTTTATTCTGTCAGGGTTTCTGACAAGATTACCTTGTAAATTTCAAACTGCTAACACTGTTAGATAGCTGTTAGGATAAGGAGACATTTGATACCTTTTAGATATCTACCTGTGCTCCCACAAGATAGAAAAATGATTTTATTCTAAAGTAAGAAGAGTCAAAGAGGCACATTGGAGACATTCCACCTTGCAGCAGATTAGAAGCTCGGGAAAGCCTCTTTGACGTCTCATAGCAGAGAATAAAAGCATTTTTCTATGTTATGGAAGCACAGATGGATATATGAAAGGTAACATGTATCTTGTTGAACTAATAGCTATCTAACAGTGTTAGTAGTTTGAAATGTGCATTGCAGCTAACAGATTCCCTTTAAGAACCTTGGCAGCCATAATTCCTCTCAATCTGTTGACAGTTTACTGCATGGTCTTTTATTGCGAGGTGTAATGCTGTAATTACTCTCTGTATTCACACAGAACTCTGCTACAAGACACTTTGATGTTCACTAGAACTGTTACCCAGCATGTGAAACACAATCTGACAAAGAGAGGGAGGCAGTGGAGATAAGGCATACATCTTGGAGAGGGGGGTTGAGATAACTATATGTATTATATTGTGTCCTGGATACAAAGATAAAAAATTAAAGCTTGCTTACGCCACTTAATCCTAGATTGGCATTTCAGCTAAAGACAGTAGACAAATAAGGGAATTTTGAGGCGGAAAACCCTTCAGATGTTCCAGTCACAATGATATTTTGCTAGCACAATTTAGCAGAGCAGAAAATAAATAGATGCTTTGCACTTCTTACAAATCCAAACCAGTACAATATTGTATAGTTGTTAGTGATAATATAATACTATAAGACAGATCTCTTGCTAATACAAGACTATGCAGATGTCTATTATTTGACATGTTTTGACTACAGTCAGAAATATATCATTAAGTAAAGTATTTTTCTATTCCATTATATTCTAGATCTTGACAGCAAAGGCTGGAATTTGTTAGTTGCTTTACATGTCTATTTTTTCCCAGCTTGAGGATAAAAAAAAAAAAAAACACAGCTCTTAAAAAAAAAGCTATGGTGACTGGTTTCCTGCCATCCAGCATCCAGAGACAAACACACTAGCATATATCAACCAAATGCCCATTAAAATGCATTGCGGGAAAGGCTACATATTTCTGTCTCAAGGGTCCCTGATATTCAAGGGTGTTTGCAAATTGTAAATCACCCATCACTCTCTCTGGAAGCATAAACTGTTCATCCATGTCCAGCCAATAAAATGGATGTCAGCTTATCAGTTAGTTTTATATTCAATGAGTTTCCCATGAAGTACCCTAATAATTATAGCAACTGTATTTTATGACAATGCCTTCATTGGTGCTTAGATTTATAAAGTAAGCTAGTAAATCATCTATAAAAAATATTGTGTTCTGTATCTTTGGTTAAAAAAAAAAAAAAAATATATATATATATATATATATATATATATATATATATATATATATATATATATGTAAACATATATACGTACATAGATATATACATACCTACATACATACATACATACGTATATTAAAATTATTTTTCATATAGAGTTTTAAAATATTTCTTTATTCATTTATATTGTTAAATTTACATAAAATTCAATTGAAGTATCTAATTACAATATTAACTACACCCAGATGAAAAATAATGGAAAACAATGTGTTTCACCCTCCTATCTCACTCATCTATATATAAAATTTTACTGCAGGAGTCCTTTGTTTATCATCTAAGGCTCCCAAAGTGCAATCAATTCAGTTTTTTTCTTCTCTTCTCATAAATAACAGTTTTCAAATAGAATATACTACCGCACTACATGAACTAGTTTAGTTAGGTTACACATAAAACAGCAAACATAGATGATAAATGTCTTTTCACTGGGGGTTCTACCTTTGGGAATCCCCTCTTCCATTAATGTGAATGGGGTTTCCAAAGTCCCCTATTTAAAGAGACTCTGTACCCACAATCTGACCCCCCGCCCCAACCACCTGTACCAACAGATAGCTGCTTTAAATTAAAGATCTGTCCCAGGGTCTGTTCGGCAGGTGATGCAGTTATTGTCCTAAAAAAACAACTTTTTAACTTGCAGCCATGTGTCAAATTGACGTGGCCTAGAGTATCCGTGCCCTATGACACTCTCAGTCCCTCCTCCCCGCCCCCCTCATTATTAGGAATGCCCCTAGAACTATTTCTTATATTCATCACCTGTCTGAACACTGCACATGTTAAGGCACCTATTAACTGTCCAGACAGGTGATGAATCGAAAAAAGCCTGCCATGGGGCATTCCTAATGATGAAGAGGGCGGGAAGGAGGGACGGAGAGGCATCACAATCCTAGGGCACATACACTTTAGGCCACGGCAATTTGACACAGGGCTGCAAGTTTAAAAGTAGCTTTTTAGGACAATAACTGCATCAATCGTCGAACGGACCCCAGGACAGGTCTTGGATTAAAAGCAGCTATCTAAAAGGTACAAGCGGTTTGGGGGGGGGGGGGGTCAGACTGTGAGTATAGAGTCACTTTAAGTAGAGTGGTGGTTGGCCGCTTACTATAGGACTGACAGAGAAAACCATTTATAACACTTGCCAGTCCCATAGAGGTTGAATGGACTGCCAGCATGCATGCCAAACCCACCTTTACATTCAAAAAGGGGACCTAGGACCTCCATTCTCTTGATCAGTTGGGGTTCTAGTGGTTAGATCTCCATCAATCAAAAGCTAATCAGGTACCCTGTGATTAGGTGATAATTGCTTGAAGGAACACCCCTTAAATGGATTTTCCAGAAAGTAATTTTTTTAAACGGTGTTGGGGGTGCCACTGCACTGGCTGCTGCAATTTTAATGTCAAAAATTTCTTCTGTTCTCCACTTCTTCTGATGTGTCAACACTGCAGAAAGTGGCCACTTAGTCTAGTCCCTGCCTGAAGTGGGTCATCAGTGTGCCTAGTGAGTGCAAGGGCAGATATTAGCTGCAGTGTTGACATGTCACAAGATGAAGAGCATGGGGGAGGGGGGCACAGCTAATTGTAGGGCTTGGAAAGCATGGGATATTTTTCCAGAATGTCCTGAGGGTTTGCAATGGCACATAGATTGCCACTGCAGAAGAGGAGAACAGACTACAAGTAGGCTTTATAAAGAGAAGGCAGCGATGGCTTATTAATTTCCCCGTCTTTCCCGATAAGCACTGTGTATACAGCACAACAGTAGCCCTGAGGCGTGTTGTGTCTCACCATGGTGATCAAGTTATTGCCAGGTACCAGGGAGCTGCTGGGTCTTAGTAGATATTTTTTATTAGCATCCAACCACAGTTGATCTTGCTTCCTGCCTCCATTCCAGTTTCATGACAGAAGTGGTACTGGGTATCTGCAGAAGCTGTTGGGTTTTACCAAGCCCAGATCAACTCTACAGTCAATGTCTGGGGGCTGTATCACCCCTCTAACTTTGGATAGAAACAGATGTATTATATTGTGATAACCTCTTAGTGACCATGCATCCTTGCTTTTATTGTGGCTTTGGGCTAGACCACCACCTTTTTATGGTGGTGGCTTAGCTGCCCGCGGAATAGGTCTCCAATACGGGAATTGCTGGAGCTCAACTTTCAGTATGTTAAATAGGCTTTCATACTGACTGCCAGGACCAGAGAATCTCCCACCCTGGAAGCTTACTTATCACATGCCACAGTCAAATAGAGACCATGAAAAAAAGCAGAAGAGAAGGGCGCTTCTGGGTGTAGTAAACTAGATCACTCAAAGGAGAGGGTGCAGGGTGTCTGGGGTTTGCACACACTCACCTATTAGAGTTGTGTAGATATCAGGCACAACTCTGCAGCAAAGCCTCCAATAGAACACCGCAGCTCAGCGAGGGACATCCACAATAGATGTAGATGACAGCAGGCATTGCAAAGCCCACTTGGACCCAGTGGGAAGTAAATCCTCTTGAAAGTGCTGAGCGCAGGCGCATCTGACCCATACCACCTGCGCTCAGCACTTTCAAGAGGATTTACTTCCCACTGGGTCCAAGTGGGCATTGCAAATAATGACCATGGCATATAAGGGATCAGTCCAACAACATAGTGGTTATTTCTGTTTTGTTTTATTAAAAAAGTAAATTACAAGAAGATTTTCTTGTTCCCTTTTAATATTGTAATATACATCCCTCTCAGTTAAAAAAAAGGATTGAATTCTCTTTGTTGATGAATGCAGCACATTTTTTAATGGGTTTATTTCTACATTCCTTCATGTGTTTTGACAAAGACATCTAAAAAGCAATTGAAAATCCTATTATTCAGTGTCACACTCAGCCAAGATTCACTTCCCAATGTAAATCAGAGTCCCTATTGTCTTGTTCATCTCTATAGTGATTATTTAGGTGCAAATGTTGGGGCTGTTCTACATTGGTTCAGCAGTCAGCCAGTCACTTTAGGTTCAGTACATTTGACCAGGCACATTTTCTACGTTTAGAAAACTACTTTTATGTGTGTGCTAATGAATACAACCTTATTTTTCTGGCCATCTCTTTATTTGATTTATATAACCTCAAGCTGCCCTTGTTCCACTGTATACAAAATAAACAGGACCAGTGCCGGAAAGAAACTTTCACACTTCAATGAAAGGCCAGGATATGTCAAAATTGCTTCTTATAAAATATGTTTAATTAATAATAGGAAACATTCACATAATTTACTTATGATCCAATTTAGTTAATTTTGAAAATATTTAAAATCTTCCAAGCTATTGGGTTACTCAACAATTGGAATACTTTTCATATAACTTTTCATATAACCATACCCACTGCTAAACTTTTTATTTTGTAATACTTCGTGCTTGTAGATTTATTATTATTATTATTATTATTATTATTATTATTATTATTATTATTATTATTATTGTCATCACAGTCAATACAGAGTTCCTACTATTATACGAAAACAATATTATAAAATATATTGTAAAAGAAAAAGGTAGACTTTAGGACTTTCCAGTTTAATAGTTCCATATTACATGGGAATATATACAAACATTTTTCTTAATGTGATTTTACCAGCCATTAGGCAAATGCATAGACATTGTGATGGTGTCCAATTTATACCCAAGAGTATTGTACATAGCTGTGTAATGAAGTAGGAATATGTGCAAAATTACTGTAATGTTATATGATGCCTTGAAGCAGCTCATTAGTGAATTCTTCTCATTAGTGAATTCCGAGTAATCACAAGTAAGGTGCTACTACTCCATCTGGCTACCCCACCTTTCCATTAAAAAAAATACTATACAAATGTGTTAGGAAATCATATTATCAAAAAGGTTTTCTCATCATATTTTCAAATTTACATCCACCAAAAGGATCAGATTAATATGGATTTCAATCTGGAACCAACCAGCTGCTTATGATGGAGAGAGTATGTAAACCACTTAATGACCGCGGGCGTATATTTACGCCCTGCGGTCGGTAAGTAAGAGATCTCTGCAGCAGCCGGAAGTAAACGAGTGCCTATCTCATGGATCTCTGCAGCATATCTATGCTGCAGAGATCTCTATGAGAGATCAGTGCACTTATACTAGAAGTCCCCTAGGGGGGCTTCTAGTATATGTGTAAAAGAAAAAAAAAAAAGTGTCATTATTAATAAAAAGCCCCCTCCCCTAATAAAAGTCTGAATCACCCCCCTTTTTCCAGGTAATTAATAAAAGTAAATAAATAAATAAATGAATAAATAAACAAACATGTTTGGTATGGCCGCGTGCGTAATCGCTCGAACTATTAATTAATCACATTCCTGATCTCATACGATAAACTGCGTAAGCGCAAAAAATCCCAAAGTGCAAAATTGCTCATTTTTGGTCGCATCAAATCCAGAAAAATGTTAATAAAAAGCGATCAAAAAGTTATATATGCGCAATCAAGGTACCGATAGAAAGAACATGTCATGGCGCAAAAAATGACACCTGACACAGCCCCATAGACCAAAGGATAAAAGCGCTATAAGCATGGGAATGGAGCGATTTTAAGGAACGTATATTTGTAAACAATGGTTTTAATTTTTTACAGGCCATCAGATACAAGAAAAGTTGTACATGTTATATATCGTTTTAATCGTAACGACTTGTGGAACATATATAACAAGTCAGTTTTACCCCAGGGCGAACGGCGTAAAAACACATATCCACTAAAAACACAAAATGTGTTGTTTTTTTTTTTATTTCACCACACATTGAATTTTTCCCTGCTTTTGCAGTGTACTTTATGCAAAAATTCAGCATTTCATTGCAAAGTACAATTAGTGGCGCAAAAAATAAGGGCTCATGTGGGTTTCTAGGTGAAAAAATGCAACTGCTATGGCCTTTTATGCACAAGGAGGAAAAAACGAAAACGCAAAAATCAAAATTGCCCGGTCCTTAAGGGGTTAATATAGCAGATGGTGATGTGTTATTAATGCTTGTTTACCGATTACTTTCTCTTGTCTCAATTATTCTGGTCTAATATAAATCTCTGCCCTCCGTGCCCCCCACTACCAAATTTACTAAGAGGTGCAGGCCTTACAGCAAATCTGAGGCTGCCGCAAGGAAATGCAGAAATCTACACAAGGTAGATTTTCATCATAAATCAGGCTCAGGAGGAGTCCATGCCATCTTCCCTCCCTGCTGTGCCCCCATACCGCACATCAGGTGAACAGGGCTTATGTCTGAAAAAATCTGCAATCTTATATACAGCAGACAGGGTGGCCCAACACTGTCAGACCACCCAGACTCCTTCACTTATAGTCGGGCACAATGCTGATTCAGTGTTGTACCCTACTAATAGCTGCATAATTCTCTTGTTTCTCATGCTGGACATCGATCAGTGAGATCGGTGCCATGCAGGAGAGGACTATGGAGGTGATGTGCTGCATCACCTCCAGATTTCTGCATGTAAAAGGAACTAACCCAAAACAGAGCTGAAGGACCTACAGGACCTACAGTGATGTCACAGCCACAGTGATTAGTTACATTACTGTGAGGCGTGTACACTACATTTACTGTAGGCAGGGGCAATCTGCATTGAAATTTTATGTGTGCGTCTGTTTGTATGTAGCAGAGCTGTCTGTGTATGGTGAAGTATTAGAGGTCTGTGTGTGTCTGTATAATGCTACACACTCTGTGTGCCTGTGGATATGTTTATGAAGCAAAACTGGGTGTGTATTGTGCATGCTGCAGAGCTGGGTGTGTTTTGATGTAGCAGAGCTGACTGTGTATTGTGCACGCTGCAGAGCTGTGTATGCGTGGGTATAATGTATTGTCATGGAGAGTTTCAAAGTGGCCCTGTCATTTCAATACACTTTGACCTTAGCTGCCTTAGACCATCAGGAAAAGTTATAAGCGTGATTTTTTTTTTCTCCTGTTATCAGTTGTCCAAACCAGGGGTGTATCTTATATTCAAGTGCATTTTGTAAAGCGAAAAATACAGTCATTCTTCCTCACAAAATTACATTTTGTGCAAGAAAATAGAATTTGATGCTACAAAATATGATTGTGTGAGCATACAATGTGGTTTTACATAGTTGTGCACAAAATAAACTATGGGAGAGACTGGTGGTTTTAATAAGACCTTCCTAAATTAAGCTTGGCACCCCTTGTACCTGGCCAGATTTCCTAAGAGGTGCATTTTTCTTAGTAAATCCGTCAGGACCTGTGCCTGCTGGACGGCGTGGGCAGAATCTGCACATGCTCCGCAGCAGGTGTCAATTTCTAAAAAATAGAAAATTCCCACAACACTTCTTTGTCTCCATAGATCAAAAAAATATATATGAAAGAAAGTCTTTCAGTGACTAGGATGAACCAAAGTTACCAATTCCACAAATAGTACAAAAGGTAACAGCATCCAGATGTAGTTATATGCAAAAAAATAAAGGTGCTTTATTCCATCATGGCAGTAACATAGCAGCGATGTTTTGGCCTGTATGGTCTTTCGCAAGCTGATACAATATACAAGTGAATAAGGTATAGATACAATACATGTCCAATCACATCTCTAACTATCGATAGGACATGTATTGTATATATACCTTGTTCACCTGTATATTGTATCAGCTTGAGAAAGACCATGCAGGCCAAAACATTGATATTACTGCCATAATGGAATAAAGCACCTTTGCTTTTTTTGCATATTACTACGTCTGGATGCTGTTACCTTTTGTACTACTACAGGTGTAAATATCTGCCATGGTGTACACCTGTTTCCGGGTGTAAACCCTGATAAATTAGGTGCAGGAGGATGTGTGGCAATTTTGCCCACCCCCCCACTGGCACATCAGGTGAACAGGGCTTACTCCTACTATACCCTATGGAAAAGGTTAATGTCTGAGCCTTTTCCGTGGTTTATGCCAGGGGCACATATTGATAAATCTTCCTGTATGTGACCACATGAATTAAGTAAGCATTTTTATGTGCTATGGTACATGCTGTAATGTTATGGCATCTTTTTGACAAATTCTATTTCATCTTGAATTACTCTCTCATACCCTAATGACCAATAAGATGTATGTCTGATAGTTTTGTCACAATGTTCAAAGTGACAATTTTAACAAAAAGCTCATTTAAAACTAACAACCAATGGCTGTACTTTCTATTTTCTATCGCAACAAACAGGAGAATGGCAATCTCTTTGTAAGTAAAACAAACATAATGTTCAAGCACAAGGTATTGCTTTGACTTCTGATTTACTACTGTATAATATGTCTATTCTGTATTATAGCCCAGAGCAGCAGTCACAACTCTGCTGGTTTGCATCGGTAACATTTATCAAATCCTCAGACATATTTCTAATGACTAAACAGAGTTCCACTAATACAAAGCATATTTAGCATTTCCTGCATCATACTACAGCATGAATTGCTGGGATACTTAAACTTGCATACTAGTAAATTGAGCTCTGGGCTATAATACGGGCTGTAACTGTATTATATCATATGGAATATCAAAACATATTGACAGCCTTAGAGAAAAAAGTTTGGTTTGGCAGGTTCACTGAACTTTGGCGTGAAGGTCAGGTTCATCCGAACTAAACCTTAAACAAACCAGAAACTGTGTTTTTTGTGGCAAAACTCAAGTTTTAAAGTCCCATTTATTTCAAAGGGAAGAGCAGTAAACAAGGGAAATTTTATCATTGCATTGAAAAAGAAGGGACATGTCACCTTTGTCGCATTTCTGCTTGTTCCAAGCATTAAAAAACTGCAATAAAAACACATTAAAAGCCAATTGACGGTGGAAGCAGTAGCTGCACTCTATTTGACCCATTAGGGCCTAGAACAGCCAGTTGACGTTGAAAGCAGAATCAGCTATGAGTTTGGCTACTTGCTAGTGTGGAGCTTAAACGCTGTGTTAACCAATCCAGGATTGTAGACTGGCTGGTCAAAATGTGACCATTGGATCTTACAGGTAGCTGCAACCTGTTGCCCACCTGTTGCAAGCACCATCACCATGACCTCTTTTCCCACCACCTCTCCCTTCACTGCTAGTTCTGTCGCTGCCACTGGTGATACCGTGAGAAGGAACAGAGTTTGAATGTTTGGAAATATTAACCTCTTTGTTTATGTTGAAGCCTCTACCCTTGTGAACAGGGTGTTGGCTCCCCACTAATCTGATATTGATGTCCTTAATAAGTTTGGCATTATTTAACTTAATGTTTAAATTATAAAATTTGTTCAAAGATGGACTGTAGCTATTACTCTAATCCACCTACATTTTAATATAAGATCACAAATACACTAAAATGGAAAAACAAGTCACCTGTGCACAGTATAATATTTTGAATGAGAACGCTTACTGGAGACTTCAACCAATACTTACACATTTAGGTTGATACTTTGAAAATTTTGTGCCGATTTTCTTGTTACCTTGCTGCAGTGAAAATCTTTAACATTTTAGAGGGAAATAAAAATATACACACACATTCACCTTAGTCTAATACAAGATATAGCAAGTCTACACTGCTTAAAGGGAACCTGTCACCCCCAGTGCCGGGGTGACAGGCTCCCGACCCCCCGTTAGAGCCCCCTATACTCACCTAATCCCGCCGGGTCCCGCTTCTGGATCCGGTCGGGTGATGAAGATCTCAGCCGCTGCAGCCCGGCGCGCGCGCTGAGAGATGAGTCCAACACCCATAGAGAATGACGGAGCGCTGGACTCTCCTGTCATTCTCTATGGGTGTCGGACTCATCTCTCAGCGCGCGCGCCGGGCTGCCGCGGCTGATATCTTCATCACCCGACCACCTCCAGAAGCGGAACCCGGCGAGATTAGGTGAGTATAGGGGGCTCTAACGGGGGGTCGGGAGCCTGTCACCCCGGCACGGGGGTGACAGGTTCCCTTGAATTTGAATCACCCCTGTCTCTGAATTGCACGCAGGTCACACAAAATGAGTAAATTTAGTTGTCTTCTTGAGAAGAAAAATCTCAGTACAACAATATAGTAAATTCAAATGGCACTTAACCCTTTGAGGACCAGGCCCAAAATGACCCAGTGGACCGTGCAAATTTTGATCTTTGCGCTTTTGTTTTTCCCTCCTCCCCTTCTATGAGCTCTAGCACTTTCAGTTTTCTATCTACAGGCCATGTAATGGCTTATTTGTTACAGGAATAGTTGTACTTTGTAATGGCGTCTTTCATTTTACCATTACATGTATGACGGAATCCCAAATATATTATTTATGAAGATATAAATAGGTTAAATCGTAAAAAAGAATGCAATATGGTAACCGATCGGTAAGTGACAGGGGTCTCCCCCTGTCACCTACACTTAAACGCTGCGGCCGTGTTTAAGGAGTTAATGTCACGTTGCAGCGCGATCGCTGCAGCGTGTCATTAACGGTGAGGTGTCGGCTGCTGATCCGGAGTGCGCTTCATAGCTCAGGACATACCGGTACGTCCAGGGTCATCTGGGGACAGACTTCCAGGACGTACCGGTACGTCCTAGGTCATCTAGCGGTTAAATCTGTCATTTTAAAACAACCACCATTGTTTGAAAATAACGGCAATTGCCATTAAATAGCGGCCATAATTTTTTTAACATTTCCTTGTGGACACCGTCGGGTGTGCCCGCAAATCAATTAGCTATTCACTTTATATGTGTGGCCACTGCACATTACGTTGTGTGAACAGCTATTTCCAGACAATGTTCAGTGGACAGCGTTCGGAAATAATAGGCAGGTGCATTATTTTAAAGCCCATTTTAAAATTTTGGCGTTAACATAACTCTGTGTTAACACATTGGGCGGCATTGCATTGACTTCAATGCAATGTCACCCCTGCAGTAAAGAACGGACACTAAATCCATTGCAATCAGTGTCCGTGCTTTAATGAAATGTTACATTGTGTGAATATAAGCTTTCTGTGTTTGCAATCCACTCCTGGTTTTGGTTGCAAAATACTGTCCAAAATTCTGAGCAAAAATACGGTGTAGGAACATAGCCTAAGGGTAGCTTCACACGTATCGGATCCGCAGTGGATATGTAACCCGGCCCCTTTAACCCAAGGCCCCCCCCCGGCCCGCAGCATAAATTACCTGCTCGGTCCTGTGGCTGTATGTGAGGCTCCTGGCTCCCGTTGGTCCCCATCAGCCAATAAGTGCTGCCTTACACTGATTGGATAATGTGGAGCGAGAGGAGCCTCACACAGAGCCACGGCACTGAGCAGGTAATGTATGTTCCAGGCTTGAAGCTGTGGGCGGCAGGGGGTTAAAAGGGGCCGGGTCACATACTGGCAGGGAAATGAAAATTCGCTGAGGGTATGTGACCCATTCAACTTCACGCTACCAGGACCTGCAGCGGGTTTCGCTGCAAACTCGCAGTGTGAAATCCACTGCGGATCCGGTACGTGTGAAGCTAACCTTAAGGTTAATTTTCATGCAGCAAAAACCTGCAACAGGCAGATAAGATTTGTAAAACAATATCTATGTGGAAGGTTCTAGAATCCACTATGGACCCAAATCCTTTTTTGAGCCCATGGTCCAATATCTTATTTTCTACAACACATCATAAATTCGATATTTTTGTATAATGGATAATCCACTTTACTAAAGACATCATATTAAAGATAGATATATTTTACTCGTCGTTTTTAATGTATATTCTGTTTATCAGGTTTTGGAAAGAACTATTGAAAAAATTCTTATTCTGTTATTTCCTACAGTGTTTGTTCATTTCATGTGCCTTTGGGAGATTATGAAAAACATGATTCATTCAGTGGAAATGCTATGAGAACATAAAAAGTGCCTTTGGCCAAACAAGGAAATCCAATAACCAAATGTGCACTATGGTATTACCTTCCAAGTCAGTAGTCTGTTATATTTATATTAGCTCCATCCAAAACTTGTTAACAGGCATTTGCTTACATAGATCAAGTATTTTGTTTATTAGATGCGTTTTGCTTTATAGCCTGCATACAACAGCAAACACAAAGGACCCCCCAGCAAGGCTAGGATTACAAATCACTTCTTATCTCTGTTGGGGAGCAGGCACTGCTAGCTTCTGACCCGATTTTTATTCATCACGCTAAAGTGAAAAGCAATGCAATAGTATTGTCTTAGTAAATTATGTAGCTGACTTCATTTATACATCAATAAAGCAGCTAACTCTTTCTTATTTGAACTGAGAGACACAACAGTCTTTGTTATTTTCCAAGATACTTAGGAAAATCATTGGTGAACACAGTGGGGGAACTATAGAGGTACAGGGGCTGCAGTTTAACCAAAGCTGTAGAGGGCCTTAGAAGGAAGGGACATAGTAACTATTAAGGGGTACATATTTAGTGGACCATCAATATACCATTATCAAATAGTATGTGTGTGTATGTATATATATATATATATATATATATATATATATATATATATATATATATATATATACACACACACACACATTTTTATTAGTTTTATTAGTTAGGAAATATGATTAATTTTTTTTATAAGTACGCTTACTGAGTATCCTTAGTTTTTTTTTTACCTCTTTTATTCTGGGGCACAACCCAGTGAAAGTGCCCCGCTTTATAGCTTTACTGTTCAAAATTGAAAGGTTAATATGATGTTGGATTCAGTGAATTGTTCACTAGAATCAGTAAGACGTCCACCAAAATCTTCTTAATAAAAATTAACTCATATCCCATTTTGTGAATGGGTCAGGTTTGTTGGGTAAATTACATTTTACAGCTAAAAACCTTTCAAGTGTATGGTGAAAATTAAGCTTTTATATTTTATATATTTAAGAAGACTTTTTTTTATTTCCCCACTGAGTTTAAAAACCAATAGCTGAATGCCAAATTTATGGTATGATATTGGCTATGTTCACACAACGTTTTTTCAGCTCCATCATTTTGAGTCTAAAATAACGGACGTTATTTAGCAGCCTGGCCTCCCCTTAGTGCAATGACTGGTGTTTGAACATTATTCTACTTTGCTGTTACTAATTGGCCTTTGGGTGTGGCTTAATTGAAAAGTCCATTGAATTTAATAGTAAAAACAGAGAAAGAACGGTGACTAAAGAAAATCTGTGTGAACAACTAATAAAAAACGTCAGCTGTTTGCAAAAGATGTTCGGAAATAATGATCATTAATTACTTTGACGTCCGCTGTAAAAACGTCCGTTATTTGAAACATTGTGTGTAGGGATGGTCCGAACCTGCCGAGGTTCGGGTTCGTATAAACCCGAGCGCTCGGCAGCAGATTCCCGCTGTCTGCCCGCTCCGTGGAGCGGGCAGATCCAGCAGGAGGAACGCCTGGAAAACTGGGATACAGCCTATGGCTATGGCTGTATCCCAGTTTTCCAGGCGGTCCTCCCGCTGGATCCACCCGCTCCTCGGAGCGGGCAGACAGCGGGAATCATTACCGAGGGTTCGGGTTCATACGAATCTGAACCGAACTTGGTGCGGACCATCCCTAATTGTGTGCATTGGCAGTCGGTATTCCCAGTGACTTCAATACACTGCTATTGCAGTCAGTTAAATTGCGGCAAAACCAGACTTTTTTTAAATAGCTAAATCAGCCGACTTTTGTCTATTTTTGACGTTGTGTGAACATGGCCATCTAATGGATTAGTACTAATATTTCTTTTACCTAAATAGTATCAACATATTCTACAGCACTCCTATTAGTGTCTGTTTCCAATGATTCTTACAATTTAAAATCCCTTCTCAGAGATATACTTAACCATCAGTATATATAGTGTTTTTTATTTTTTATAATTAAAAAATTTTTACAAACTACACAATGTACAGTACATACTTTTACAAATCTTCACGCAAACAGGCCAGCCAGTTATAGCCTTGCTCATGAGACATCACTGTGGTCAGCAAGTCACTATGGCGCCTTGTGTGTTACTCAAGCAATTATTTAAAATATGTATATTGCTATTTTAACACCATGGTAAGTTTTATTTTACCTTTTATTCCTTAAATCAGCAGAACTTCACAGGTTTCCCATATCATGTGTCTACATATGAGCTAACAACCTAGATAGTTCCCATGATTATTCTGCTATCTTTTTGCAGGAAATTGGACATCTGCTTGTGCTAAAGTGCTGCATTATGTATTTTTGAACCTGGCCAGAGCAAGTTTTAAAGTGTAAAACAAATATTATTTCACCAATGAATATTACATAAAAACAGAAGGAAATGTAAGTAAGACAAATCTTTACAGCATTAGTTTGCTGTAGTCTGGTCATCCACATTCTATGCACATTGTAGTTTATGCATTTCTGAGCTTTTGGCCACTTTTACAGAGGTACAGTATTTTGACCAGTATTATGTATTTGTAAACTAAAACTAGAGGTAAAACATACACCAAAAAAGCGAAAGATTTGCACCTTTTGGCTTGAAATACAGTTTACTGAACAAAGTACTTCTTTTTGATTATGGCTGTCAAGAATGCTCTTTGTATGTGATTTCATATGCGGATAAGCAGGGTCGGGACAAGGGGTTGAAAAGGTAGGCAGACATGTACCTTACAGCAGAGAAAGACTCCTACCAATTGTCCTGGGGTCCGTTCGGCAGGGGATGCAGTTATTGTCATAGAAACAATTTATAATCCTGCAGCGCTGTGTCTAACGGCCGGGGCTTACATTTGTATATGCATTAGGATTGCAAACCACACCTAAACAGGAGACAAGCGAGGGGGAAAAGTGGCCATGTTTTTGTAGCACTGGATAACCCCTTTAATATAGAAAGACTAGGGAAAATGTGGGTCAGCAGTAGATTCAGGTCTTTTTATTTGTGCAGAAGGACCTCATTATGCTTCTGTGTTCTTTCCCTGCTGTACACAGTACTGCCAGGAAACTATGGGTTAACTCCTTTCCTTGCTCTATGCTCCCCACTGGCAGCTCAGCATTAAGGATGAACAGGAGAGGATGAGTGTCACTGAGCAAATATACTAGCCTTGGTGTAAATATGCATGAGTGTGTCTGTGTTGTCTATATGCAAGTGTAAAAATGCACATACTGTAAATACAGTGACTGCACTGTAGAAAGTATTTGTAATTGTAAGGATATTAAAACTAACATACTAAAGGATACTGATGAATAAAGCAGACAGGAGTCTGATAAAAATGCACACGTTTTATGCTCTTTTTTTTTTTTTTTTTTTTTAAACCTATATTCTCAGTATCTGGGAAATTGCCAAAAAATGCTGCAGACTAAATACCTCATATAATCTTTTACAAAACACAGTGGTCAAAAACAGATGCCAGTTGTATATGATTGTTCACAAATGTATTGGGCAGAGATGCCCTTTACAGGAAGAATAATATAGTGTCAGAGAGAGTCTATTACAGTATTCACCACCCCTGCACCTGTACTTCCCTTCCCATATAAATAACCCACAAATGTAACAGCTTACTCCTGATATGATATTAAAAATCATTGGTAGTTTAAAGCAGCATCCCTGTTCCTGTTTCCCTGGCTATTGCTTTGTTCTCCTAGGGTACGTTCACATGTACAAGATCCGCAGATTTGATGGTGCAGATTTTGTGCTGAGTTCAATTATTTAGATCAGATCTGCTGCAGATCCACACCATCACATTTGCAGTGATACGGTAATTGTGAAGCTACCCTTAAAGGGGAACTACAGGTAGAGGTTAAAAAAAAATGAAACTTCTGCAGAAGCATAAAGCATTACTTACCTATCTATTCCAGTTTTGAAACTACCAAAAATCCATTTGTTGTTCTGTTTTGTGTTTCTGCACTTCCTGGTTTATCAGTTGTACACAGTACTACAGGTTCCAGAATGCAATGCTTCCCCTCAGCTGTTCATCACAGTGCTCTTCCCTGCCTATTCTCCTCCCAAAGCTGTTGCAGAACATCAAGGCTGTGTTCACACATTGCAGTTTCATTGTGTTACTGAATAATTTGCAGTACTTTATCATTTCATTGTGGTCCCACACAGCACACTGTATTCTCTACCTGTAACACCACACAACACGCTGTATTCTCTACCTGTAACACCACACAGCACGCTGTATTTTCTACCTGTAACACCACACAGCACACTGTATTCTCTACCTGTAACACCACACAGTACACTGTATTCTCTACCTGTAACACCACACAGCACGCTGTATTCTCTACCTGTAACACCACACAGCACGCTGTATTCTCTACCTGTAACACCACACAGCACGCTGTATTCTCTACCTGTAACACCACACAGCACACTGTATTCTCTACCTGTAACACCACACAGCACGCTGTATTCTCTACCTGTAACACCACACAGTACACTGTATTCTCTACCTGTAACACCACACAGCACGCTGTATTCTCTACCTGTAACACCACACAGCACGCTGTATTCTCTACCTGTAACACCACACAGCACACTATATTCTAGTGAACTGCTCTGGTCATTCCTGACCATGGTCATTGCTGATCACTCTAAGTGCTGATCAGTCAAAGTGTCTAGATGAATTAAACCAGAAAGTATTAATAAATTAATTATGGAATATCACCATCTCCTGACCTGATCTTCTTCTTCTATTCACAGGTATGAATTGGCTCCAACTATCTACTCCTACCCCCATTATCTATTGCATTGTTTAAATTTCATGGTATGAATTGGCTCCAACTATCTACTCCTACCCCCATTATCCATTGCATTGTTTAAATTTCATGGTATGAATTGGCTCCAACTATCTACTCCTACCCCCATTATCCATTGCATTGTTTAAATTTCATGGTATGATATCTGGCTCTACTCTTCTCAGCATTGACTTTTATTGCCCTCTTTTCTAAGCAGTGAACCCAAACTGTTTGTTACCCTGCCCTCTTCCATCTCTTCCCCACCCACCCCATGTTTCACACCTGGTAGTACTTCTCAGCTAGTTATCTAACTATATAGTGAACTGCTCTGGTCATTCCTAACCATGGTCATTGCTGACCACTCTAAGTGCTGATCAGTCAAAGTGTCTAGATGAATTAAACCAGAATTGGAACGGAAGGTAACTGCATTCCATATACTCCTTTGCTCTCCAAAAATGTTCACCTTTGCTATCACTTTTGCTTCCCTAATACTCAAACTCTGCTCCAAACCCCCAACTCCTATATCAAGCAATAGTATATTTATCTCTCCTTCCCTTCTACCTGCTGATCTAACCCTCCCTGCTGTCTTTTTCCCATACAATAAACCATTTCTTCCCATTCCCTCCAAACATCCTCCCTCCCTCTCTTACTCACGCCTGCTATCTCTATCTCTGCTCCTGCTTACTGCTGGAGACATCTCTCCTAACCCTGGTCCTCCAACCTTTACTAACAGCTTCTCTTCATCGGCCACCTACAGAAACCCTTTTAACCTGATTAAGATTCCCTGCATGCCAGACCCCATCTCCATTAACTGTGCTCTATGGAATTCTAGATCTGCAACAAACTCACTGAAACCCACGACTTATTCCTCAATAAATCGCTCAACCTGCTGGCTCTCACAGAAACATGGCTACAAGAGTCAGACACAGCCTCACCTGCTGCTCTGACCCATGGAGGTCTTCAATTTTCCCATACTCCTAGACCTGATAACAGACATGGTGAAGGAGTGGGTGTACTTCTCTCTCAGGACTGCACTTACCAGGTCATTCCCCCTGTACCCTCTTTCTCATTCTCCTCTTTTGAGGTGCACACCATTAGACTCTTCCGGCCCTTTTCCCTGAGAGTCGCAGTCATATATCGCCCCCCTGGTTCACAACGACGCTTTCTTGACCACTTTTCTACCTGGCTTCCTTGCTTTCTATCTTCTGACATTCTCGCCCTCATCATGGGCGATTTTAATATCCCTATTGACAAACCACTTTCCCCATCGGCCTCTCAGTTTCTTTCCCTAACCTCCTCCCTTGGCCTCTCCCAGCATTCTGACTCTCCAACCCACAAGGGTGGGAATACCCTGGACCTTGTCTTCTCCAGACTTTGCCCAGTTTCTCGCCTTAATAACACTCCTACCGGGCTCTCGGACCACAATCTTCTCTCCTTTTCAATCACTAATACTCATTCTCCTCCTGACACCCCAACCTTGGTCATGTACAGAAACTTACGTGCCATCAACACCCAACAACTTACAGACTCTGTACAGTCATCACTGCCTCCTATCTCTTCACTCTCCTGTCCCAATCTGGCTGCCAAATGCTATCATGACACCCTCAAAACAACCCTTGACAAAATGGCTCCCCTCACACCTCAATCAGCAAAACGCAGACGACCACAACCTTGGCACACACCTTCAACTCGTTTTCTTAGACGGTGTTCTAGGTGTGCTGAACGTTCGTGGAGGAAGTCTAAAACTGATGCAAACCTCCTACATTACAAATTTGTGCTAAGAAGCTACTACTCCGCTCTTCATTCTGCTAAACAATCTTACTTTACCTCTCTCATTTCTTCTCTATCCCATAACCCAAAACGTCTCTTTGATACCCTCAACTCCCTCCTTAAACCCAAAGTTTACATGCTGCATACAGCAGCTGATAAGTACTGGAAGGCTTGAGATTTTTTAATAGAAGCAAATTACAAATCTATGGCACTTTATGGCAGCAGTTGATTTGAAAGAAAAAAAAAATATGGTGTACAACCCCTTTAACTTTCAATGTACTTTTAATAAAAAACAAGTTTTTCTTATCCGGAGTTCCCCTTTAACGTCTTTTGTTAGCCATTTTGTAGCAACCTTTTTGGACTATCATCAATTTGGCATCAAAATATGGTCTTATATGACCGTATTTTGGAACTAAAATGACATCAGTCTAAAAAAGTGGCCATAAAATGGCCAAAAAAGTATTTGTGAGAACATAGCCTTTAGCAGAAAACAAACAAGCTTTGTTCAGTGAGAACACAGGACATAGACAACCAGACAACAACCAAACAGACATACAACCAAACAGCCTAATGACAGAAGGAGAAGATTAGCATAACAATAAAACTGCCATCAGCAAGTGAATAAATATAAAAGCAAGGCATAGCATGGCAGAAGAGTTTCTGTCATGCATAATAAATTACTTTTACTACTTTTGACTTACAACAATCTTGACCATTACCAGCATCACTCTCAAGCACATTACTCCACACAACTCCTGATCTTAGATGCATGTGGAATCGTCTTGTGGTCTTGATCCAGCGGGGATTCTTTGCAGTAACTAACATTCAAGTCTCATCAACACTACAGCAGATTACAATAAGGCTGGGTTCACACTATGTATATTTGAGGCTGTATTTGGTCCTCATGTCAGGTCCTCATAGCAACCAAAACCAGGAGTGGATTGAAAACACAGAAAAGATCTGTCCACATAATGTTGAAATTGAGTGGATGGCCGCCATATAACAGTAAATAACTTCCATTATTTCAATATAACAGCCGTTGTTTTAAAATAACAGCAAATATTTGCCATTAAATGGCGGCCATCCACTCAATTACAACATTATGTGAACAGAGCCTTTCTGTGTTTTCAATCCACTCCTTGTTTTGGTTGCTATACAGCCTCAAACATACAGCCTCAAATATACGTAGTGTGAACATAGCTCAAGGCTGAATTCACACTTCCGTGCGAGCTGGATGTATATGATGGACTAAAATCTTTTAACTCCAACAGGACTCCCATAATTCATTATGATACAGCCATGACAGTTCAGTAGCATAGTGCTTTAGCTGTTTCATAGCTTACTACATCATAGATGTGACTACCACACCTATGATGCAGTAGTCACGTCTGATGCAAACGTTCACTACAATAGATGTATGATAGACCCTGCGTTGTTATATGCATGAGCCCTTTAGTTAAAAGGTATTCAGTTAGAAACTTCAGCAAACTGTTGGAACATGCCATTTGTATTAACTAAGAAAATAATTTACTTTGGTCGGTTATGAATGCTAATGGATTACTCTATCTAGAAAAACTAAAATGACTTTGAATGCGTACAATAAAAGAATCTGATTAGAGATGAGTGAACCGGGTTCGGGTTAGAGTCCATCCGAACCCTAACTTTCGGCATTTGACTAGCGGTGGCTGCTGAACTTGGATAAAGCTCTAAGGCTATGTGGAAACATGGATATAGTCACTGGCTGTATCCATGTTTTCCAGACAAGCTTAGAGCTTTATCCAAGTTCAGCAACCACTGCTAATCAAATGCCGAACGGGTTAAGTATGTTACAGAATGCTAGGTTGAGGAACCTTCAAAATTGCACAGAATTAAACAATTAATATTAGAATGTAATTCCCTTAATGTTAGCAAAGCCATGTATTCAAATGGCAAGATGCATTTTACTTTTCATATTCTAAAGCTAATATATCATAGTGACATTACATCCTGTCAGATGCTATATGGTGGATTTTATCTAAAGACATAAAAGTTATTTCAGAAAATCAGAGTAATGTAATTTATTGTAAGACGCAGCATTTTTCTTTATCTCTTTACAAAACTACGCTATAAATCCACATCTCTCAGATAACGTAAAGGCTATGTTCAAACAGAGAAAAGGCGGCCAATTTTGATATTTACAAAAACGGATAAGGGGCGTTTCTACTGCAGACGTCAAAGTAATGAACATGATCATTATTTTCGGACGTTTTTTATTAGTTGTTCACACGTAGTTTTTCCTTTTGTCACCGTTCTTTCTCCGTTTTTACTATTAAATTCATTGGATTTTCCAATTAAGCCACACGCAAAGTCCAATCAGTAACCCCAAGCTAGAATAATGTACAAACACTAGTCATAGCACTAAGGGAAAGCCAGGCTTCTATATGACATTCGTTATTTAACCCCTTAACGACATCGGGCGTAAATTTACGCCCTCGCGCCCTGGTACTTAACGCATCAGGGCGTAAAATTACGCCCGATGTTTCCCCGATCGCTGTGTGTTCGCACACAGCGATCGGGGAAGATGGCCTGCTATAAATCATAGCAGGCTATCTTAGCTTCTCGGCTTCAGATCAGCCAATAGCGGCGATCGGAACCTTTCCAGGTCATCGGAAAAAATGGCGGTCTGTGCTGTCCGAGGACGTAAAAAGTAATGGTGGTCACGGTGCCACCGGCCCCCTCTCCGTGAACGGCGGGTCTTCGGCTATTTCTGGCGGTCCCCATCTGCTTCTTTCGGCTCCAGCCTCGTCTTTTTCCGGATTTTGCGCTCTGCTGCCCTCTAGCGGCTGATATGTGTAATACACTTATCAGCAGCTACAGGGATGTTCAGAATGTAGAAAAAGTTTTTTTTTTTTCCAAAATTTTTTTTTTCTATTTTCCGCACAATATTGCCGCTGAGTGCTGATCAGCATTGCACGAAAGTGCGCTGCTAATTAGCAACTCCTCCTTTTTGGCGTAGGATGTTTTTTTCTGTCTTCTACTGCCACGGTCTGCTGATAAGTGTCGCACATAAGTGCGGCATTTATCAGCAACTCCTTTGTTGGCGTAGGTTTTTTTTTTATACTTACTGTAAAAAAAACACGTAAAAAACACTACATTACACCACACTACCACTACAATACCCCATATACTGATCCCCGTATAAAGATGGCCCCCAGGGTGTTTTCGGTATCAGACGCATACGCTATTATTGCCTCCAACACCGAAACAGCCAGTGAGGAAGAATGGGGGGATCCTTCTTTCCTCCATTCATCCTCATCATCCTCATCATCCAGTGACGTGTCTGGGGGTAGCGTAGCATACGCTGCCCCCCAGACACGTCTTTTCCGCCAGTACCGTCCCAATAAGAGATGACGGTATGAAATTCTACAAACTCTGTGAGAGTACCTCAGGGTACACTTACAGATTTAGGGTACGTGCACACTGCGGAATGGCGAAGGATAACCCCCTCTTCCGGTCCCTCACTGCCCGAGCTACTGTAGCTTGCGGCACGATCTGAACATATCAGAAGTAGTAATAGCGCCCTAATATTTAGCAGCCATAGAGCGGACCCAGTGCTTCTGGATATAAAGGACCCTGTATCGCACCAAGACAACATTTTCCAGGTGACGTCCCCCACACTGGAGAACGGGAGACCCCATAAGAAGTGCAGAGTTTGGCGTAACAGGGGGATCAGGAAGGACACCATTTTCCAGTGTGACACCTGTCCTGATCCCCCCGGCCTCTGCATACTGGATCGCTTCAAGGCGCACCACACGTCACTGGGGTTCTACATTATCTAAATTCTGTCCCATATTCCTATTTCAGGGGTCTCGTTGATCCGGGGATTATTATGATCGCCATTATGGAGTCAGGAAGGAATTTTTCCCCTGTGAGGAGGCTACTGTCGTCTGCCTCACGAGGGTTTTTTGCCTTCCTCTGGATCAACACAGATTGAGTTTGATGGACTCCTGTAATTTTCAACCTTATAAACCAATAATTGGCCTAATACCCCCAAATAAATTAGAATTGTCCCTTTTCCCCAGCTAAGTAGGTATGGCCGCCATTCCCATTAGAGACTTGCCATGATGCAATTAAAAAGCCTCTGTGCTGCCAGGACAGTAGAAACCCCCCAAAAGTGACCCCATTCTGGAAACTACACCCCATTCTGGAATCTAACAAGAGGAGCAGCGGGGATATGGCCCCCTGGTGACGGCCACATTTGGGACATGAAAATGAAAAAAATTGTATTTTTTATTTTCTTGGCACATGTTCTACTTAAGTGCCCGTCACCAGTGGGGTCCATATGCTCACTGCACCCCTTATTAGATTCCTTATGGGGTGTAGTTTCCAGAATGGGGTCACTTGTCGGGGGTTTCTACTGTCCTGGCAGCACAGGAGCTTTGTAATTGCGACATGGCCTCCATCCTCCATTCCAGCCTCTAAATAGCGCTCTGTCCCTTTGGTGGCTTGCCCTGTGCCACATTATGCCCACATGTGGGGTATTTTCGTACTCAGGGGAAACTACCCTACACGTTTTGTGTTCATTTTCTTTTTTAACCCCTTGTGGAAATGGAAAAAATCAAGCCTAGACCAACATTGTGTAATTTTTGTAAAATGTTTACTCTAAATCATTAATCTTGCTTTGATTTTTTCATTTTCACAAGGGGCTAAAAGATTTAAAAAAAAAACACTAATTGTGTAGCGCAATTTCCCCTGAGTACAGAAATACCCCACATGTGGACATAAGGCGCCATGCGGGAGCAGGGTAAGCCTCCGAAGGGAAGGAGCGCCATTTGGTTTTTGAAGGCTGGATTTGGATGGAATGGATTTTGAGGGGCCATGTTGCATTCAAAAGGCCCCTGTGTTGCCAATACAGTTGAAACCCCCTCAAGTGACCATTATGGAAACTACACCCCTCAAGGAATTTAACAAGGGGTGTAGTGAGCATATGGACCCCACTGGTGACGGGCACAAATGTGGAACAATGTGGCGTGAAAATTAAATATTACATTTTTTACACTATAATGTTGGTTTAGCCTTGAATTTATCATTTTCACAAGGGGTTAAAAGAGGAAGAAAAAACAAAAATGTGTAGAGCAATTCCCCCTGAGTCCGTAAATACCCCACATGTGGACATAAAACGCCATGTGGGTGCAGGGCAAGCCTCCAAAGGGAAGGAGCGCCATTTGGATTTTGGAGGTTGGATTTGGCTATAATGGATGATGAACGCCATGTCGCATGTATAGAGCCCTCGTGGTGTCAAAACACTGGAAACCCCCCACAAGTGACCACATTCTGGAAACTACACCCCTCAAGGAATCTAACAAGGGGTGCAGTGAGGATATTGACCCCTTGATGACGGGTACATTTGTGCCATGAAAGTGAAAAAATGAAAATAATCCCTTTCACGTCACATTGTTCCACATTTGTGCCCGTCACCAGTGGGGTCCATATGCTCACTGAACCCCTTGTTAGATTTCTTGAGGGGTTTAGTTTCCAGAATGGGGTCACTTGGGCTCTGTAAATACGACATGGCCCTTGAAATCCTTTCCAGTGAAATTCAGCTTCCAAAAGCCAATTGGCGCTTCTTCCCTTTGGAGGCTCGTCCTGCGCCCCCTTGGCGCTTTATTGCCACATGTGGGGTATTTCCTGTACTCGGGAGAAACTTCGCTACACATTGTGTCTTTTTTTTCCTCTTATCTCTTTAATAAAATGAAAAATTGAAGGCTAGAACGTTTTAGTGTAAAAAATATTTTTTTATTTTTTTCATGCCATATTGTTCGGAAAATCTGTGAAGCACCTGTGGGGTCCAGATGATCACCGCACCCCTTGTTACATTCCTTGAGGGGTGTTTTTTTCTAAATGGTGTCCCTTTAGTTGTGTTTTTTAGGTTTTGGCACCCCAGAGCCTCTGCCAATCTGAAGTGGTACGGTCAAAAATGACCAAATATAATGGAGGCGTTGAAATTCACTAGGCACTCCTTTATATCTGAGGCTTGTGGTTGCGTCAAATAGCGCAATAGGGCCACATATGGGGAATTTTTATAAACTGCAGAAACGGAGCAATCAATATTGGGGTGCATTTCTCTGGTAATAGGTTTATAATTATGAAAAATATTGGATTACAATAAAATCTCTGCACAGAAAATTAAAATTTTCTAATTTCTTACACACTTAGCTTTTATTTCTATGACTCCCCTAAAGGGTTAAAAAAACTTTCTGGATATGCTTTTGCAGAGTGTGGGGGGTGCAGTTTCTGAAATGAGGTGCTTTGTGGGGCTTTCTAACATACAGGCCCCTCAAATACACTTCCCACCTGAACAGGTCCCTAAAAATATCTGATTTTGAAATTTTACTGAAAATTTGGAAATTTGCTGCTAATGTTTTTCGCTTCCTATTGTCTAAAAAAAATAAAGATCGTTTAATAAATGCCGCCAACATAAAGTAGACATGTTGCTAATGCTATTAAATATATAATTTATGTGGTATAACCACTTTCTGTATAAGCAAAAAAGTTTCAAAGTTGGAAAAATGCATTTTTTCACATTTTTTCCACGAGTATCGACTCCAATTTTCCAGAAATGTAAAGAACAATATGTCACGAGAAAACAATCTCAGAATCAGCCGGATAGGTAAAAGCATCCCAAAGTTATTAAAGAATAAAGTGACACTGGTCATATTCATAAAATTTGTCTCTGCCATTTCAGGCGCTGTCCTTAAGGGGTTAAGACTCAAAATGACGGATATCATTTTAAACAGAACTGAAAAAATATTATTTGAATATAGCCAGAGAAGGTATAACATTTTCAGCCAGGCCCCCATACTTTCTGATAAACTGCTAAAATATGAAAAATAAATAAAACAATAACAAGTGAGATAGTTTGGAGCACAATTTGTTTTTTGACTGAAATAAAATGATATAAATACTTTGAGAGAAAATATATAACTTGAAAAAGAGTTGTAGATATTTTAGCTCTTCCATTGTAATCTGACATACAGCTTTCACCAGCTGTCTTTTTCATGAATTTGGGAATTATAAAATGTTATAGAAAATTGGAAATACTTTTTAAAGGCTAAAACCAATTTCTAAAACATGCTGTTCTAAGAAATAGCCCTTTTAAACATTAGAAGGATTAGAGATGCATTGACCTATAACCTTCACTTTAGAATACTTCTTAAATGCCAAGGTTTAAGAAAAGGGCGTTCTACCAATATTATTTTCTAATACTTTTCCTACACAGCTGGGCAGAATATTTTTTTCCCTTAGGGATTTTATTGAAGTTTAATTACAAATGCATTGCATTTAGGGAAAATGTACTTTTTATACTACTGTCAATAAAGGTACTAGCCAGAACACAACTGAGAAGCAAACTATGTGTTGTCACCTGTGTCCTTAGCAAATTTCATGTTCATATTTCATCAGAAGTCAATAAATAAGAGAACGGGTATATTATACTTTTTAATGATTAAAAACTGCATTATAAGGGGAATGTAAAAAAGTTTATTCATGTTGAAGATATAAACAGAACAATAAATTCATAGAATTAACAGAATCATAATATTTTATTAACAGTAAAGCGATTGGGAGGAACAAATAGAGAAAGGATTGGAAATGGTTCAAAGACAAAGATTTTGTTGGTAAGACTTTTACACTGGCCGATTATCAATAAAGAGCATTCCTAAGAATACTCATTGTCCCGAAAACTGGCTCAGATATTGAACGAGTAAACTTCCACTCATTGGCTGGTTTGATCTTGTGGTGATAATCGTTATCAGCCGTAAATGTCTTTGTGTAATCAGGAGACGTGTGGCCACTAACAGTGTATTTGAATGGCCACAAAAAAACAATACTGCAAATAAAGAAGTCCAGTGGAAATTTTTATTAATGTATTATATTGCCCGCCAAAACTTATACAAATCACCAATATACACTTAAGGGAAATGCACATAAAGTGTTTTTTTTCCCTGCACTTACTACTGCATCAAGGCTTCACGTCCTGGATAAAATGGTGATGTCACGACCCGACTCCCAGAGCTGTGCGGGCTGTGGCTGCTGGAGAGGATGATGGAAGAGGGATGCTCAGTATCCCCCCAGTGCCCTGTGTCCCTCTGCCATCATCCTCTCCTGCAGCCACAGCCCGCATAGCTCTGGGAGCCGGGTCGACTCGTGACATCACCATTTTATCCAGGAAGTGAAGCCTTGATGCAGTAGTAAGTGCAGGGAAAAAAGCACTTTATCAGCATTTCCCATAATAAGTGTATATTGGGGATTTGTATAACTTTTGGGGGGCAATACAATACTTAAATAAAAATTTTCACTGGACTTCTTTAATAGTGGCTTGTAAAGGCACTGCAAGCGAGCACTGACCTTGGTGATCAGTGCTCGTTTGTTGGCAGCATATTGCATTGTTTAAAAGCAGATAAAGCTTGGAGCAAGTTGTTTTTAGACATGTTTATTCTTTAGCTGTTGTATTGAAACGGTGGTACATTTCATGTACGTATAATATATGAGTAAATAAAAAACAAAAAAACTCTAAAATATAAAAGCTAGAGTAGCTTTAATCATATCATGCCATCTGCTTTCGCATGTTTTGTCATTGATGTTCTTTCATTTTTTTGTGATCTAGATTAATAAAATGAAAAGAAAAAATAACACAAAATAGTTTATAATTTTTAATACTTTGAGAGTGTTCTGGCATTTGACATTGAATTCTGTTTAGCATTTACTTTATTTATTTCACTTTCCTGCTATCAATCATGATTGCGAGAAGGGAAGTGAATACATGACTTCTCCTTGCTTATTCTCCTGATTGGTAGGGGTCTTAGCTATTGAGACTCCAATTCACCCAAACTTATGACATGTACCTGAGAAATGTCATTTTTTTTATTATGACAGTGCCAATTTTAAGTTTATGCTGAATATATTTTGGCTACATATTCAGTGATGGATTAAATGTACCTTGGGTCCCAGGCTGTCCACCCAACTTGGGATCCCTGCCCTCAGTGCAGTGGTGTGGTACCTTAATTGACTGTCAACAGGGCATTATTAGGGTTGTAGTTCTGCAACACCTAGTGACATGCACTGTAGTTCTCAGGGGTCGCTTTCTGTGGGCCCCTGAGTAATGTGCTGCACTGCAGTGGCATTTAACAGCAGTGTATGATAATGTGGATGGTTTGGTTGGCCCTGGGCCCCCCAGGAACATAGGACCCTAGACCCGCCCAATCCGCACACATTATAATCCACCCCTGTATATATTTTACTCATTTTATTTTTATTGCTATGAAACAAACACTTGCAAACCAAATGCAAGTACACATATATACCCTATTACCTTTATCCAGGACAAATTTCTCCTGTAACTATTTAGGTAGAGAAATTTATATAACAAGACGGGATTTAAGGACAGCTTTTACCAATATGGGAAGTGTGCAGTATTAGAAAGCCAACCACAATTAACTATAAAGCTGGGAATGTTCTGTGTGCAAATTGTTTGGCAAAAGATGCCTAACTAGCTGCCATAGATGACAGAAAGGCATTGTTCTAAACAGGAAAAGTAATGTGACAGGTTTGAGACTCACTTATAAGCTAATTCCTGTTCATTATCATGTTGAATTACCAAAATGTCACAAGTATTACAAACCCTATGTAACTTTGCTGTCAGCTTTTCTTTATAATTGATTCTTGAAGCTGATTTTAGTTATCTTTTGGATTACAATCTCTCTATAGTTTATGAGGACATTCTAGAGCAACAGAGGCTAAGTTAAAATAATTGCTAATAAAAAAAAAAGTGTGACCTCATAAAATGTTATGGAAAATTTCTTACGGAAGAGTTGAGGGAGAAGTACTGTAAGTAGGGTTATGCAAATTGCTGCTATTTGTACCCAACAATTTGCTGTTTAAAGGGGTTTTCTGGGAAATAAAGATTTATGGCTTATACTTTGGGTATATCGCTGATCAATCACTGATTGTGTGGTGCCGAAACACAGTACTATCTTCAATCAGCGGTCCAGGAGAGCCATGGAACCCACACTATGCAGCCAACAGGGACAGAAGCCGTTCATTACTTAGTACTGACACCTGGATACCCCAACACAGTTCACATTCACTTCAATAGGAGTTAAGTTACTGTACATAGATCCACTTCAGCACATTATGTATAAGCCGTTTTGCTATTAGGCAAATGGGTCAATTCCCCAGCACACCAATAGGCCTGGCAAGTCCAATCCATGTCCTTTTTATCTAGTGTCTGTGAGTCAAATGGGGTAAGTGGATGCAAACTGTCCAGGGGGCAGTGATAAACAGGATGTGGGTTGACCTTACTTGGGCTCTTGCCATGCTGGCAATACCCCCTGGACACTTAAGACTCATTTGTTAGTAACAAAAGGGCTTACATCTTACTGATGGATAGGAATCACAGAATCCTGATGACTAACCCTGTCCAGTTATGTTCTTAAACAACTTGTGAAGTTGTTACCTTGAGAAGTGCATTGTTTGATTAGTCCTGAGGCATAATTTAGGTCCTAAGCCAAATGTAAAATCTTATATAGAACTGTCACCATCACCAGCCATGTGCTGTTTATTTTACTGGTGTCTTCTTATAAAGAAGGAAACCTTTTGCCTCCCCATACACATGTCTCAGGCCTGAATACTAATTCTGTAACATCTATTAAAGGGCTGTGCTGGATATATCCACACATACACAGCATATACATCTTCTGACAGAAGGTCCTGAAATAATATTGCTGTAAAGAGCTGGTATCTCATGCCATACATCTTAAGATACGGTATGTTGAGTTTAAAAGAACACCTCTGTTTCTTTACTATTGGAAGAGATTCCTTGAGAAAAAAACCTACAAATATACCAAAAAACTAAAGGTATTCATGTTGTTATTTTTAAAGGGAACCAGTCCCCGCACTGCAGCGTTACACACATCGCAACAAAGCCCCCAGCACGGATTATGACCACATAACTTTTAAGATTGAACTTTAAAATTTCCTACGCCTCATGCTAATGACCTTTATCTTGTCACCTAGGTGGTCATTTTCGGCCAAGTAGTCACAGCTGCTTGAAGATTTTTTAGCTTTAATCATGCCTTTCTGGGCTGTTTTGTAATCCTGTATGGACACTAACATCATCGCTAGGCCATTATTTATTAACCGTGTTAAGCAAGCATGCTCGGTTGAGCATAGTGCTGGGTCGAGGACGGGTTGCTCAAAAGAGCACCTCTTGGTGCTCAGATTAAGGTAGCCACACAGCTTCAATAACTTATGACCAAGCAATGGTTTGGCCATCAGTTATATCTCCCTACGAAACCTATTTTATGGTTCTATTTTTTTTGTCTCTTGAAGGGATGTTTAAATGAAATATACAAAAATTTGAACAAAAAAATGAAATAGGTTTCTTCAAAACAAATACAAACTCCGGAGGGATACATTTGCTGGCATCCTGTGGGAATTCTAATGTGTCTTGCAGAAACCCATTACATTTTTTTGTTCTAATTTTCGTATATTTCATTTCGCTTAAAGTGTCACTGTCGTGAATTTTTTTTTTTTTGCACAAATCAATAGTCCAGGCGATTTTAAGAAACTTTGTAATTGGGTTTATTATCCGAAAAATGCATTTTTATCATGAAAAAGCAGTTTGAAGCTCTCCCCCCTGTCTTCATTGTTCTCTTATGGAGAGAGCTAAAGAAAAGACCAAAACAGGACAACAAAGAGTTAATCTACAAATCCCTCACGGGATATCTCCTGTGAATACCTTCTAATAATTCTAAAAATCCAGACCATAGTTCTGTATGTAGAAACCTATAACTGGGTAACTCACAAGAGCAGAAACGGAATATGCAATAGACACGGAAAGGTTACATCCAATCACTAATAGAGTAATTTCAGGTCAGAATGTTGAAAAACGAGGAAACATAATTATACAGCACAATAATACGCTTATTGTGTCTTCATAATTAAAAATGCCGGCTAACTTCACCACATCCAACTTTCAATTTGTGGACAGGGTTTGTGTTGCTATATTTTTCCATGAATGTTATTTACTTTCATTCCAGGTATATGCTGATTATATCCAGGGCAGAGTTTCCTGCCAGTCAATTCCAGTGATTAGACACAGATGAAATAATAGAGAGAGCATACAGCCACAGGGAAAGCAATCTATGACTTGAGAATATGTTGTTAGTGTACTAAATCACTAAGTCTCGGTAATTATAGTTCTATTAACTAGCGGTGTCTTCATGATTTTGTCTAATAAATGAGTATGCTTGTGAAATAACATTGCATCAGCATGCCACAGCCTCGGCCTATGGAGCTTCAGCCAAGATATTCTGCTAATAGAAATCTGCAATCCCACCAAGCAAATGTGTCTACCATATCCCTTTTATCTTAGGTCCACATTTTGGAGCCAATTAGTCTTCTAATATATATCCTTACATTTATCCAACCAAAGCATTGTTACTATCTGAAGCTATCACAAGGAAAGGCCTATTATTCTATCATTGATAAACCTGTCTACAATAAGCTCAAAATATTTAAGAAGTGATTCACTTTAATGTATAACCTTCATTCCTATAAAGATATTGTATAGTAAGTATAGTTCTCTAGCATATAAATTTTTATTTTATAACCTTTGGCTCCATTCACATGGAGTAAAACTGGCAGAGGATAAAGTCGCAGAATCCCGCCAGCCTCCGTAACATTCTGCTAGTCTATGGGAGGCTTGCGGCATGGAGACATGTCCATTTTTCCACACGGAGAGAGAAGGCACTCAAGCCTCCCATAGACTGCCAGTATGACACAGAGCCTGGCAGGATTCTGCGGTGGGGAATTCAGACAGTTTTACTCCGTGTGAACGGAGCCTTACAAGGAAATTAGACTAAATGAAATGAATATTATTTAAAGTAAATCTAATAAACATACTATGCCTGTCCTGTTTGTGTTGTGTTTTCGTGAACAGTTTTCTTTTAGGCTATGCTCACACATAGTATGTCAATTAAGCTTTTGGTCAGTGTTTTTTCACTCAAAATCAGGAGTGGAATTGACAGGGCAAAATTATAATCAAAAGATCTGCACAGTTTGGCTGCGACCACCTTTATTTTGTACCCAAATAACGTCAGTTGCTTCAAAATTTCTTAGTTCTTAGTATGAATTTCTAGTGGAGTAAGTCTCTTGATGTGTTAGATTCCCTCCACAGATGTACAGCACACCTGGAGCACCACTAGAGAAGAGGGTTGTTCTTTGTACTAATGCTGCTTCTGTGGATTATACATGAAGTGCTATTATCTGGAACATTGCACCGCTAGAGTCTCGCCACTGAAGGAAAAAAAGCTCTCTTATACAGTATGTGGGGGCATAGAGGTTTGGTATAGCATAAGTACTGCCGACTTCTTGGTTCCTCCTTTAAATTGATTATTTAAAACTTAACCTATATTTAATGTGCCTTAAATAATAATAAAAATATCATACAACCCACAATGAGGTAACTAACAGACAACAATCATGGATATTACCTCTTTTATGGCCATTGATAGCCTGTCCTATGGATAGACCTATTAAGAGGTTATCCTTGCTGAGAAATATATAGCTGCTTTCCTCCAGAAATAGAAACAAGTGAATGTGATGGTGTGGTGCTCTTTTGGAAAGTAGTAGTTTTTTTTTTTTTTTTTAGTAATCATGGATAACCCCTGGAAATGTTCACTGAAAATCCCCATAGACTTGAAGTAATGCAAATAGCATCAATTAGTTTTGCTTGAGAAGCAATTCAGTAGAGGAGAATAATGTCACATAGCAAAGCTTCTGGAAAATCCACACCAAAATACCAGATAACCCTAACTTGTCACCAAAAAAATAATAATGAAATGTTTTTTTTATCACCTAGGTTAGCCCCATTGAGCTTAAAGTGATACTGTCACCCCCTTTCTGTCTGAGGAATTCTCTGCACAGCTGTAAAGCTGAAATTCTGCAGTTTTCTGAAGTTACTTTAATGATAGATTACTAAGTGCTTGATCCAGTGAAAAATGTTTTTTTAGGTTGGCGGATAGTGCCACCTGTGCCACATCAATGCCATAGGCCCCGCCCACAGAGATGTCATCGGCGTCAAGGCATTGGAATAGGCCGGCCTAAAGAGGGTGGGGCCTAAACTTCTGGACTGGCTTGCTTCAAAAGTTGCCAAGGGGCGGGGCCTAGACACCAATGATGTCACAGAGGGCACTAATGTGGCCAGGGTGAAGTGGAACAGTGGCCGTGAAACACCACCCAGTGGCACAGTCCGCTAACTATAAAAAGCATTTTTCACTGGATCAAGCACCAAGAAATCTAATTTATGCACAAAGATAAACACTAAGAAGCTATGAAAACTGCAGAATTTAGGCTTTACAGTTGTGTAGAGAAGTCCCAATTGAGATACCATTAATATAACTTTTTTTTTAATAATAAATAACACAACAAAAATATTTCCCATGTAGAATATGGAGAAGAAAAGTATCTGATAATAAAGTTCAAAAACTAAAATGTGAAATGATTATGCGTTCTGCTGTAATATGAGTGGCCTTCTTGATAATCAGGACAAGTATCCAAATTAGAAAAACTATGTGATTAGCACTTGGCAATTAAGTTGCTTTTCCTTTCTTCAAGTGAAATATTTCTGAGATGTGCCACACATCATTTCTTTAACAATAACTGTTAAATTTGATTTAGATTTCACATAGAATAATGGAGAAAAAATGGATCCACAGCTTCTTGAAAATAAGGTAAATATCTCTTTTGTAAACGATGAGCTAATCTACTGCAGTTAACTAACTGGTTGGCTTCTACGGGAAAGAAGAGTGAAAGTGAAAATTGCATATTGTGATAGAATATATGAGTGGAAATAGATGGATGCATATCTGGCAAGAAATCAAACATAGGTCTCTAATAGCTCTTTAAGGTTTTTAACTTTACCCAGATTCTTTCTGATCCAGTCATAGACTCCTAAATTGCAAGTAGCTTCAAAAGTAGAATAGTTTTTTTTTTTTTTTTTTTTAAATCAAAAAAGTACATAAGAGTAAGGGGATAGTTTTGTTTCAACCAAACTTGCAGATTGGTTTAACTTCCATAAAACAGATACCACCTTAAAGTCCTAATTGATCGTAATCTGTTCTTAAATGTCACAGTGTAATAATTTGAAGGGATACATTTGTTAGGTGGATTTTTTCAGATTCAATATTTACAGAAATATTTTTAGACTTATTAGTATTTTTATTTTATTTTGGCATGATTATATTATTAAAAATAATTATTAGTTCAAATCTTGCAATTCTGCAGGAAGCCAGAAGCCAAGATGCAAATTGTTAAATAGCAGGGGAATATGTTGTCACTTTAGTCCTGCAGTAAGCGGAATATGATATCTGTATGGTGGTCTAATTGTAGTAATGGGTAGGGAATTACAGAATGCCAGTGACAGCTCTATTGTTCTCTTGATAGCACTATATAATAATGATTTAGGCAGACATTCTACTTTCTTACAGTTGAATATAAATGTATGCTTATTTAGTGGGATACATAGTGACTGTCGGATATATGCATCAAGAACTTTTCACAATGTTTAACTTGTTTATTATTGATATGGAGGATGGAATTAACAGCATTGTTTCTATCCTTGCAGATGACACCAAGCTTTGTAGTACAGTACAGTCTATGGAAGATGTGTAGATGTTACAGGATGACTTATGGTGGTTTTACACGGAGCAATAATTTGCCCGATTAACAATTTTGAATGAACAATGTTTTTTTTTATAACGATCAGCTTTTAGACTGAACAATACATCGTACAGAAAAATTTTATGCCATCGTTTTGCGATCGCTTAAGCCTATCTCACACATGGGTGAAATCGTTGAAAGAATGTTTACGCGGAACGATCTGTGAATAAACGACGATTTGAGAACATGTTGAAAGATCAAAATGAACGATTTCTCGCTCGTCACTTGATCGTTCGCAGCGTTACACGGAACAATTATCGCTTAAATGCGATCGTTATTATGCAAAAACAAACGATAATTGTTCAGTGTAAAAGGACCATTAGACTCACTGAGTGTTTGGGCGTCTACTTGGCAAATGAGGTTTAAATGTGGATGAATGTAAAGTTATGCACCTGGGTACTTATAATCCACATGCATCATATGTCCTGGGGGGAGTTACTCTGGGAGAGTCGCTGAGGGAGAAGAATTTAGGTGTACTCATAGATAATAGACTACAGAACAGCACACAATGTCAGTCAGCTGCTTCTAAGGCCAGCAGGATATTGTTATGCCTGTTTCAGGTAAAACCCCCTCAAAGGACAAGGGGGCACTGCCTCCGCCTGGAGAAAAAAAGGTTCATTCTCCGGAGGCGACAAGCCTTCTTTACTATGAGACCAGTTAATCTGTGGAACAGTCTACCACAGGATCTGGTCACAGAAAAAAACTGTGGAGGGCTTCAAAACAAGGCTAGACAAGTTCTTAGACCAAAACAACATAATTGTGTATATAATGAACATACCTATCATCCGTCCCCCTTCCCTCCATCCACCCCCTCCTTGGTTGAATTTCATGGACATGTGTCTTCTTTCAACTGTTCCAACTATGTTACTATGTATACATTAAATAGTCTAATAGCTTTATGTGAATGGGGGCTTAGAAACATACAAAAATTATTAAAAGTCAAACACATGTACATATGCAATTTCATTATATGCACATATAAAGTCACTGAAAATAGGTATTCTAATACCTGTTATTACTATACACATGCCAACAATCACACACTCTCACATATACACACCCAAGCACGGGTACTCGATTACATAAACACGCAGGTACTTGATCACATATACGCACAATAACATTCACAACCACATTCATTTGGACACTCACATATAAATGTACACACATATACTCATACACTGTAAATGGACATTCACATGGACATGTGCACAGTCACACACATGACTTAACCAAATAAACAATCCTTCAAACTTCCGATATTAACTAAACTAGCTGTCATAAAGCTTTCACAACCATAAATAATTTTTATATGTTATTTAAACTTCCACCATTTATGTAAATATGTGTTACCACATATCTCCATCCACTCATTGGGCACAAGAAATCACTATAGTACATTTTTTCCACAGTAGCACGGTATGGCAGCATAATAAAGTCCTTTGAATGTCCACAATAATATGTTCAGCAAGACTTAAAGACCTGCATCAAAACATAGTCCATGCATAGACTTTGTTTTTGATGCAAGTCTATAAAGTTTAATAGATTGCTAA
Organism: Dendropsophus ebraccatus; assembly: GCF_027789765.1. Taxonomy (NCBI): domain Eukaryota; kingdom Metazoa; phylum Chordata; class Amphibia; order Anura; family Hylidae; genus Dendropsophus; species Dendropsophus ebraccatus. The sequence continues at coordinate 112,889,358 of NC_091458.1, forward strand.
ACATATGCTCTATGCTCACAAAGAAAGGTAAAAGGTGCAAGAAATAAATATAACTAAATAAAACCAATAAAATGCATTTACTGGGAAAAAGATAAGAAAAGACTTAAAGGGGTACTCCAGGCAAGGGCCCTTTGTAGTAAGGTGCTCTGACAGGGTTCACATTCTGGTCAGTAAGGTTGTCTCAGCCAAAACGCTGTACACAGTACCTCTTTGAATGGCAATAGACAGTATCTATCTACACTTTTGTGCCTCTTTGTGAAAATAAAATAAAGTCTCTTTTTTTTTTCATAAGCAAGGTACATCTCCATCTCATACCTCCAACAAATGCGGAATCACTGTTTGTAATCTTACAGAACATTCAGTTTCTCTAAATTAGATAGGTAGCTGAGAAATGTTCAGTGACAAGGTGGTGAGCATGTTGGAATATGACTGAAGCAAAACTCCTCAATTAATAGGAAAGGAAACTGTCAGGCCTGTCAGGACAGGCAGGGATAAGACACGACAGTAAGCCCTGATGCTGAACCCACTAACTGTCCCTACCTACTTGCCTAAAATGGCCCTAGGCTGCCATGAGACAACCACAAAGACGTTCCCTGTACTAGATATGTGCACACAGAACAAGACAGACAAACAAACACAATATGGGATAGTTAAACAAGCAAGGTCAGAACCAAACGGGCAGCGTAGTACAGAATCAAGTAACAATCGGACACTCAAAAAAGTCAAGCCAGAGGTCAGGTAACAAAGTTGAGAAAGCAGAGGAAGTTAGGACGGTGATCACAGGAATAGACAGGGGGAGCTGGGACCAGGGTATGAAATCTAATAGCCAGAGCTGGGACACTGCCTCAGCTTTGCTAACCAAGAACCCGGTCCGGATCCCCATTGAACCGATGCCAGTCCAAAGACCTACTCAGCTGCATAAATCAAGTCTCCCAGTGATTAGTTTAACTCCCGCATTGCCAGGAAGCTGAGAAGCAAGCGGGTACTGCACACTCCTGACAGAAACTTGTTTTATTCTATCCCGGCACAGATTTTAAGATTTGTAAAGGTAAAGTACAAATTACGAAGGAAAGAAAATGCAAAGTATACACAATACCATTATCAAACAAAGTGCATTATTGCATCCTGTTCTAGGAGTAGTCATTTAGTATAATCTGCTAAAAAGGAAAAGGAAAGTGCACTTAGTACCCACAGGTAATAAAAGCTGCTGGATAACTCGATTAAACAAGCATTAGTATGCATTAAAAAATCATCCAGTTGCTAACAAAGCATTGGATTCATGTACCTGCATGCGTTATAAGCCAAATAAAGTACTGAATCTAAGTATCATGTCAACAAATCTAATGTACAAAGACGGCATCAAAGAGTTTGTAAACCTGGAAATGAGATAGATTTCACAGTAGATTAGAGTATTTACTGTTTGTATCTTTTTAACAAGTTCATCAACAACAGGATTCCTGTGGCATTACGAACAATGTAATTGCAATTGTAATTTCCAGACTGAAAGTGAATCTTCATCATTCTGTACCTATTTGGTTTAATTATCATACAATTTAAATTGTTTTATTTATGAATTTATTTATTTTTAGATTTACAAAAGAAGGTGCCCCAACTATGTCTGCATGATCTGCACTTCGGAAACAAGGTAATGTCATAAAAATAATTTCACTTTCGTATTGAGGATGTGTCACTGATAAATTAAAAAGATGCTCTGTCTCAATGTTATTGCATCTTAGTGACAACAGTGAAAAAGAAAGTCTTGGCCTTGGGCATTTCATGACCTTTAGAAGACTGATGCTATCTGTGCAATCAATGGGTGTAAACAATGAGCCGTCAACAAAACTTAATCGTATTCTAGTGCAATTTTTCCTAGGTTTTTATTAAATGGACATAAAACATAAAAATATGGACATAAAAATATGTTAACCCCTTCCCGCACAAGGACGTAACTGTACGTCCTTCGCGCAGGTGGGGGAATTCAGAATGGAGCCGCGCGGCGACTCCGCTCTGAACCGCCGCAGTCCCGGGTGCAGCATGTAGCCAGGGACCGCGGCCATTAGCAGCCACGGTCCAAACGCCGTGTCCGCTAATTAAGTCTTCAGATGCAGCTGTCAAAGTTGACAGCTGCATCTGAAGACTTACTGCAGCTGTTCCCTGGTGGTCTAGTGGGGAGATCGCCCCCCCCCCCATGATGTCACAGAGGAGCGATCTCTGCGTCAGGTGCCGGCCGGGGTCTGAGCCGTAATGGCGCTGATTCCGGCTAGGCATTCTATAGCTTTTGGCTGCAGCAGCCAAAAGCAATAGAACACTGATCTCATCGATCCTATATCCTATATCCTATACAGCATAGATCTCTATGAGAGATCAGTGTGCATATGCTAGAAGTCCCCCAGGGGGGCTTCTAGTATATCTATTAAAAAAAAAAAAAAGTGTTGTTATTAAGAAAAAGCCCCCTCCCCTAATAAAAGTTTGAATCACCCCCTTTTTCCCATGTTATAAATAAAAATAAATAAATAAACAAACATGTTTGGTATTGCCGCATGCGTAATCGTCCAAACTATTAATTCATCACATTCCTGATATCGCACGGTAAACGGCGTAAGCACCAAAAAAATCCCAAAGTGCAAAATTGCGCATTTTTGGTTGCATCAAATCCAGAAAAATTGTAATAAAAAGCGATCAAAAAGTTGCATATGTGCAATCAAGGTATTGCTAAAAGCAACACATCATGGCGTAAAAAATTACACATTAAACACACCATTGAGGTCTGTCGGTGTAAAAATGAAACTGCTATGGCCTTTTAAGCACAAGGAGGAAAAAATGAAAACGCAAAAACGAAAATTAGCCCGGTCCAGAAAGGGTTAAGTTAGCCCGGTCCAGAAAGGGTTAAGTTCATTTTATCCAAAAGACAAAATACAGAGAGATAGCCTGAAACTCCTAAGCCCAAAGCAAAACCATATGCCATTTACAATGTTCCTGTCTAAACATGTGGCACAGGCACACCATGGCCCAGTGTGACTGCTACCATTGAACCCCTGTAGCACTAAGCTAGCCTGGTAGTATAGTATTTAAGAAAAAAGGCCATGTACACAGTTGACATAGAGAACTTACTAGTACAACTTTTTGAATTCTGAAATTTCAATTTCTTCATCAATTTTAAACCCTTGTGATGTGCATTGTATAACAATAATGCATGTTTGTTTTGTATTGATTTCCCCTTATACAGCTCATGAGGGATATTTTCTCCATTGTGCTTACAGAGAGCAGATTTTCTTCCCTCTGAATGTTTCATGGTCCCTCCTCTTTTTTTACACAGATAAATAGCCTGCTTAATTTAAAGGTTCCAATAAATTTGATTCAGAACAGCCTGTGTGATCTGACTTCCATGAAGACTTGGATGCTTTGCTTCCTCTCCACTTTCTGTCATGAGAATTATTATCATTATTATTATCATTATTAGTTTATAAAGCACACTTAATTCCAGAGCGCTATACAGGCGACAGGGGTAACAAACAAGAACATTACAAGATCAAAACACATTACATGAAGGCAGATGGCAGACTGATACATGGGAAAGAAGACCCTGCCCGCGAGGGCTTACAATCTATAAGTTAATAGGAGAGAAACAGGAGGTAAAGTGCAGCCAGTCAAGTGTAATGGAGAATTCTCCTTTCCCTTCCTGCTACAGTCTGTAAAACTAAGAGAAAGGAAAGGGAGAGCAGACAGAGCCGACACAGCTAAAGGCTTTACTTATACGGCCAATAAAAATTATAAAGATGCCATGCTTTCCCATTCCTGTTCTTCCGATGTGCTCCTGGCTTACTTACAGCCTGCTGGCCAAGGATAGAAGTAGTTCAAGAAAGTTGCTTCTACATTCTCAAAGCGGAATAAAAATCTGCTTCTAGAATACAGGGCTATAGAAAAATATTACAGCAGATTTGCTTCAATATGCGCAGCGTCAAATTCGCTGCAAACTCGTTATGTTTGCATCTACCCTAATGAACTATATGACACATAAAACATCAATATGTACCAATACTTTTAAAAGATGATATGAACAATATCTGAAGATATTCATTTTGTCTATGTCCTTGAGGTTTGCTGTAAAGCACGTGACTAAATGCGGTTAAAAAAACAATGAAAAAAGATGGAAAATATTTTTCCCTTTGGCTATATATAATAGGCCCAATAAATAGTACAACCAAACTAGTGAGCAACCTCTGCTGAGGTCAATGATAAAAGAAGAAATAGAAAGCAAGCACAAATGAATATGGTCACCAAAACATGATATCAGATCTAAAAACAGCACAAATAGGTGCAGTGAAAATAATACTAACACACCATGATACTCTTGTTTTGTGGTGTTAAGATAGGGCATAAGAATAACAATAATTCTAGATGAGCAATAATAAAAAGACAGAAGGTACTGGTAGAATAAAGTGATATCTATTTATCAAACAAAAGTGCATGATCTTCCTCTCAAAGATACTAAAAGCATGTACTGTATACCACACCATATGGCAAACCTAATCTAGCGTGCATGTGTACAAAAAAAAACACCCCTGATGCACCACAGGGACCCAACAGACATCACTATTAAATCAAATTACTTCATTAGAGTTACCTTAATGCAATGCAGTCTGGATATTTTTACTTTAGAAGTAATCAATATAAAGCATGCACCTGTGTAGGCTACTGCTTTACTATTTGTCTGAAGATACACTTTAAGGCTATGTTCACACTACGTAAGTTTTGTAATAATCATGGCTGTTGTTGCTCATTTGCAATAATGGCCATGATTACTACGGAACTTACGTAGTGCTGCTGTTTATGGAATCCCGGCCAGTTTGTGTATACACATACAATAGTATGATAGAATGATGGCCACCCAATGCACACAGTGTATTAAACAACAGACATTGTTTGTGCGGATGTCAAAATAATGATCATGACAATTATTTTCTAACTTATTATTCTAACAATTATTTTCTAAATTTTCTAATTATTTTTACAAACATAATTTTTCGTTCACTTTAGTTTTCCTTTCACCGCTTTTACTATTAAATTCAATGGACTTTTTCAAGTAAAGACACACCCAAAGTGCACCTAAGTCCACCTAAACTAAAACAATGTACCAACAGCCGCCATTGCATCGACAGGCAGCCAAACTGCAAACTGCATCTACAGGGCCAAGTAATTGCTTGTTTTTTTACAAGAGTAGTTGTACTTTGTAATGGCGTCTTTATTTCTACCATATTATGTATGATGTTACCCCAAAATTATTATTTATGAAGATATAAATTGGTGAAATCGTAAAAAAGAATGCAATATGGTAACGTTTGGGGGGTTCCTGTGTCAACGTTATGCACCATATGGTAAAAGCGACATGATACTATTATGCTATAGGTCAGTCCAAACACAACTATATGCAGGTTTACACATATGCTCTAAGGTTAGATTTTTCTTTTTAATGAAATCCTTTTTTTTTTGCAATTATTATTTATAAAATGGGCCTATTGTGACGCTTATAACGGTTTAATTTTTTCACCTATGGGGCTGTATGGGGTGTCATTTTTTTCTGCATGATCTCTAGTTTTTATTAATACCATATTCGTGAAGATCAGATGTTTTGATCACTTTCTCTTTCATTTTTTTATACATAATGTAACAAAAAAATTCTGGCACTTTTTTCCCTATTTTCGTCTACGCCATTCACAGTAAGTGACTACACTTGTTATATTTTAATAGATCTGACAATTACGCATGCTACGGTATATTATATGTTTATTTATTTGTATATGTTTTATTTATATAATGGGAAAGGGGGGTGATTTAAACTTTTATTGGGGGAGGGGTTTGTGAAAACATTTTTCCTTTTTTTTTTTCTTACACATATTTGGGGGACATACATTTGGGGGGACATACATTTATTAGATTTTTTACACTAATCATTGCTATGCCATAGGCTCACTGCAGCCGGCCCCCACCTCCTATGATAGGCCCCCAACTCATGGGAAAGGACGCAGCGGTACGCCCAGGGTCGTCTGGGCACAGACTTCCAGGGCGTACTGGTACATACTTGGTTGTCTAGGGGTTAATAATTTGCTTCATTGTTTTAAAGGTCCAGTCCTTTTCACATCAGATCAATTTATGCTTATGCTGCTTCATACTGACTTACAGAGCGAAAATTTTAAATAGCCTGTAGCCACTTATCAGTGAGTTGGAGTTTTTCTTTTTATGTTCTAGTTTTAACTTTGCAATACTTTGTCTGTCTTTGACAAATTGTTCTCATAATTGAAACTGACAATGTTATTTTAGTGCTTTTATTCATGAATATGTATTCATATTTAAATTCAAGTAAGAAATGACTGGAACATATTGTATATTAGTTAAGGAAAAAAACAACTGAAGGAGTGAACAAGAAGAACACATTAAATTAGGTGTATGGATCACATCTATGTGACCAAGCAAGCGTGTATGCAGGATTCTGATGTAACTAAATATCTCCCCTGCATCATAAAAAAAGGTGAGCATATGCACATATAGGCTATGTTCTCACAGTGTTTTTGCTCAGTATTTTGCAACTAAAATCAGAAGTGGATTGAAAACACAGAAAGGCTTTGTTCATACACTGTTGAAATTGATTGGATGGCCGTCATTTAATGGCAAATAACGGCTGTTATTTCAAAAGAAGGTTTTTTTGTTTTGTTTTATAATTTGTACAGTAGTTTGGTTTAGAAAACTACGGGAGGCCGTAGTGTTTGGCATGGGTAATGGAATTACTTCAGCCTGTGAGCATGATAATGCGATATACCCTGCAATAAAAAAACAAAATAGCAACGAAATTGAATTCTGTGAGTATGTGTCTTCCTCTCAGCAGAGTGACACTGTATTAAGAAGAAACCGCTGCAAGACGAGGTAATATCGCTCAGTAGACCATACTACTGATTGTGCCATACTTTTTCTATATGATGGATTGTTGTTTATACGGATTTGTGGAGTCCGGATGGTGTGGAGTTGGATTCTGGTTCCTATAAGTGTGGTGTTTGTTGTTTTGAAATGAAAACTAAAACTTTAAATATGTTGTCAGGGAACTCTAATTAAAACAGGCCTTGACTGTTTGCTCCTTGTTCCTTACTTGCTGCTGCTGCTGCTAAAACATGCAGCGCCTGTGAGCGGGTGAGTGCCGGGGGGGCGGGCTGTCAGGGTGATCGCTAGATTGTCCGGGCAGCCCATAGAGGATAGTGGCAGTCTGCTGCCGCCGCTTCTATTCCACAGAGCAATGGCAGCAGATCACTGCTTTATTAGTCATTTGTCTTTCAGCATATTGAAAAACAAACGACAGCAACGATCAGCCGACATTGTTCATGTCGGCTGATTGCCTCCATTACACAGGTTGATTATCGGTTGTGACACAATTTATGTATTGAATTTTGCAAGGAGCATTTATTAACAGGAGTTCATGCTCTTTGTGTGCTTTTAGGAGCACCAAATTGTTATAGTGTAGGGCACCTTGGAAACAGGAGCATGGACAGTCTATGTGAATACCACAAGCATAGCAAACATCTCTTCCACAGAATGATTTCTGCTATAAAGATATTTGGAGTAGACGAGATAATGGGTTTGATGGGACTCCTGCCAGCCTGAGTAGCTCACTATACAAGGTTTAGAGCTAGTGTTTAGAATTGGAGATACATAAAGAAATGGCTTACTTCTGAGCAGTGGTACCTATTTAGATTTTGGTGTTGTTACAACTTGAGCTGGCTTCTGAAGTGACAGGCTTCTCAGCCAAATCACTGGCCGGGTCAGGATCGGCCCGGCCAGTGATTGGCTGAGTGGCCTGTCACTTCAGAGACCAACTCTGAAATTCCAAACTACGGACAGCGCACAGAAGCGAAGAGATCATCAGGGGGTGTGGAGAGATAATGACACTTTTAAAGCAAGGGTTGCACGGACATCGCTAACTGTGCCTGTGAAGTTCTTGCACGATACTCGAGCCTTGTAATGGGGCCCCCTTATTTACTGTAATGATCGGCCATGTAATACGGCCCTTACACTCTGCATACCCAAAGGCCGTTGATGCAACAAGATTCATCACTTTTCTATATAAGTTGACTCTAATAGCAACCTCTAGATAAGTGACAGAAAAAATTCCCTTTAAGCCTCAGTTTCCTTACAATGAAAACATTTGTGCAGTAGAAAATGTACATTTCCTGACCCTATCTTTAGCTTAAAGAATACTTTGTTATTAAAAAAAAATAAAATGTTTATAGTAGAGAACTAATACAGTATTTTTTTTTTTTTTTTGTATATCATTCTTTCGGAGTAACTTAATGTTAAACCTCATCTTGGACCCTCTGCAGTCCCTGATGTCAACTGCACAGTAAATGACATCAGAATGCACATTAAATGTTGGAAAAGAAGTTCAAATAAATTAACAATTAAATAATGGTTAAAGAAGCTAAAAAAAGAAAAAAAACTTGTCTGCTTTAGCAGTGCCACATATGTTCACAGTCTGCAAATTGCACTATACTCACTTTATTTGTAAAGTGAAACTGGCTCAGTTGCCCCTAGCAACCAATCAGATTCCACCTTTCATTCCTCACAGACTCTTTGAAAAATGAAAGGTGGAATCTGATTGGTTGCAACTGAGCCAGTTTCGCTTTGTACCATGTTTGATAAATCTCCCAAACTACTTTTAATGCCACCTTTATACTATGCATCCTATTCTTCATCTTAAATACAGTATTTTCATGAATTTACAGACATCATTTCAGCCATTGACATGCATCTGACCACTATGGATCGGTTCATTCTAATCTTCTTAGACTTGGATCTTAAAGGTACTATCAATAATGTCACTGGAAATGTTTTAATTTGGGTTTTGCAGATAAAATGTGTTGACTGTCAAGACTAGAGACACTGGCATAGATTTCCTGAACCGCTTGGTATCCATGGATACCAGAGGCAAGAAAGGCTGTGACTATCCGCACATATATCTATGTACACATTGTGCTGCATTAATTATTATTCAATACAATTATACTATATAATGAGTGAAACATTCTAATACTGTAATACATTTCCATCTTTTTCATTTGTATAAAAAAAATTCATGTATTTAAATATAGGCTCAAGTAACAATAACAGATCAAGGTTACACTCACAGCGAATATTACAAAAACCGTAACCAAGAATACGGGCGTCTTTATCAGTTTCCTTATCCTGAAATTTGTCCATCATCAATCTGCTTAAAGTACTTTCTTTCCAAATGATAGCTGTTAGAGTATTTACTGCCAACAGCTCAAAAATGAGCGTACTTTGGCCACATTTCTGCATCGGTATTGTGGCTAAAAGTGCTACTCCAACCTGGATAGATTTTCTGACCCAAGCTGACATCATTATAGGGACTTATGATGCTATCAGTTTGGATCATTAGTCCAACAGATGGACCAGAAGGGCCTACCTAAAACTGTCCTTACTGTGAAAATCTTATATAGTCCAGCCACATTAAGGTTATGTTCACACATAGTATTTTTGTCAGTATTTATGTACTTATTCAGACCTTTAGGCTATGTTCCCACTATGGGATTGTAATGGCAAAAGGTGACCATCTACTGATAATGACTCAAGATGAGCACAACTCATTTTTTTGGAGGACTCTCTAGGGCTGTTTACAACTTTGTCAGCCACTGGTATTCAAATGCTGAATGAGTGAACTTGAGCAAGCTCCAGTTGCGCTCATCTCTAATAGCGTGAAGGCTATGTTCCCACTTCAGGAACACATAGAGGAATGCAGCCTTCTCGTTAAACAGATGGCTGCAAATAAAGAACATTATTACTGTCCGACTATTGAACAAAAAGGATGCATTTCCCCTATATGTTCAATATTTACGCTTATCATTATCGATGGGTGGACTCCTTTTCCAGCTAAATGAAGACGAATAGCCTTAGTCTTTTTTTTTTGTCATTTTATAGCTGCCTTCTTTTTCACCCTCAGTTTTTGTGTATGTTTAGCGCCTAAAAAATCTAAAGTTAAATACGCTATGTTGACATTAGCTCCCTTTTTAGACACTCTATTTGTATATGTTGGGTTAATGGGACCGTATGAATGTGACTGGTTTAAGTTTTTGGAATTCTTTGCTCATATGACATACAGTATAACAAAAACACTACCCGGTGCACACAGTATGACACTGGCCGTTCTGTGACATGGCCTTATCACAGAAAGGCTGGTGTCAGTGAAGTTAATGCCGGCCAGTATTGCAGTACCGGCCAGATGAACTTCATTTCTTTTGAATTGGGATGCAATTACCTATAGAAGACAATGTAAAATACGACTGGAGCCGCAGTTTACATTGTCTGCACTGTCAGTTTTGTGCGGTCGCTATTTAATGAATAGTGGCCGCACAAAACTGACATATCAGTTTTCGGTGCAGCCACTTGGAATCCCAGCAGGAGAGTATACTGTATGTATACACTCCGCCTGGGATTCCATATTAACTATTGTATTCGGCCACTTTATTTAATAATGTCCAGGGTTGCAAAACTGCAACTACGTCCATTGTTTAATGATTTTTTATGTAGTGTGAACTTAGCCTATAAGCATAAACCAATAAGCAATTCCTATTCATTCCATGTGGTTGTCTTATTTTAAAGTTGACGCTTCATTTTCTCATATCTTGGTAAATTGTGGTAAAGAGTTTGTTTGTAGGAGTTAATTAAGTCAACCCGTGCTAATTTCAGATTAAAGTACGCTCAGTATGAGTAGATAAAAGACCCTCATGAAATGGCTAAATGTGATGTCTCTGACACAATGTCACTTTTAATTAATAGATATTGTAGCTAATAGGAAACGCAAATAGTTTACTCATCTGTAAATAAAATGTGTGGAGCTTTCTTGCTGTTTCTACTCCCTTTTAATGAGCCAATTCACCTTGTAAAGGAAGAATTACACCATGTTGAGGAGGAGTAAGGTTAAATCATGTGCAAACTGCAATGATTTGTTTCTCATTTATATATCTTGTCTCTGACAAGTAGAGAGAAAAAAGGGTTGAATAAATCACTGGAGAATATTCTTAACTTGTGTTGATTAAAGAGAATTTCTGGTCATTTCTGCCTCATTTTTCCAAGTCAGCAATCATTTATCATAAGCAGAATCAGCATGCTATTAAGTCAAAAGCAATTTGCTGTTCAATGTTTAAAACTGGCATATTGAAGAGTAAATAAATGCAGCGTCTCTTAGATGAAGTCTGGGGTTGTGTATAGTAATGAAAAAATATTACCACAGCACATAGAAAGTTTATAATTTTATTATATATACTAATATACTTAATGTCAAAACTAGTCATGAGCATAAGATTTAAAGTTATTGGAGAAAAAAAAAAGTTTTAAATCAACTGGTGTCAGAAAATTATACAGATTTGTAAAATACTTTAAAATTCAAGTCTTCCAGTACTTATTAACTGCTGTATGCTTTTCAGTTGTATGCTTTTCAGTTGGACATAAAGCTCTCAGCTGCCACCTCTGTCCATGTCAGGAAGCAGGATAGGTTTTCTATTGCTACTGCTGTGGACAGGTCCTGACATGGACTAAGGTGGCAGGACTTCCTGTGCGACATACAGCAGCTGATAAGTATTGGAAGACTTGAGCTTTAAAAAAAAAAGATGTATATATAATAATAATAATAATAATTTTTATTTCTATAGTGACAACATGTTGGACAGCACTTTACAAGTCTGGGAGTACATTACCAAAATTAAACATTACAGACATACAAAAGTAACCATCAAGTCAAAAATAAGAAGTGAAGACCCTGCTTGCAAAAAGCTTACACTCTATGAGGAACCTTTGTGGGTCATTGTTAGAGATAGCAGCAGGGAAGCGGATGAGTTACTCACCTCCTCCAGGAGTGGATGATTCAATACAGGCCCTAGTTTTTAGGGGACAAGCATTTAGCTATAGCACATAGAGGTTATATACAGTACCTGACATGGCAAGCTGCAAAGACCATAAAAGCAAAAGTAATTCAAAGAGACGCAGGCACCACCATTAATGCTGCAAGTGCAAGCCCACCTGCTTAAGAAAAAGCTGTGCAACACTCTGAGACCATGTTCTCACTAGGTTCTTTTAAAGGAAAAAGAAAAAAAAGGACACTGATTATATTAAAATCTGCATCTTTGAACATGCCTAATGAACATGCCTAATATTTCTGGATGCTGTTCACAGAAACAATTGATGCTTATACAGTGTGAAGTACGGATGGGGGCCATACTTTACATTGTAGTGAATGGTTATTTGATCTGCGAGCACAGCCAATGGTGCCCTCAATTCCATTGAACAAAAAAAATAATAATGTTCCGGCACTCAGCGGTATGTTCCAGCAGCCAGCACCTATGCAACTGATGGTTATACAATATGTGAACATAGCCTGAGAAAAGCAAAGCAAGTCTGTAGGGGCTGCACAAAACGTTTTTATTTATATATAAGGTACAGCCCCTTCATGCTTCCTTTGCTTCTTTCTTTTTTTTTGTTTGTTGCCTAAATGCAAAAGTAGGCAAGGTTTTTAAGAAAGCCCATTCCAAAAATGTATTTTACACTCTAAGTAGAAAACAAGAATTAAAAATACTTTTCTAAGTTATTATTACTATTATTATTACTATTATTATTACTATTATTATTATTATTATTATTATTATTATTATTATTATTATTAAATTTTATTTATTTATAAAGTCCTCTTGATTCCAGAGCACTATACAAGAGATAGGGGTAACAAATAGGAATATTACAAGATCAAAAACACATTACATGAATAAGATAAATGGCAGACTAGTACATGGGGAGAGAGGACTCTGCCCGCAGATCATACAATCTATAAAGTATCTAGAGTCTTTAAAAAAAAAGACCAAAATGAGACTAATGTTTTTATTTATCTCTTTAATTTATACTTCAGTAGCCATGTTATTTTTCAGTCTTTGGTCTTGTGTTGAATTTGTTTTTATTTTTATTTTTTTAAAAGACATACCACGTATACATACACAGAGAGGTGAGGGCTCCATAGTAAATGTCCTGTTACCACACTCTCCCCTTTACAGGAAATGAGCTCAGAATACCAGCTATGGATTTGCTTTGTCTGTTATATTTATTCCAGATTTTCGTTTCAATACTTTTTATTGATTTTTTTTTTACATGAACAGTTATAGAACAATTTCTGGATGTTTGTTTCTTGATAAATAATTAAAAAGGATCCAATTTGAATTAGTAACAGATGCAATTTCCAATGTAAACTTCAGTATTAAAGAAAAAACCTTAAAATCATCTGAATGAAATATACCCCGGCGCACTGGCTCTGGCTTCGGCTCCACTGTGGTAAAGGCTGAGGCCAGGAGATTAGGACCTCCAGACCTTTTCCTGTATGACATTTAGATGTATAACCTCTTCTGCTTTTTAATGTACCACACACGAATCTGAGACAGATAGGTAATTTGTCTATTATTTGGGAAGGCGTCAGTGTACTGAATCACCAGACATCAGACATAGCCTGTGTCCTGGCAGCACATGTTTCATTAAGAGTATTCTTCCATGATATATTATCTTAGATCCTTTCTTAATGATAGATTGTGCTCACATAGCCCTGCCATTACTTGACTTCTGCTCTTTCTATGATAGCTGGTTCAAAGAAAGAAATCTGAGGATAAAATAATGGCTTCCGTGGAATATCAAGGTATAGCACTTCATTGAAGAGCTGACTTAGGTATTGCTTTATTTGTGTGAAAATGTGCTATCATTGTGATGGTAAATGATTATTTTTTCAGATCTGTGTTAATACTGATCAATAACATAAGTAATCAAATTAAAAAGCGCACAGGGGAATGTATTGTCTGCTTCCCTAATTTTCAATAAAAAAACTAAAGTAAAAAATAAAAAAATGATCAAAGTGTAAAATACATTTATTTTGACCCCTTCACATCAGCAATACGTGTATATATATGTTTCTGCTGCACATGCACCGTACAGCAGGAACGTACAGTATAAATACGTTCCTGGCAGTGAGCGGCTTTAGATGTGTGCAGGACCTCTGCAGTGTGAGCAGTTCTGACCAGATCAGTGTGTCTGGGGACGGAGATAATGGCAGACAGCTGTGAGCGAACCGGCCGAGGTTGGGGTTCCTATGAACCTGAACTATCAAGCTTCTGATTCCCGCTGTCTGCCTGCTCTGTGGAGAGGGTGGATACAACCTTGAGGACCGCCTGGAAAACTGGGATACAGCCATAACCTGGGATACAGCCGGTCCTCAGGCTGTATCCAACCTCTCCACGGAGCGGGCAGACAGCGGGAATCAGAAGCCGAGAGTTCAGATTCATACGAACCTGAACCTCGGCCGGTTCATAAATGGGGGGGGGGGGGGGGAACCCACCAGGATTGCTAATTTGTTTTTAAATTTGTAAAAGCGATCCAAATTTTACAATAATATGATACTAATAAAAACTAGAGGTCATGGCACAAAAAATTACACCTCAACTAGCCCTGTAGGTGGAAAATAAAAGCGCTATGGCTCTTAGAAGGCAAGGAGAAATATTGCATGTATTTGACACGGACATTCGGGCACCAATTACCTTGGTCATAAGGGGTTAATTCCATACTATTAAATTAATTAGGGCTGTATTGTGGTGGCTGTTTATCAAAGTGATGGAAACACAGTATGGCTATATGACTATTCTTGGGGGTCCCAACTCCCTCATAACAACCAATGTTAATTTCAATGTTGATATATTAGTTGATTTCTTCCATTGGAGGTATTTAATTTTTATGTAAACAATTTCCGTGAAACAAAAGAAACCCTTGTATAAGCATCCACTACAATACCAACAGTGTTGCATTATTGTAATCTAAAAGCATTAAAAAGCAATCTTATATATTGAGTCTCATTCTCATTGTGGTGCTTTTTTTCCTGTATTTACTGGCATATAACTTGCTTCACGCATCATTATCATTTACCCTAACATGCATAATGCAATGTCTTTTTGTCTTCTATTACTATAATTTAAATATTTATAACAAGTCACAAGTGTGTAAGCTGACTGTAAAGATGTAAAAATTGAATGCTGAATAAAATATGCTCTTGAATATAAATAAGTGAAGATTTTACATCTGAAGATAAAGACTACATTTTTTTCACAGCTGGGAAATCCTAATGAATCAGATACTAAGTGGCAAGGAATACCAGCATGTTTAAATCCACTGCTCTGTATGGCCCTATTATACTCTGCAGAAAACCCCATAGGTTTATTATCTCTATTCATAGGCTACAGCCTGAAAAATAATAAAAGTGTGGTGACATTCAGTTCTAGAAATTAAAGTGTAGTTCTACTCCTTACAAAAATTCTTTGTGTGATACATCCCTGAATGACAGGCATTAGTTCCTGGAATTTTTTCCTATGATATACAGTATATACATATATAGGCTATGTTCACACAACTTTTTTTCAGCTTTGTTTAAAATGACGTCTGTAATTTTGAGCCTAAAATAACGGACGTTATTTAGCAGCCTGGCCTCCCCTTGCAGTGCAATGACTGGTGTTTGCACATTATTCTAGTTTGGGGTTATTAATTGGACTTTAGGTGCAGCTTAATTGAAAATTCCATTAAATTTAATAGTAAAAACGGAGAAAATGGGTGGAAAAAGAAAACCTGCATGTGACGTCCAATATTAGTGATCATGTTCATTATTTTGATGTCCGCAGGTAAAACGTCCATTATTCAATACATTGTATGCACTCGACATTCATCTTCCCATTGACTTCAATTCATTGCCACTGCAGTCAGTTAAATCGCGGCAAAAACGGACGTTATTTTAAACATCAAAATCGTTCGCCTTTTCTCTATTTTTGACGCTGTGTGAACCTAGCCATATAGAGAGTTAGAAAATATATGGTATCAAATATGTTCCAACATTTTTCTTATTCTCTAACTGATTAAAATAAATAGAAGACAATACTTAGGAATAAACAAATCTGCCTAACATACAGTATCATACATCCAATTTGATCTGAGAGCCCTACAGTAATATGGTATTAAAGGGGTTATCCAGCTAAAATCTTTTTCTTTCCAATCAACTAGTTTCAGAAAGTTATATAGATTTGTAATTTACTTCTATTTAAAAATCTCAAGTCTTCCCATACTTATCAGCTGCTGCATGTCCTGCAGGAAGTGTGGTTTTCTTTTCAGTCTGACAGTGCTCTCTGCTAACATCTCTGTCTGAATCAGGAACTGTCCAGAGTTGCAGCAAATCCCCATAGAAAACCTCTCCTGCTCTGGACAGGTTCTGACACAGACAGAGATGTCAGCAAAGAGCACTGTGTTACACTGGAAAGAAAACACCACTTCCTGTAGAACATACAGCAACTGATAAGTATGGCAATACTGGAGATTTTTAAATAGAAGTCGTGTTTTCTTTCCAGTGTGACACAGTGCTCTCTGCTGACATCTCTGTCCATGTCAGGAACTGTCCAGAGCGGGAGAGTCTGTTCCTGTTTCAGACAGAGATGTCAGCAGAGAGCACTGTGTCAGACTGAAAAGAAAACAACACTTCCTGCAGGACATACAGCAGCTGATAAGTACGGGAAGACGAGATTTTTAAATAGAAGTAAATTACAAATCTATATAACTTTCTGAAACCAGTAGACCAGCTGGATTACCCCTTTAAAGGGAACGTTTTGGTACTTCCATGCCGCTGAATCAAAGGGTGATTTTTGTGACCTGCCAGAAATCACCAGAAATCATCCGCCATAAGGATGACTGCAAAATTCATTGGTCTCAGTAAACTATTCTTGTAGGCTGCTTTTTGAAGGAAAAACGTTACCATATTGTAAGTCAAAGATGTCTTCTTTGATCAGTTACAAAATTTATCGGCCTTGACTATTTTTCAGCATTTTGGTACAGTTCACAATGAGTGGTACAGGATAATGGTGGGAATACAGAATAAGCTGTACTATTACTGTGCTGGACATGTCATAATAAAGCTAACTAACTCTAAGCCATAATTCCTGGGACATAAGCCTCGGCCACTACAATGCCGCTATTCCGACTATAATTGTGCATTGCGCATGTTTAGCATTTAAGTCTATTAAATCTAATTACTTAGCAGGAAATACACTTCACATACAAATGGCTATCATTTTGTACAATTCTTGTGAATAGTTACAGAACAGAGTAAAAACATGATGTTATAATAAACCTGTTTTAGCAGAATTGAATTTATTGTATTTATGCTGAAAAATGACCCTTTTAACTCCAAAGGCAGCAAATTGTTCAAGATCAATCAAAAAAGCGGATAAAAGTAGAAGTAAAATATTTCTACTCTAACCCACGTACTGTGTGTGATGTTTGATAACAAAACATACAACATTGTATAATAAACTGGAGTACTTCAGACTCCTTAATAAATATCTTCTCACGTGTTCTGACTAGGGATGGTCTGAACCCTCCGAGGTTCGGGTTTGTATGAAGCCGAACTCTCGGCATCAGATTCCCGCTGTCTGCCCGCTCTGTGGAGTGGGTGGATACAGCAGGAGGACCGCCTGGAAAACTGGGATACAGTCCTCAGGCTGTATCCACCCTCTCCACGGAGCAGGCAGACAGCGGGAATCAGAAGCCGAGGGTTCGGGTTCATACGAACCCGAACCGAACTCTGTTAGGACCGTCCCTAGTTCTGACTGATATGCTAAACTGACTGGGTTAAAGTGCTAAAAACTGAACTTGTCATTGGAGGAAACATACAGATTAGGCCCCTTCGGAGTTACACAGTTAAGAATAGACTCTAGTCACCATAAGTAAAACAAAGGTGTTTGGAGTGGATAGAGGCTTTAGTAACAGAGACATTTGTTGGGCTATTATACAGTATATCAGTATTCAATTTTCTGGTGCAGTCTCCTGAGAATCCAATATATGACAGATGAAATCAAGAATTGTCTGTATCTGTTAAGTGAGTCAGTGAGGCGTATTGACTTTGAATTGTGGTAAATGGGTTCATATATGCTATTTGTGATGAAAACATTACAATGGGGGCATGTTCTATATAAAAGGGCACGGCATAAGGGAAAAAAATCCTGGTGTCCCTTCTATGAAGTTGGCAAGTATGGCTATGCACTAAATAACACTGCTACAGTATACTGCATGGGGGTTTGGTGGATATAAAAGTTCTGTGAGAAATGTTAAGATTTAATTGCCTTGAAACATTCAGCTCACAATCTCTGGGACCCAAAGTTTAATTTCTGGGTGCTACTAGTCACTCCCAACAGACAGTAATAGTGTATGGTATATGTCTGTTATTGACCTCCCATTGATTGGAGCAGCTATAAAATATTCAGACCCTTTTCTATACTGACAAACCTTCAAAACAAAATGTGTATTTCTAGTTTGGAAAAATACCTCTACTGATGTGAAATGATAGTTACATAGTTCACATTAAGAAAGAGTGACAAGAGTGACATTTATTTTGTATCTTTGCTGAATCATTCAACACATTTTGTATTATAACAAATGAATTTTAAATGTAATATGCTGTATAGAAAATAAATAAATTTTACTTCAACACAAAATAAAAGTTTAATGGATACTCCCGCTCTTCATTCGATAAGCTTTGTTGATTTGACTTTTTCAATTTCTACTCCATTAAAGAGCATATTATCATTTTAATTTTTCATCTAGTTTGATAATGAAGGATGGCTTTTAACCTCGCTGCCTTCAATTATATTTAAACTAAAGTGAAGCATGTCAAACACTCAAAAGAGCACATGATATTACCATAAAAACATTGCCATATGTCCAAATGACATTGGATCAAGAATAGCTCAAACTTGTAATTATTGTTAAGATTTTTTTTTTTGTCTTTTTTTCTGTGATTTTTTTTTAACTGTTAATAGCTACTTATATGTAAAATCAGTTTCAAGCTAACTTGGATGTATTTTATAGATTTAGTCATATATTTACACTGATATCTGAAGTTTTAAATGTTCTGGAGATCCTGTACATGTGAACGGACCCTTAAGATGGGTGTTTTCCTTTAATGGCCACAATAAGTCTTTTGTGAGTGCGGGAGGGGCGGCGGGGAGCTGCAGGGGGGCTGCTCAGAGGATTGCTGATTGTCCGGGCAGCCCATAGGATACAGCAGCGTCTGCTGCCGATGCTCCTATTCAACGGAGCGACGGCAGCAGATCGCTGCTATATCAGTCGCTTGTTTTTCAACATGTTGAAAAACAAGCGACTGCAACGATCAGCCGACATGAATGATGTCGGCTGATCGTTGCACTCTATTCCACGGGACGATTATCGGGACGATAATCGTTCCGTGGAATAGGGCCTTTAGATGTTGCATGACATCAGAGCCCCTGCTCTAAGAGCAGCGAAACCTGGTGTGACGCAATTGCTGGGATGAAAATGAGTTTATAGAGTATCAGATGTTGTAATGAAGGCCCCCAGGTGTGCCATATATTTGTGCTAACACTGCGATTTGTGAAACGCCGGTTAGGTTGCCTGTTGAAAGTATAATACACCACACTATACTATTAGCACTGTGTTTTACATTAGTGATCAGAAGATTTCATTTCAAAGTCATATTGAATTATTAAAAATTAAAGTTTTGGAAAATATAATTAGGGATGAGCGAATTTACAGTAGGAACAAAACAAAGCGCTTCATTAGGATCGGCCAAATTGTCAGGCTGCTGAATTTAAAGTCTGTGCCGCTGCTCCCCAGGTGCTGGGATAAGCTGGATCCAGTCGTGGGAACCTTTTTCCAGTTTGCCAGGACTGGATCCAGCTTTACCGACAGCCAGAATGGAGCAGCACAGACTTCAAAGCCAGCAGTCTGACAAGCTGTGGGCATATCCTAACGAATCGCTGAACTTTATTCCTTCTGTAAAAAATATTTTTAAATATAAAAAAATGTTTTTAAAAAAATGCATCTGGTATTGCCACATTCATAACGGCTAAAACTATAATATTATCTCATTATTCTTCCCTTATGTTATACACTGTAAAAAATAAAAAACGACACCAGACTTGCTATAATTTTGTTTTTAATTTGCCACCCATCAAAAGGTCATATGTACCTAAAAAAGTGCTAATAAAAAGTACAACTTGTCACACACAAAAAAAAGCCCTCATGCAGGCATGACGACTAAAAAATGTAAAGGTCATGGCACTTTGTTATTAAGGGGTTTAATGACCAGTTGTGCATGATTGGTCTGTAAAGCTTATAGTTTTGGCCTACAATAATGTACGTCACTATGACAAATCACTGATCAATTTTATCTTGGTCGAAGCCTGGTGTGTGCTTCTATTGCTTGGATGCAAATATGTTGTTTTCAATTAATGGTTTTCTGCAGCTAAACACAACTGAACAAAAATCCAACATAGTAAAAAAAAACAAAAAACCTTTCCACACAAATCACTGACATTTGTCATGCTTTTGTTATGAAACAGCACAATCTAGAAAATCCATAGTGTATAAACAGAGCTCACATTCAATAACTGTAATTCATATAAGGGTTACCATGATCTATCAAGAAACATTATCTCAGCATATGTCAAGATTTTACCATCTTCATTAGTACTCAGCTTCGAAGCCTTCTGGACTTACCTCTCTATAAAATTGTCAATATGTTCTATCAATTGCATACTTTATATAGTGCAATAAATCAAATTAAGTATTTTTTAAAGCGTACTAAAAGAATATGGCCACCTATGTAGCAATAGCAACAGAAACTTGTGAGATTGGGATATAATTGGGACATAATGGCATCTGTTTTCTCATATCACTATCATATATTAAAGCAAGCACAACCTCTACTGGAATGATCAGGCATTAAAAGCAAGAATTAAATGAAATTTATTTTTTGCTACATTAAATAAGTTTTTTTCCCCCCACTACTGTCTAACAGATTTGCAGAGCACAGACTATCTATTGGTTGAAATAGTAATGAGTGACAAAAGCATGTGAGTACTAAACTTAATTTAGCCCACAACACATTCCAGTGTAATAATAAATGTTCTTGCTCATTTCAAAGGGGAAACCCAGTCCAAACGGACGTCTGGTATTTCAAAAGGTACATGTAAGAAGATTACATTGGTGAAATGTGTGATGTGGGACCACCCCTGATTTCCAGAATGAAGGGAATCTACAGACTACATAATACCTTTGGCAATACTTAGAGCGATCGGTACTGAAAATCTAACACAACGGTCAAAGCACTCCGCTATTGATTTGTGTCAGAAGTGTCTATGACATGTAAGATTATGCCATATTAAAAGGACTAATAAAAAATGCATGCAATTTAGGAAAGGGACTACTGTACGCAGTGCTGATATATGGTAGTTTTTCATATAACTTTGTAGGTACACTTTAATTACCCTTGGGTACACCTGGTTTGCTATGCTGATTTCAGGAACACGATGACTCACACTAAGTAACATGATGCTAAATTTTATTAAGTATTTTTAAATGCATGTATTTACAAAACCATTTAAGCTATACTAAGCTTAGTAAGCATGTGTAGCTGGAGGGCACAGTTATCAAGGTGTATGGACACTTTACCCTACTATGCAATTATTTAAAAACATATAGTGTACATTATTGTGGAATGTGATTTGCTGGTTATCAGTCTTGCCTTCTAGCATTGGGCTCTAAGATATAAAGGCCCTATTACATGAAACGATTATCGTCCGTATTCGGCCGATATCTGCTGATAATCGTCTAGTATATTAAAGGAGTGCTGTCGGGGGGGGGCACGGGGAGCTGTGGAGGGGCTTCCCGGGTGATCGCTTCATTGTCCGGGAAGCCCATAGCAGATGGTAGCGGTCTGCTGCCGCCGCTCCTATTCCATGGAGTGACGGCTGATCTTTGCAGTCGTTTGTCTTCTAACATGTTGTGGAATAGGCGCGGCGGCAGCAGACCGCTACTATGTGCTATGGGCTGCCCGGATGATCAAGCGATCACCCCGACAGCCCTCCCGCAGCTCCCTGTGGCCCCCCCATGACAGCGCTTGTTTGCTTCTCTTCATCGCCCCATGTAATAGGGGCTTAACTCCAAGATCATCTGTTTTGCTTAGGTTCTTTCTATGTTTTAATTTCTCCTTATTACTTTAGTATAGACCCATTCTCTGACACTATATGAATATCCTTGGCTCCTGTCCTTGTGTGCTAAAGTCAACTTAGATTTAAAGAAAGACTCCAGAAACCATGTAATTTTACTCTCCCAGAATAAGACTGGTAAGGGTAATCAGTTCCCATGCTCTCATCCCTTCCAGAATGCTCTATGTGCCTTATATATTTCTAATTCTGGTTTCCATTGTTCCCCAGAGTGATTATCTAATTCACATTGGAGTTTGCTTGGAGACCGGTAGTCACTTTTCTAATGCATCTCATAGAGTTACAAGGGCAAAGATACTTCCGGTATATATGGCACTACTGTGTGAATCCTGGATATATATACGTATACATCCATGCCTTGGAGATGTATACTTATATATATTTATATCTCTCCCCCTCTTTGGACCGTACTCTATGCTCACCTAACACTACATGACTACAGTCCGTTTCACATATTCCCCTACTCCCCACGAGATCTCTCCATAGCGCGTCAAGGCCCCGCCCCCTCCTCTCCTCGGAGCTGCACACCAAGCCACTCTCCGCCCTCTCTCGTACGGAGGCCCGCCCCATACAACCCATCCCGGCTCCCAGTGCTGTCACATCACACCTGCGCGATTTAGACACGCTCATCCCCCGGCTTCCATATGCGCATGCGCCGCCCCTATTAGACGCGCTGACGCCGCATCGTCCACGTCATCACAGCTCGACTCTGCTCCGCCGCAATCCCAGAGAACGCCTGCCATGGGTAAATATCCCCATCACCTTCGCCCCTGACTTGGACTACCATCCACTACCACCTAACCGGCCTGTTCTCTTACAGTTTCACTGTCCGACGCCTGCCTCCACCGAGCCTTAGTCGGATCTCATGTTACCAACCAGGTAACTACTCACATCTTCCCTCTTCACATCACTATAGTCCCATACCGCACACCCCTTAACCTGCTCCTCCCTTCATTCACAGCAGACCTACGGGACACTACCCTGCCATCTATATACAGTTGTTCACTTACACAGGTATTCCCATCTACTGCTATTTCAATCTAACCCTATTATTTCATTCTATCCTATACTCTACAGCATCCTTGCTGCATGCATTGCATACTAATCTCGCCCTACTATCATATATGATTGATGCGACATGTATACAGTACTAACTTCTGTGTATTTCCTGATAGCTACGGAATATCCTATGCCCTCTCTTACCATCAACTTCCACATTTCTCGTCCAGCAACTACTGTGTTTATAAGATGTTTATGTACCACTTGTCACTTATGATGTTTGTTTGTCCATGACCCCTCTGTATATACTCCCCATCCTCCCCATACACCCACCCCAGCCCCTCTTGTACGTTACTTACCTTGTAACTATGTCTCATTGTAATACCATATATTTTCATGTCCATAGACCCCTGATAAAGGTGTCACCACAGAAACGTCGGATTTATGTCTGTGATTACACTCATAGCAAAAATAAAATTGTGCACAAGAGCACTTGCATCAAAACTACGAGCATTTCTTCTATGATCATTGTCTACATAGTGGATAATTTTCTAATAAGACTACTGTGTGAATCGACACTGTAGCGGTGTTCAGAGCCGGCGGCACAATGGGTAAACAGAGTACCTCTTAAGTGAAGGGAGTAGGGCAGTGCCTATTGGAAGCCTTACTGGGAAAAAGGATATAGTAGTATGTCACTACAGAATATGCTAATGCAATAGTAATAATGTGAGGTACATCAGGTCTACACTATATTAAAAGGTCTCATTTTTAACAAGTTTCACTATCCTTTTTAACTGCATTAGTTTCAAAGCGACTCTGTACCCACAATCTGACCCCCACAAAACACTTGTACCGTCGGATAGCTGCTTTTAATCCAAGATCTGTCCTGGGGTCTGTTCTGCAGTTGATGCAGTTATTGCCCTAAAAACAACTTTTAAACTTGCAGCCCTGTGTCAAATTGCCATGGCCTAGCGTGTGTGTGCCCTAGGATTGCAATGCCCCTCTGTCCCTCCTCATCACTAGGAATGCCCCCGGGCAGGATTTCTCCTATTCTTCACTTGTCTAAACACTGCACATACGCCTTAACAATCCAGCACAGGTGCAGTGTTCAGAGTGTTTACACAGGTGATGAATAGGAGAAACTGTTCTAGCGGTATTCTTAATGGTGAAGAGGGTAGGAAAGAGGGACGCGGGGGGGGGGGGTTGACCTAAGGCACACACACACTCTAGGACATGCCAATTTGACACAGTGTTGCAAGTCTAAAAGTAGTTTTTTAGGACAAGAACTGCATCACCTGCTAAACAGACCCCAGGACAGATCTTGTATTAAATGCAAGTATCCGACAGTACAAGCGATTTTGGGGGGGGGGGGGGGTTCAGATTGTGGGTATAGAGTTGCTTTAAACAAGTTCCTGGAAAACACTTTGGCCCATATTTATAAAAATCTGCAAAACAGAAACTTATATAAACTGTCCATAGCAACCAATCCCATCACAGCTTTTAGCTCTAGAAAAATGAAAGCAGTGATTGGCTTTTGTAGACTGTTTACACCAGTTTCTTTTTCATACACTTTGATAAATATGGGCCTTCAAAATTATAGAAATTCAAAAATATTGCCTGCTTGATTTCTGCAAATTTTCACTCCAGTTTACACACACACACACACTCCGTATATAAAGCAGGCCTTTAAGGGTATAGTCCCAAAAATACAATTTTCTACAGTTGAATTGAGTTCTGTTCACTTTTTGTTACACAGCTTTCTACAAGCCCCCAAATGGGATAATTGCAGAAATATGTATTCCGATAAACTAAGAAATGCACACAAAAAAGTGAAGTAAATTTATTCTCCTAAAAAATATTTTCCAAAAATTACGGCTATGTTGGTTTGAGTCAGTGCATTAAATGTGAAGTGAGATTGCAGCATAATGCACTGTGCGGCGGAAAGAGGTAAGATCTGAAGCCGGTGATTAATCTTCCTGTATCTCTTGTGCTTTACAGTCTCCTATACTGATTAAATCTTGTATTCCATTTAAATTATGGGCAAAGATATTCATGAATAATGATATTCACTTTGACTAAGGTACTATAGTTGACCAGCAGTGAGCTTATTTTATGGCACTCTCATGGGTTCAAAAAGAGCCAGTGACTACCAGCAGTCAGTTCATAAAGCAATAGCAGCATGGATAAGTTAATGGATTCAGAATATATATTCATTTAACATAGCCATGATAGAGGAGGCAGGCCACCAGCCACATAAATTATTATTTCCAAGTCAGACTTTTATTGTAGACTTTACAGTTAGGTTAAACATAGAGTGCTCATTGTGATTATCTGTTGAGCTGCACATACTTTGTTATCCTGTAGGCCAACTACACATTGAGGGTTCATATAAGGTTTCAGTGTTTAGTCAATAAGATGAAATTGGAAAAAAAAAAAAAAAAAAGGCTGCCTGCTCTAAATCTGATCATTTTATACATGAAGCAACATATGTACATTACACAAAAAATTTGATTAAAAGTTGACATTTGCTTGACCTCTAATAAAAATAGACATTCATTAAAAAATTAAGAGTATCGAAATACATTTGTTTTTCCTTTTTTCCTTACATCTGTACATGATGAGTCTCATTTGTATCCTGATCTTTTGCACTTAAAACTTTCTGCCTCCGTTTCAGAAGTGAGTGATCAACAACCTAGAATGTTGTATGGTCTTTACCATGTGTCATAAAGGAACTTTTCTAGAGTCTTTAGACTTTACTGAAATCACTGCTATGGCCAGTAATTGGCGGCTGTAGTTAGGCGTCAAGCTGATACATCTTTGCTTTGCTCTACTGCTGTAATCATATATAAACGTATCATCTGTAGCAGTTGTAAATTTATATTTCCCTGTTCCAGCCTTTAGGGTATGTTCACACTGAGTAAATCAGACAGAATCCTCCCTGCCTCAGTGGGAAAATGCCCTTTATGATAAATGTTTTTGTAAAGTCAATAAAAAATGACTGATGTTGTGCAGTGTATTGATCATCCCTATATTACACCAGACTTAGATAATAAAGTTTGGTGACAATAACATAAATTACATAAAATTCCACTGCTGCATCAACCAAACCCCTACCCATGAGACACTTGTACTATCCATGGGTGTGTCTCAGACTTATTCTGCCGAGTCCGAGGCTATTTCAGACATGTGCAGTAAAGAGGGAATAGGACGCAGCTGTACTGCTCATATCTGCCGATTGTGGCTACCCACGGCTAGTCCCGCCTCAGGATAATGATAGCATAACAAAGAGCTGTGAATCACACCCATAGAGGAGTAAAGACAGCAAAACCCAGCTACAGGACCGTGACTTGTTGGACCAAAAAAAACGCCCAGATGACTAAATAGAACAATTAGCATACAAGTCGAAAACAATCGATACAAGTAAGTAAGTAATATAAAACACAGCTGCAGTGTTGGCACCGTATTACTGCAGTACAGCTCACTTTGACTTCAATGGGAGTTGAGATGCAGTAAAATGCCAACACTATGCAATATATGGAGGCGAAGCTTCATTTTATTTACTTACAATGCTGTGGAAAGGCCGCCAATGGGTTTTCCTGTGGAAAACCCCATTTAATAAACATTTCTAAATTTAATTCTTAACAGTTGCTAAAAATGTTCTAATATAATCAATCATAATAAAAATGACTACACATATGTCTACTTGTGAAGACTAAACATCTTGAATCAGTCAGGAAGCAATAATATAAGTGGGAATGTGTTGGAATGCCAACTACCCAACGAGAAAAAAAACACACATTTAATATATTAGATTACAGGTTCTGTGTAAAAGCAAGTGACAAAACACATAAACAAAGCTGACAGAATGCTCCAGCATTCATACATATAAATGATATTCTAGCAAGCTTTTGCCAGTAAACAGCATAGGTTGTTTTTTTACAAGAAGTTCTGCAACTGTAAAGGTCAGCCTTCAAAAAGTGATAATCTCACAGCTCATTCACTTCACCTCGCTCTCACAGGATAAAGAAGGAAGCTGGTCAGTGTCTTAAAGAACTGAATACTATAACTCAAACATTTACTGTAGTAGATGCAGAAACTTGTATAAGCATAGGGAAATATAGTACTTAAAAAATTGTGGATTATTATTATATTTTGTTATATTTTGTTTACTGATGGAAAAACACCCAAGAGCCTAGCCTTCAGTTATAGAGAATGTTTTTTTTTTTTTTTGTTTTTTTTTTTACAGTGCCAGGTAAAAGATGAAAAATCTGCTGACCTACCCACACAGGTCGCAAATGTAATTCAAAATCGGAAACATAAAAAAGGGATCCAGCTGTCCTCTTCTAGAACATGAAATGATAGCATAAAAACTGTAGTTGGGCGCTAAACATATCTAATATACAATATTTATCTTTATACCGCTTTATTGGTGCATACACTAAGGCTATGTTCACACCAGCATTTTCCCTTCCACCACAATTCTGTTTCTCTTATCCATGTTGATAAGAGAAACAGAACCCAGCAGATCTGTCATACTCCCCTTTCATTTCAATGGGTTTTTATTGTGCTCCGTTTTCATCAAATCCATCAGTGTTCAGTTTTTTTGTACAGACTAAAAAAAAAAAAAAAAAAAAAACGGAACAGGAATGGAAAGTGCATTTCCTTTTTTTTACATTTATTTTTTATTTTTCATTATAGTAAGTGAGGGCAGATCTAAACAAAAGGCGTTTCCATTCACCTCCGTTTGTGAGTTATTAGTTTTCATCAATTTCTTTTTTTTCGGAGCATGTGCAGAAGTGAGAAACTAGGAAGAAAAACAAATTGATATACAAACGGATGGTGACTGAAGCAAACTGATGTACAAAAGTCAGTTTTTTAAAGGCAAAATGCAAACAGACCATTAAAAAAGTGAACTTTCTGCAATCAGTTGGCATATCCGTTGGAGCTTGTCCATTCATTTAATATGGACAGATCCATTCATGAATGAGTCAAACACAGGTGTAAATGCACCCAAAAGGTATAAAAAAATATATAATGGTTATTTTGGTCTGAACTACCACCACTGATTGAATTATCTACTAGGGTTATCTACTCAAGTCCTGTACTCCTATTCCAAGTTCTAATGTTTTAACCTTCATAGTGTTTTTCAAGCTTGAAAGAGACTGTAAAGGTTGAAATTAGAGATGAGCGAATTGCTCATCAAAATGATGTGAAGCACTTGTTTGACCAGTGCTCCACTCATCATGTTGCCGGCCTTTCAGCGCTGCTCCGCTCCCAGGTGCTGGGGAAAAGCTGAATCCAATCCTGGGAATTAGGGAGAAGTTTCCCAGGATTGGATCCAGCTTTTCCCGGCATCCTGGGAGGAGTCTCTAAAAGGCCGGCGGCAAGATAAGTGGAGCACTGATCACACAAAGTGCTTTACCTTGGAAGTGTTTCCACTTTATAAAGATTTACTGTGGTCTGCATTGTCTATGTTTTTTTTGTCAGTAAAGCTATTGTTCTCGTTTTGTTTATACTTTTGTCTGGCCTAATTTATTTGCAACCACTACTGTACTATGGGTAGAGTGAGACAAAGTCCATATTATTAGCTCACTAGGCGCTGTAAACTCAGTGTGTTATAACAATTTGTTTGGATCTGTGAAGACAGCATCTTAATAAATTACTAGGCTCTGTAAACTCATAGCGGGAGATTTATCAAACATGATGTTAAGTGAAACTGTCTCAGTTGCCCCTAGCAACCAGATTCCACCTTTCATTCCTTACAGACTCTTTGGGAAATGAAAGGTGGAATGTGATTGGTTGCTAGGGGCAACTAAGACAGCTCTACTTTGAACCAGTTTCATAAATCCCCCATAGTTCCAATAGTCAGTAAGTGAGTGATTTAAAATCAGTGTCATCATCCAATATAATTTATTTGTCTCCTTCTTAAATTCCAAAAACAAGCATTATGTCCAATCATGTAAAAAAAAACAGACCCTTCTCAGTGTAGGGGCAGTGTCAGCAGCCAAGGTGGCACACATGGTGGTGCCAGTGGAAGACAGAGTCGTGGGAGTGGTGTCTCTAACTGTATAAGAAGGAAGGTTTCAGCTACCATTTACACCTAGGGCAGGTGAACACCAACCAGGCTGGGATTGTTGACTGGATCCTTCAAAGTTCCAGCTCCATGGCAGGCAGTAGCCAATCCCAGAGACAGCAGTCAACAGAATGGTCGTCCCGGAGTAGTGCCACCACCATTCCATGGCAAGATCAGGATATTCCCTCTGCCCCGTCTCCTGTGGTGTCCCAGACCCAATTCCCTTGCCAGGGCCATCAGCATGAGAGCTCCTGGTGAAACTAGTAATACCACAAGAGTCTCAGACTTGATGCTTCTGGTCCACCAATGTCCACTGCTGTCCAGGGAAAAAATTGATATTAAATTGATATTTTGGCTGTTTTATTTAGATTCATTTATATTCATTTGAATTGACGCAAAATTCCCAAACCTTGTGAAACAAATTTTAGGCTGCTTTGCTCATCTTTAATTATGGGCACACCCGCCCTATAGTGTGCCCTGGGGCTCTAAACCAGTGCTTCTCAATTCCAGTCCTCAGGCCTCAACAACAGGTCATGTTTTGAGGATATCCCATACAAAGAACAGCTGTGAGAATACCTGATGCACTCAGTATAATTATATCACCTGTGAAATATTAAGGAAATCCTCAAAACATGACCCGTTGGTGAGGCCTGAGGACTGGAATTGAGAAGCACTGCTCTAAACAATACCACCACCTGTAGACCCCTAATTACAAAGATACAGTACTTAGGGTCCAGCTAAGGCCATCAAGCTACTGTACATATCTCAAACTTTCTCTGGAGTACTACCACTCCCAACTCGCCCTACACAATTACTCCCATCTTCTTCTTAGGCAACACATAAAAACAACAAAACATTATAGTGAAACAATTGAGTGAATAAGCCACCTTAGATCATGTCTCCACAAATCAATAGTAAAAGCTGCGATATGAAGCTTATGGTAACATATCTTATTACTGAAAACTGCTTCTTTCTCTACTTATCTGTCAGACTACAGCAGTTTTGCCACCATCGCCCTAGGCGCTTCTCACGCTGCAGTAGCAGTGCATGTTTACTGTTTGTGACAATGTGACAGTCCCGATATATATGGTAAACTTATCCATAAAACCTCGGTGTTAGTAATGAGGGAGCCTGTTGGGATGTTCATGTTGATTTGGATAGAATAATCCTACTGACTTTCTTTCAAAGGGTTTTTCCAAGATCTAGACTGATTTTTGGAAAATTCATTTGAGGAATTTGTCAGCTGTAATTCACTTTTCAATTCAATTTCCAAATTGCTGACACTGTTAGATGCTGTTAGAAGACAAACTGTAACATTTATATCTTTGCTTCCAGAATAAAGACAAATGCTTTTATTCTTTAGTACTAGGAGTCAAAGACTTTTTCAAACTCCTGATAGGCATTAGGCTGGGTTCACACTATGTATATTTCAGTCAGTATTGCAACCAAAACCAGGAGTGGATTAAAAACACAGAAAGGCTCTGTTCACACAATATTGAAATGGAGTGGATGGCAGCCATATAACGGTAAATAACTGCCATTATTTCAATATAACAGCCGTTGTTCTAAAATAACAGCAAATATTTGCCATTAAATGGCGGCCATCCACTCAATTTCAACATTGTGTGAACAGATCCTTTCTGTGTTTTTAATCCACTCCTGGTTTTGGTTGCAATACTGACTGAAATATACTGACTGAAATATACATATACTGACTGAAATATACGTAATGTGAACGCAGCCTTAAGTTGAAATGCTTCCTCAAATAGCCCCTCCCTGCTTGATTGACTCCTGGAAGCTCAAGCAGAGTCAAGTATGGGAGGAGAAGTAAGGAGGTGTTACAGCTTGCTGCACTTCAGGAGCACAGGAAAGCCTCTTTGACTATAGAGCACAGATGGATATATGAAAAGTACCATGTGTCTCCTTGAACAGCTAACAGTGACAGCAGTATATAAATGTTAATTGCAGCTGACAGATTCACTAATGAATAAAAAAATGCTCTAAAAATAAGAATTTTCCTTTACACTGTGTAAAAATAGAAATTAAAAAACAACTTTCATTATTATTGAATTATAACTGAAGTCAGTGGAATGCATTGAAGTCAATGGATTGATGGATGCCCAATACACATAGTATATTAAATATGTGTATTGTTTGTGTGGGTTACAAATTAATGTTCACAGTGTTGGACTAGGGTATCTGGGGCCCACCAGAGGAAATGATCCTAGGGGCCTACAATGAGGGTATGTGCACACTGAGGAAAAGGCGAGGAATTAGGTGAGGAATTGAAGAGGAATTTCAGCTTGAAATTCCTCCCGTAAAATATGTACGGAGCAAAGTCCCATTGTATTCAATGGGTTTTCTGCTCTGTTCACACTGCAGAATTTCCGAGCAGAATTTTCTGCTGTAGATCTGCTAGAGGAATCCTATAGAAGTCAATGGGGGCTTAAATTCTGCTTGAATTCTGCCTGAAAACTTTCTGCTTCAATTCCTCGAGAATTGCTCAGTGTACACATACCCTGAACCAGTAAGAAACAATATCTCAGTCAATGTTAGTGCAGGTTCTAAAGCTGGGGGCCCACTGGAGGATCCTCCGGTCCTCTGGTGAGCTAGTCCGACACTGAATGGATATACAATTATTAAAAAGAAGTTATTTTTAGTTGTTCACACATTTTTTTTCACCATCATTTTACCATATTTTCTACTACATTATATGGACCTTCAAAAAAGAACCACACCCAAAAGGGCACGACCTACAATACTATACCAACAGCCGTCATTATAATGACGGGCACCCAAAAAGCAAAATAACTGACAAAACTGGAAAAAAAAATGTCATAGCCATAACATAACCATAAAATGGATCCGGACAAACATTAGCCACTGATTTTTCTATTTTTTTTTTAATACCAAGTTGCTTTATAATTTTCATAATGTCACTCTTAGAATAGGTTTTCTTTTTAGAATAGGTTTTCTTTTTACCAAGCCTGTTTGTGAAACTTTTGCCCTGCTACAGCAGCGCCTATCAATTTTAAGTGGAAGTGGAAATGTGTAACAACAGCTCAGACACGAAGCTGGATTTCACTGATAGGCACTATACTGTATATCACAATATTAGCTCATCTTTTCTGTACTGTAATCTCCACTTGAATGGAGGGACATCTTTCTATAAGGTCAGTACTGAATCAGTCTGTAAGATAAGCTTCCACAATGTCTTCTATTGACACAATCAGCTTTCTGATCTTTGCGCTTGTTTAGTTCAGCATGTGCTGCTCTGGTTCTCACAGCCCATACTTATCAGCATTGCCTCGCAATCATCTTTCCTGTCAGTTTTATAGCCAGGTAGACTGTACAAATTTAGATTATTAGACAGTCAAATTGCAACTAATACTCATTTTATACTTCCCAAGTATATATGTATCCTTATAAACAATAAAATTATTATGGTACATATACTTCAGAACAGTCATTACTATATAACACTGTATAATCATATCAGCATGGTTCTCACAGTCCAAAAGAAGCTGCATATAACTGGCACAAGATAGAGGTGGCCTGCGTAAGGAAAATATATGTATATAGGTAATTCTAGGGGGGTGGGTGATTTACAAGGTTTCTAGGGTGCATTGTGTGGGGGGAGGGAGGTGGAAGACAGTAACATTTAGGTGCTAAATAAAAAGAGAAGACAGCTGGTTCAGCAACTCCAAGCAGTCTCTAATCTTAAATAGTATGTAAGTGTAGCTGCAGACTCTAAATGCCGACCATCATGGCCTATGGTTTCATGATAACTCTCCTAACATGGCACATGGCCCATATAGTATTACTTAGATATAAAGAACAGTGCTTGTGATTTGACAGGGGTTGCGACAGCTAAGGGAAACAATATGAAGAGGCAAGACAGAGGAGGAAATTTATCAATGGCTTTGTGTCTGTAAGTGAATAATTGGATAATTTTTGCAGAATTTTTAATCTAAGTTCTGTTTATGAACCAGTATCTGGCAGATATTTTTAGTTGCAATTTTTTTAAATCTGCATGTTTTCAGTATTCACTCAAAACATTTGCATAATCCTGGAATTGCCTCTAATTTAGCATTTGCACATTAAAAAGAAAATTGCACAAACTGGTGCAGGCTTACTTCTGGTCAGCACCAGGTGAATTTGTTTACCTAATATTTTGTGAATATTCTATTAACACATTTATGAATATTTTGCTAAACTAGTCCTATTTGGCTGAGTAAAAAACAGATGAATACAGAGTAGAAAAATTGCATGTTTTAGACTGAAAAGTAAATGTCCCCCAGTATGCTGGTTTAGTGATAAATAATACAGCTGATGGTAACACACATGCAAAAAGCAGCAACTGTTCCTTTTGTATAGCATATGTTTGGGTATGTGCACACTATGGAATACGCACAGGCGGACTCTGCTTGAAGTTCCGCTTGTCCCAAAGACTCAATGATATTCTTAAACAAAATCAACTGTCCACCCGAAGAAATCCGCCGTCTGCCCAAACAATTGGCATGTCAAACTAAATCCGCAGTCCGCTCAAAGAATTGACATGTCAATTCTTTCAGCGGATGGCAGATTTCATTTGACAATTTCATTGAGTTTATGGAACAGGTGAAACTTCAAGAAGCGAAGTCCGCCATTCCATAGTGTACACATACCCTGCCTATTAGAAAATTTGTACAAGCCTTATTTCAT
This sequence comes from Dendropsophus ebraccatus, assembly GCF_027789765.1. NCBI lineage: Eukaryota > Metazoa > Chordata > Amphibia > Anura > Hylidae > Dendropsophus > Dendropsophus ebraccatus. The sequence goes on from NC_091458.1 coordinate 112,923,285, forward strand.
TAGATTTCTGCTCATCTGGGGTTTCAGCTTGCGTTCATCTCTTGTATTCAGTCCACCCTAAACTGGTGGGTGGAGCCTAGCCTTTATTATGTCTCCAATGTTCTTCAAACACAGTCATTATAGTACATCCTAAAATTATCAGCATAAAGGAGACTGAGCAGTCAGTAAGGTTAGGTCAATTTAGGTCAGTAAGGTTACTTAAAAAAATTTCACCTCTTTATATAGTTAGTAATTATGAAATTTACTTCTATTTCCCACATATCCAGAAGTGATGCATGTTTGGAGAATGCACATTATTTTATTTTTTTTAAATTTGATATTGCTGGACACAGTTTCTATTCTTTACAATATTTTGTTCTGTTTTAACAACAAAAAAACCCTTCCGCATGACCCCCACCCCTCCCTATTTCAAGTGCTTCTAGATGTAAACATTGTACATTGTAGTTGTGCTCAAATAACCATTTTCCCAGGAGGTGTTCCTTTACAACCCCTATGGCTCATCCCCTCTCAATGCTCCTTACATTTAATATTTTATAATGTCATAGAAGGTAATAAAGAACATCTAACTAGTGATTAGTATCTCTTCTTCTGTAATTTTTGCAATATGCTTAAAATTCAACCACTAAATCAAGAAGTAAGAGCCAGTAGAGGTCACATATACCAATGGTTATAAAATTAAATTCATGTTTTATGTCCACATAACACATTCTCTTTTATTTTATTATTTTTATGTGAAGCTATTTTAAATACTGAAAGAATTGACTTTTTAGCTCCTAATGATTCTGGCAATATGTTTAGCTCATAGCAAAGATTCCTTTCTCTGAATCCATGATCCATTATTTGAAAGCTCATTCCAGTCCTTAAAATGCATAAATCCATTGATGGTTTTGGTTCAGGGGATGATGTCTTCCATAAGAGTCACTCAACATTAATGAAGTCTTACTAGGAGTAATTTATAACAGAGATGGAGATCATTTTAGGTAGTTCCATTTTAGAGTTTATGAATTTTTTGCACATATGAGCTCACTTTCCACTACATGCAATATACTTAGGGCTTCGTCTATGTAGAGCTCGAGTCCTGACTTTATTTCAAACTTTTCAAACACCCACAATGCAATTTAGATCCCCCCCCCCCCCCATACAATTCTGTGAACTCTAAACAATTCTATAGAGATAGTAACTTGGTTGACACCAGGGGCTCTCTATTACACATATCATTATGATACATTACTCAGCTTTTCCAGCAATAGTTCTATAAATGTAATTTATAGGACTATCGGCAACGGACATTCGAAACATAAATAAAAGGATTGCTCAATTCTAGTTACATTGGGATACATTTATTATAAGGGAAAATAGGGTAAAGCTATTTCAATAGTCCAAGCTACAGTACATAAGCAACTAGAAACTAGCTATTTTATACACTATTTAGAGATAAATGAAGCGAATCTGGCAAATTCCGATTCATTGCAAATCGGAACGTTTAATTCGCCGTATTAGCTTGGCAAATTCACTAAACATGGCGGCCACAATAGCAATTGCACATGTTAGCTTACATTTACGCAGTTGCGGACATTAGGCAGTGGCGTACATCACTAGATAAAAGTTTGTATGTTCGTTAAAACCATTCAGATCATGGAACAAATAGTTTGTATCAGAAAACACAATTAGCAGCATGTTCACTCGCCACTATTTTTAAATAAATTCGCTTGTATGCGATTCGTGAATCTTCACGAATTTGTGCGAATATTCCCGAACTTCGTGAAACACATTTCCGAGTGATTCGCTCATCTCTAATTCTATTCTATAAAAATATACTGTACTACTGCAAGAGGAGGGTAAAGTATATTATTGAATCTTATGGTGCTTGCTACTGGTGCCATTTTACGATGCACATTACATCATTTTCTAAATATCATAAAAACAAGCTCCATTTTGGGGTATTTTCCTAATAACATGCATTTTTACTGTAAAGAACTTAAACAAGTAAATAAATAAATACATACATCAAAAACACTTAGTACAAAATTAAAATGCCCCTAGACTAAACTGTGGAAAAACATGTGAAAAACTATTTTCATATGTAATATAAATTTCATTTAAATAGCACCAGCTTTTTATGCATCTTTATGCATTTTTTTAATTATTATTTTATTTTTGTGGATTTTTCCAAAAGGAATGTTTAGGTACCTGCAAGCTATATTTTAGGATTTCACTTCAAGGCTATGTTCCCACTACATATAAATAACAGCTGTTTAGCACTCAAAACAATGGACTTTGTTTTGAGTATCAAACAATTGCCATTGGTTTGAATGAAAATTACTTTAAAGTCTATGGACAATGGAAAAAAATGACATGATCATTATTTTGATGGCCATAGCAAACAACACACTGTGTGAAACAACTGCCGTTGCTTGAGTTAACTTAAATGTAAACCATTGCATTATGTAAAAAGAACAGCCGTTGTATAAATTGAAAGCAACGTCCATGCTTTTCATAAAAAGTATGTTGTGTGAACATAGCCAAAGGATAGCCCAAAGATGTAAAGTACCCTAGCAGAAAAAAAACTTTGATAAAAACTGCCACTGACCTGAGAAACACACACAATAAACATTCACAGCCAAAATTAGCATTGTTTGTAGTGTATTTTGTATTTTCCTGCTGACTTCCGGCTAAGACCAGGCCATAACATTTTCCTGGCAAAAATGGTATAAGTGCCCCAACGAATACCTCAATCTATGCAGTGTATTGCTGGAAAATGCCATGTTGGACTCTACACAAATTACACTCCAAAAGCTTTATAGACTTCCAGTACAGTTATATATTGTTGCTCATCATGTATGCAGTATCTCTACACAAATATATACTTCCACAAGTTGAATAACAATCATCATACCTAGTATAGGAAGTACAGAATGTGCATCTACAAAAGAAACAGCAAAACAAAACAAAACAAAAAAAAAAAAAAAAAAAAAAAAGAGAGAGAGAGAACACACTTGTATAATAAACCAGCCTACAATGTAGCCGGCTGTATGTGCTTTAACTATGTGTGAAAGCCACACTCGACTCAACACCTGGCTACAACCACATGCCAGAGGACTTGCAGAGCTGCCATTTACTGTACACTACGGGTCATCTGATCTGAATGGTTGTCTACTGACCCACAGCAGGAACAGAGTGTAATACTATATAGGATACACTTTAACTCTTCACTACAGTTGCTATATTATCCGGCCCCACAGTCAGCTGTGGTATACCCTGCCCTTTTTAGCATGCCAAGTGTACTTGTAAATAAACTAAGGATTGAATAGTCTATAAATTAATGTCCTGAGCTGCTGCCGTAATAAAAAAGGGAGGCAGCTGAAATAGTATCTTACAGGGAACCGCAGCAGACACTTCCATTTACAGCTCTAGCGACCTGTCCCATTACACAAATGGCAGGAGTATCTATGAGAAAATCTATCACTAAACAAAGGCGTGGGCTGTCACTTTTAGATCTCTGCATAAGACACACACCAAAGGGGGAGAAAAAAATGAGTCATCCCGCTACTATTGATTTCATTCTTTAACACATCTCATTTCAGCTCTTTTAAATGTACAATTTGTGATAAAGTCCTAACCATCTCAAATAGATCAGAGTAAAAGAGTAAAACACCCTGCAACATCAAAGAAAGTTCTACAGCATCAGCTGACTGGGTTAAAATGAAGTAAAATCAAACAATTGACAAGCAATAGACAATCCTGGAATGCCGGAGCCTCCTTGTAGCATTAGATATGAAGCATTCATACATAATTTATCTTGCCATGTTGGGTCCTAGAATGTTTGCCGGCTCGTAGTCATTTCTAATTAATAACAATAAGACACTTACCCGATCGATTCTTGATCATGTCATTGAACTCATCAAGCGCCGCTTCGTCCCTGTTCTCCTCCCCTTGATAAGCACTCTCAGCCATATCTTACTCGGGATGTGGAGTTGTAAATCAACAATCCAGAGCCAAGTTGTTAGTGTTTTTCAGTCTCTTCTTGTATGGTTGTTCAGTATTCAGCAATTATATCAGAAAGCTCTTGAGATCACGTTTTGTGCTATAGCCACTAGGTCAGACAGCCTGGCAAAACTGCAGATAGAGTTTGCATTGAGAAAGGAAGAGTAAACTGTCAGCCCAACAGATCAGGGAAAACAGGTGCTGATCTCTTAGTCCTTAAAATAGAAGCACCCTGTTTAAAACAAGTAGAATGTGAATGTGAAGTAGGGAATATTAAACCTGACACTCTATAAATCAGCATCAAGTTGTAGATTCCAGAAACTATTTCCGCACTCTTTCCAATCAATACAAAGACCAATAAAGTACCAAATTGCCAAAATAAACTCAGAGGTCATACATAATTTAGTTATACCTCACTTAGTTGCTTGCATTCGAGATATGATGGGCCTCAGTTCAATATATATTGTATCAAATAGGCTAGAGAGGATGCCAAACATTACTAGTAACCACCATTAATCCTGTTGTATCTATAGAAAATGGGCAAGCAGGATTTTACCATCCCGGGCACATATGTGTTCATAGAAAAGAAATATATATTATACACTATGGAAGATTTTTATTGAATTATAGTTATTAGAATCAGACACAAAACATGTATATACATTACATTTATACTATTTGATATATATAATATATCACAGACATATATATTTCTTTTCCTGTTACATCGTTCCTTTAACCCCTTGAGGACCCAGCCCAAAATGACCCAGTGGACCAGGCCAAATTTTGTGATTTTGACCTGTTTCACTTTATCCATTAATAATGTCTAGATGCTTTTACATATCCTAATGATTCTGAGACTGTTTTCTCGTGACATATTCTACTTTAAATTACTGGTAAATTTGAGTGGATATTTATAGCGAATACTTATGAAAAATCACAAAATAATGTGAAAAATTGTGAAAATTTTCATTTTTCTAACTTTGAAATATTCTGCCTGTAAGGAAAATAGTTATACCACATAAATTAGACACTAAATAACATTAGCAATATGTCTACTTTATGTTGGCAGCATTTTTTAAACTTGCTTTCAATTTTTTAAAACACTGGAAAGCTTAAAAGTTTAGCAACAATTTTCCAGATTTTCGAGAAAATTTCAAAATCAGCTTTTGTTAGGGACCAGTTGAGGTTTGAAGTGAATTTAAGGGGATTGTATGTAATAACCCCCCCACAAATCACCCCATTTCAGAAACTGCACCCCCTAAACTGTTCAAAATCACTCCCAAAAAGTTTTTTAACTCTTTAGTTGAGTCACAGAAATAAAAGCTAAATGTGTAAGAAAATCGAAAATTTCAATTTTCTGTGCACAAATTATATTGTAATCCAATTTCTCTCATAGTAGAAAACCTATTACCAGAGAAATGCACCACAAAATGTATTGCCCTGTTTCTGCAGTTTAGAGAAATACCCCATATGTGGACATAAACTGCCAAGTGGGCGCTAGGAGAGCCTCCAAAGGGAAGGAGCGCCGTTTGGATTTTGGAAGCTGGATTTGGCCAGATTGGAGGACGGAGGCCATGTTGCCTTTACAAAGGCCCAGTGCTGCCAAAACAGTAGAAACCCCCCACAAGTGACACCATTATGGAAACTACACCCCTCAAGGAACGTAACAAGGGGTGTAGTGAGCATATAGACCCTATTGGTGGCAGGCACAATCTGCTAAGAAAATGAAAAATTACTTTTTTTTGACCAAAAAGTTAGTCTAGCCTCAAATTTTTCATTTTCACAAGTGGTTGAAAAAGAAAAAAACCTGCTAGACATGTAGAGCAATTCCCCCTGAGTACGGAAATACCCCACATGTGGACGTGAAATGCCAAGTGGGCGCTAGGAAAGCCTCCAAAGGGAAGGAGCGCCGTTTGGATTTTGGAAGCTGGATTTGGCCAGATTGGAGGACGGAGGCCATGTTGCCTTTACAAAGGCCCAGTGCTGCCAAAACAGTAGAAACCCCCCACAAGTGACACCATTATGGAAACTACACCCCTCAAGGAACGCAACAAGGGGTATAGTGAGCTTATGGACCCCACTGGTGACCGGTACAAATGTGGAACAATGTGCCGTGAAAATGAAAAATTTTATATTTTTAACTAAAATGTTAGTCTAGCCTCACATTTTTCATTTTCACAAGGGGTTAAAACAGAAAAAAAACTGCTAGACATGTAGAGCAATTCCCCCCGAGTACGGAAATACCCCACATGTGGACGTGAAATGCCAAGTGGGCGCTAGGAAAGCCTCCAAAGGGAAGGAGCGCTGTTTGGATTTTGGAAGCTGGATTTGGCCAGATTGGAGGACGGAGGCCATGTTGCCTTTACAAAGGCCCAGTGCTGCCAAAACAGTAGAAACCCCCCACAAGTGACACCATTATGGAAACTACACCCCTCAAGGAACGCAACAAGGGGTATAGTGAGCTTATGGACCCCACTGGTGACCGGTACAAATGTGGAACAATGTGCCGTGAAAATGAAAAATTTTATATTTTTAACTAAAATGTTAGTCTAGCCTCACATTTTTCATTTTCACAAGGGGTTAAAACAGAAAAAAACCTGCTAGACATGTAGAGCAATTCCCCCCGAGTACGGAAATACCCCACATGTGGACGTGAAATGCCAAGTGGGCGCTAGGAAAGCCTCCAAAGGGAAGGAGCGCTGTTTGGATTTTGGAAGCTGGATTTGGCCAGATTGGAGGACGGAGGCCATGTTGCCTTTACAAAGGCCCAGTGCTGCCAAAACAGTAGAAACCCCCCACAAGTGACACCATTATGGAAACTACACCCCTCAAGGAACGCAACAAGGGGTATAGTGAGCTTATGGACCCCACTGGTGACCGGTACAAATGTGGAACAATGTGCCGTGAAAATGAAAAATTTTATATTTTTAACTAAAATGTTAGTCTAGCCTCACATTTTTCATTTTCACAAGGGGTTAAAACAGAAAAAAAACCTGCTAGACATGTAGAGCAATTCCCCCCGAGTACGGAAATACCCCACATGTGGACGTGAAATGCCAAGTGGGCGCTAGGAAAGCCTCCAAAGGGAAGGAGCGCCGTTTGGATTTTGGAAGCTGGATTTGGCCAGATTGGAGGACGGAGGCCATGTTGCCTTTACAAAGGCCCAGTGCTGCCAAAACAGTAGAAACCCCCCACAAGTGACACCATTATGGAAACTACACCCCTCAAGGAACGTAACAAGGGGTGTAGTGAGCATATGGACCCTATTGGTGGCAGGCACAATCTGCTAAGAAAATGAAAAATTACTTTTTTTTGACCAAAAAGTTAGTCTAGCCTCAAATTTTTCATTTTCACAAGGGGTTAAAACAGAAAAAAAACTGCTAGACATGTAGAGCAATTCCCCCCGAGTACGGAAATACCCCACATGTGGACGTGAAATGCCAAGTGGGCGCTAGGAAAGCCTCCAAAGGGAAGGAGCGCTGTTTGGATTTTGGAAGCTGGATTTGGCCAGATTGGAGGACGGAGGCCATGTTGCCTTTACAAAGGCCCAGTGCTGCCAAAACAGTAGAAACCCCCCACAAGTGACACCATTATGGAAACTACACCCCTCAAGGAACGCAACAAGGGGTATAGTGAGCTTATGGACCCCACTGGTGACCGGTACAAATGTGGAACAATGTGCCGTGAAAATGAAAAATTTTATATTTTTAACTAAAATGTTAGTCTAGCCTCACATTTTTCATTTTCACAAGGGGTTAAAACAGAAAAAAACCTGCTAGACATGTAGAGCAATTCCCCCCGAGTACGGAAATACCCCACATGTGGACGTGAAATGCCAAGTGGGCGCTAGGAAAGCCTCCAAAGGGAAGGAGCGCCGTTTGGATTTTGGAAGCTGGATTTGGCCAGATTGGAGGACGGAGGCCATGTTGCCTTTACAAAGGCCCAGTGCTGCCAAAACAGTAGAAACCCCCCACAAGTGACACCATTATGGAAACTACACCCCTCAAGGAACGTAACAAGGGGTGTAGTGAGCATATGGACCCTATTGGTGGCAGGCACAATCTGCTAAGAAAATGAAAAATTACTTTTTTTTGACCAAAAAGTTAGTCTAGCCTCAAATTTTTCATTTACACAAGGGGTTAAAAAAGAAAAAAACCTGCTAGACATGTAGAGCATTTCCCCACGAGTACGGAAATACCCCACATGTGGACGTGAAATGCCAAGTGGGCGCTAGGAAAGCCTCCAAAGGGAAGGAGCGCCGTTTGGATTTTGGAAGCTGGATTTGGCCAGATTGGAGGACGGAGGCCATGTTGTCTTTACAAAGGCCCAGTGCTGCCAAAACAGTAGAAACCCCCCACAAGTGACACCATTATGGAAACTACACCCCTCAAGGAACGTAACAAGGGGTATAGTTAGTATATGGACCCCACTGGTGGCAGGCACAATATGGGACAATGGGTTGTAAAAATTAAAAAATGAATTTTTTCATTTTCACAGCACATTGTTCCACCTATGTGCCTTCCACCAGTGGGGTCCATATGCTCACTACACCCCTTTTTAGATTCCTTGAGGGGTGTACTTTCCATAATGGGGTCACTTGTGGGTATTTTCACTGTTTTGGCAGCACAGGCGCTTTGTAAAGTCAACATGGTGTCCGTCCTTTATTTTCGCCAAATCAAGCTTCCAAAACGGTGCTCCTTCCCTTTGGAGGCTTTCCTTGCGCCCGCTTGGCACTTTAAGTCCACATGTGAGGTATTTCCATACTCGGGGGCAAATTCTCTACATGTTTAGGGGGTATTTTTTTCTTCTAACCCCTTGTGAAAATGAAAGATTCTAAGCTTGACCAACATTTTAGTATAAAAAATTAAATTTTTTAGACTAAAAGGTTGGTCTAGCCTGGAATCTTCCATTTTCTCAAGGGGTTAAAAGTGGGGTGGATGGGGAATGAGCAGAGCAATTTCCGCCGAAGGGGGAAATACCCCACAAGTGGACATACATTACTAAGTGGACACAGGACAAGCCTCCAAAAGGACAGAGTGCCCTCTTGAGGCCGGAAAGGATCATTGAAGCCATGTTAAATTAACAAAGCCCCCAGGTTACCAAGACAGTAGATATGCCCCACAAGTGACCCCATTATGGAAACTACACCCCTCAAGGAATTTAACAAGGGGTGTAGTGAGCATATGGACCCCACTTGTGGGGGGTATCCACTTTGCATATAGGTGTGGAAATGAATTGCTATGTGGGCACAGGACAAGCCTCCAAAAGGACAGAGTGCCCTTTTGAGGCCGGAATGCCCTTTTGAGCCCTCATGCTACACGGACCTCACTGGTGACCGGCACATAGGTAGGGTTAAAAGAGAAAAATAAATTAGACATGCACGGAGTTGGCTGACAGTTGCAGACATTCTCAGGAAAATAAATAGAAAAATGCCCAAGCAAAAGGACGCCATTACAGAAACTACACCACCCAAGAAATGTATTTAGGAGGTGTAGGGTGCAAAAGCATTTCAAAAATTTATTTTCCTGGACTGAATGTGCTGCAGTAGTTGAAAATTAGAAATGCCAATTTTCACACTGCTCAACTGTAAGGCCAGTATGACTCTCCACGTCGGCATTTGATGCCGTCATGGAAAGTCTGCCCTCCACTAAAGGTCCAGTTCACACTGAGTAAACACGGCGTTATTCCGTGGCGGACCTCTCCGCCGTGCTCAGTGTGCTGCTGTAAGTGATTGAGAGGGTGCTCGCTGGTCCGCTCCCTGTCCTCTCCGCTCAAACTAGCGTGCGTCCTCTCATTCACTTACAGCAGCACACTGAGCACAGTGGGATTTACACCGTGTTTACTCATTGTGAACTGGCCCTAAGGGTGCGTTCACACCGAGCAAAAACGTTGGAATTCCACCTGCCCCAGTGTAAACCAGTGTGTCTATGGGAGGGCTTGCACGCCTCCGCTCAAAGAACTGACATGTAAATTCTTTGAGCGGAGACGCGCGAGCCCTCCCATACTAACACTGTTTGAGACTGAGACAAGTGGAGCTCTGCTTTGGAATTCCCCCGATTTTGCTCAGTGTGATCATGCCCTAATTATGCCGTGTATGTTCCTTCTAGAAAAAAAAAATCTAAATCTGGCTCTAATTATAAGCCTGCAAATACAATGGGCCTTGGGAGCCCATGTGTATTTGAGGTCTAAATTAGGAGATAGGCACGGCATTGGCTGACAGTTGAAACATAGAAGCTCAACTGTCAGGCCAGTATGACTTTCCACATCGGCATGTGATGCCGACATGGAAAGTCTGCCCTCCACTAATTATGCCGTGTATGGGTCTATTTACACAGAAAGATTATCTGACAGATTATGTGCCAAAGATTTGAAGCCAAAGCCAGGAATGGATTTGAAAGTGGAGAAATCTCAGACTTTCCTTTACGACCTGATCTCTGTTTATAGTCTGTTTCCAAAGCTGGATCAGAGATCAGGTCATAAAGGAAAGCCTGAGATTTCTCCTCTTTCAAATCCATTCCTGGCGTTGGCTTCAAATCTTTGGCAGATAATCTTTCCGTGTAAATGGACCCTATGTACCCTATATAAAAATAAAATAAAATAAAAATAAACCCTACATGTGGCCAGTAGAGATGAGCGAACTGTTCGGACTTTTGGTCCGATGGCATCGGCGCTCTCTCGTAATGCCTGTGTTCCTGGCTGCATATTTGCGCTCCCGGGAATATGTGGCCAGTATATTCCAGGGAATCCATGTTGAATTCCCTGGAATATCCTGCCCGCATATTCGCGGGAGCGCAACTATGCAGCCGGGATCACAGGCATTACGAGAGAGCGACCAAAAGTCCAACGGTCCGCTCATCTCTAGTGACCAGTGACCAGAAGTAGAAAGGACAAATTTGGGAATTTTGAAGATTGGCAATTAATACTCCATGGACGTATGGTACGTCTTGAAGCATTCTTTTATACAGAGGCCAGGTTTATCAGGACATGTATCACACTGAAAACACGTGTCCTTTCTAAACCCCCTTTTGTAGCACACGCGACACCTTTTCTGGCTTTTGCCCTTCTTGCCAGTGTGAGGGACTTCGCCAGGAAAGTGCTGCCCTGGCACGATACGGGGACCTCCAGTTGCAGCTGCAGAAGTACTAGGCCCTCCTCCTTCTCCTCCACAAAAAATCAGGGCCTTGACAACTGCCTCCTGAAACTGGAGGTATTTCCCAGGGTGGCCGGCACAACGGTAAAGTACAAACGCGTTGTACATTGCCGTTTGGACCATGTGCACGGCTAACTTTTTGTACCAGATGTTTGTTTTCCGCAGAGCACTATATGGCTTTAGGACTTGATCTGAAAGATCAACTCCTCCCATATACCGATTGTAGTCCAAAATACAATCGGGTTTGAGTGCTACTGCGGTGGTACCGCGGACAGGGACAGGGGTCGTGCCAGGACCATGGATAGTAGTCAAAATAAGGACATCGCGTTTGTCCTTATATTTGACTAATACCAGGTTGTCGCTACAATGGGCCTTGAAGACACCCCGTCGCAGTACTTCTGCCACAGGAGATCTTGGGAGGCCTCTCTGATTTTTCCTCACAGTGCCGCAAGCTACAGTAGCTCGGGTACTGAGGGATTTGAAAAGAGGGAGACTGGTATAAAAGTTATCCACGTAGAGGTGGTAACCTTTATCCAGTAGTGGGAACATCAGTTCCCACACAAGCTTCCCACTAACTCCCAGAGTGGGGGGACATTCTGGAGGTTGGATGTGGGTGTCCCTCCCTTCATAAACTCTAAATCTGTGAGTGTACCCTGAGGTACTCTCACAGAGTTTGTAGAGTTTGATGCCGTACCTTGCCCTCTTACTTGGAAGGTACTGGCGAAATTGGACTCTCCCCTTGAAGCTGACAAGGGATTCGTCAATGGAGATATATTTCCCTGGGATATATACCTCCGAAAATTTGGCCGCAAGATGATCAATGACCGGCCTAATTTTGTATAGGCGGTCGTAAGAGGGATCATCTCGGGGGGGGCACCTTGCATTATCGTTGTAATGCAGGAATTTGAGGATGGCCTCAAAGCGATGCCTTGTCATGGCCATCCGGTGTATTGGAGTGTTATATAAAATATCCACACTCCAATACTGCCTAATTCGGGGTTTTTTAACTAGCCCCATGTGCAGCAGAAGACCCCAAAACGTGGTCATTTCTGCTGCATCAACTGGGGTCCAGCTGTGGGATCCCGAAAAAAAAGAGGAGACGGGGTGCTGAGCCAGAAACTGCTGGGCGTACAAATTAGTTTGCACGACCATCAGACTTATCAGTTCATCACTGAAAAAGAGCTTAAAAAAGTCTATTTCAGTGAAGCCTGAGGGGTCAAATTGGATTCCCGATTGTCCCACAAAATCGGGAATCTGTGGCTCAAAATTGGGGGGGACTGGGGTCCAGATGGGCTCACTTGTATGGGGGGCTGGGGTGGAGATGGGGTCACTGGGGTGGAGATCGGGGGAGGCTGCCCGAGGCGTTCGCCTTGGACGCCTTCGGCGCCTTGGGGGTTCATCATCGCTACATGATGAAGAGGAGGAGGAGGAGGTCGAAACGAGGAAAGTAGGATCTTCCTCTTCTCCCTCACTGGCTGTATCGGTGTCAGAGGCAATAAGAGCATATGCCTCTTCAGCCGAATACACACGATGGGACATTTTTGTAAGATTTAGATATGGGGGGGTTATGTAAATCAGTAAAATTTATTTATGTGTAGTGTGTGTGTTTTTTACACTTACACTTTTCAAGGGAAAAAAAAACTGTGCCCACTTGTTGCTGATCAGTGAATAGTCACTGATCAGAACAAGAGAGACAGGGGGGATGGCAGAGGGGTGGGCAGGTGAGGGGGTGGGTGGCGGAGGAACTGTCTGAGTGGGCAAAGAGAGTCAGGGGGGAGAAGCTGGCACAGGGGTGGGCAGGTGAGGTGGCCAGGTGAGGGGGAGGGTGGCAGAGGAACGGTCTGAGTGGGCAAAGTGACTCAGGGGGGAGAGGCTGGTACAGGGGTGGGTCGGTGAGGTGGGCAGGTGAGGTCTGAGGGGGCAAAGAGAGGCAGAGGGACTGGGCAGCACGGACGCAAAAAAAGGGGGAAAAAAGTATTTGTTAGAGAAAAAAAGGGGCACACTTGTTGCTGATCAGTGATTAGTCACTGATCAGAACAAGAGAAACGGGGCGGTGGGTGGGGGTTGGAGGAACAAAGAGGCAAGGGTGGAGGATGGCACAGGGGTGGGCAGGTGAGGTGGGGGGGAACTGTCTGAGGAGGCAAAGAGGGGCAGAGAGGATGGCACAGGGGTGGGCAGGTGGAGGATGGCACAGGGGTGGGCAGGTGGAGGATGGCACAGGGGTGGGCAGGTGAGGCTGGTGGAGGAACGGTCTGAGGGGTCAAAAAGAGGCAGGGGGAGGCTGGCACAGGGGTGGGAAAGTGAGGTGGGCAGATGAGGGGGCGGTGCGGAGGAACGATCTGAGGGGGGCAAAGAGAGGCAGGGGGACCGCTAGCAGCACAGAGGATGCTGCTAGCAGGATCTCCCTGCACACACTATGCCACCGACGGATGCGACAGCACGGGCAGCACGGAGTGGCGCAGGGGAAAACAAAAAAAGAAAACTTGTGCCCACTTGTTGCTGATCAGTGATGAGTCACTGATCAGAACAAGAGAGACAGGAGCAGCAGCAGCAGTAGAACTACTGCTGCTGCACAGTCACAAATTTCAGGAGATCAGCCAGGCAGCACACAGTGGGCACTGCTGGCTGATCACCCTGCACTATGCCACCAACGAGGCTGGCACAGATGGGGGGGGAGCACAAGAACAGTGGGAGGGCACAGGGGAGAAGGAGAGGATGACAGGGGGGGAGAAGAGGATGACAGGGGGGGGAGAAGAGGAGGAAGACAAGGGGGAGAAGAGGAGGAAGACAGAGGAGGAAGGGGGGCAGTAGCTGATGGGAAGAGGGGGGGAAGATGGCACAGGGGGGAATGGGACAGGGGGGCAGATGGCACAGCGGCGGATCTCACAGGGGGGCGGATGGCACAGGGGCGGATCTCACAGGGGGGCGGATGGCACAGGGGCGGATCTCACAGGGGGGCGGATGGCACAGGGGAGTGATGGCACAGGGGGGCGATGGCACAGGGGGGGGGCGATGGCACAGGGGGGGGCGATGACGGGGCACAACGGGGCAGCAGCGGGCAACTCACAAACACCCTCTCTGCTCGGCGATCCTGACGAAAAGGAGGGCGAGCAGGGAGGGATCAATATTTTGAAACGCCCGCCTCGCCCGTGATTGGCCAGTTACTGGCAAACGGCCAATCCGGGTGATCGGGGGGCGGGGGTCACGTGGTACACGCGGGGGTCACGTGGTCCGGCATAACCGTGATTGGTGCTGTCTCTGAGCACCAATCACGGTGTTCTAACGTCATACCGGCCCACAATGCACCGGTATTGCTGTGATTGGCTGCCCTTAATTGGCCAGCCAATCACAGCGATCGTGATGGCGTGGGGGACGCGATTCCGCGGCTGCAGGTGAGTAAAAGGTCGCTGCTGAAAGGATCAGCAGCGATCTTTACTTTATATGTTTTTATTAACCCCCTGCAGCGCGGAATGCCCATGACGTAACGTTACGTCATGGGTCGTCTGGGGACAGACTTCCATGACGTAACGTTACGTCCAGGGTCGTCTAGGGGTTAACCCCCTCCCGCCGCTGCACAGTAAATTCACATCTTTATGATCCCATAAGCTGATGTAAAATCACGACCTGGGCATTGAGGCATCTATGACCCCAGGTCGTGAAAGGGTAAAACGATAATCGTCCTGTGTAATTGCAGGCCAAAATAGTTTGTGTGTTGATTTAGATCTGACCCTAAAATCATCATTTTGTTAAAGGGGTACTCCAGCGCGGGGGGGCATTTTTTTCCTGACACCAGGGAGGAGGTGGCGGAGGGAAACGACATCCACTCACCTCCCCCGTTCCAGCTGCGGGTCCAGGCCCGCTTCTGCCATGAGGCGGAATGAGCCTTCCGCCTCAGGCGGCAGATTTTGCGGTCCAGCAGGGGGCGGCATTATGTCCCCCCTGCTGTCATTTTTGTTAAGTATCACTTAACAAAAATGACAGCGGCCGCTCACCTGTCCCGTTGCCCGCGCTCTCCGCTGTCTTCACATCCCGTCAGGTCCCGCGACGTCACCCTGCAGCTGTCATCGACCTCCAGGCTGTGGTGAGTGCCCGGGGTCGGTGGGGGACGCGCTGGGGTGATCCGGACCCGATCACCCCAGTCACTCACCACAGCCTGGAGGTCAGTGACAGTTGAAGGGTGACGTCGCGGGACCTGACGGGATGTGGAGACAGTGGAGAGCGCGGGCTGGCTGCGGCGTGGGACAGGTGAGTGGCTGGTTGGGGGTTGGGGGGGGCGGGAGCTCGATGCCGGCCATTACTCAGGCGGCAGAGACCCCAGAATCGGCCCTGTGCGGGTCCCGCATCACGGCTGCTTCCAGGTGTCTGACGCGGGCCCGAGACAATACGTTTCAGGTCTGCTCAGTCAGTCAGTGACAGAGGCGGGATCTGAGCGGACTTGAAACGGATCCCGCCTCTGTCACTGACTGGCTGAACGGACATGAGACGTCACATCTCGGGCCCTCGTCAGACACCAGGAAGCGGCCGGGAACTGGGGACCGGAGCGCCACCATGCAGGACCCGTCGCTGGAACAGAGGAGGTGAGTGGACGTAGTTTCCTCTTAGCCACCTACTCCCCGGTGTCAGGGAAAAAAAATGCCCCCCCTCCGTCGGATTACCCCTTTAACTAATCGTTCAGTGTAAAGATATGGTCACACAACGTTTTTTCAGCTCCGCTTAAAATTATGTCCGTTATTTTCAGTCTAAAATAACGGACGTCATTTAGCTGTCTGGCCTCCCCTTAGTGCACTGACCGGTGTTTGCACATTATTCTAGTTCGGGGTTACTAATTGTCCTTTGGATGCCGCTTAATTGAATAGTCTATTGAATTTAACAGTAAAAATGGAGAAAGAACGGTGATAAAAGAAAAACTGTGCGTGAACAACTAATAAAAACGTCCGCTGTTTGCAAAAGACATCCGAAAATAATCATCATGTTCATTATTTTGACGTCAGCGGCAAAAACGTCCATTATTTAATGCATTGTGCGCATTGGACGCCCATCTTCCCACTGACTTTAATGCATTGCCATTGCAGTCATTTAAATCTCTAAAATATGAAAATCAGCCGTCTTTTCAATATTTTTACGTTGTGTGAACATAGCCTAATTCCACATTGTTCCTTCTTTTGCTGGGATCAAATGGAGCGAATGACCATAGAAACTATCATAACTAATCGATTGTAACTAACGACTATTGTTCTGTGTAATATGGATAACGATTTCAGGAAACGAACAATCTTGCTTGCAATGATTTATTGTTAATTGTTAAAAAAATCGCTTTGTCAAATAGGACCCTCAGTAGGCTAGAAGAATCTAACCTGATCTAAGTGTCATTTCTGGGACCCTCATCTGTCAGGAGAATGTCTGTCCCCTGGCCCCACATTTTTCTTAAGTCGTAGTTCACGTAAGCACAGCTACCTCCCTATTGAGGTGTATGGCAAATGCAGCAGCCAGGTTTGGGCAGCCAGGCATTTATGGCAAATCCTGTGGATATAAAGTTTCCTGTCTGGCTGCACATATGCTATAAATCCACAGCAAAAATGTGGAGATTTGAAATACATTGGCAATCGTGGCTGAGCATAGGATGACGCTGCAGAGGGCCGCCGGCATTCGGAACAGACGGAGCTGTTCGCCGGCCGGACGAAAAAGACGTCACTGAATGAAGATCGGAGACGGGGGTCGGCACGTGACAGGTGAGTATAGCACACCACACTTCCGGGTACACGGGTGGGGGTGGTGGGGCACGGGGAAGGGGGCCATTCACAGACATATCATACATTACAAAGTTGTATAACTTTGTAATGTGTGTTATTCTGTGAATAATTCTTTACCACCGCACTACCCCTTTAATATACAGTATTAGGCTATGTTCACACTGCGTATATGTCCGTCCGCATATTTTCGCGCCCAGCCATACACGCGGTAAACTCCGGCCGGAGATTTACGCTACTTGCGGCCGGCTACGTACGGACCACGAACTTACGCCCAAAGTCTACTTACGCTTCCCGAGCGCCCTACGTAGCAATCTGACAGCGGTCTTTTACTTGGAAATCTTCGCCTAGCCCCACAGAACCTTTTGGATCGGCACAAAAAGCTGCAAAAATGAAGAAATCACCACTACGTACGGGACCGCATGTAACGCTACGGGCGTAAGTTACGGCATTTTCATCCACAAACAATGGTCAGGTTCATTTTTTACGCCGCCGCGTACGATCAGGGCATAAGTTCGTACGTAGTGTGAACTGTGCAGCCGTACTTCGTATACTTCCATTATACGCAAACTACGTAAGTCTCCGTCCGCTTATTCACGGAACGCGCTACGGCCGGAAACTTACGTAGTGTGAACATAGCCTTAGGGTGCGTTCACACATACAGGATCCGCAGCAGATTTGATGGTGCAGATTTGATTTTGTGCTCAGTTATTTAGATTAAATCTGCTGCAGATCCGCAGTAGAAAATCAGCTGCGGCACGGTGTGTGTGAAGCTACCCTTAGGCTATGTTCACACTGTAAAAACGATGGTCGTATTTCATGACAACAGCAGTTGTTGTGCAAACAACAGCCATTGTTTTAAAAATAATGGTCATTGTTATGAAATGCAGCTGTTGTTTTTACAAAGTGTGGACATAGCCATAGAATATTATTCACACCGTCAAAAGTCTTGGATGACTGTCATTTAACAGCCATTTTATATTTTATTATTTTTTAGTTTAATATTATTTTATTTATATAATAATGGCCATTGATATAAAATAACACCCATTATTTGTTGTTAAAGGAGAAGTCTGGCGAAAATTTTTATTAAAGGAGAAGTCTGGCGAAAATTTTTATTAAAGTATTGTATTGTCCCCCAAAAGTTATACAAATCCCCAATATACACTTATTATGGGAAATTATAAAAGTGTTTTTTTCCCTGCACTTACTACTGCATCAAGGCTTCACTTCCTGGATAAAATGGTGATGTCACGACCGGATTCGCAGAGCTGAAGAGGATGATGGCCAGTTCACGTTTGAAGTGGATTTGAGGGGACTGTATGTTATGAAGGCCCACAAAGCACCCCATTTCAGAAACTGCACCCCCCAAACTGTTCAAAATCAATTCCAGAAAGTTTTTAAACCCTTTAGGTGAGTCACAGAAATAAAAGCTAAGTATGTAAGAAAATTGAAAAGTTTAATTTTCTTTGCAGAAATTATATTGTGATCCAATATCTTTCATAATAGAAAACCTATTTCCAGAGAAATGCACCTTAATTTGTATTGCCCTGTTTCTGCAGTTTATGGAAATATATGACATTTGGCCCTATTGCGCTATTTGACTTAACCACAAGCCTCAGATACAAAGGAGCACCTTGGGAATTTTAAAGCCTCCATTACAATTGGCCAATTTTCAAAGTACCACTTCTGGTTGGCAGAGGCTCTGGGGTGCCAAAACCTAACAAACACCCCTAAAGGGACACCATTTATGAAACCAAACCCTTGGAGGAAAGTAACAAGCGGTATAGTGAGCATATGGACCCCACTGGTGGCAGGCAAAAATGTGGAACAATGTGCTGCGAAAATCAAAAATTACATTTTTACACTAAAACGTTGGTGTAACTTTAAATTTTTTATGTTCACAAGGGGTAAGAAGAAAAAATAAACCACTAATCACGTAGAGAAATTTCCCTTGATTACATGAGTACCCCACATGTGGACACAAAGTGCAAAGCCGACGCACGGAAAGCCTCCAAAGGGAAGGAGCGCAATTTGGATTTTGGAAGCTTGATATGGCCGGAATGGAGGACGAAGGGTTCGCAGAGTCCCTGTGCTGCCAAAACATTGGAAACCCCCCACAAGTGACCCCAACCAACTCAGGAATCTGTGGCTCGTACGTGTCAGGGACTAGGGTCCAGGTGGGGTCACTTGAGGGGGCTTCTTGGGGCCTAGTCCTGGGGTGGCGCCTTGGGGGCCTATCATCACTAAATGATATTGACGAAGAGGAAGGAAGGAGGAACAAAGGATCACTGATTGAATGAATGGGACGTCCTGCCGAGAACCCCCGAAGCAAGCCGGAGTGGGGAGCAGGTGATGTATGCTCCGGCCACCAGGGGATTAATTTACATACATGCAGCGGGATGTCATTACATCTGCGTGTATGTATTCTCATAGGGATAATGTTAGTGTATGTGTTTTATGTGTGTTTTTGACTTTTTCTTTTTTTACTTAGGGGGCACACCGGGGGGGGGGGGGGGCAGCAGAGGGCAGAGGCAGGGTACATTATCCCATCACCGACCCAGGGGAGAGGGTGGCAGGAGAGGGTGGCAGAAAAGAGGAAAATGTGGCAGGAGAGGGTAAGAGGAGAGGGTTGCAGCAGAGAGGGTGGCAGAAAAAAGGAAAGGGTGGCAGGAGAGGGTAAGAGGAGAGGGTAAGAGGAGAGGATTGGCAGGACAGAGGGGAGAAGGTGGCAGGAAAAAGGAAAGGGTGGCAGGAAAGGGTGGCAGAGGAGAGGGGAGAGGATAAGGGGAGAGGGTGGCAGGTCATAGGGTGACAGGACAGAGGAGGGGGTGGCAGGGGAGAGGGTGGCAGGAAAAAGGAAAGGGTGGTAGAAGAGGGTGAGAGGAGAGGAGAGGGGGTGACACGAGAGGGGAGAGGGGGTGACACGAGAGGGGAGAGGGGGTGAAACGAGAGGGGAGAGGGGGTGAAATGAGAGGGGAGAGGGTGGCAAGAGGAGAGGGTGGCAGGAGAGGGTATGACAGAAGAGGGTGTGACAGGAGAGGGCTGCAGGAGAGGGTGTGCCAGGAGAGGGGGTGACAGGGTAAGAGAAGAGAGGGTGGCAGGAAAAAAGGACAGGGTGGCAGGAGAAAGGATAGGGTAAGAGATGGTGCCAGGAGAGAGGTTGGCAAGAGAAAGTAGAGGGTGGCAAGAGGAGAGGGTGGCAGCAGGGATGGTGTTAGGAGGGGGAGGGTGCCAGCAGGGTGTGGGTGGCAGGAGGGGGAGGGTGGCAGCAGGAGGGAGGGTGGCAGCAGGGAGGGTGCCAGCAGGGGGAATCATGGGGGGAGCAGGTAGCAGTAACGGAGGAGGCGGGGCAGCAGGGGGACACACACGTAGGAGGAGGCCGGCATAACAGAGCAGGCAGAGGAAGCAGCTAGATGCACAGGGGAGGAGGAAGCAGCAGCATCATGGAGGAGGTGGGGACAGCAGGGAGACACACAGGGGAGGAGGCGGCGGCATAATGGAGGATGCAGTGGCAGTGGGGGGACACACCGGGGGGGGGGGGGGAGATCTGGCAGCGGCATCAGATGAACACGCTGCTTCTCTGCTCGCCGATTCTCGATGAGCAGAGAAGGAGATTTACCCGTTATTGCCCGGCTACCAGCCAATCACGGGCGATATGGGGCACGGTGCCACAGGCACATGATGCTCAGGCACTGCGGTGATAGGTGCTGTCTCGGACAGCACCAATCACCGCTCAATTTCGGTATACTCGCCCCGTATACCGGAATATTGCTGTGATTGGCCGCTTAGAATTGAACGGCCAATCACAGCGATTGTCGTCACTAGGGACGTAATGATTCCCCCTACATGACACAGGAAGATGGCTGCTGTAGTAAACAGCAGCCATCTTCCTTCAATCGCGACCCAGCAGCCTCATAAAGGACCCACGTACAGGTACAGCATGGGTCCTTAAGTGACAGGATTCCATGGCGTACCCGTACGGCATGGGTCCTTAAGAGGTTAAATGGCGGTCGTCCCAAAAAAATCCTTATGCAAAAATGCTGCAGAGACACCATCATGTGTTACTCAATGTCAGTCAATTAGCCAGACCTTTCTCTGAAAAGGAACAACCAAGCCAAGGGGGGTCTCCAGTCAAGGAAACACCCTTCCAACAAGCCACAATCAAAAAATTAGAGGACCTGCACAATACCCAAGCAAGGTATACATCCACAGACAACTGTTTTGGGGTATCTGCCCTCATCACTGTGGAGTAGGATTCTGGCTAGTGGGAGTAAAGGCTAATAAGTGCATTCAAGGGAATGATGGTTGATTTCAGGGAGATTACCCAAAACACCACAGAGACACCATCACATGTTTCTCAAAGTCAGTAAATCTAGGAACATTGCCCCCTGGCAAATTAAATATGCAAAAATACTGCAGAGACACCATCATGTGTTTATCAATGTCATAGAGTTAACCAGACCTTCCTTCGGGAAGAAACAACAACGGCCAAGGGGGGTCTCCAGTCAAGGAAACCACCTTCCAACAAGCCACAATCAAAACGTAAGGGTCCTATTACACTGAGCGATTTTTAACGATTAACGACTAACGATAAAGGATCGCAAACAAGATTGTTTATCGTTAGCCTGAAATCGTTCACCATATTACACAGAACGATACTCATTAGTTACGATCTTTATCTTTATTGCCTATGGCTATGGCTGTATTCCAGTTTTCCAGGCGGTCCTCCGGCTGTATCCACCCTCTCCACGGAGGTGGAAGACAACGGGAATCATTGCCAAGAGTTCAGGTTCGTACGAACCCAAACTTTGGCAGGTTCAGACCATCCCTATCACTGATGTTGAGAAACACGTGATTGTGTCTCTGCAGTATTTTTGCATATTTGATTTACCAGGTAACAATGTTTTTAGATTCACTGATGTTGGGGAACACGTGATGGTGTCTTCCTGGTGTTTTGGTTGATCTCCCTGAGGTCAACCATTATTCTTTTGAACATAGCCATAGGCAGCTGTAGATTTTCTTTGCAAAGTTGATTTTTTTTTTTTTAGCTCTGTCATGTTGAATAAATAAAGTCTGTCAGTTTTACTGTTTTTTTTTTTTTACTTTTTCTACTAAGATCCCATCTTCAGTACAATCTTTCTATCCAGCCCTGGAGAATGTACAGTATGCAGTTCCCTACTCACAGCAAGTGGTCCTAAAGCTTTTGTAGCTAAATACGTGTGACTAAAAAGGTCAATCAGGCACACATTATTAATGATAGAGCGTGGGCTATAATTATGTTATAACAATCAGGGTATGTTCACATGTTCAGGTTTTTAACTGCAAATTATTAAATACAAAGCCAGGTATGGACTTGAAAAAGAGGAGAAGTCGCTATCTTTACTTTATGTGTGTGTCCTTGTTTATGATCTGTTCATGGCTTTGTATTCAATTATTACAATTCAGAAACTGAACGTGTATGCACACAAGCACGTCACCATGTCAACCGGTCTACAAGTTCCGTAGAAATCATGCCATGTTCCATCACAAGACATTATATATATATATATTTTTTTTTTTTTTCAAAATTGCACTGTATATATTGTATCACAAGCATAGGCACTCTATTTGCCAATATACAATGTTCATGCATATACTTTTGCCATCTGCATGAGGTCTTACAGCAGTTTAGCAGCATAAAACAACAAAAAGTGTTCAGAGAAACTAGAATTATTGCTTAAATGTTTACTTTGGCAGCATCTCCTACTGACTTCTGTCAAGATCTATTATACTACTTATGCTTGCTTTTGTTTGTCATCAAATTTGCCATAGCAATATACTGTATATAAAAATAAGAAAAAAAAACAAAAAAAACAACACCTTTTCTGTTAAAATATAAGGACATTTGTTAAATTTTACACTGGTAATAGAAATTTGAATTATGGTCTACTGCACTATTATAAAAGCTGGATGGTTTGGTCAGTGACAATTATTACCTATTACATTTAATTTATTGACATGAGCAGAACAGTGGTGATGTAATTGCATGATGCACATTCATATGAGCTCAGTCACCTTTCGTCACCATAATAGCCTCCATAGCCTCCAAATTTTCAACAGAACTATGGGGATGTATCTATGGAAGTTTGTGCCTATTCGGCCACAAGGGCATTTAAGAAGTCATTTTGTTATTATTCCAACCCATTCATTAAGACACACATTTTAGATATGGAATCCAGCATTTCCCTCAACTTTGTACGCACCCTACATACAGGCATGCTCATCAGCTTTATGCATCTTTATATCATGATAATACTATCACTGTAGTTTAAATTTCAGTATTTCCCCTTTTATTAAACCCAGTGTCAACTTTGATTGAACATGAACTCTACAACCTCCACAACTTTTTGTTTAGTATATACACACACGTATATATAGAGTCCACTCTTCCAACTACACACTGCTACTGAGGAAGGAAATAGAATTTCCGAAACTTGTTTAAAGTGACTCTGTACCCAGTCTGCCAGCCCCTCCCCCCCCCCCTTGAACCACTTGTACCTTTGGATAGCTGCTTTTAACCCAAGATCTCTCCAGGGGTCCATTCGGCAGGTAATGCAGTTATTGTCCTAAAAATCAACTTTTAAACTGGCAGCCCTGTGTCACATTGGTGTGGCCTAGAGTGTCTATGCCCTACTAAGCTTGCATTGCCTCTCCATCCCTCCTGCCCCCCTCTTCATCATTAGGAATGTCCCTGCTAGAATTTCTCCTATTCATCACTTGTCTGAAAACTGCACAGGTGCCTTTAACGATCCACCACATGTGTAGTGATCAAACAGGTGATGAATAGGAGAATTCCAGCCTGGGGCATTTCTAATGATGAGGAGGGTGGGGAGGAAGGACATAGAGGTGGTGCAAGCCTAATGCACAGACACTCTAGGCCACGCCAAATTGACACAGGGCTGCAAGTTTAAAAGTTATTTTTTAGGACAATAACTGGATCACCTGCCGAACGGACCCCAGGACAGATCTTGGATTAAAAGCAGCTATCCGAAGGTACAAGTGGTTGGGGTGGGGGGTTAGATTGTGGGTACAGAGTTACTTTACCTACAATTCATTTGTATACAGTGCATCACCAGCAATCGGATTCATACCTTTGTTAAGCATATCCCTCCCAGTGTCACGTCTCAGGATTGCCTTTCACCTCTCATAGCCCACAAAGTTTAGCATCCTCACAGCAATCTGCTCCTGCAGCCGAACACTGATCACAGTAAACAGCACAGTGGCCACTACATCAGAAGCACGGCAGACTGCCACTGGTGAGATCTCAATTTGGGACAGTGTGTCTTTTTCTATTTTTTGTTTCTATTTATTTATTTATTTTTTGATTCTGAACATTGTATTTTTCTTTTTATACCGATAAACTACTCTCCTGCACCACCAATGACAATATACTGTAGTCATCACAAGGATTTCAGCTTGAATGATTGTCTTTTACCACCTATTTAATAGTGCTATTTTTTCAAAAGGATAAGTCCAGTTACTTAAAATTCTCAAAGTGCCAAGGCAATCAGTCCCACAAAGACTCTTTAAGAGATTCTATCATTGCTATTTTTTTATGTATATACCTTTTATATATGCTTAACAATCAGCATGTCTTAGGAGAAGGACTACAGTTATGTTATTACTAACCTTTCAGAGAAATAAATATATATATATATATATATATATATATATATATATATATATATATATAGATATATATATATATATATGAAAATGTACCCGCGGCTGCCCGAGTATAAAGTCTCAGCGTGTTAATTAGATTTGTTCAAAGGGTGCCCAGGAGGCCATTCTTTGCCCGGCCACTAGAGGAGGCATGTGTGCAGCCTTTAAAGATCAATGTTTTTCAATGATCCTACTCACACATCCATACATGTGTACAGGGCTGTGATCCGTACCACAAAAAATTCCTCCATGAGCATGGCAATAGAACCCTGTGGGATCCGTATTTTTGCAGATGCGATCCAAAAAGATATGGATCTCCAATCCCCAAACAGTGACTAGATTATAACTAACCACATTTTTGCGGATCAGCAAGAAATACTAATAAAATACGAACAGAAATTTGCTGATTGCTAATAAAAAAGAATGGACTCGAATTTGTGGAGTGAAAAATATACATACGTGTGAATAGACCTCAATACTGTTAGTTTAATGCTTAGGCTGCATTCCCACGTTCCGTGATTCTGACGGATCACGGACGTGGAATGCATGTACCGGAGTCCCCCTGCGCCCGGACAGCATCTGTAATTAGATGCTGGGAGCGGGGGAGACTGTATTCATAAGTGCCGCACTGTAGTAACAGCACCGCGCGGCTGATTCATTACAGCACGGCGCTTATGAATACAGTCTCCCCCGCTCCCAGCATCTAATTACAGATGCTGTCCGGGCGCGGGGGGACTCCGGTACATGCATTCCACGTCCGTGATCCGTCAGGACCACGGAACGTGGGAATGCAGCCTTAAGGCCTTCAACCATTTTTGTACCCTATCCTTGGACCTGTTGTATTTTATAAGTATGTACAAGTATATATTTGTAAGTATTTTTTGTAGGCGAGGTCTCCACAGCTGGACATAGTATTCCAGGTATAGTCACTAGATCTCTATACAATAGGGTCACATTTCCCTCTTACTACTGGTTATATCTCTAGCTATACAGCCCAGCATACAATTAGCTTTCACTATAGGGATTTCAGGGTCATGCCTCAGCATTGTAAAAGCCCAAGCAGGTCCAGCTAACTTGACCATTTGACAGACAGCCCTGGGCTGGACTCAAGAGTGTTTACCATGCCGAGGGACACCCCCATAGATATTGACAACATTTAAATATTAACAAAAAAGGCTTACAGCCTATAGGATAGGACTATGGAAAATGACTAGCCCCATCCATCCATGAGCTTGTGACATCCATGTTTTCCAGCTGACTTGCCCACTTTAACCCCTTCCCGGCTAATTTTTAAAAGGCCAAAGCACTTGAATTTTTCCACCTACAGATCCACATGAGCACAAATTGTACTTTGCAATTGCAGACTTAATAAAATATGCTACAAAACCAGAAAATATCATGCGCAGTAAAATTGAAAATAAAACACAATATTTTTTATTTGGGGTAGTTTTGTGTTTTGTGTTTACGCCATTTGCCCTATGGTAAAACTGACTTGTTATCTATGTTTGTCAAGTTGGTACAATTACAATGATAAGCAACTTGCAACTTTTAACAAATTAAAACCTTAAAAAAAAAAAAAACTAAATGTTCCTAAAAATTGCTCTATTACCATCATAACGCTTTTATTTTTTTTGTCTATGGGCTGTATAGGGTGTCATTTTTTTGCACCATGATCTGTACTTTTGGTACCTTACTTGTATATATGCTACTTTTTGTTCACTTTTTATCACAATTTTTCTGGATTTGATCAAAAATGAGCGATTTTGTATTTTAGAATTTTATTTGCGCTTAAACTGTTTACAGTGCAAGATCAGGAATGTGATAATTTGATAGTTCGGGGGATTACGCACACGGCAAAACCAAACATGTTTTTTTATTTATTTATTAATCTATATTTATAAAATGGGAGGAGGGGGGGTGATTCAAACTTTTCCTAGGGGAGGCCCGCCGTGCCCGCTAATCAAGTAATCAGATGTAGCTGTCAAAGTTGACAGCTGCATCCGATTACTTGCTGCAGCCGATCCCTGGTGTCTAGTGGCGGAGATCGCCCCCCCGGGACGTTGTCTCTGTGTCTTTTACCTGCCGGGGCAACGTCCCGGGGGGGCGATTTCTGCCACTAGACACCAGGGATCGGCTGCAGCAAGTACTCGGATGCTTTTGACTGCAGCAGCTGAAAGCAAGCGAGTGCCAATATCACTGATCTTTGCTGTATAAGTATACAGCAAAGATCTCAATGAGAGATCACTGAGCTTATACTAGAAGTCCCCCAGGGGGGGCTTCTAGTATAAGTGTAAAAAAAATAAAAAAAAGTGTCATCATTAATAAAAAGCCCCCTCCCCTAATAAGTTTGAATCACCCCCCTTTTCCCATGTAATAAATAAAAGTAAAGAAATAAACATATTTGGTATCGCCGCATGCGTAATTGCCTGAACTATTAATTTATCATATTCCTGATCTCGAACGGAAAACAGCGTAATGGCAAAAAAATCCCAAAGTGCAAAATTGCACATTTTTGGTCACATCAAATCCAGAAAAAATTGTAATAAAAAGCGATTAAAAAGTCGCATATGCGCAATCAAGGTACCAATAGAAAGAACACATCATGGCGCAAAAAATTACACCTCGCACAGCCCCATAGACCAAAGGATAAAAACGCTATAAGCCTGGGAATAGATTGATTTTAAGGAACACATATTTGTTAACAATGGTTTGAATTTTTTACAGGCCATTACATAATATAAAAGTTATACATGTCACATATCGTTGTAATCGTAACGACTTGAGGAACATGTATAACAAGTCAGTTTTACCACAGGGCGAATTTTTTCAATTTCACAATACGTTTATTTTTGGGGGGGGGGGGGGTTCCAGTGTACTTTATGAAAAAATTCAGCCTGTCATTGCAAAGTACAATTAGTGGCGCAAAAAATAAGGGCTCATGTGGGTTTCTAGGTTGAAAAATGCAAGTGCTATAGCCTTTTAAGCACAAGGAGGATAAAAAGAAAACGCAAAAATCAAAATTGGCCCGGTCCTTAAGGGGTTAATTAGAAGTCCCCCTAAGGAACTTCTAATATAACCACACAGTGTAGTATGCATTATAAAGCACTGATTGATTAAATCAGTGCTCTATTGGTCTGCTGCAGACCAGATCAATAGAATTCTGAGCAGAGATCAGCATCATTCCGACGCTGAATCCCGGGCTGATAAGAAAAATGGATCCCCCCTCTTGTGATCACACCGCGGGGGGGAGGGGAGGGGGGATCCAGCCACTAGACACCAGGGGGAGGGGCTGTAAAAGACATTTAAATGCAGCTGTCATGTTTGACAGCTGCATTTAACTGTCCTAATTAGCGAGTGCAGCGATCACAACGCAATCCCTATCTGAACCTCCCCACCCGCATCAGGACTTGCTGGTATGTCCTTCTGCACAAAAGGGCTAGATAACTTTCTATATTACAGACCAGGAATATCAACTGTAATACATACTTTTGTGTCATCAGCAAACAGACAAACCTTACCTACTAAACCTTTTTCACATATTTCACATATTAGCATAAGCAATAGGACCTAGAACAAATATAGATCCTATACAGAAAAAATAGAGGTTCCCAGCTTCTGATCTTTTCACGTAGCTGCTGGATGGTGGCTCTCCTTACTGTAAGAAAGCTAAAGTAGCTGACAGATTGATGAGCAGCAGAGAGACTGATGGGCTACTGTGAGACATAAAACTAGTGAGTTCCTGACAGATGATACTGTAAGTGGCACAATGAGACCTGAAAGACAGATCAAACTAGGTAAAATTAGGTGTGTGGGGTGCCAAGAGGAGCAAACATGCACAGAGAGAATGACTGATGGCTTCCAGGACTAAAATGCTATCTGTATACTATAGGTGGGATAGGGTGGCCAAAAGTGGTCTGCAAGAAAGTTGAGGAGAGGGCTTTCCTGAAATTTTAAGAAAATTTTGAGCTGCTAAAGATTCCTTTGGCACCATTTTTCTACTAGGCAGAAGACCCCCTTAACCTAGACAAACAGTACTTGAACATGTTATGAGGTTGACAATGTCAAACTGTTGCCTCACAATTGGAAGCATACAATTGTTTTAATGTATTAGTACGCTCTAGCACGAATATTACCCTCCACTGAAAATTAGGGACCTATATCAACCCCTGGAAAACAATCCCATGTTATTATATCTTCTTTACCACATTACCTATGTTAATTCATCAGTATTTACAGTACAGTTAATCAGTCAAACCTGGGTTCATTTATCAGACTCCAGAAAACATATTTGTATTGCTCCATAGCAGACATGCAACATTTACACCCCTCCAGCTGATGCTTGTATGTACAATATGCAATCATCATATGTAAAACTTGAAAACATGAAAACTATATTAGAAATTAACATTAAAATGAGTGCAACTGAGTTATACTGTAAGATTTTCATAATCACAATATGGGCAAATGTTCAAAGATTACCTATACTAAGTCAACGTTTCTTTATCCAATTTTTTTTTTCTGTGATCAGTGTTTCTGATGGTAAATTATGCTATTCTTCAAGTCTTTTAGACTGCAAATTAGTGTGCTAAATTGGATTGTTTTGGATATTAATAGGAGAGAATGGGATGTAATCATTATTGAAATTGTGATTTATCAATTAGAATGGTAATTAGTCTTAATCATGTTAATCATGTTTAAAACCTTCTTATGTTATATTTAGTAGTTTTTTTTTTGTTAATCCACTGTACTTTTGATACTCAACATGCTAAAAATTCATTCTTGTTTTCTGGAAAGTGTTTCTGGTGTTATCAGTTATTATAATTGCCTGTTCCATACTAAATTATCAGCACTTAAATGCTAAGGCCTAACTTATTTTACCCCCAAAAACTGCCACATATTGATAAAAGTAAGAACTTCGAGGAGAGGTAAAAGTTTATTATCCATTTAATAACACCCCTTTGTAATCATAACTGCTTAAAGGGGAATTATAAGCAGGGAAGATGAAACTAACCAGCTGATAGCTCCCTAGTGGGCACAGGACACTGAGGATGAAGGTTTGTCTCTTACCTTCATCATTAGCACTGCTCCCTTGCTGTTAGTTGTGACCCTCCGAGCAGCAATCCAGCAGGCCCCCTAGCTGGCCCCCTCCATTGATAATGATTAGAAATAGTGGGCCCCCCTAACGATTATCAATGAAGGGGGTGGCCTGGGGGCAAGCTGGATCGGTGCTCAAAGGGGCGTTAGTTGCACCCCTAATGCTCCTAACAGCTTTCCGAGCATAAAGGTAAGAGCTATACCTTCACCCTCAGCCCCCATGCCCACTAGGGAGCTATCTGCAGGTTAGATTTATCAATCCTACTGATAGTTCCCCTTTAAGGGGTTGTCTCAGGATCAGCACTTATCAGATATCTATAGAATAGTTTATTTGTGTTTACCATTGGTTTCTATACCCCTGGGGACTCCCATCTGTCATGAGAACTGAGCTCTCATGTCTCCCATTTGAATGGAGTGTTATTCGAATCTGCATCTTTCTGCTAGTATATGGCCCTTACTTCCTATGAGATCCTTAGGGTATATGTATAAAATGAATTAAGTCCATAGGGTATATGTATAAAGTGGAGATCTGCCAGTCACAGAATACAAAAACAAAGTTAACACCAAAGTAGTCAGGAACTTGGCAGAGCAGACACGGGTGGGGCAGGTGAGTTACTAAGCTTAACAGAGGCGCAAGGCAGTGTTCAGACAGAGCTAACAACACACAGAACAAACAAAAATGTAAGAGATCGTAACTGATGTCTTATCAGTAACTGATGTCTTATCAGTAACTGATGTCTTATCAGTAACTGATGTCTTATCAGGCACAGACATGACAGGTTCCAATTAGAGATGAGCGAGTACTAAAATGCTTGGGTGCTTGATACTCAAGACGAATATTTCCCGATGCTCGGGTGCTCGTTTCTAGTAACGAACCCCATTGAAGTCAATGGGAAACTCAAGCATTTTTGCAGAGGACCAATGATCTGCACAGGGAAGGTTGCCTGAAAACCTGGAAACCTTTGAAAATAATAGAAATGGATAGGAAACAGCAGCGGCAGCATGGATGGATGCCTCTGGGACTGGCAAATAGCAACATTATGACACAGCACAGTGAAGATAGGTATAGCTGAACTACAAATCCCAGCCAGCAACAGGACAAATTGACAGCTGCACTACAAGTCCAAGCCAGCAGCCAAGAGTACCCCAAAAAAAAGTTTTAAAAATGTTAAGCCCTTAAAAGGACTGTTAGGTTCTTCATGTCGGATTCCTGCCTAACCGCACACTAATTCCCTGCTTTACATTCCCCCTGAAAGACAGCAGCTCTCTCCCTAAGCTCATCCAGCCTGTGTCTGAAGCGAACATCGCAGGACCTGATTCTTATATGCCCAAATCATCTGATCTGGCCAGCCAATCGCTGCTATCGACATGTAGTGTTCCCACGTGATGCTACGAGCTCCCAAAGACCCTCCTGCATGAGGATTGGCTGAAAAAAAAGCTGCCAAACATGCAGTAAGAGGAAGATGCCATTGTCTCGAGTATAGCGAGATGCTCGTCCGAGTAACGAGCACCATCAAGTACACTAATACTCAAACGAGTACCAAGCTCGGACGAGCATGCTCACTCATCTCTAGTTCCAATTTTTTCCTTAATTAATTGCACTACTACTTTTTGACCACAAAATGCCGCCACTGAATTTTGTCTAAAGTTATTAACAGCACATTATAGTCTATGGGGTTAATGTTATTTCCATGTACAATCATGTTCTATGAGTTTGGATTGTTAGGCACATGCCACATTCCTAGCCAGACACCTTCTAAAAGGTTTTAAGTAATGGTATGTTGAGTTGTCCCACTAATTCTCGACTGGTCCCACTATTCCTCCACTGGTCCCAGCTCCCTGTTTCTTCTCAAGCTATTATCTACAGTAGTATGGCCTGAACATTTTTTAAGAGGGTCAACTAGGATCCAAAATGCCAAGTAATCAGCAATTAATCTTCAGTGAAAACATCAGAACTTAATAGGCCGGGTTCACACTATGTAAAAAACATGGCCGTATTTCATGACAGCCGTATTTGCGCAAACAATGGCCGTTATTTGCTAAATTTTTACGTAGTGTAAACATAGCCTTACTCTGTAGTGTTGTTTTAAGAACTTTTCAGTAAAGTTATACAAGTGATTAAAAACTTGGACTGTGCTTACTAAAACACACCACACTGCAAGGGACACTAGGGACTACACCTTAATCCTTAATGGGCATGTACTGGGACCCAGAGAGAGCATGTACCACTTCCGATACCCATAACAAGCGCCTGATGCCCAAGAATTGATCTTGCAGAATATACTTGGTCAAGGATTTTTTGACCTTTCTAACATATTTGCGGCTTAATGCATGCCTGAATACATTTTTAAACATTTGAAATTCAAAGATCAATACCCTAATAGCACAATATTAGCTTTACTGGTTAAGGGTTACAGCAGAAAATGTGAACGGTAGATAGAGGATTCCTTTTTGTGGCTACTCTATTATTGTAAGTATTATAAATGTAATAAACAAAGGTTTCAAAAATAATTTATGTTTCTCCTTCTCTTACTCTTTCTAAAGCATCAGATTTGGAATCACATTACTTATACATTCTTACTACCCTGTTACATACTCCTTATAGGGTGCAACATCTTTTAGGAGCTTAAATAAGATTTTAGTCCTTTAGGAATATGTTTTATAAACTAGTTATTTTAAAGCAATCATTACCTCATATTGCTCCTTCCATAGTGTGCAGCATTTTGTATTTTTTTTTTTGCTGTTACGTTTAATGTGGCATGTATAGTATAATAACCTGTATAGAATGACTGATAATGTGCCTGGCCGGAATATGTATATTTCATATATTTACATTTATTTTTGACACGTTTAATGAAAGATCTCACAACATATACAGAAATCTATTTTCTCTGTGTTCATTCTCTGAGTAAAGTCTCATCAATTTTAAAATAACATGGGGCCAGACTGTTCAGGATATTTAAAGTGCTGGTTAGGTCAGCTGTAGCCTGTCTTTTAGGAACACATTTTTATTGCTGTCACACATTCAGAGTTTTGTTGCATTTCTTATGGTGCGTTTACACGGAAATATTATCGCTCGAATTTTCACAATAACGATCGCATTTGAGCGATAGTCAGCTCGCGTACACATAGTGAACGATTAAGCAACAAGCGAGAAATCGTTGTTGGTCATTTTCTAACAATTTGTCTAAATGTTGATTGCTTTAAAAACCAAATCGGTGCTTTAAAATCGATTAGGTGAATTATCACTTCGTGTAAACGGACCATTCGTTTAAATAATGAGAGCTTAATTGATGATATGGGCTCTGCAATTGTCTATATTGACTTCACTATATGATTAGTATTACCAGGTATAGTCATATTGTTAATGACAAGAAAGGCACCAGCAATGAAGCCTAGTAAGGCTATGTTCACACACAGCATTTACAGGAGAAGTCTGGTGGAAAATAATGGAGCCAGCAGGGGCAGGGGGGGAAGTTGATTACAAGTGTTAAGTTACCCCCCCCACCCTGAGTTGTGATAACGTCACGACTCTAGGGGGAAAAGGCTAATGAACTGTCCGCTTAGCTCCGGAGATCCCAAAGCCCGGCATGGTCCTGCAGCCGGGCCTCACCGCTCACCATGGGCATGGGGAGAGGTAATTTAGTACTTGTGAACAATTTTCCCCCTGCCAGCTCCAGGATGTTATTATCTGTCGGACTTTTGCTTTATAGGGTAACTCCAAGCAAAACTTGTGTTCTATTAAAAGTACATTAAAAGGTATATAGATGTGTCTATATAATGTATTACCAAATCTGAGCAGTTTTGCCACACTGGTAGCTGATTGACATCCAGGAAGTGAAGAACAATGGCCTCTGTGCCAATCCACATTGTCTCCTGCTCCCACTACTCTCCCACCTTAGGAGAGAAAGGTTCCATGCCTCTGTCTCACATTGTGTGTTTGCTGAGCACAGGCTGATGGTGCCGACAGGAGGCAGGGTGTGATGTCCCAGGAGGCTTGGCTGGATCCCCCAATCCCCTGAGTTATTCACCATCTCTGGATGGCCAGAAACAGCTGCTGCAACTTCACTAATTGTGCAAAGGTCTGCAGTGAAATTAGAGCTATGTTTACACGTTGGGGTGTCATTGAAGTTCTGCAGCGTCTTTACAAAAGTGATGCAATAATGAAATAATGATAAACATCACAGAGGATCAGAGCCGGCACTGCCAATCCCACCTGGACAAAAAAACATGACAAATACAATATATCCCATGTATAGCGGATAAAGTCCTTGTGGGGATCAACTTTAAGATAAAAGATGCTTGATCATAATATGTGCATGGAGATGAGAAAAAAAAATAAAATAAAATGTAAAGTCCTATACTTTATTCCAATATCAGCATTACAGGTAGAGAATATAGTGTTGTGTGGGTGGGACCACAATGAAATGATAAAGTACTGCAAATAATTCAGTATAGCACAACGAAACTGCAATGTGTGAACACAGCCTAGATGTTCTGCAACAGATTTGGGCGTGGAATGTGCAGGGCGGAGGACTGTGATGAACAGCTGAGGGGAAGCATTGCATTCTGAAACCTGTAGTACTGTGTACAACTGCTAAACCAGGATGTACAGCCACACAACACAAATTGATTTTTTGTAGTTTCAGAACTGGGATAGACAGGTAAGTAATGCTATTTGCTTCTGCAGCAGGTTGATTTTTTTTTTTACCTCTACCTGGAGTTCCTCTATAATGCACATTTAGTCAGTGCTATTTTACTACAAATTTGCAAAATAGTGATTTTTCCGTCATAAAATAGTGATATTTTGTTGCCATTTTAACAGAATTGTGGCAAAAGAATAAATATTTTTATTAACATGTTAACTTAGCTATGTGTAATTGCTGTGTGTGAACATAGCCTCATGCTAATCATATAGCAAACCCAAACAATCAATTCAGTCGAAATTGCAGAGCCCACAAAATCAAGCTATATTTATGTAATCAAAGAAAGACATCAACACAATAAGATCTGGAGGGACCAAATTTTGGTCCTAAATGTCTTTTCTTTGCCAGGTTGGTGATCCTCGGAGAGTGGCTACCTTCTTGCGTTACTGCATATGTGAACAAAGCCCTAGTGTGCAAACAGAGCTTTATTGCAGTTTTTCCTGCTTTCTATAGTAAACAGATAGTTATTTTATTTATATATTAAACTCATTGACTATAATGGTACATCAGATGTATGAATAATATATATTGAACCAAATGATAATGCAGCTTACAGGAAAAGAGCACTGAAGAAGTTCAGAATGAATTAAAGTGATTTTTTTAATAACATGTTATGAATAGAATCATAAATCACTTCTGTAACCAATTAGTCATTGCTATAGATGAGAAGTCTTTGAAAAACATTTAGTTGTGGGAGAGCGGGGGAGCGCGGCGAAGCAAGCAAAGGCTCTTATTATTATTTTCTAAATACTTACAATGATATGTAATGCGTTTCCCTAAATGGATAACCCCTTTAAGTATTGTAATATATGTATTGTATATAGTAAATTTACATTTTCTTAGCTTTTTTTATTTTTAAATTGACGAAGAATAAGCCATGGACCCTTTATACCGTTTTGACATAGTACATATTTTTCTCGGTTATTTTCTTGTCCATGAAGCTAGACCAAGGAAGGGGATGAGTAAAGGGAAGGGGTATGTATAACGGATACATTGTTTACTTCTACATATGCATGTCTTTTTGTTCTGTGGTCTGATAGTAAGAATGTCAGTTTGTTTCCCACAACAACCAATCACAGTTCAGCTTTCATATATCCATGAGCTGGATATATGGTAAAATTAAAGCTGAGCTCTGAGCAACAAAGTACATTCCTACTGTAAGGGCCCTATTACATGGTCTGACTACTTTCTGTAAGCAAGCGCTGATCTCCTAGATCAGGGCTCACTTACAGAGCCCATATGCTGCCAGATAATCTAGCAGCAAGGGCTGCACGAACATTGTTAACGAATCGTTGTCTCTATTACACAGACCGATAACCGGCTGAATCGGACGATTATCGCTCCGTGTAATAGGACCATAAGAATGTTTGATAAATCTCCCCCATTATGTTATATGCAGATTATTTGGAATATCCAATACACATGTGGCTGTGAATTTCACCCTAATTAATAATACATGTGCATTGCTTTACAATGTACTCTGTTGCACTTTTTTGGTGACAGTTCTGCAGCAGAAATCCTGCAGCACATATGATATGTGTAATCTTATTCTAAGAATTATACTGTAGGCAATAGAAGTGTTCATGTCAATAAGGCAGTGGTCTATAGGAAAACATGTTCTTCAAAATCTTTCATTGAGAATACCATATTCACAGCTCTTGGATTTCAACCATTCTGGATATTGAATAATAAAGTACTATGAATAAAATCTTTTCATAGGCACATCTTACCTCTATCCTCTTCAGGTACACTGCTTTTAAGAAATTATTTGAAGAGCTTATTTCAAAGGCTTAACAATCATACACAAGTGTTTGCAGCTGTTAATCTTTGATGTTTTTTTCACAATAAGAAAGAATACAGCCTTTTAAGACCATGTGTGCTCTCTGTGATGTATCATAAAGAAAATGCCAAATAAATTAAAAAGTCAGATAGAAATATCTAAGCTAAGCGCATGAATGATAACACAAGTAAAATGAAACCATTAGATATGATTAAAAGAAACAAATGTAAGTAATCACAATACCCTTTGAATTGATTAACCCCCCTACTTGTCACCCAGATTCTGAAAGCCTACTGGTGCCCCAATATGTTGACATGGTGCCAGGAGCTTAAGAATGGCCTCCAGACCTGCAAAGAACTGGCACCCGTGAAGCTTTAGAAGGACCTCATAGGCAACAAGTCAGTGGAAGGGAAGTTTTGCAAATACTATTGTCTTTTGTTTTATGTTTTTCACAAACATAATGGGAGAATAGATGGGAAGTCTCAAAGTCTTCTTGTTTTGAGTTGTTCCTGGCAGCTTGATTTTTAAACGTGGTTTATATTGTCATTGATATGGAGCATTGTAAACTTTCCCTGTGCCATAATATGCAGATGTAGCCCCTTTCAACTTGATCCCTGACGCGATAAACTTTTCTTTTAATGCGTTAGGATGTTGGTACAGCAACTTCGTTAAAAATTATCTAACTGTAATTCAAGACATGGCCAGTAGGTGGCAGTTTAACAGCTATAATGAATTACAATGGAATTTCACTCAGACAAAGCCCTAATGCCGAGAAATACCTCCCAGTGCGGTCTGACTCTACCGCTGACTCTAAGGGTACTATTACACGGAACGATAATCGGACGAATTGGCCCGATTCGGCCGATTATCGCTCCGTGTAATAAATGCAACAATCAGCCGATGACAGCGATCATCGGCTGATCGTTGATATAGGTTAGACCCTATTTTTGTCGAGCGCCGACCGCGCACCTCTGCGTGTAATACCGGTGCGTGGCCGGCAACTAACCATATACATTACCCATCCACGTTCCAGGGCTGCTCCTGCCGTCCGCTTCTCCCGGGGTCCCGCGCGCGCTCTAGCTTCACAGAGGCCTGTCAGCTGATAGGTCGCTCAGCCAATCACAGGCCACGGCGGTCCCGGCCTGTGATTGGCTGAGTGGCCTACCAGCTGAAAGGCCGCTGTGAAGCTAGAGTGCGCGCGGGACCCCGGGAGAAGCGGACGGCAGGAGTAGCCCTGGAACGTGGATGGGTAATGTATGCCAGTTTAGCAAGGGCTGCAAGGACATTGGTAACGATGTCCTTGCAGCTGTTGTCAAATGATTATCGGGCCGTGTAATAGGCCCAGTAAACGAGCAACGGTCTAGCAGATCGCTGCTCGTTTACAGGTATTATCGGGCCCTGCTCGGCCCGTGTAATACCACCCTAACAGTTTATATTTCATTAACAAAGCAAATTTTCGTTCTAATCATGTTATTTTTCGTTTACAATAGCCAGGCTGAAACTAAACATGCAGTTTTAAGTAAATATATTGTTGTTAATAAATGTCCTGCAGCAGGAAATGTATTAACAATATATTTACTTAAAACAGCATGTTTAGTTTCAGCCTGGCTATTGTAAACGAAAAATAACATGATTAGAACGAAAATTTTCTGTTTTAATGAAATATAAACTATTACAGGGTCGTGACAGGGGTGGAATGTGGACCAGGAGATGTGGCAGCCAGGAGCTGCATCTCCCGGTCCACATTCCACCCCTGTCACAGCCCGAGGCGGGGGAGCCCGCGCACCACGACTCATCGCCAGCCCGATTCTCTGGCAGCTGGCCGGACCCCTCTCACGTCGAAATAGGACCCTCCCGCCCCGATTGTACCGCCGATGTTTAATCCACCCCCATCATCCCCTCACCTCCTCTGTGCCCTCCTCACCTCCTCTGTGCCCTCCTCACCTCCTCTGTGCCCTCCTCACCTCCTCTGTGCCCCCATCACCCGCTCTGTGCCCCCATCACCCGCTCTGTGCCCCCATCACCCGCTCTGTGCCCTGCTCACCCCCTCTGTGCCCTGCTCACCCCCTCTGTGCCCTGCTCACCCCCTCTGTGCCCTGCTCACCCCCTCTGTGCCCTCCTCACCCCCTCTGTGCCCTCCTCACCTCCTCTGTGCCCTCCTCACCTCCTCTGTGCCCCCCTCACCTCCTCTGTGCCCCCCATCTCCTCCTCTGTGCCCCCATCTCCTCCTCTGTCACCCCTCACCTCCCCTGTGCCCCCCTCACCTCCTCTGTGCCCCCATCTCCTCCTCTGTGCCCCCATCTCCTCCTCTGTGCCCCCATCTCCTCCTCTGTCACCCCCTCACCTGCTCTGTGCCCCCATCGCCTGCTCTGTGCCCCCATCGCCTGCTCTGTGCCCCCATCGCCTGCTCTGTGCCCCCATCGCCTGCTCTGTGCCCCCATCGCCTGCTCTGTGCCCCCATCGCCTGCTCTGCGCCCCCTCACCTCCTCTGTGCCCCATCACCTCCTCTGTCACCCCCTCACCTGCTCTGTGCCCCCTCACCTCCTCTGTGCCCCCATCACCACCTCTGTGGCCCCCTAACCACCTCTGTGTCCCCCTCATCTCCTCTGTGTCCCCCTCATCTCCTCTGTGTCCCCCTCACCTCCTCTGTGATAGCTATAATACTTAATAAATCTTCACCTTAACGTCAATAGTATCTGTGGCGCGATGGCTAAGGTGACTGCTGTCCTGTGAGAGAGGCTGTGGGTTCAAACCCCAGCAAAGTTTTTAATGAAAGTTACTTCTGAAACCACAAATGAATCACAATAAATCTTTAAGTGGTGAGAATAAAATAGGAAGTTCTTAATTAGAATGTAATACTTTTAAAAATAAACATTCAATCAATTTATTTTCATGCGGTTTTTAAGGGATGAATTTTTAGCTAAAAATGGCAGCTTTCCTTTTAAAGCCCTTTCCCTTGTAATGGATTTTTTAGGTCACTACAAATGTGGTTTGTGTCAATTTCCCAAAGAATTAAATCTGCTAAGGATTTATTGAGCATATTCTAAACTGTAAATTACAGTTAAGGAATAAATATAATGTATCACATAAATGTTCCACAATCAATGAAGATGTTATACCCCTGACTAGCTTATCTTTGAAAGATGTGTTCAGATTTTCCAGTAATTCACGAAGAGTACAAGGCAACTACCAATAAAGTATAACCTTTATTAACCAAATTCTGTTTACCAACAGCGTTCCAACCACATAAAGCAAAAAAAAAGAAAGGAAAAAAAAAAGACCAAAAGCCACGTGCTATTACTAGTATCCAATTACTGGAGAAAAGGGGATAGCTTCTACTCATGTTCATGCTGCCTGTACCCCGGGGCTGTTTTAATACACTGGTGGGCCTGGTGCAAAGCCCTCAAGAGTGGGCCCTCCTCACCTAGGGTTCTCAGAATTGTAAAAGTGTACTACACTGTATTATAAAACGCAATACATATGGCAGTTATCTTATAACACTATTTCCACCATACAGTGATAACATATTGCCTCAAAACTGCTCTATACAAAACAGGAAGATGTCACTAATTATACCATTACATAATACTGCCACACCATGACCACTATCACAACAGACCCTATAACAGAGTGCAGTTACATCCAGTGACTCACAGGTGGCGTCTTCTATGATGAGAGTCTTTCACCTTTTCTTTCTCTTTCCATCCAGTGTTGGCCACCTTGAAGTCTTTCCCCATCTGGGAATCCTTTCTCCAGAATCTGCCAGAGAAACATTTTAGGCTCCAACACATACAGTACTTTCTGTAGGTCCCCTGTACCCCTCTATAGTAGTTACACCCCTCTGTGCCCCCATAGTTTTAAGGTGTACCTGTGCCCCCACTTAGGTATGCTCTGTGCTCCAGTATATAATATAGGGCCCTCTGTGCAGTCCTCAGATGGTATCGTGCCCTTATGCGCTGCCCTCAGTAGTATATACCCCTTGTGTTGGCCCCAGTAGCATATAGACCCCTGTGTACTACCCCAGTAGTATATAGCTATAGAAAAGAAAAAAAATGAGCTAACATGATTTAAAAAGTGTTGGTTACATTTATTAGTAGAGAGTGGCTAAGATCGTACGTGTGGCAGAGGGAGTGTCTATTGCACAGGTAAATCCACTGCACATCAGTCAGTTTAATCCATGTGACAATAATAAAACACAGTATTCTCATTGCATTCTCTTGCCGTCATAATCTAATTTAGAATGATGGTACAATGAGCCGAGAACTATAATTATCATTTTCTTCTTGTGACACTTCCAATGCAGGAGTTGAAATTATCATTGCATTCCAGAGAAGGGTTGGCTGCACTTCAGTAGCTGCACATTTGTTCACTTCCATCACTTGTGAGTCAGAAAGAATATTACAGGCACAACCAAGAAGTGACAACCCGGTTTAGTTCAGTTTACCAATGTGATTAAACTTTCTATGGTAAAACTAAGGTTGATATAAACTAATAAGTTAATATAAAGTAATAAATTACATTGGTAATGTCCCTGATAAAATACTTAGAGGTTTAGTAGAAAAATTCTGCTGCATAGTAAAGTAAAAGGGGGGAAAAAAGAAAAGATTTGGGTAGTATACAGTAAATTTTATAGCAGGCATCAGAAAAATCCTGCTTAAAGCGACTATGTACCCACAATCTGTCCCCCCCCCCCCCTCAAACCACTTGTACCTTCGGATAGCTGCTTTTAATCCAAGATCTGTCCTGGGGTCCGTTCGGCAGGGGATGCAGTTACTGTCATAAAAACAACTTTTAATCCTACAGCGCTGTGTCTAACGGCCGGGGCTTGCATTCGTATATGCATTAGGCTGGCACTACCTCTCTGTCCTTCCTCCCCACCCTCCTCATCATTAGGAATGATCCAGGAACATTTACTGCTGTTTGAACTTTGCACAGGTGTATTAACGATCCAGCCCATATTCATTATGCACACAGGTGGGGAATAGGAGGCAATGTGCCTGGAGCATTCCTAATGATGAGGAGGGAGAGGAGGAGGAACAGAGAGGTTGTGCCAGCCTAATGCATATACAAAAGTAAGCCCCGACCGTTAGACACAGCGCTGCAGGATTAAAAGTTGTTTTTATGACAATAACTGCATCCCCTGCCGAACGGACCCCAGGACAGATCTTGGATTAAAAGCAGCTATCTGAAGGTACAAGTGGTTTGGGGGGTCAGATTGTGGGTACAGAGTCGCTTTAATGTAGCACTTTACTTGCTAGAGAGCTTATTTATTGTCTATTGTGTTGCAGGCCCAGGAGAACTCTTGTATTGTATGGGCATCCTATGATTAGGTTGTTTTTATCTCTGTATAAGGACTTGGATTTCTTTGTTTTTCAGATGCCTTTTTTCCTGTTCTATTTACATTAACCCCTCAAGGTCAAAGACTATTTTTGTTCTTGCACTTTTGCATTTTTTCACCTAGAGACCCATATGAGCCCTTATTTTTTGCTCAACCAATTGTACTCTGCAATGACAGGCTTTATTTTTCCATAAAATATGCTGCAAAACTGGAAAAAAAATAATTTGCGCTCTAAAATTTTAAAAAAAGGAATTTGTTTTTAATTTCAGGGAGTTTTGCGGAGTTTTGTGGAGCGGCGGCGGTCGGGGGTGGCGGTCGGAGCGGCGAGGGCGGCGATCAGGGCAGCAGGGCGGGGGTGGCGATCGGAGTGGCGGCGGGGGATGCGATCGGGGCTGCGGGGGTGGCGATCAGAGCAGCGGCAGTGGGGGTGGCGATCGAGCCGGCGCAGGGGGCTGCGGATGAGCGGGGGGCCGGGCTGCGAGCGGGGGGCCGGGCGGCCGGCCGAACTATCGCGCAAAGACTGTTTACACGGAATGATCGGCGAATTTTTTGCGATCGGCGAACGACGATTTATGAACATGTTAAAAGATCAAAATGAACGATTTTTCGCCGCGTTGACACGTACGATTATCGTTCGAATTCGATCGTTATCGCGAAAATTCGCCCGATAATCGCACCGTGTAAACCCAGCATAAGGGTCCATTTACACGGAAAGATTATCTGACAGATTATCTGCCAATGATTTGAAGCCAAGGCCAGAAACAGACTATAAACAGAAATCAGGTAATGAAGGAAAGACTGAGGTGTTTCCTCTTTTCAAATCCATTTCTGGCTTTGGCTTCAAATCTTTGGCAGATAATCTGTAAGATAATCTTTCTGTGTAAATGGACCCTAACAATTCATTCCAATTATGTCATTACCTTATCTGTTTCCTGCTCTCACTTTGGAGCTACTAATTTCTGCTATAGACATACAAATTTCTCTCTGACCTGTTTAGTCCGACACAGCTCTCAACTTCCAGATTAGTAAATTATTTATTTTTGAAAATACTTAGTGTTTTCTTACCAGTCTGACACAGTGCTCTCTGCTGCCATCTCTGTCTGTGTCAGGAACTGTCCAAAGCACAAGAGGTCTTCTTTCCCGTGCTCTGCGGCTTTCCAGTACCAGCGTCTGCAGCATCTGAGCAGCCTGTCAGCTAACAGGTCGCTCAGCCAATCACAAGCCGCTGGGTCTGGGAAGCTGCGGAGTACAGGAGAGAAGACTGGGAGCGGAGAAAGGTAAGATATCAGGTGTTTGGGCAAGGGCTGCATGGACATCGGTAACAATGTCTATGCAGCCCTTTTTGCCCGAATATCTAAGGGTCCATTTACACAAAAAGATTATCTGCCAAATATTTGAAGCCAAAGGAATGGGTTTGAAGAGAGGAGAAATCTAAGCCTTTCCTTTATGGCCTGTTCTCTGTTCATAGTTTGTTCCTGGCTTTGGCCAGTAAACAAGCAACGATCTAGCAGATTGTTTATTAACCCCTTAAGGACAGAGCCTGAAATGGCCTTAAGGACAGAGACAAATTTTATGAATATGACCAGTGTCACTTTATTCATTAATAACTTCGGGATGCTTTTACCTATCTGGCTGATTCTGAGACTGTTTTCTCGTGACATATTGTACTTTACATTTCTGGTAAACTGGAGTCGATACTTATAACAAATCTTTATGAAAAAAACCAAAATAATGTGTAAAATTGTGAAAAAATGCATTTTTCTAACTTTGAAACTTTTTTGCTTATACAGAAAATGGTTATGCCACATAAATTATATATTAAATAGCATTAGTAACATGTCTACTTTATGTTGGCGGCATTTATTAAACTATCTTTCATTTTTTTTTAGACAATAGAAAGCTTAAAACATAAGCAGCAAATTTCCCAATTTTCAGTAAAAATTCAAAATCAGATATTTTTAGGGACCTGTTCAGGTTTAGGCTGGGTTCACACTATGTATATTTCAGGCAGTGGCAAAATAATGATAAAATTGACAGTGCAAAACAAGAGTCCGTGGAGCCTCAGTTACGAGTCTCAAAACACGGGATAGCCAGATATCTCTAGCCTGTTGCCAAGGGGGTGCCTCCATGATGGGGAGAGCACCACACCACCCTGATAAATAACCCCTTAAGTCCCACTCGGTTGCGAGTATTGGAACATAGACAGGGAAACAACAGGGTGGCCCCTTTTGTCAATGTCTAACTCAAGGTGCGAGTATTGCGATCATGACAAGGGCTTGCAAAGGCAGGCTTCCACCCACAGACAGCCATTTCGGGGTTTTTGCCCCTCGTCAGTGTGGGGTAGGATTCTGGCTAGTTGGGGCAATGAAAAATCAACCAACAAAACACAGTAATCACTGAACTCAAGGAGAACAGCGAAAAAAATTCGAATGAAGTACTCAATCAAGAGTCTCCACTGATGCCCCCAAAAATTTAAATATGCAAAACAAGAGTCCGTGGAGCCTCAGTTACGAGTCTCAAAACACGGGATAGCCAGATATCTCTAACCTGTTGCCAATGGGGTGCCTCGATTAATCCTGACGAGGGCAACCAATATTGTTGCTGAAACGCGTAGATTACCATTTTGCCTCTTCAAGCACCCGTACTAGTAGGGACGTCACTCGACTCCCGGGAAAAATATTTTTGAACTGTCATCACCTACGTAACCAACTGCGGAGTAGTGCCGCTGGCCGGGGCACCTCTAGCGGAGGTTACATTCATCACCCTGCTGCAAAGCATACGGTATTAAGCATTTCAGAAGGATGTACAACCAACACAGATACTGGTTCTACGACATACAGTGAAAACCACGAGCAATAGTGTGAGAAGGATAATCAGGTAACCAACCCAATTCATTTCTTTATTATATATTCAATGCTCGATATAACATACTATTATATACCTAGGATTGCCTAATATTGCGCTCACTGTGAATTTTATCATTATTTTGCCACATTCAACCCTTAATGAACTGACGGGTGTTCATTTCTTTGACGAAGAGCAGCATAATTGAGTGTCGCGCTAGTGTGAGGTTACACCTCAACATTTTACTAATATTTCAGGCAGTATTTGGTCCTCTTGTCAGGTCCTCATAGCAACCAAAACCAGGAGTGGATTGAAAACACAGAAAGGATCTGTTCACACAATGTTGAAACTGAGTGGATGGCCGCCATATAACAGTAAATAACTGCCATTATTTCAATATAACAGCCGTTGTTTTAAAATAACAGCAAATATTTGCCATTAAATGGCGGCCATCCACTTAATTACAA
The DNA here is from genome assembly GCF_027789765.1 of Dendropsophus ebraccatus. Taxonomy (NCBI): domain Eukaryota; kingdom Metazoa; phylum Chordata; class Amphibia; order Anura; family Hylidae; genus Dendropsophus; species Dendropsophus ebraccatus. The sequence continues at coordinate 112,968,105 of NC_091458.1, forward strand.
CATTATGTAAACAGATCCTTTCTGTGTTTTCAATCCACTCCTAGTTTTGGTTGCTATACAGCCTCAAACATACAGCCTCAAATATACGTAGTGTGAACCCAGCCTTAAAGTGTGTTTGAGGGTCCTGTATGTTAGAAATCCCCACAAAGCACCCCATTTCAGAAACTGCACCCCCACACACACTCTGCAAAAGCACTTCCAGAAAGTGTTTTAAACCCTTTAGGGGAGTCACAGGAATAAAAGCTAAGTGTGTAAGAATTTTGAAAACTTGAAAATTTTCTGTGCAGAGATTTTATTGTAGTCCAATATTTTTCATAATTATAAACATATTACTAGAGAAATGCACCCCAACAATTATTGCCCCGTTTCTGCAGTTTATAGAAATACCCCATATGTGGCCCTATTGCGCTATTTGACACAACCACAAGCCTCAGATACAAAGGAGCGCCTAGTGAATTTCAACGCCTCTGGTATACTTGGTCATTTTTGACTGTACCACTTCAGGTTGGCAGAGGCTCTGGGGTGCCAAAACATTAAAAACACCCCTAAAGGGACACCATTTAGAAAACTACACCCCTCAAGGAATGTAACAAGGGGTGCAGTGAGCATTTGGACCCCACAGGTGCTTCACAGATTTTCCAAACAATATGGCGTTAAAAAAAAATATATATGCTTTTTTTTTACACTAAAACGTTGTTCTAGCCTTCAATTTTTTATTTTCACAAAGGGATAAAAGAAAAAAAAACACAAAACTTGTAGCGCAGTTTCTCCCGAACACAGAAATACCCCAAATGTGGACATAAAGTGCCAAGTGGGCGCAGGACCAGCCTCCAAAGGGAAGGAGCGACAATGGGCTTTTGGAAGCTGGATTTCACTGGAATGGATTTCAAGGGCCATGTCGCATTTACAAAGCCCTCGTGCTGCCAAGACACTTGAAACCCCCCACAAGTGACCCCATTCTGGAAACTTCACCACTCAAGGAATCTAACAAGGGGTGCAGTGAGCATATGGACCCCACTGGTGATGGGCACAAATGTGAAATAATGTTATGTGAAAGTGAAAATTTTCATTTTTTCACTTTCATGGCACAAATGTGCCCATCATCAAGGGGTCCATATCCTCATTGCACCCCTTGTTAGATTCCTTAAGGGGTGCAGTTTCCAGAATGGGGTCACTTGTGGGGGGTTTACAGTGTTTTGGCAGCATGAGCACTCTGTAAATGCGACATGGCGTTCATCATCCATTCTAGCCAAATTCAACCTCCAAAATGCAATTGGCGCTCCTTCCCTTCGGAGGCTTGCCCTGCGCCCACATGGCGCTTTATGTCCACATGTAGGGTATTTACGGACTCGGGGGAAATTGCTCTACACATTTTGTTTTTTTTTCTCTTTTAACCCCTTGTGAAAATGATAAATTCAAGGCTAGACCAACATTATAGTGTAAAAAATGTAATATTTCATTTTCACGCCACATTGTTCCACATTTGTGCCCCTCACCAGTGGGATACATATGCTCACTACACCCCTTGTTACATTCCTTGAGGGGTGTAGTTTCCATAATGGGGTCACTTATGGGGGGTTTCAACTTTCTTGGCAACACAGGGGCCTTTTGAATGCAACATGGCCTCTCGAAATCCATTCCATCCAAATCCAGCCTCCAAAAGCCAATTGGCGCTCCTTCCCAATTGGCACTCCTTCCCTTCGGAGGCTTACCCTGCACCCGCATGGCGCTTTATGTCCACATGTGGGGTATTTCCGTACTCAGGGGAAATTTCTCTACACATTTTGTGTTTTTTTTTTATCTTTTAGCCCCTTGTGAAAATGAAAAAATCATGACAAGATCAATGATTTAGAGTAAAAATTTTAAAAAAATTACACTAAATGTTGGTCTAGCCTTGATTTTTTCCATTTCACAAGGGGTTAAAAAGGAAATAAATGCAAACCGTGTAGAGTCATTTCCCCTAAGTACGAAAATACCCCACATGTGGACATAATGTGCCATATGGGCACAGGGTAAGCCACCAAACTGACAGAGCGCCATTTAGAGGCTGGAATGGAGGATGGAGGCCATGTTGCAATTACAAAGCTCCTGTGCGGCCAGGACAGTAGAACCCCCCCACAAGTAACCCCATTATTTATGGCACTTATGTAGAACATGTGGTGTGAAAATAAAAAATACAATTTTTTTCATTTTCACGCCCTAAATGTGGCCGTCACCAGGGGGCCATATCATCCGCTGACCCCTTTGTTAGATTTCTTATGGGGTGTGGTTTCCAGAATGGGGTCACTTGTGGGGGGTTTCTTCTGTCCTGGCCGCACAGAGGCTTTGTAATTGCAACATGGCATCCTCTAATGGGAATGGCGGCCATACCTATTTAGCTGGGGAAAAGGGACCATTCTAATTTATTTGGGGGTATTAGACCAATTATTAGTTTATAAGGTTGAAAATGACAGGTGTCCATCAAATTCAACCTGTGTTGATCTAGAGGAAGGCAAAAAAAAACCTTGTAAGGCAGACGACAGTAGCCTCATCATAGGGAAAAAAATCCTTCCCGACTCCATAATGGCAATCAGAATAATCCCTGGATCAATGTGACCCCTGAAATAGGAATAAGGGACAGAATTTAGACAATTTAGAACTCCAATGACGTGTGGTACGCCTTGAAGCAATCCTGTATGCAGAGGCCGGGGTGATCAGGACAGGTGTCACACTGGAAAATGGTGTCCTTCCTGATCCCCCTGTTACACCACACTCTGCACTTCTTCTGGGGTCTCCCTTTCTCCAGTGTGGGGGACGTCACCTGGAAAATGCTGTCCTGGTGCGATACGGGGTCCTTCATATCCAGAAGCGCTGGGTCCGCTCCATGGCTGCTAAATACTAGGGTTCTATTACTGCTTCTGATATGTTCGGATCGTGCCGCAAGCTACAGTAGCTCGGGCAGCGAGGGACCGGAAGAGGGGGTGCTGGTATAAAAGTTATCCCCGTACAGGTGGTAACCTTCATCCAGCAGTGGGAGGATCAGTTCCCAAACGATCTTCCCACTAACTCCGAGGATGGGGGGAGGGGGCATCTGGGGGCGGAATTTGGGTGTCCCTTCCTACATAACACCTATAAAGAAACAACTGAACCTCCATAACTTATTACCAAAGAATACTTTATTACATAAAAAAGCACATACATAGAAAATCGTACTATACAGTGAACTGCGACTGAGAAAATACATTAAAAACCAACAAAGAAAACATACAAATGAGGGGTGCTACTGTCAGGCAATATGTGGAGAGATGATCAGGGATAAAATACACTACAATTCATAGGTATACTACCATAAGCCCACCCTAACCAACTCCATCATCAAAATTAATCAAACAAAATGTATTATCTTACCCAAATGGAGGTGATGTACCAGCCGGACAGTTGCCCCCACCCCAACGCACGTTTCGGTGAACAACCTTTATCAAGGGGTACTGAATAGTTGGAAGGCCCTGATATAAATACCCATACGCCGAACACGGCGTCCAATCCGCTAAGACCCCCGGCAGGTGGAATTAATAATTGCACATACCGCGTCCATGTCGAGCACGGGTCAATAAGAACGCCACTCGCCACTTCATAAGCGTGAGTGGCGTTCTTATTGACCCGTGCTCGACATGGACGCGGTATGTGCAATTATTAATTCCACCTGCCGGGGGTCTTAGCGGATTGGACGCCGTGTTCGGCGTATGGGTATTTATATCAGGGCCTTCCAACTATTCAGTACCCCTTGATAAAGGTTGTTCACCGAAACGTGCGTTGGGGTGGGGGCAACTGTCCGGCTGGTACATCACCTCCATTTGGGTAAGATAATACATTTTGTTTGATTAATTTTGATGATGGAGTTGGTTAGGGTGGGCTTATGGTAGTATACCTATGAATTGTAGTGTATTTTATCCCTGATCATCTCTCCACATATTGCCTGACAGTAGCACCCCTCATTTGTATGTTTTCTTTGTTGGTTTTTAATGTATTTTCTCAGTCGCAGTTTACTGTATAGTACGATTTTCTATGTATGTGCTTTTTTATGTAATAAAGTATTCTTTAGTAATAAGTTATGGAGGTTCAGTTGTTTCTTTATAGGTGTGGTGTTTGTAACTAGAACCCAGTGATATTAGATCAATACTATATATCCCCCTCTCAGGATAATAACACATATAGGCTGTAGTGCAGGGGAGATCTGCTACATCTCTGTTTGTGTGTGCCTTCCTACATACACTCTAAAGGTACCTGCACACTGCGGAATCGCGACAGATAACCCTTCACGCATTCCGCAGCTGGCACCCACCGGCAGACTGATGCAGGCGCGCGTCTCCGTCCGTGTCATAGACTCCATTCTATGCACGGGCGGATTCCGCTCTCCGTCCAATGTGTTCATTCTTTGGATGGACGATGGAATCCGCCCATGCATAGGATGGAGTCTATGACATGGGTGGAGACACACTCCTGCATCAGTCCGCCTGTGGGTGCCAGCTGCGGAATGCACAAAGGGTTATCCTTCGCCATTCCGAAGTGTGCACATACCCTAAATCTGTAAGTGTACCCTGAGGTACTCTCACAGAGTTTGTAGAATTTCACACCATACCGTCATCTCTTATTGGGACGCTACTGGTGGAAAAGACGTGTCTGGGGGCAGCGTACGCTACGCTACCCCCAGACACGTCACTGGATGATGAGGACGATGAGGATGAATGGAGGAAAAAAGGATCCCCCCATTCATCCTCACTGGCTGTTTCAGTGTCCGAGGCATTAATAGCGTATGTGTCTGATACCGAAAACACGCCAGGGGGCCACTTTTATATGGAGATTGGTATATGGGGTATGTAGTGGTGTAGTGTCAAACTTTATTCAATGTAGTGTAGTGTGGTGTAATGTAGTGTTTTTTACGTGTTTTTTTACAGTAAGTATAAAAAAAAAAACATATATATGTAGATCAGCTCACCCCAGATAATTAATGGCGCATGCAGGTACACGAGTCTCCGGGTTTGGAGTGGAGCACGTGGAAATATATGCGGGCCGTGTCCCGTATCGGCAAATCCAACGTAGAAAGAGATTTTCCACAGCTCCTTAGGATAGTGCAAATTCTTTATTGGTACATATACGGTGAAATTAAAAACTGGTTAAAATCACGCCGACGCGTTGCGGAGGCAGCCCTCCTTAATCATGGCAATGTAACTACTATACAAATAAGCCTTATATAATGTGTAGGATGTACCAAGTACCACTGACTCCACCCCCACAAAGGTGGGAGGGAGAGGGAAAGGGAGGGGGAAGGGGAAAGGAAGGAGAAAGGGGGGGGGAGGGGGGGGGGGAAGGGGGAGGAAGGGAGAGGGGAGGGAAGGGGAAGAAAGGAGTGGAAGGGGGGGGGGGGGAGGAACGTCCCACAGATCAACAACGGAAAAGTAGCTGCATAATAATTAATCAATATTCAGTGATATATATATGGTATACTGTGTGATAACAAAAGCAAGTATATGGTAATCCGTTGTGATACATTGTTGGAAGATAACCGAAATGACAGAGAATGAAAATGGCAAAATGGCAAAATAACCGAAATGATTGCCATTTTCATTCTCTGTCATTTCGGTTATCTTCCAACAATGTATCACAACGGATTACCATATACTTGCTTTTGTTATCACACAGTATACCATATATATATCACTGAATATTGATTAATTATTATGCAGCTACTTTTCCGTTGTTGATCTGTGGGACGTTCCTCCCCCCCCCCCCTTCCACTCCTTTCTTCCCCTTCCCTCCCCTCTCCCTTCCTCCCCCCCCCTTTCTCCTTCCTTTCCCCTTCCCCCTCCCTTTCCCTCTCCCTCCCACCTTTGTGGGGGTGGAGTCAGTGGTACTTGGTACATCCTACACATTATATAAGGCTTATTTGTATAGTAGTTACATTGCCATGATTAAGGAGGGCTGCCTCCGCAACGCGTCGGCGTGATTTTAACCAGTTTTTAATTTCACCGTATATGTACCAATAAAGAATTTGCACTATCCTAAGGAGCTGTGGAAAATCTCTTTCTACGTTGGATAAAAAAAAAAAACCTACGCCAAAAATGGTGTTGCTGATAAATGCCGCACTTATGTGCGGCACTTCTCAGCAGACCGTGGCAGTAGGATATAGAAAAAAAAACACCCTACGCCAAAAAGGAGGAGTTGCTGATTAGCAGCGCACTTTCGTGCGATGCTGATCAACACTCAGCGGCGATAGGGTGCGGAAAATAGAAAAAAAAACAGAAACGCCAACCGAGACCCTGGGACAGGTGAGTAATGTACAAATACCTGCTCTGGACCCCTCAGCTACCTAGCTGAGGGGTCCAGAGCAGGTATTTATTACATTTGGGGACTTTGATCGCCGTGCCACCGGCCCGATCGCCGTGAACGGCCGGCCGGTCGGGCCGGTGGCACCGTGACCACCATTACTTTTTACAGTAATGGCGATCGGTGCCGTCCTCGGACAGCACCGACCGCCATGTTTTCCGGGTCATCGATGACCCGGAAAGGTGCCGATCGCCGCTATTGGCTGATCTGAATTGATCAGCCAATAGCAGCGATCGTTAGCACGGAGGCGGGGGGGGGGTTAACCACCCCCCGTGCCGAGAAGCTAAGATGGCCTGCTATTATTTATAGCAGGCCCTCTTCCCCGATCGCTGTGTGTGAACACACAGCGATCGGGGAAACCGTGGGCTTACATTTACGCCCTGTTGCGTTAAAGCCCAGGCAACGGGAGCGTAAATGTACGCCCAATGTCGTTAAGGGGTTAAAATTATTGGATCGTAGTCGGCCTGTGTAATAGAACACTAACTTTGACATTTTTTTTCTCTGCCTTTACTTTCTACATTTAATTTCACTATAAGTTGTTAAACAGCAAGCTCTTTAGGTTAAAGGGGACTTTGTTATTTTTTACATTAATTAAAAAAAAAAATTATATATATATATATATATATATATATATATATATATATATATATATATAATTTTTTTTTTTAATTAATGTAAAAAATAAAAAAGTATGGACAAACAAACACGGCAACTATAAACCTTCTAAAACATGGAACACATCTTTAGGTGTTGCACAAATTAAAAATTATATTGAGCTATATTCACACAACATTTGTTTTTTTGGACAACCGTCATTTTGAGGTTAAAATACGACCATGTTTTGAAAATTATGTCCTAAAATACAGGCAAAAACAAACATGGTCTGAACACAGCCTAAAACTGCCGCCCATAGAAGTCAATGAATAGACGAGGTAGGGTGTGGAGGAGGAGGGAGCAGTTGCAGTGAAAGACAGAGAGGTAGAGACACACACAAACTGACACTGCTTCAGCTTCTAGTGAGTGTTCTACAGAGCTACTGTTCATTTACAGTAAGGCTATTTTCTCACAATCGGATCTTAGCAAGAAATGACAGCCCCAAATAATATTCATGGCAATTTTGCACTAAAATCCCATTGTGAGAACAAAGCCTAATACTGCAGAGTTACTGCTTTGTGAGAGAGATTGTTAATTAATCTGTCACCATAGCCGTTAATCTCTGCCCACTCTGGAACTGATCTAAAACTGACAAAACCAGATAGATACAAGGTAGAAAAATATCTTATGTATACACGACTGCTTATCCTGAAAAGCTCTCTGAAATGATAGTTACACTTAATGTCATTTAGAGAAAAAAGAACACCCAGCCAAGAAATATTTTCTGACATGCTTGTAAAGGAGAACAATCTGCTATGTTCTTATATAGAAGACATAGGATATATGTGACATCACAGCCATTCTGAGTCATTTAACTGCCGCCCACAAGGTCTCGGCATAGCTTCCATTCCTTTATTTACTCTACTTCTGTTTCCAGTTACTGCACTGTTAATAGATTGACAGACAGCAACAGCACATTGAAGAAGTGGAGACGGAAAAGAGAGGGCAAACTCGACAACCGTTTGTTACAAGGCCATTTATTCTTTAAGTGAGAGAACATGAACAGTAAAAGGTTGACGCACTTCATATAGATGTAGCAGAGCCGAAGTGTCAATGCAGTAATGCTCTGTAAGCCATAATACCTAGGTTATCCTGCACCCAGGGTAAAGATTTAGTGAGACACAAGCAAGATACTCACTGGCCTCCCCAACTGTACTGCACAGTGAGCAGTTGCATCTCTTGTCAGATTGGCAGGACAGTATGTTTCCATATCCCAGGATTATTTTTAAAACAGAATAATTTTGAAAAGGGAAATAGGAAGAGGGGAGGGGATCATTTTTGCGGCAGATCCTCATTCTCTAAAACTAATAAAGGTTCCTCTTAGCGGCACACACTGCACCCTCTGCATATAAAACTGCCACACAGTGCACCCATTAAAGGGTACCTGGCAGCATAGACAGTGCCGGATTAGCAGGAGTGTCAACTCCCAATCCGGAAGTTCAGGTACTCTTGGTAATGCACCACGCATGATGGAAATGCATGCGCCCTTTATACCTGCTCAATATAATACTGTAGTGGGCCAGAGCAGACATGCCACTACTTCCTAGCACAATCTGTGGTCAGGTATTCTTGCATGTATTATGTTTTGGACTGAAGATTGACCCTGCTCTGCAGCGAGCTGCTCCCAGCTGCTGGCATGTCAGACCAAAGCTGACAGCTGCGTTTAAACGGCTATAAAAAAAAGCCATTCCTGCTGTCTAGTGGTGGGAATGCCTCCCCCCTCCACCCCCATGATGCGATTGCGGAGGGGCTATCCATGCTTCTTGCACGGCCAGGCCTCAGAGTCACAATGAAGCTGATCCCGGCTCAGTGATAGATTGCTCTGGAATCCAGCCCAGAGCAATCAAGCACCGATCTCATTTATCAATGCTGTATATGCATGCAGCATTGTTTTCAGTGAGAGCCCAGTAAACTGTATATTGGTGCCCCCTAGTGGGGCTATAAGTTAATACAGTTTAGAAAAAAAAAAGTTAAGCAGTCATAAAATAAAAAGGTAGACACTAGAGATGAGCGAGCCTCATCCGAACCCCAACGTTCAACATTTGATTAGCGGTGGCTGCTGAACTTGGATAAAGCTCTAAGGCTATGTGGAAAACATGGATATAGTCATTGGCTATATCCATGTTTTCCAGACAACCTTAGAGCTTTATCCAAGTTCAGCAGCCCCAGCTAATTAAATGCCGAACGTTCGGGTTCGGATGGACTCGAACCCTAACCCGGTTCGCTCATCTCTAGTAGACACAATTACCTATTGTTGTAGTTATACTAATTTGAGGATCATAGATATGTCAGTTTTACCATAGCATGAACAGCATAAACACAAAACCCCCCTCAAAATTAAAACAAATCGCTTTTTTTTCTCAATTTCACTGCTCAATTTTTTTTTGTTATGCAGCGTATTTTATGGAACTATTAAGTCTGTCGTTGGAAAGTATAATTGGTGTCGCAAAAAGTAAAGTTGACAAAAAAAGCAAGTGCTGTGGCCTTTTAAATACGAGGAGGACAAAACAAAAGTGGCCTGGGAGGGAAAAGGTTAATAACGCAATATGGTTGACTGCCAGAGATGGGCTACTGATATTAATCTGGGGTTATTGTGTTACATGTGGAGTCACCCTTTTTGAATAGTATAGATAGTTAACTACAACCCAGTGGAAAGGGAGTCCGTTTAAAGGGGTTATCCAGCGCTGCAAAAACATGGCCACTTTCTTCTAGACACAGCCCCACTCTTGTCTCCAGTTTGGGTGAGGTTTTGCTGCTCATTTCCATTAAAGTGAATGGAGCTTAATTGCAAATCGCACCTGAACAGGAGACAAGAGTAGTGTTGTCTCTGAAAGAAAGTGGCCATGTTTTTGTAGCACTAGATAATCCCTTTAAGAGTATCTGGGCCGGACCGTAAGCCACAATATTTTGGATCCCAGAAATGACAAAAGCAATGTCGAGAAGTTGCCCCTCAGATGGGATACCTTGATGAGTAAGTGGATCAGGCTTGCTCTCTCGGTGAGTTCATAAAAAAAAAAAAATTAGCTCCTTGGCTCAACAACTCCCATATGTACCACTATCCTAGTGCTGGTGGTTACACTGGCTCAAACTTATCTCCTCACAAGCTGTAGTCCATGGGTCTCCAAACTGCGGCCCTCCAGCTGTTGTAAAACTAAAACTCCCATCATGCCTGGACAGCTAAAGCTTTGGATTTGGCTGCCCAGGCATGATGGGAAATGTAATTTTGCAACAGATGGAGGGCCGCAGTTTGGAGACCCATGCTGTAGTCCCAGAGGCGTAGCTAGGGGTTCAGCCTAGGGGGGGCGAGTGAGTCTCAGTGGGCCCCCAACCAATTATGTTACCCATCAGGAACTTCAGTAGATGACAATGCTTTCCGAATAATAAAAGGGTATTTTCTACTACATTATTCATAGTGAACAGGGACTGAGAACAGTGGAAAATACTTTCTACATTTCACATATATAACCATGTAAAAATTAAAGGGGCTATCAAGCTTTGCAAAAACATAGCTGATTTTTTCCAGAAACAGCACCACTATCCTCCAAAGCTTGGATGTGGTAGTGCAGCTCAGTTCCACTAAAAGAGAATGGAACCAAGTTGTAATACCACAAACAACATAGAGGAAGCTGTGGCGCTGTTTTTGTTTTCTAATTAGCCATTCATCCATCCATTCTTCTATCTCCTTATCTCATATCTATCTGTCTAATATCTATTGGGCAGCATGAGGACTACACCATAGCTGATGGTCAATGGCCAAATTAGCAACACCCGAAGGGTTTTCCGCAGTACCTGTAGAGTAAATGTATAGTACAAATGCTGGGTAATAACAATTAATAGTCCCATGCAGTTCAAGGCAACTTTACTAAATAACCTATATGCAAAAGCCAGACTACTGCAACATAACTAAATGGAATAATTACTTTATTAATCCATAGAAACTAGGGATGGTCCGAACCTAGTTCGGTTCGGGTTTGTACGAACCCGAATCCTCGGTAATGATTCCCGCTGTCTGCCCGCTCCGTGGAGCGGGCGGATCCAGCAGGAGGACCGCCTGGAAAACTGGGATACAGCCATAGCCATAGGCTGTATCCCAGTTTTCCAGGTGTTACTCCCGCTGTATCCGCCCGCTGCACGGAGCGGGCAGAGAGCGGAAATCTGATGCCGAGCGTGCGGGTTCATACTAACCCGAACCTCGGCAGGTTCGGACCATCCCTAATAGAAACAATACATAACAATACATTAAAATGTAGGAGAAATCAGCCCTGATAATCATGGTGTACAGAGTATATGAGAGCTGCCAATTAATGCCTCCATGTAGTATTTAGATCCAATTTTACCCCTCATATAGTTTTCAGGGTCTCTCTGTGCTCTCATATAGTAAAAAGGCCACCATCTATACCCTAACATAGTAGATTACCCCCCCCCCCTTGTTCCTCCATATAGAAGATAGACCATCCCTGTGCACCCCATATAGTAGCCAGGCCCCTCTGTACCTTCATGTTGAAATTTAGTTTCTCTTTGTATCCGTATGGTAGTTAGGCCTTCTGTGCCCCAATATAGTAATAACTTCCAATTTCCCTCTGCTTCCATGTAGTAGTAGTTAGGGCCCTCCGCGCCCTCATATAAAAGTTAGACTCCCCTCTGTGTCTATCTAGTATTTAGACCTCTCTGTGCAGCCAATCCCCCCCTAAAAAGGTAGTATCCTCCATGATGGCAACCCCCCCCCCAGCACCATCTCATGTAGGTAATACCCCCGGTATATATTCCCCATGCAGCCACCCCCTTCCCCAGCAGTAATCTCTCTGTTAATCCTGGTGGTTATAGACCCTGCCCACCACCACTGTGAGTAGACTGTGCCTCCAAATTAAGTAGCCCCACCCACTTAGCCCCACCCACCCACATAGGTCTCCTCCTCTATAACTGAGGGAAAAAAAGCCATACTTACCTGCTGAGCGGTTGCAGTACTGTAGTCTTCTCATGTCAACGTTCTCCCTGCTCTCTGAGCTCACGAGTGACATTACTCATGTTCCACAGCTCTAAGGGAGGGAACAGCCTCTTGTGGCCACAACAGTAATTGACAGGGTAGAAAGCCAATGCTCTCCTCACCTTGTCAATCATCCTGCTGCACTCAACTGTATGTTCTCCTCGCATACAAGAGCATACAGCTAAATGGTCAGACACAACATTTAGTAGCCATGTGGGGCCATCTACAGCCAATAGACATTTGTTAAGTCTGTCTGAAAAAGCAATATTTTTTGCAGACAGCATTAATTGCCAAATCCTTAGTGGGCCCCCTGCTTGTGTGGGCCCGGGAGCTGCCGCCCCCTCTTCCCCCACCAAATTACGCTACTGTGTAGTCCCCTTAGAGGATGCTACTCCCACCACAGCTGCACTCCATTCTCAAGAGAATTCCTGTCACCACTGCTTCTTAAGAAGAGCTCATTAGAATAGCCCCGCTCTCTTTCTGGACCTCTCTCTTGTGCAGGGCAGGTTTAAAACTAAATGTGGTCCTGGGCAAAGTTGAAGGTGGAGCCCCAAATGCAGAAATATTGTAGCAACAATTTAAGGTTCCCATACATTTTACACTTTTGTTGGTGGTACCTGCTGCTCGTGGTGGGTTCGGCCATCAGTGTAAGGTGTATGGGGCTCTCTAGACAGTCCTCTGACAGATGATATCAGCGGACATGGGGGGGGAGGGGGGGAGGTCTTGATGGAAAATCAACGTCCAACCTCTAAAAAAAAAAAAAATCACTATATCAGAACCAAATATTACCTCCTTAACGTTATTGAAGAAAACACACTATGTAGAGGCCAATATTACCACCATAGACGGACACCATATACAGACCAGCACACACAACCACCACATAATGACTCTATATATACACACTATATACAGACCAATATTACTGCCATAGAGTGATCACCACATAATGACTCTATATATACTATATACAGACCAATATAATGTGGCGGTCACTCTATGGCGGTAATAATGGTCTGTATTTAGTGTATATAAAGAGTCATTTTGCATTATGTGGCGGTCAGTCTATGGCAGTGATATTGGTCTGTATATAGTGTATATATAGAGTCATTATGTGGCAGTCACTCTATGGCGGTAAAAACTCTATATACACACTAAATATTGGTCTGCTTGTAGTGTGTATATAGAGTTATTACCGCCATTGAGTGACTGCCACATAATGACTCTATATATACACTATATACAGACCAAAATCACTGCCATAGACTGACCACTGCATAATGACACTATACACACTATATACAGATCAATATTACTGCCAACAAATGATCACCGCATAATGATTCTATACACACACACTATATACAGACCAATATGACCACCACCTAAGGACTCAATACCACCCTATTTTCTTCTCAATAAAATACACCGTATTGCCTTATATACATAGGAGCTGCAGCCAATCAGCGGCCTCAGGGATCACCTGCAGCAATTACATAGGACTGATGAGGCCAGAGAATGGCTGGTGGACAGTGCCAATACACACACACACTAATAAATATATATATATATATATATATATATATATATATATATATATATATATATACACATACTAACACATCCATGAAAACACATACAAATCCAAACCATTCAGTCCATACACTACACACATAACATGTAACACATACAACATTCATCCATTATCCAGCTACATTCATACACACTACATATACAGTATACCTACTCCATCTAGCAGCTTGCTCGGAGTAGTGGTCCTTGGCCATGGCGGCGGCGGCAGCAGCAGGCTCTGATCCCCACCCTGAAGCCCTCTCCTCCATCGTGCCGACTGCCATACCAGTCTTACCAGGAGGACGAGGTCACATGGTGGGGGAGGGGAAAGGTACACACACCGGGAGCACAGCGTCCTGCAGCCTCTGTGTGACCCTTGATAGAAGCCATCAGCTGCAGCCAGGGATCAGTGCCAGATGCTGCAGGACGCTTTCTGTGCGCTCCTGCACCTAACATTCAGTGAAACTGGGGCAGGGGGCCCCTGGGCTATTGCCCTGTTTGCCTCCCACTAACGCCGGCCCTGAGCTTGTGTACAGGGGCGTAGCTAATGTCTCCTGGGCCCTGGTGCAAGAGATCAACTTGGGCCCCCCCCCTTCCTCGACCAAGCAATGCCATTTGTGTATGACTGATATTACCAATAATACCAGTATATAGGTAATATTCTCAAACCCTGAATACTGAGACCAATATTGCCAATAATACCAGTACACAAGGGGGAAATATAACCATCACACCACAACTACTGCCATCACCATCATTTTGTTACTGACCAAATCCAGTATACTAAATCCAATAAAACACAGTACCAGATTACAAGTAACAAATAACACCACCACATACTGATTAACACCACCGCTGCTACTGAATCCACTGTACACAGATCACTATCACCTCATCCAGTCATATAAAGGTGGTCGTAGCTACACACAGGTTCTCTACTCCATATACATCACAGTGCAGATATATTTTGTGACTCACAGGGGACGTCTTCTCTGATCGGAGTTCTTCCATTTTCATCTTCTCTATCTATCCTGGGCCATCATGAAAACTTCTCCGAGCCACGAATCCACAGAATCTGCCAGACAGACATATTAGGCTCCCCCATGTATCCCCCTTATAGATGCCCCCCCCCTGTATCCCCCTTATAGATGGTCCCCCCATGTATCCCCCTTATAGATTGTCCACCATCTCTGAAAAATGTCTCTGTGCGCGCCGGAGATGTTACTTCCGGCACGGGGGCGTTTATTATCGACGCACCCTGCGACGGAAGTATTTCACCAGCGCACACAGAGATCACTGATGTATGTGCTGCGGTAACAAGGGGAAATGGGAGGGGCGCCCCTCGGTAGCAGCGCGGTGGCGGCAACCACTGTGACCGCGGTCATTACGCCACTGCTTGTGTAGTACACTAAGGAGGCAGCTGGTGTTGCTATGGTAAGTCCTTGAGTCTGGTATGTAGATGAATAGCTAAAGCTGCTATCCCTAACATAATAAAAATAATTTATTAACCAATTCCTATTACTTTAGGATAGGGTCCATTTCCCACCCAACCTTAGGGGGACCCCCTACTCCTGTATACTACACAGGGACATTCACTGTGTTTACATACATTAGGGTACAGGTACTGTACATTGCTTTAGATTAGTAGTTTATTATTTTTTTTTTCTTTCAAATCAACTGGTGCCAGAAAATGCCAGAGATTTGTAATTTACTTCGATTAAAAAAATAAAAAAAAAATAAAAAAAAAAAGTTTTTCAGTACTTATCAGCTGCTGTAGGTCCTACAAGAAGTGGTATATTCTTTCCAGACTAACACAATCCTCTCTGCTGCCACCTCTGACTGTGTCAGGAATGGTTCAGAACAGCAGCAAATGCCCATAGAAAACCCTCTACCACTCTCTATACTGGGTAGAATACCACTTTCTGCAGGATTAAAAAAGGTAGCATGAAATGAAGAATTCCTTATGCCAACTTAAAGAAGAAGACACTCCAACTTGGCTTTATTGTGGCATATAAAAGTTTACGCAAACACAAAATGTGGCAACACTGTGCAAAACAGGATACAAAATAAACATCTGCCAGGATGGGCTCTTACTATACACAGGTCTCACCTTACTGAATAACACAGAAATAGATCACAGCAGTGTCTGAACAGGTCAGTAGCTTCCAGGCTCTCTCCAACATCCACCATTGAGCTGCCTCTCGTGTGCTGGAGCAATTAGCTCCTACTTACACCTGTGTGCAAGGTGTGTACTGGAATGGCTAGGGAATAGCAGTACCCACTACCAAACTTACCTGTCATTTCTATAAAATCCAGGCCTGATAACACTAAAGAACAGTTCAGCAGAATATCTCTGCTGAACTACACAACTTTCCTGTAGTTTACCATCTTATCCCATCTATTAGCCTATATACTGTATACTGTGAAAAAAAAAAAAAAAAAAAAAACGAAAATAAGGTATCCCCCGAAAATAAGGAAACCCCCGAAAGTAAGACCCCTGCTGTCAACATGCCGCCACCCTCTGCCATTTTCCACCACCAGCCCCTAGTGGTCCTTTACCGCTGACGCAGCAGGCATGCCACTGGTCCATAGGCTCCACATCCTGCCACACACCTGAGGTCACGTCCGATCATGTCCTGCAACACAGCAAGATGATGCCTATGATGGAAAGAGGTGACACCCTGTGAGGGGAAGACGTAGGCCGCCAGCGTGATAACGTCTAAGCGTCACACCATGAAGAGGCTGGGCCACTCTGTAAGAGGATGGGACAGTGGGGGGAGAGACAGGACTGATGGGACAGTAAGGGCCCTATTCCACAGGAGCAATTTTCGCTCGGTGGAATAGAGAGAACGATCAGCCAATGATCGTGTCATCGGCTGATCGTTCATTTAGGTTCAGACCTAAAATCATCGTTCGCCACCAGCGCATTGCTACGGTTGAATAGCGGTGTGCGGCGGCCACGGACGATTTCAGCAGAACCATACAGAACCATACATTACCTGTCCGGGTAACGATGTCCTTGCAGCCCTTGTTTCACAATCATCGGGGCCGTGGAATAGGCCCAGTAAACGGTTACATCGTTGCTCGGCCCGTGGAATAGGACCCTAAGGGGAGAGACAGGACTGTGGAGACAGTGAGCGGAGAGACAGAACTGATGGCACAGTAAGGGGAGAGGCAGGACTGATGGGACAGTAAGGGTAGATACAGGACAGATGGGACAGTAAGGGGAGAGACAGGACTGATGGGACAGTGAGGGGAGATACAGGACTGATGGGACAGTGAGGGGAGAGTCAGGACTGATGGGACAGTAAGGGGAGATACAGGACTGATGGGACAGTGAGGGGAGATACAGGATTGATGGGACAGTGAGGGAAGATACAGAACTGATGGGACAATGAGGGGAGAGTCAGGACAGGGGGAAGTGTGAATTCTTCATGGTAAAATAAGACATCCCTTGAAAATAAGACATAGCACATTGCTCTTTGGGAGCAAATAATAATATAAGTGTGGTGTCCCACTAGGGGTATTGCATTTATATACACCCTTCACAACAGTTCACCACTAGATGTCGCTATATTATGTATATGTGGAAACTGCACAGCTGAAGGATTGCAAAGGGTTATTGTTATGTATGTGTCACCAGAATGCGTAGACTAGTAGAAGTTTTGCTTTCTTCTTTCCGATCATCTCCCTCTTTTTTTCTTCTGTTGCACTCTTTCACCCACTCACAGCGTATCTTACATGCTGGGAAGGAAGTAAGTCACTTGGGTGGAGGAGGAGCTAGATATTTTTGTTCTGGACATTTTGAAGGAAGGACACACGCTAGACAGCTCTCCACAGTAGTCCTATCTGGGCTGTGGCCCTCTGCCAGGTCCCCGTGCAGAGGCGCAACTAGGATTAATGGGGCCCCAGATAAAAAAAACTGTATGGGGCCCCCTCCCCTACACACTATATATATATATATATATATATATATATATATATATATATATATATATACACATACACACACACTCGGTGATGTGGCCAAAAAATAAATCCCTTGTGGCCAGAGGCAGAATCCTGCGTGCAGCTACAACAGTGACTGGCAGAGGAGAAAGCCAATGTATGCTTGTTCTGTCCATCCACTGTATTTAACTATAACAGCCTATTAGGAGCCTCAGGGTTATATACATAGGTTCAGGAGTGTGTAAGTGACCCAGTGTTCTCTTACATGCTGCAACACAAAAAAGGGTTAATAAGCTACAGACAATTAGCTCTCTCCTTCACTACTACTGCACTGATAACCCCTGACCTCTGCAGGAGCTCAGAGGTTATCATTGTAGTGAGACAGAGAGCTAATTGTCTTTAGCTTATTAACCTATTTTTGTGTTGCAGCATGTAAGAGAACACTAGGTCACTTACACACTGCAGTAAATAAGGGGTTAAGCAGAAGAACACAGGAAGCTCTTATCTTCCCTGTGCATCCCCAGGCTCCCCTCCCCCCAGGGGCCCCATAGCAACTGTCTTCCCTGCCTCTATGATAGCTACGCCACTGTCCCCGTGCCTAGGTTCAGTCTTAATCAGTACCCCGCATGGGAAGGACGCAAGATAGCATGCCTCTCACAACTTCTTCACTAGTTATACTCCAAAGCACTATGCACAGTTAAACTACTCTTAAAAGAGGACAAGCCAGAGACAACCTCAACCCATGCTGTGGACAAGGAGAAGTCACTGAGCAGGACAGTATGCACAAAAGAGCGAGGAACTGATCCGGACAGAGCACAGTTGCAGTAGCCTATGAACTCTGTCTTGCAACGTGGGTGTCAGCAGGGAACCCTTAGCGTTCCACTCAACCCAGGTAATAAGGTCTAGGGCTTGTGTAGCCCTCATAGGACAGGGAACCCAACACTGGGGGACATAAGGTGGTGTGAAGAGTATAGTAAAGGTCAATACACAGGCACTGGTGTTCTTCTTCTTCTAAGTATTCTACCTCATCCTCTAACATCCCGGCAGAGCACAGTACTACTTGGGTTGAGACTCTCATGGCATCCTCCTCTCTGCAACACTATTTTTTGTTTTACTCAGTACAACTCAACTATATCCTATGCTGCACTTATACTACAGATCTGGTCATCTATTGTCAAGTGTTTATTGGAACACTTGAGACTTTAAAGGAACCTTACTCTGTTGAACCTGTATTACCTGCTTCACATTTACAAGTAGTAAGCCGACTTAAAAGGAGAAGTCCGGCCAACATTAATTTTTGATATGTTGTTACTTATGAAAAGTTATACAAATATCTAATGTACATTAATTATGGGAAATGCACATATAGGGCTATTTTCCTTAATTTAGTAGATCAGGAAGTGTTAGAATTCTCTCAGATACAGTGACGTCACGACGAAAGGTGTAATTTCTATGGAGTGTCCAGCAGGGTGCGCTCTATATGTAGAAGTCTATAGGACTTTATTGTTTCTATAGATGTCTATGTAAAGTAATGTAATGTAATGTAGTGTAGTGTACACCAGGATGCATCGGGAGCCGGTATATGAGAGCGGAGAGCGGCGGCCAGACGGTGAGTCAGCAGTGGTATAGGAGGAAGCGACTCCCCCCTGCGCCTGGCAGCATAAGCATTGGCATTAGCGGCGGCAGGCAAGTCATATCCATAACCCAGCTACATCTCCCATTACCTGTTCATACTATAAGCAGATGATGGGAGCTGTAGTTCAGTGTATATAGTCCGGATCGGCGGGCGGCGGGAATGCGGCGGATCGGCGGGCGGTGGGAATGCGGCGGATTGGCGGGCTTACTGTGATATCCTAATGTATTGAATGAATACATTTATGCAATACTTTGGGGAGCAAGTACCCTTGCTCCCCAAAGTAATCCATAGATGTATTCATTCAATAAAGCATACCATACACTACATTACATTACTTTACATAGACATCTATAGAAACAATAAAGTCCCATAGACTTCTACATATAGAGCACCCCCTGCTGGACACTCCATAGGAATTACACCTTTCGTCGTGACGTCACTGTATCTGAGAGAATTCTAACACTTCCTGATCTACTAAATTAAGGGAAATAGCCCTATATGTGCATTTCCCATAATTAATGTACATTAGAAATTTGTATAACTTTTCATAAGTAACAACATATCAAAAATTAATTTTGGCCGGACTTCTCCTTTAACTATAATCAGAGACTCTGTGATTTTTCGTGGAAACAACTGACACAGCACACACCTCAACCTTGGGTCAATCTCCCTTTTCTGTGGGTGGCGGGTCCTATCATCCTGGAGGTTAACAACACCACTCCGGCCATCCATGACATAACCCCAAGGGACCCAGTAGCAACACAGCAGGACACGGACCACAGGGGAAAAGGGTACAACCGGCCTTGTAAAATAAAAGCAGGCGTGCCTTTACACCTGTGTGCCCTCCAGGCACTGGCGTCACATGACAACATAACAAAGATTCGGCTGTATCTCGGCCATCCACCACCGGAGTGGTGTCACACTACAACATCTAGTAAGTGACCGGCCGCTCCTTTGATATAACATCCCACCAGCGGTACACCACAGAATACACTGTCTTATTTTTAGGTAAACAGGGTATGTATAGATATATATTTTTTGTGAACTATCCCTGCGCCCTATCAGTGCGCACCCGCATGAGAACTCTCCACTGCACGCTATGGAACGAGCGTCAAGAGCCGCTCGCTCCACAGTGTGCACTGACAGGGTTTTCTGGGGACACAGAAAACTGACATGTCAGTTGTTTGCGGAGCCGCTAGGGATCCCGACCGGAGAGTATACCCTGTCTATACGCTCCAGCCGGGATCCCATAGAATGCAACGTAACCTATATTCTTGTAATAATCCCGACCGCTGTACAACAGTCGTGGTTTTACGAAAATATACATTGTGTGAACATAGCTTTAGGGTATAAACCCACACACCGTATATGCAGCGTATTTACTACTGCAAATACGCAGCAAATACGCAGCAGATTAGATCTAAATAACTGAACACAGCATCAAATCTTCACCATGACAACTGCTGCGTATTTGCTGCGTATACGGTGTGTGGGTTTATACCCTTACACTGCTTAATAGTGATGTGCAGCCTCCCCCTGGGTACTCTATAGAAGAATATACAATACAGGGGGGGGGAACACGACCCTGCTCTGTATAGCACTGTGCAGCAGTTCTTGAGCAGAGCAGGTGATCACAAAATGCAGGGCTTAGATAGCCCTTCAGTTTCCAACACAAATGGTTACAGCAGAGGGAGCCGTGTCAACCCTTAGTGTAGCCAGTCAATGGAAGTATGGAAGGTATATTACAAAGTAAATAACTTTATTTAAGTAATACATAGAGATCACGGAGTACACCAGAAGTCCAGCTGAGTGTACAGTGCTGCGGGGAGAGACTAAGCTGCAGATTGAGGACACCAGACCCAGATAAAGGTTTTTACTTCTAAGTCTACCTGCCTTGGGGTGGAGTGTAGTCCATACTCCCCTCCAAAGAAATTAAGTAAATACTTCAGTTATTAATTGTTAGAGTGGTGCAATATAAAAGAACAGGCATTGTCTGCTCTCAAATTTTATTCTCTTGTTTGTACTTAAAAACTTTGTTCACTGGAGGATCGGAGAGTCTATCTGGGTGGATCATAGCAAACTTGTCCATGGATTTTGTGCTGGACATTGGTTTCTAGGGAGTGGTGAACATCTTTCACAACTCACATAGTGAAAGTGTGTCTTGTTGGCATTATTCACACTGATAGATTTTTTTTTTATGTGTTTTTAGATAATTGTTAATCACGGTGGGACTTGCCGGTGGGATGGTCTACAATGAGTAATAATTGCTGGATCACTTCTGTGGTAAAGAACTGTCAAAGCCAGACAACTACTTGAAAGGATTATTTCCATCCAATGTATGATAGGTAAAGCATCCTCTCTATAGGGAGTCCAGCTGTATTCAGCAGCTGTGTGATTTCCGTGCTGCTGCTGATTCTGAAAACTTAGAAGTCACATACAGACCAACGTGACAGCCAGGTCCACAAGCAGCTATGGAGTATAACATATGGTCCAATATAATAAAGCCTACATGAATAAAAATTATATATTTATATATACTGTATATATATATATATATATATATATATATATATATATATATATTATATATATACACACACAGTATATACACACAGATGATAGGGTACATCACTGAAACCACGTTTTGTTACATATACAATATATAGTGCTTGTTTAATAAACTCTTCGTTTGTCTTGTACATCATATTACATTAGCAATAGGTACTCTTGTATAGATTTTATATAAGAATTGCTCTACATTTTATATTTGAAGCAGAATGTTTACTTATATGAGGACCATCCTTGATAGACAATTCTGCAGGTATAACACAGTAAATTGTCTATTAATAATAGCTTCTTTATTTACATAATGTGATGTCAAAACTTAGTTAAAATTATTTCAGTATTTTTTATTTGTTTCATATTAAGCTTTTGTACCTTATGTTTGAATACATGTATAAATAACAGTAATGAAATAATATGGTAATAAATGGTAATTTCACAACCTTGCATAAAACTTATATAACTAATGAAAGTTATCAGCATTCTGTAAGCTTTTCTTCAACTAAGCATCTGTAGATTTACTCACATCTGCCACCTAGTGGTGCTATAGTGATACTAACCTCAGTTCGGTATCTTGGAAGATACAATTCTACAATTAAATAATATTTTAGATACACAAAATAAAATCATACTGAAAATAGTGAGAAAAACATACCGAGTAAAATAAATGATCCCACCGCAAAACACAGATTATCATAATGAAAGATGATCAAGAACTGCAATGGCTGCATTGGGTCATGTAAAAAAAACAAGAAAACACTATCTATCTATATACTTTTTTAACTTTTCTTACTTTTAATATTATATCTTTATCAAGATATGCACATATGCACAGAAATGATGTTTAGACCAAACTTGTTTCACTTAATCTCTTCTCCCAGATATGACAAAGTACAACTAATCGCTTACAACTTCCTTCCCCACTATTTCACTTCATATGCTGTGGCCCAGGGTTAGCTGCTAGGTGTTGGTACAGCAAGGTGGGCTGGGATTCACTTGGGCACTTGTCACGGTGACCAGAAGTGGTGTTAGTACCCACCCTCACACATACAGGCACTGCGCTTAAAAAAGAGGGAAGCCCAAGTGTAAGTTGTAGGTGCAGGTGCGGCAGCACAAAAATAGTCCAGCACTTAAACAGGATGACAGTTTCAGTGCAATACAAGTTAGGAAAAATAACACTGGTGATACTACCTGAGAGCAGGAGCAGGTGACAGAAAGTAGAGAACAGTTGAAAGGAGAAGAAGTAACTTATAAGAAGTTAAGGGACTGACTAGGTGGCCTTGTCCAGGTAGCTATTGTACTCTGTTGGGACAGTGTTTAGTAAAAGGATAAGTTGAAGAATATCTGACCGCCTTCTGCCCTACCGAGTTTAATAAGTGCAAGGTTGGGTAATACGAGCCCCATGCCTTTACCAATGAGTGAAGCAGACTCTCTGGGACTTCCAAGAAGAGCTGTGCGCTGTCAGTAATATACATCAGATCCCGACTATTTTTCCTACTGGGGGGCAAATCCTTACTGTGGTAACGGCCCTGAGAATACAGGAGATGGGTCTCAGGTATGGACAAGCCTTTCTTCGCCCCCCGGAAATTAGCACTGCATACTGGAGCAGATATGATGATGTCCCTTGGGTGTTGTGGTGTGATATGCTGAGGGGTTGTGTTGCTGGGTGGTGTAGTGAAACCTTAGGGCTCACCTTCTGAAACCTTCCTGTCACAGTGGGGTCCGAGGCTGCTGGGGTCCTTGTCTTCTTCAGCATACACACAGGGACATATAATTTTTAATAAAAGTCTGTGCACAATAGCGGTAAAAGTATATTAAGACTTTACTTGAAGGATAACTATGTACAATCTAATACAGGGGCATCTGATGACAGTAAACTGTTGGCTTGATCAGAGTCCTTAGCTTCAGGGGGAGGGTTACCTTGGTTACTATAGCTTAGACTTGGTGGATAAATAGGGTTTCAAGTAGACAGACCTGTTCCAGGGACTTTGCGGTTTTCCAGCCTTTATAAGGTATGTGTGTATAGGTACTTGAAGTTACTGAAGAGACTTGACGCTGTCAACGCTCGCTATTATGTAGGAGGAAGACGCATGGACACACTGACTTGGAAGCCAGGAAGATGTGGACGGTGAATGGGAGACCCTCTATCACTTCACCAATCCGACAGCAGGCACTAATAAATACAGAGGATGTCCTGCTGAGACTTTGAAGACACGTATTAGTCCTTATGGCTGACTGGAAACAGGTTAGGTGGTTGAAGATGGAGTCTTAAAGGATTACTAAGGTGACGTAGGGAGGTTAGATGTGACTCTGGCAATGCCAGACTACCAACTGTCACTGACAAGACCGCACAGCCCAGGGGCGTAACTAGAAATGGCTGGGCCCCATAGCAAACTTTTGATTGCCCCCCCCCCCCCCGACTGACCACTTAACGGTCAAGTGAAGTCATAACTACATAACTGCTAGCTCTGGTCAGGAGTGCTTGCAGTTAAAGGGACATTTGCAAAACCCAGGAGACCAGCAGGGCCACCCAGTGCTGCAAATGATGACGGCTCAGGGGGCCCAGTGTAATGCAAGAGCAGGCCATGGGGCCCCCTAATGCGGCGGGCCCCATAGCAGCCGCTATGGCTGCTATAGTGGTAGTTACGCCCCTGGCACAGCCCTTCTGGGTAGAAGGTGGGCAGAGCTAGCTTTCCCCTGGCCAATCACTAGAGTGTGATAGGTTGCAGGGGAGGAGCACTGATCAAGCTCAACACTTGTATTATTATTAGCTATTAATACATAACATATTGAATAAATATATGACAGAAAACACTATCTCCATAAGAGAGTTAGGAAAAAGCAGCAAGTACATAGGTCCCAATACAGACTGTCTAAGGTTGCCAATAGCAACATCTCCAGACGCCTGACAATAAATACCTTTCTGGGCCATTACACCTGAATCTTAGTCACTCCCCACCTCTACTGACAAAAGACCTTCCTACAAGAACTAACCACCCTGAGGATCACTGTGATAGACGGGGATTTACTGGACAGGAGAGAGAAGATGTGTAATAGGTTGTAAAGTTAGGGAAAGACACCTGCGCCCATGAAAGGACAACAAACATTAGACAACAAAATGTTAACCCATTACCTTCAGCTGTGCTCATAAAAAACACCTTAACATAAGACAGAGAGAGAAACCTAGTGGGGAAAAAGAAATAAGCACCTTCATCTCCTTCTAGAGAGGCACTTTACCTTTTACCTAGGTGGAATAAGACTCAGTGGATCACCTGCACTGAGATACTCCAGTTATACACTTCTTGATTTGACTCCAAACTTAAGTGCCCCTTTTTAAGATACATTATGAGCAATAAAATGTCAAAAAATTTCTGAGCACAGGTATTTATACAAGGAGAATTGAAAGACAGTGTCTCCTAATGACATTGTGTTGGTATCTTTTTGCCCATTGCTATCATATATAATGTGCACCATATAGATAAAATACTAAACAAATAAATACTAAAATAGTATAATATATTGGTGCAGCTCACAATTATCGCTGTATAGGTCGAGGTTAAACTAAAAAATGCCCTTACCTAGAAAGGAGCGAGTGAGGAAATCGGAAGTATATAAAGTTTTTTTAGTCCTCTAAACCACAACAGTCCTATCTTACCAGTTGAAATGGTTACCTGTACAGGTCGTAATCATATACTAATCTGGCCAAGATTTGGACAGTAATAAATTAATTTAATATAATCATAAATAGCGCATGAAGATAAAAACATATATACGCATTCCTATAGTTATCAAAAATGAGGATTAATACATGGAACATTAAATAAATGCACATAAAGGTTCAATACACAGATAAATAAATAAATAGAAATAAAAAATAAAAAATAAACAATAGAAAAATGAGTCAAAAAAAAAAAAAAAAAAAAAAAAAAAGGTCTCTTTAAAATGAGCGGTACCGCTGGGTGCCGTCCGGTTGCGAAGTAATATTGCTTATACCTTTAATTGTAAGCTACTAATTCCACTCTAGTTGCAGTTCAGTTTAGAGGGTGGTCTTGGACTTGTAGTCCTTCCAGGTACATATCAAGACTCGGACTGATAGTCTTTTTTAACGTGTTTTACAGACACCCTTTTAGACTAATAGTCCTCCCGAGTCATCAAAGTATGGTCTGCTTTGTTAGATCAGTAATGATATTTTACGCAAACAGTGATATCAGACACAAACTTATGGCGTTTATAGCGCCTCTCACCCGTCCCGAGGTGGCTGGTGGTATCGCTTCTTCCCTCTCTGCTATCAGCTCGCAACGGCCGAATGAGGTTAGCGGCTAGTGTAGCGATCCCACAGCGCGTCCTCGTGGTTTTGAGGATACCTTCACGCGCGATGGTACAGCCTCGATCTCGTCACAGATGACTCCGTCCGGGACAGGGTGGTAAAGATGGTTGTGGTATTCCAAATGGCAAGTGTCCAGATGGTACAATACAATCGGGGGGCCCCCCAGAGGGACAATGGGTCAAGAGTAGGTCCCAAAAAAAGGGAAAAGAAAAGAAAAATAAAAAATAATAAAAAAAAAAAAAAAAATGAGGAAAAAATAATGTTCGGTTTAAAATCACAATAACTAATCTGATGTAGCATTAGTCTGTATAATTGCCATACGCGTTTCAAGGTTCTCAATGTTTAACCTCTTCGTCAGTGGCGATGAGGTTAAACATTGAGAACCTTGAAACGCGTATGGCAATTATACAGACTAATGCTACATCAGATTAGTTATTGTGATTTTAAACCGAACATTATTTTTTCCTCATTTTTTTTTTTTTTTTTTTTATTATTTTTTATTTTTCTTTTCTTTTCCCTTTTTTTGGGACCTACTCTTGACCCATTGTCCCTCTGGGGGGCCCCCCGATTGTATTGTACCATCTGGACACTTGCCATTTGGAATACCACAACCATCTTTACCACCCTGTCCCGGACGGAGTCATCTGTGACGAGATCGAGGCTGTACCATCGCGCGCGAAGGTATCCTCAGAACCACGAGGACGCGCTGCGGGATCGCTACACTAGCCGCTAACCTCATTCGGCCGTTGCGAGCTGATAGCAGAGAGGGAAGAAGAGATACCACCAGCCACCTCGGGACGGGTGAGAGGCGCTACAAACGCCATAAGTTTGTGTCTGATATCACTGTTTGCGTAAAATATCATTACTGATCTAACAAAGCAGACCATACTTTGATGACTCGGGAGGACTATTAGTCTAAAAGGGTGTCTGTAAAACACGTTAAAAAAGACTATCAGTCCGAGTCTTGATATGTACCTGGAAGGACTACAAGTCCAAGACCACCCTCTAAACTGAACTGCAACTAGAGTGGAATTAGTAGCTTACAATTAAAGGTATAAGCAATATTACTTCGCAACTGGCCGGCACCCAGCGGTACCGCTCATTTTAAAGAGACTTTTTTTTTTTTTTTTTTGACTCATTTTTCTATTGTTTATTTTTTATTTTTTATTTCTATTTATTTATTTATCTGTGTATTGAACCTTTATGTGCATTTATTTAATGTTCCATGTATTAATCCTCATTTTTGATAACTATAGGAATGCATATATATGTTTTTATCTTCTGTTGATGAATATTTATATCATGCGCTATTTATGATTATATTAAATTAATTTATTACTGTCCAAATCTTGGCCAGATTAGTATATGATTACGACCTGTACAGGTAACCATTTCAACTGGTAAGATAGGACTGTTGTGGTTTAGAGGACTAAAAAAACTTTATGCCCTAAATACTAAAATACATTTACTAACATACTGTTAACACACATGTCTTGGATCCAGAGCCAACTCCTGCGCCTCTGAGGCGCTGCCCTGGCAACGGAGAACTGCTGTTAGGTATCTGGCCCCTTGGCTCTGGCCCTGGTGATGTCACAAAGACCTGACAGTGTCCTTAGCTGCCAAAGTTACCGTTGGGTCCATGTCACTGGTGGGAGTTTTTAACACCCTTCAGCTGTGCCTCTGCTCAGTGACT